>NC_139514.1:81784736-82443486 GCF_947247035.1 Vipera ursinii | reverse complement strand
AGATTCATTCTGATCCATATGAACCAGATGAGACAATGATCTGAACATATGAAATGGAATTGACAAATGCACAAGGAAAACAAAGTTGTAGGTTTAATTATGAAGGAAAAGACTGAAGTGTATTTCATTAACTATAAATTTGGGTTACCTATATTAAGATGGCTATGTAGGAAAGCAGAAATTTATCACTGTAATTGATGTTAGGAGGTGTTACAATCCAAAAATGATAATGTAAAAGAAAGGAATGGTTTTGTGAGGAAATTAACCATCATTTTGAATCAATGCAAACAAAAAGAAAGAAAATGATTTTATTGGTTGACATGAATGGATAAATGAGAACAAGAGATGAAGATGAAGAGGTGATTAAACCATTCAGAAACTAAGAAAGAGAGAGTATGGTAATGGGTAAGCATCAGTCTCAAAGAACTATTTATTTTAAATACATGATTTAAATTTCAGTCTATTCATATAATACATGGAAAATGAATAAAAATCATGATTGATTTGATTACAATGCAGGTTTGATAGAATTAATGAATCATATATGACCAGAGAGTTATGTCCACTGTGGGCAGAGCAGAGTTAAGAGTGGATCTTACAAAAGAATGAAATGAAAGAATGAAGATAAATGAAAAGGAACAAGTGAGAGAAATGACAGTAAAATTAGAAAAACTTCAGGAGAAAAAATGTAGAAGCCCTGAATGAAAAAGTACTTGGGGGATAGATTAATCTCCCAACAATATCAATGGAAAAGTAGACTTGAGGAAAAAAAACTTGGCAAATCTTATGGGGTTCCACAGAATTCTGTAGAATTACATTAATGGCTAGTATGAATAATAAGGGGTGGCATAGCTCAGTAGTTAAAGACACTGAGCTTGTCAGCTGAAAAGCTGACATCCAGGATTGAGACCCAAGTGCTGCACAATGGGGTGAACTTCCAATACTTGCCCCATCTCCTGCCCACCTAACAGTCAGAAAGCATGCAAATGCAAGTAGATAAATAGGTACCATATAACCATGAAAATGTCTTTGGACAACACTGACTGCCTTGGTTAACAAATGAGGTGAGCACTGCCTCCTAGAGTCAGATACAGCAATCCTTTACCTTTAGTTTTATGAAAAGGGATGTTTGATGGAATGATGAAGTGAATGAGCCTGTTGATGGAAACATATAAAAGAGCAGCTGCTACAAAAAATGAGGAGAGAAGAAAGATACAGTATAATGTGAACAGAAAAAATAAGATAGTTGCAGATAATACACTGAAAAAGAAAAAGGAATGGTTAAGATTACAATCAGCAGAACAAGTACATGGTAAGTTTAATAGAAATGGCTTTTTTGAAAGGGATGGAAAAATGGTTTAAAAGGAGCATTTAGAAGGCTGAACAGAATTCAAAGTGAAAGATAAAGACAATTTGGAATTGAACTGAACAGACGGAATACTGAAAGGGATATTTTCATAATTTGTACAGGAATGATTGTATCTATTTATTAAATTTATACACAATCTGATCTCATTGTCAAGGAACTCTGGGCAGCTTACAGCATCATATTATGTCAGAATGGAATTTAAACGTATGCTATATACTGTATCAGGCATGTCAAAATGTCAGCCCACAGGCCGGATGCGTCATGCCGAAACCACACCACCCCATTGCCAGCAATGGGAAAAAAGTCACGATACATTACATAACATCACGTGACATCACGAGTTTGACATGCCTGCTATATATGATGAAAATAGTGATAAGTGCAATGAAAATAATAAAGAATGGTAATGTTGCAGGCATACACAGTATAACTGGAGAAATCTTAAAATACAAATACTGTTAAGTTGTGGAGTAACTGTGTGTCTTGTTTAATATATGTACATAGGATGAAACTATGCTTGATGATCAGATAAATGCTGTTATTCTTCCCCTATATGAAAGCAAGAATAGAAAAAGCAAATGACAAAGGAATAATTTTATGAAGTATGTCTGACAAGATGTTTCACAGAATTTTGATTGAAAGAATTTGAGAGGTAACAATTAGCAACATTTGAGAAATATGATATAGTTTTCTGCTAGGCAAGAAGAGTTCAGATCAGATATTTGCTGTTTAGAAGATCTTAAAGAAATGTGGGAATATGAATATTTTTCGTCTATTGATCTAGATAAAGTATATTATAAAGTTAATGGACTTTAATTATGAACTATATTCTACAAATATAGAATTGAAAGTAGATTGATGAAAATGGTAACAATGGAATGTGAAAAAAGTAAAGCAAGTGTTAGAATAAATAGAATACTTAGTTAAAGGTTCAGCAGGAAGCAAGTCAAAATTGGGTGATATTCCCACTGTGTGGAGAGAAGGGAACTAGGAACTAGGCAGGGTAAAACTATTTTAATTGAAATTGGTTAAGTTAGCAGAATCTTTCTAATTGCATGTGTATTTAATTAATGTGTGTGGTAAAACAAGAATAGATAAGAGAATGAATAAGTGAGTGACCAGTAGGTAATAAATACATTGATGCTGATTGGATGTATTGGGAGAATGAATGAGGACTAAATTATATATGTGTGTCAAGAGTAAATGGGTTGAAAGTAAGGCAACTCCTCCAAAAGTCATAATTTGAAGACATTGATGAGGAAGAACAAAAACAATGTACAAAGTGGTATAATAATAACTTCATGCTGAATGTGAAGTACAGATGAATGAAAACTTACATAAGCAACCACTTCTTATATTTGTTTAGAAAAAGAAAGATACTTAGCAACAGAGAGAAAGTAGCAATCAAATAATCCTAATAGAATTTCTAGCAATGTAAATAAAAATATTTTTAGCTAAAATACTTTTTACCTAAACCTCTAGTCCTACCTTAGTCATGAAAACCAGCTGGGTGACCTTGGGCCAGACACTATCTCAGCCCAACTCATCTCACAGGATTGTTGTGGAGAAAATAGGAGGAGGAAAGTATGTTGGATATGTTCACCACCTTATGTTATTTATAAAAATAATAAAGTTGGGATACAAATAAATAAATAAAAATAGTAGATCTTTGAAATCATTGTTTCTTTCTTTTTTAATTTACCTGAAAATCATTTCCCCACCCCATTACATGCTTTTTGCTTCTGTTTTCTTTGAAGTTCTCATTTATTTTAAAAGGAGTCAAAGTTTATATCTCCAGCCAAGGAATCTCTCTCTCTATGCCTATGTGACAGAAAGAGCATGCTTCCCTTGTGAAAGGATTAATTTATCAGTGCTGAGCTAGTTTGAGATACCAGCTCATGTTCTCAACATCTTATAATATTTGATCTCTTGTATCGTTTGGAATATTACAGGAACTCTGAAACCCACAAAAGAAGACTTTGATACTGATATTGACCTTTGTACTATTGATAGTTAAATATTGCTCTTAGTCTGGTTCAAGCAGCATATGATAAATCAATTTTAGTAAAATATTTGACTCCAACTAGTATAGCGAAAAAGATTTTCTACCTTTGGTAACGAGTATGGTTCTCATTTTACCCAGTGATTAATGATAACTTTGTAATGTACACATGGGCTTCTATGGGATATCTTAACCTTTTTGTGCCATGGACCTCTTTAAGAATCTCATGAAACCTACAGAAAACTACAAAAAAGTATATATATAATAAAATACATAAATTTGCATTGTGTTACAAAGGGAACCAATGATACTCAAACATTGTAGAGTTATCTAAGTATGCATATACTTAATATTTTTATTAATCTACTAAATCAACAAAACAATCAATTTAAATGATGGACAAGGTATTCTTTTTATTCTTTTTTTAAAAAAGATCTTTCAGAATGAAAGCTTTTGTTTAGCTTGAATAAGAAAATTATTTGGAGTTCACATGCCAAAATTATGGCTAGTCCTAGACTTACAAACAAAATCGAGCCCAAAATTTCATTTGCTAAGTAAGACAGTAAATGGATTTTATGACCTTTCTTGCCACAATTGTTAAGTGAACCACTGCATTTGTTAAGTTAGTAACACAGTTGTTAAGTGAATCTGACTTGCCCGTTGACTTTGCTTATCAGAAGGTCCCAAAAGGGGATCACGTGACCCCAGGACACTGCAACTGTCATATATATATTCAGAGGTTTTACCAATGTATAAGGCGCAAAATGGAAAAGGCCAGCATATAGCAGAATTCAATATGTGGCTAAAGGAGTGGTGTAAAGGAGAAGGCTTTGGTTATATTAGTCACGATGTCTGTAGCTGGTCCAATGAAAAAAATGTACAAAAGAGATGGTTTGCATACATCCAAGAAAGGTACTCAGTTACTTAGCAATAAATTCACAGATTTTCTGGAGGAATATTTAAACTAAAAAATGGAGACAGTGAGTTAATTGATACAGAACATCCCTGTCCCTGGCAATCTAAGAAAATAGGGGAATTCAGGCACCACACAGGTTATGTAGAAAGTAAACACAGGGTCAGTCATAAAGGACTCAAATGTCTACATATTGCCATTACGGAAACATGGTGGGATGAAACCCACATATGGAACACACAGCTAGAGGGATTTAAATTATTTAAAAGAAACAGACCAAACAAAAGAGGAGGTGGAGTTGCTCTCTATATAAGAAATAACTACATCTCTACAGAAATAGAGCACAACAATAATAAAAACTGTCTTGAATACATTTGGGTCAATATAAAAGGGGGGAAAATGACATTGCCATAGGTGTATACTATAAGGAAATAGATGAACTTTTTGCTACTCAGCTAACTAAGGTATGTAGGAAGCACATTACAATAGTAATGGGGGACTTTAATTACCCTGACATCAACTGGGAGACAAACACTGCACCAAGTAGAAGATCAAACAGATTCCTGACAAACCTAGCAGACAACTGTGTCTCCCAAAATGTAGAGAAGGGATCTAGGGGATTACCCATATTGGATCTAATCCTCACTAACAGATGAAATGATAGAAGGTGTTGAAGCCACAGGAACCTTGGGGGAAGTGATCATGCAATATTTGAATTTAACATTCTGGAAGCACAAGCAATAGAAGACAGTCAAACTAGAGTCTTGGACTTTAAAAGAGCTAATTTCAATAAAATTAGAGAGGGCTTGGGAAGGATTCCATGGATGCGAATCCTCAAGGGGAAAACAACTCAAGAAGCTTGGGAAATTTTGAAAAGTGAGATAATAAAAGTCCAGTCTAGCACAATACTAACAAAGAAGAAAAATAACAGCTCTCAAAAGAAACCAGCATGGCTGCATAAAGGACTCTCTGATAAATTGAAAGATAAAAAGGACAAGTTCAAAAAGTGGAAAGAGGGGCACATAACTAAGGCAGAATATTGGCAAATAGCCCATGCCTGCAAAGATGAAGTGAGAAAGCTAAGGCTCAAAATGAACTGAGGCTTACAACCAAAGTCAAAAATAACAACTGTAATATATTTTGTTAAAGGATTTAATAGTTATAACATAAGTTCGCAGGTTTGACAGTTCTTTGACAGCTGACAGCTCCACACACGGCTACCGATGACAGCTCCACACATGGCTACCACTGACAGCTACCGATAACAGCTGCGACCTGACAGCTCCACACTGGGTCAGCAGGGATTGGTCGAGCGGAAGCAGCGGGAGAATCCCTGAACAGGGATTGGCCAAGAGTCTGCCAGTGGGACTATATAAGGGCGTTTAAAATGCGCTAGGGTTGTTGAGGAGATGAATAAATAGATGATCTCACTCAAGCCTGCTGTCCTTTTTTCGACCGGGAACCCGCCACAACAATATATCTGGCGACGAAGGTGGTACTGATTCACAGAGCCAAATACAGAGCGAAGTCACAACCTGACCATCACTGAGCTGAAGTCACTGGGGGAAATAGCCCCACAAGACCTGTGAAACAGTAGGCACCAGGACAGCATGACATCGTTGGAACAAATAAGAGAATTTGACATCAAATATCCCGAGCGATGGGAATTCCACTTCGGGCAGGTAGAAGGCTACCTTCTATTCAACAAAATAACTGAAGACCACCTGAAGGCTGCAGCGTTATTATGCCTCAGCTGACCGGCCGTCTACGATGTCGCCAATGGCCTCTGCAACCTGGACCCAGTCAACACTGTCCCTTATGTGGTCCTGACTGACCTATTGAACAAGCATTTCATACCAGCTCGTTCAGAGCTATACTGGCAACTGCGATTTACCCAGCGGACTCAGCGGCCAGGAGAAGCCGCAACAGACTTTGTTGCTACTGTAAGACACGCCGCTTGCTGGTGCCATTTCCCGGACTTAGAAGATAGAATCTGGGACCAGATCATCCTAGGACTCCTCAACAAGCGGCTCCAAAGGAAAATAGTTGCCAAACCAACCATGAGTCTCACCAAGGTCGTCAGTGAGATCTGGGCATACGAAATGACTCGCAAGGAAAACCTAGACCAGCCCTCCAATGGACCCCACGGGTCAATACATCTTTGCTACTCAGCCGACAATGAAGAAGAAATAACAGACCCCGACATCGGAATCGATGTAATTCAACAAAGCTACAAGAAACCTCTGTCACAGCGAGGTACTGCAAGGCCACCAAACAAACCACCGGCATCGGCCTAACAAAACCCCCACACACCGAACAATGGTCAGAGATGCACCAGCTGCGGAGCAGCCCACCCATGAGCATCCTGCAAATTCAGAAATGCCAAATGCCACGAGTGTGGCAAAACCAGGCACATACGCACCGTCTGTCGCAGCCCGAACCGAGGGAACATCAATGACCTGGATTCAGCCCTACCAGGTACGACGAACCCCTACACCCCATGCACAGAGCCACCCTGGCCTCAGTTCAGACTACTAACTGGAGAGGAACACCTGATAACCGTTTAAATGTCCATCAGTTGCTAAGGCCCAAAATTAGAATCAAAGTCCATTTACAGGGAATTCCCTGCCAAATGGAGGTGGATTCAGGCCCCTCGGTCTCCATAATTTCTATGGAGACCTACAACACAATCTGTGGCCTTAGCAAACAGCAAATTCCCCTAAAATCCACTAAAATGATATTAGCTGACTTCCAACAAGCCCCAATTAAGCTTAAGGGAATAGCCACCTTAAACGTTAGAGTCAGGGAATTCCAGGGCCCACTTGAAGTATTAGTCACCCAGGGAAAGGGAGCCAGCTTAGTGGGACTCAACTGGTTTGAGGCCTTGGGTATTTGGTTAGGGGGAGTCCACCTTACCCAGGCCAAAAGCCTCGAATCCGTCTGCAAACAATTTGCAGACGTATTCAATGGTTCCCTAGGAAGGTACACGGGCCCCCCAATCTCCCTAAAATTTAAACCTGATGTCCTTCCTGTTAGAATTAAGGCCAGAAGAGTTCTCTTCACCCTCAAACAAAAAATTGAGGACGAACTGGAACGCTTAGTAAAACTAGGGGTGCTAGAACCCATGGAAGGAGGGACCTGGGAAACCCCTATAGTCACCCCCGTGAAACCTAACGGGGACATGCGCATATGCACTGACTATAAAGCCACCCTCAACCGTGCTCTTAACCCACATGCTTACCCTGTTCCTTCGGTGAAGCATGTCCTCTCTGCCATTCAGTCCAGCGCCATCTTCTCCAAGCTAGATCTCACGCATGCTTACTTGCAGGTCCTAGTTACCAGGGAGACGGCAGACACACAAACGATAGTTACACACCGCGGGGCTTTCAAAGTTCACAGACTGCAGTTTGGCATTTCTGCCGCGCCTGGGATTTTCCAGGAAGTCATGGAGTGAACTTTGAAAGGCATTCTGGGGGTGTGTCCTTACGTTGATGACATCCTAATAGCTGGGGAAAATGAAGAGGCACTAGCAGAGAGACTACAAACAGTACTTAGCAGATTTCGTGCCGCTGGGTTAAAACTAAAAAGGGAAAAATGTTCAATCGGGGTGACATCCACAGAATTCCTGGGCTACAGGATAGATGCACAGGGGATCCATCCAACAGAGTCCAAGGTAAGGGCTATTAAAAGGGCCCCTACTCCAAAAATTAAAGCAGAGCTTCAAACCTTCTTGGGGCTCTTAAATTTCTACCATACCTTCCTTCCCCAGGAAGCTGCAAGAGCAGAACCTTTACATAGATTACTAGATAAAAATGCCCCGTGGGAGTGGACCACACTCCATGAAAACTGTTTTCAGGAACCTAAAAGAGCTGCTATCCAACAATTCTACCATTACCCATTATAATGAGCATAAAACAATTTGTATCGCATGTGATGCATCCCCTTATGGGGTTGGCGCCGTGCTTAGCCATCTGGAGGAAGGAGGGGTCCAGAACCCAATAGCATATTACTCACGGACATTAACAAGGGCAGAGAGGAATTATGCCCAAATAGATAAAGAAGTGTTAGCCATTGTTGCAGGGGTTAAAAAATTCCACGATTACCTATATGGAAGAGAATTTATGATCTTTACAGATCACAAGCCCTTGCTGGGACTTTTCACCGTGGACAAACAAACCTTCCAAATTCTTTCCCCTAGGGTTCTGCGCTGGTTCACATTTTTATCAGCATATTCGTTCAAATTACTTCACAAGCCCGGCAAGGACATGTGTCATGCTGATGGGCTTAGCAGACTGCCTTTATCAGATATTGATCCAGCCCCAGCCCCAGGGGGTCAGATCTTGGCCATCGAAGAATTGCCAGATTGCCCCCTGCAAGTGAAGGACATAGCTTCTGCAACAACCACAGACAGGCTCCTCAGCAGAGTACTGGGTTGGGTAACCTCTGACTGGCAGGGCCATAGCCCAGGGCCTGAATTCCAGGCCTACTTTAATAGGAGAAATGAATTATCCACCCACCGAGGGTGCATCTTATGGGGAAGCCGAGTAGTCATCCCAGAAAAACACAGGCAAAGAGCCCTCTTAGCCCTGCATGAGGGACACCCAGGGGTGGTAAAAATGAAGGCCTTAGCTCGCAGCTACCTTTGGTGGCTGGGGTTGGATAAACACATAGAGGAGCATGTTGCCGGATGCTAGCCATGCCAACAATCCAGACCAGGGCCACCACACGCACCCCTACACAAGTGGGAGTCAGTCCACAAACCCTGGTCAAGGATCCACATAGATTATGCAGGACCCTTCCAGGGGCAACTGTTCCTCATCATAGTCGACAGCTATTCCAGGTGGCTAGAGGTCATCCCAGTTAGAAGCCTGACTACAGCCAGCACAGTACAAGTACTTAGGGGGCTCTTCGCCACGCACGGTCTCCCCGATATTATAGTTTCAGACAATGGACCTCAATTCACTTCTGCTGATTTCCAGAATTTCACCAGGGCCAACTTGATTAAACATATCACCTCGGCTCCCTTCTGGCCATCCACTAACGGCCTGGCTGAAGTCATGGTCCGGACAACCAAGGACACCTTACGACGCATCATCGCTGGCAATTGGCACCGACGATTGGCTCAGTTCCTTCTGGCCCACCACTCGACCCCTTGCACAACCACTGGCAAAAGCCCAGCTGAATTACATTGGGGCCTCCGCCTAGTCACTAGACTAGACAGGCTACATCCAGACAGAATGGCAGCTGAGACAGAATTGCGAGCCCCTTCCAGACAATTTGACATAGGGGACCATGTGTGGGCCAGGAACTTTGGACTTGGAAACAAATGGCTGCCTGGGGTAGTCATCCTTTGCACAGGGCCAGTATCATATCTCATTGAAGAGGAAGGGGGTCAGCAATTGAGACATCATATTGACCAGCTGAGGAAAAGGGGACCCAGCATCCAAACCCCAGCATCAGTGGAACATCCAGCAACTTGGGAGCCATGAAGCCTTAGCCCCAACCCTCGGGCAGAAGTTGAAAACCTCCCAGACCCAGTAGAAACCTCTGGCCTAGGGGAAAATCCCTGTGCCACCCTAAATCCCCAGAGCAGCCAGGTCCCCACGGCCTGGAACCCCCCGGCTCCGACATCCTCGTATACCCAAGAAAGCCCGGTTGGCAATCCCCCCCGATGCTCCACCAGAGCTAAGAGACCACCTGCTTATTTAAAGGATTATGTGTGGCCAGGTGCCCAATAAGCAGGCAACAAGATGTTTTAAAATTGTTAACTGTTTAATTATTGGGGGGAAGGGGTGTAACATATGTTGTTAAAGGCATTTAATAATTATAACATAAGTTTGCAGGTTTGACAGTTCTTTGACAGCTGACAGCTCCACACACAGCTACTGATGATAGCTCCACACGCGGCTACTGCTGACAGCTACCGATAACAGCTGCGACCTGACAGCTCCACATGCAGTCGGCAGGGATTGGTCAAGCAGAAGCAGCGGGAGAATCCCTGAACAGGGATTGGCCAGGAGTCTGCCAGCGGAACTATATAAGGGGGTTTAAAATGCGCTAGGGTTGTTCCTGAGGAGACGAAAAAACAGCTGATCTCACTCAAGTCTTCTGTCCTTTTTTCGACTGGGAACCCGCCGCAACAATATAAAAACAAAAAAAAAAAGCTTCTTTCAACATGTAAAAAACAAGAAAAAAGTGAAGGAAATGATTGGTCCATTAGTGTGGGAAAGTGGAAAGAAGGTGACAAGCTACAGGGAGAAAGCAGAACTATTTAACTTGTTTTTTGCATCCATCTTTACAAAAAGGGGAAAAAACAGTACAATCTATCAAAAACAGTGCCATAAAAAACAGAATAGAAACCCAAGTTAAGACAGGTAAGAAAATGGTAAGTGAGCACCTGTCCAGCCTAGATGAGTTCAAATCACCAGGACCAGATGGATTAATTTAATTTAATTTTAATTTAATAATATTTCTATACCGCCCTTCTCCTGAAGGACTCAGGGCGGTGAACAGGGCAAGAATAAAAATACAGGATTACAAAAGTTAAAAAAAAATAATTAAATACATGCTCATATACTAAAAATACATCTTAAAACCCCAGTAAAATGACAATAACAACCCCCCCAGTCCCCTCATCAGGCCAGGCCAGCTTGTTCAAAAAAGTATGTTTTTAGCTCGCGGCGAAAGGAGCGAAGATCGGGCGCCATCCGGAGCTCCACCGGTAGCTGATTCCATAACTCTGGGGGCGCCCACAGGGAAGGATCTCCCCCTGGGGGCCACCAATCGACATTCTCTGACCGGTGGCACCCTGAGGAGACCCTCTCTGTGGGAACGCACAGGGCGGAGGGAAGTTGATGCCGGCAGCAGGTGTTGCCTAAGGTACTCCGGCCCCCTGCCATGTAGGGCTTTGAACACCATTACTAGTACCTTGAATCTCACCCGGAAGACAACTGGTAACCAATGCAGCTCACGGAGCAGAGGTGTGACATGGGAGTATCGGGAGACTCCCAACACAACTCTCACAGCTGCATTCTGTACCAGTTGGAGCTTCCGGGTGGTCCTCAAGGGCAGCCCCATGTAGAGAGCGTTGCAGTAGTCTAGTCGAGAGGTTATGAGAGCGTGAGTGACCGTGCATAGATCATCCCGGCTTAGATAGGGCCGCAACTGGCGCACCAGGCGAACCTGGGCGAAAGCCCCCCTAGTCACAGCCCCTATGTGGTCTTCCAAGGTGAGCCGTGAATCTAGGAGGACTCCCAAGTTGCGAGCCCTATCTACGGGGGGTAATAGTTCACCCCCCATAGAGAGAGGTGGAATATCCGAACCAACCCGGGATGAAGGTATGCAAAGCCATTCAGTCTTGTCGGGGTTGAGTTGAAGTCTGTTCCTCCCCATCCAGACCCGAACCGCCTCCAGGCAATGGGACATCACGTTGAGGGCATCACTGGGGTGGTTTGGGGTTGAAAGGAAAAGTTGGGTATCATCAGCATACTGATGATACCCAACTCCAAAACCACGAATGATCTCACCCAGCGGTTTCATATAGATGTTGAACAGGAGAGGCGAGAGGACCGACCCCTGAGGAACTCCACAAACGAGAGACCTCGCGGTCGACCTCTGCCCTCCTGCCAACACCGACTGCGAACGTCCCTGGAGATAGGAGGAGAACCACTGTAAGACCGTGCCTCCCACTCCCAATCCCATGAGACGCCGCAGCAAGATACCATGGTCGATGGTATCGAAAGCCGCTGAGAGGTCTAATAGGACTAGAACAGAGGAATATCCCCTGTCCCGAGCCCTCCAGAGATCATTCACCAGCGCGACCAATGCCATCTCCGTGCTGTGCCTGGGCCTGAAACCCGATTGGTACGGGTCTAGATAATCCGCTTCATCCAGGACCAGAGGGAGCTGATGCGCCACCACACTCTCAACAACCTTCGCAAGAAAGCGAAGGTTGGAGACGGGACGAAAGTTGTTCAATACAGCTGGGTCCAAGGCAGGCTTCTTGAGGAGAGGCCTCACCACCGCCTCTTTCAAAATGGCGGGGAAGCTACCCTCGTTCAAAGAAGCTGATATAACTGCCTGGAACCAGCTGCGTGTCCTCTCCCGGGCTGCATAAACCAGCCAGGAAGGGCACGGGTCCAATAAACATGTGGTGGAGCTTAGCCTCCCCATGATCCTGTCCACTTCCTCTGGAGTCACAGAATCAAACTCCTCCCAGGTAATATCGACAAGACCGCCTGCGTCCTGCTCGCCAGAGTCTGCCCAGTCAGAGTCCAAAGCGGTCTGAATCCGAGCGATTTTGTCCGACAGATATTGGTTAAACTCCTCGGCACGACCCTGCAAGGGTTCTTCCCTCACCTCTTGATTCAGGAGGGAGCGAGTCACCCTAATGTTCTTAAGGAACTGACAGATGTGATGTCAGAACCACTGAACTATATTTTTCAAAGATCCTGGAGCACTGGGGAAATACCAGAGGACTGGAAAAGAGCTGATGTAGTTCCCATCTTCAAAAAAGGGAAAAAATAGATCCAGGAAACTACAGACCTATCAGCCTGACCTCAATACCTGGGAAGATTCTGGAAAAGATAATCAAACAATGAATCAGCAAACACCTGGATGCAAATAAAGTCATTACTAAAAGCCAACATGGGTGTGTCAAAAACAGATCATGCCAGACAAATCTTATTGCATTCTTTGACCAACTGACAAAATTAGTGGACCAGAGGAATGCTGTGGATATAATTTACTTGGACTTCAGTAAGGCATTTGATAAAGTAGATCACAACCTACTACTTGATAAGATAGAAAAATGTGGGTTAGACAGCATCACCACCAGATAGATTTGTAGCTGGCTGACTGGCCGTACTCAGCATGTGGTCCTCAATGGAACTGCATCTATATGGAGGGAAGTGTGTAGTGAGGTGCCCTAGGGCTCTGTTCTGGGCCCAGTGCTCTTCAACATCTTCATCAATGATTTGGACTAGGGGATAGATGGGGAACTCATCAAATTTGCAGACAACACCAAGCTGGCAGGAGTAGCCAATACTCCAGAAGATAGGCTTAAGATACAGGAGGATCTGAACAGACTTGAACACTGGGTGCTATCTAACAAAATGAAATTCAATGGTGAAAAAAGTAATGTTCTACACTTAGGCAGGAAAAATCAAATGCATAGGTATAGTATAGGTCAGGGGTGTCAAACTGCTGTCCCACGGGCCGGAGCGTCACGGAGAAACCGCGCCCATCCCATTTTCGGCAATGGGAAAAAGTTCCAATACATTGCACGACGTCACGTGATGTCACGAGTTTGACATGCCTCGTATAGGTGGTAACTTGCTCAATAGTAGTGACTGTGAGAGGGATCTTGGTGTTCTAGTGGAAAATCACTTAAATATGAGCCTGCAACGTGCTGCAGCTGCCAAAAAAAAGGCAGCACAGTACTAGACTGCATTAACAGAGGGATAGAATCAAGATCAGGTGAAGTATTAATACAACTTTACAATGCCTTGATAAGGCCACAGTTGGAATATTGCATCCAGTTTTGATCACCACGATGTAAAAAAAATGTTGAGACTTTAGAAAGAGTACAGAGAAGTGCAACAAAGATGATTAGGGGACTGGAGGCTAAAACATATAAGGAACGGTTTCTGGAATTGGGTATGTCTAGTTTAATGAAGAGAAGGACAAGGGGTGACATGATAGCAGTGGAGTCAAGCTATTCTCCAAAGCACCTGAAGGCAGGACAAGAAGAAACTGATGGACACTAGTAAAGGAGAGAAGCAACCTACAACTAAGGAGAAACTTCCTGACAGTTAGAACAATTAACCAGTGGAACAACCTGCCTCCAGAAGTGGTGAATGCTCCAACACTGGACGTTTTTAAGAAGAGACTGGACAGCCATCTGTCTGAAATGGTACAGGGTTACCTGCCTGAGCAGGGGGGTTGGACTAGATGACCTCCAAGGTCCCTTGCAACTTTATTATTACTATTATTAAGTGAAGCCAAATTTTGACTAAATTTAACAATTGGAAAATACCCTGAAGTATATTGCATTTTCTTTCATTAAATGCTTTTAAACAAAAATAGGGTGACCATTTACTATGAATGCTGTAAAAATTTTATAGGGTTAGGGTTAAGTTTTTTTAAAATAACATTCTTAATATTTAGCAAACAGTTTGTTGTCTGGAATCATGTATTTAAAAAAACAATGTAATAATTAATTTCTATATTATCATAATCAATATGTTACTTAACCGCTCAATAGTCTTCTTCTTATATATTCAATGTTACATACTACATATCATGTTCCTTTCACTCTAACTCATTTTTCTCACCATTGATAAAAATTGTCCCATGTTCTGAGTCTTCCTTCTCTTTTATCTTTAATGTCAATCTGTCCATTTCTGCACAATCTAAAATTTTCTTAATTAGTTCTTCTTCCATTGGTAAGTTTTCATTTTTCCAATATTTGGCAAATACAGTTCTTGCTGCAGTTAATTCATGTAAAATTAAGTATATACACTGTTTCTTATAGTTTCCTCCTATTATGCCTAACAGAAACAGATCTGGCTTAAAATCTATATGGTTTTTTGTCATTTTTTCCAACCATATGTGTATTTTTGAGCAAAATCTTTTAGTTTTAGGACATGTCCACCAGATATGAAAATAAGTACCTGGTTTTTGTTTACATTTCCAACACTTGTTTGATGTATTTTTAAACATTTTTGCTAATAACACCAGTGTTAGATGCCATCTGTAAAACATTTTGTATACATTTTATTTAAAAGCGACTGCTTTCATTAATTTAGCATTTTTTCCCCATAAACTTTGCCAGGTTTCTAATTCTATATTATATCCAAGATTCTTTGCCCATATTATCATTGCTTCCTTTACTTGTTCCTCTTCCATCTTTAAACTTAACAAATATTTATAGAGTTTCTTAATCAATTTTTCATCTGTTTTTAACAGTATCTGGTCAAATTCTGTCTGTTCTTTATAAAATCCCATTGCTTTAGCTACCTTTGATTTAGCCGAGAACCTTTTCATGCCAACACCAATCAAAGCAGTCTCCTATGCAGATCTCAAAAAGAAGTTAACCGGACACTTCCAGCCCAAGATGTCTGAAATGGCTTGGCGGTTCAAGTTTGACCAAAGAGTGCAGCTTCCTGGGGGAGTCAGCATCGGAGTTCATAGCGGGCCTAAGGCAGGCCACACGCCTATGCAAATTTTCAAATTTAGAAGAGCGACTATGAGATCGGCTCGTCTGTGGCCTACGGGAGAGAACGCTTCAGCAGAGACTATTTGCTAGGCCAAATTTAACGTTTTCTGAAGCACAAGATGAGGTGATGGCCGACGAAGCTGCCAAGGGCACCATTCAAACTGTACAGCCCACCAAACCAACAAAGTTCAAAGAAACGGTCCACCGTGAGGACGCTAAACGCACCAAAGAACTCTCCAAGAAAGAAGAACCTGAAATCAACCGACTCTAAAAGCAACCCAATGTGCCACACCGCAATGGCCAGCCGTGAGAGGACAATTACAAGGCAGTTCTCTTACTGAGATGTAAGGGGTGCGGCAGCAACCATTTTTACGCCAACTGCAGATTTCGTTCAGCCACATGTAGAGCTTGTGGGAGGACAGGCCACATCTCGGTGGTTTGCAGAGCCCGCCAGAGAGACTGGCCGCCCAAACACCAGTCGGAAGAACTGACTAGGAGAGGTACTAGGGCCCAGGGTCCAGTTAGTGTGGGATTTTTCAGAAGCCATAGAAGCGTATGCCGCACCGTGGCTCGACGCCCCCTCAAACCCAAATTTAAGCTCATGGTAGAGCTACAAGGAGTTCCATGCAAGATGGAATTGGATTCTGGCTTTGCAGTCTCAATCATTTCTCAAGACACTTTTAACTTCATGTGTAGGTGCAGTAACAATTGGGCCAAACTAAGATCCTCAGATATAATCCTAATGGATTTTCAAAATGCTCAGGTTAAAGTTAAGGTAGAAGCCACCTTGTTGGTAAAGTTTAAAGGTTTTTTGGGGCACCTGGATGTAAAAGTAGTAGGGGGCCAGAGAACAAGTCTCATTGGACTCGATTGGTTTGATGCCTTAGGTATTCAGATTACTGGCATAAACCGGACACAAACTGCAGACCTCACATCAGTGTGTGAGGAATACGTGGATGTTTTTGATTCAACCCTTGGAACATACACAGGCCCACCTATCTCATTTAAGCTTGATCCCAATGTAGTTCCAATCAGAGTTAAGCCTCTTAGGGTCCCTTTTGCCTTAAAACATAAAATTGATTCCCAAATTGATAAGCTGGTAGAACAGGGCATGTAACAGCCTGTTGATGGTGGGGAGTGGGAAACTCCTATTGTCACTCCACTTAAAGCCAACGGGGAAATTCACATTTGTGCTGACTATAAATGCACACTAAATAAAGCCCTCAAGCAACACACTTACCCGGTCCCAGTGGTCAACCATATTTTAGCTTCCTTGCAACGGGTTACTATTTTTGCTAAACTTGATTTAGCACAGGCCTATCAGCAATTGCCGGTTGATGAGGCCACAGCCCCAGCTTAAATGATCATGATTCACAGGGGGGCTTTCAAAGTTAAACGCTTACAGTTTGGAGTCAGTGTTGAACCGGGTATTTTTCAGGGAATCATGGAGTGTACCTTCAAGGGTATTCAGGGTGTCTGCCTTTATTTTGATGATGTTCTTATTGCAGGGGAATCCCCAGAAGTGTTGGCCAGTAGGCTCAGGGCTGTTTTGAAGAGGCTTCACAAAGCAGGCCTCAAATTAAAAAAGAACAAGTGTAGTATTGGGGTTTCTTCAACAGAATTCCTGGGTTTCCGAATTGATGCTAACGGCATTCACCCCACTGATTCTAAAGTGAAGGCCATTAAAATGGCTCCTAGGCCCAAATCAAAAAGGAGAGCTACAAGCATTCTTGGGTCTCCTAAACGTCTATCACACATTTCTACTTCATAAGGCTGCAATAGCAGAGCCCCTCCACAGGCCTCTTGATAAGAAAGGTCCATGGAAATGGACTAATTTACATGAAAAAAGTTTCTAAGAATTAAAAGCACTATTGTCAGAAAAGTCCACTGTAACTCACTACAAAGAGTCTAAACCTGTATGTCTTGCATGTGATGCATCTCCCTATGGGGTGGGGGCAGTTTTAAGTCACATAGAGAAAAATGGGAAACAGGTTCCTATAGCATTTTACTCAAGGACATTGTCTTCTGCTGAGTGAAACTATGCTCAGATTGACAAAGAGGCCCTAGCCATCATTGCTGGAATAAAAAAAATATTCCATGACTATTTATATGGCAGGGATTTCATGGTCTACACTGACCACAAACCTCTGTTGGGACTTTTTACAATGGACAAAAAAGCCCCCACATACTACCTCCAAGAATGTTGAGATGGTCTATTTTCCTATCTGCATACAATTTTAAATTAATTCACAAACTGGGCAAAAAAATGGGCCCTGCTGATGGCCTCAGCAGACTACCACTGCCACTAATGGATCCAGATCCAGCTCCTGCTGCTAGAATATTGTCCATACAGGACATACCTGAATTTCCTCTCCATGCAGGGGACATTGCTTCCGAAACTGCCACAGATAAAATACTTAGTAGAGTGTTGTCATGGGTATACATGGGCTGGTTGGAAAAAAGTCCAGGCTCAGAATTTCAAAGCTATTTTGTCAGGAGGCATGAGTTATCTGCACATAAAGGGTGCATTTTATGGGGAAACAGAGTCATAATTCCCATTTCCCTGAGAGACAGGGTTTTACAAACATTACATGAAGGCCATCCAGGCATTGTCAGAATGAAAGCTTTAGCTAGAAGCTACCTCTGGTGGCCTGGCCTTGATAATGCCATTTAGGCTCAAGTCCATGGTTGTTATGCATGCTAGCAATCTAGGCCTGAAATGCCACAGGCTCCAGTTCACAGGTGGGAGGAAACGTACACTCCCTGGTCTAGAGTTCACATAGACTACGCTAGGCCCTTTCAGGGGCACCTCTTCCTTATAGTAGTGGATAGCCACTCAAAATGGCTGGAAGTAATTCCAGTTCCTAAAATGACTACTGCTAGTCCAGGTGCTGAGAAAACTCTTTGCCACTCATGGGTTGCCAGATGTCTCAGTTTCAGACAATGGGGCCCAATTGACTGCTGCTGAATTTCAGGCCTTTCTTAGAGCTAATCTCATCAGACATGCAATGTCTGCACCTTTTCATCCATCTTCTAATGGTCAAGCTGAACGCATGGTGAGGACAATGAAGGAAGCACTCAAGTGCATTGTTACAGGTGACTGGCATCACAGATTGGCAGATATTTTACTCTGCCAGCATTCTACGCCCTGCACTGCTACAGGCAAAAGTCCTGCAGAACTACGTTGGGGGAGGCCTTTGATTACTAAACTGGACAGGTTGCATCCAGATAGAGTGGCAGCAGAAGCCTCTCAACCAAAACCCCTGAGGGGGCTGCACATGGGCGATTGGGTTTGGGCCAGGAACTATGACGGGAATCTGTGGGTTCCTGGTCAAATCACCAAGGCATCCGGACCCCTATCTTATGAAGTGGGGTTGGAGGGAGGGCGAGTTGTCAGACAACACATTGATCAGCTCAGGAAATGGTTTCCAGAATGGCCACTAAGTGAGGACTGCATCATAAGTCCCTCCCAAGGTCCTCGAACTTGTGGCCAAGCCAGCCCTCACATGGGCTACCAGGACTTTTCCTTCTTAACTGAAATGGAACCATAGGGAGAACAGGAGAGCTCTGGAGTGCAACATGGACCCCCTGAAGGAGCAAGCCAACAGAAATTCACCAACCGCTGTGCCTACTCTGCCGAACAGTCTGACTTGGGGGTGTGCCAACCTGGAGAGGCCAGCCAGAGTGCATCGAATCCCCTTGACTCAGGAGCACAAAGGGACACAAGTCTACCCAACCCACTGGGTAAGCTGGTAGACCACAAAGTGATGGGAACTCCGAGATGTTCCTCTAGGGCACACAAGCCTCCTTCATATCTTGCAGATTATGTTGTAAAATAAAGAGCTATATATTGTTGAAAATCCTGTTGCCACTAGACTACAGAAACTAGTGCTATGTTGTAACTGTCTAATAGTGCAAATTGTGAAGCCTGTTCATTGAGATGTTGTTTAATCTCATTGTAACCTACTTTGTTCTTTTTATTAATTTTATTATTATCACTTTACTTTAGTGTGTTTGGATAATGAGTCTTGACAATTGTTGAGACTAATTGGTGTTATTATGGTCTGATCTAAGAGGGGAGGGGTGTTATGTACTGGGCTCTTGTGAAACACCATGTGGGTTGCTGGAGCAGCTAACGGCTCTCCAGCAACCCAGACTACAAGTCTCCTATGCTGCAATTGGCTATCTCCAGGCAGCAATGGTTGATTCAAACCTATTGGCTGCCACCTAGGGGCTAGACTATATATTGCGGCTAGTTGCAGCCATTTCCCCAGTACAGTTCCAGCACAAAATAAACAATGAGTTACCCTGTACTCAGTTCCGTGTCTTCTTTCCTGCGCCAAAGAACCCACTATTTAACATCTAGGATCATTGTTAAGTTATATTTTATCTGTCTTTTAGGTAGAAAGCTATTTTGGTCTGTGTGTATAAATTCGGTCAGAAATTTCTTTAGTCTTTCTGCTATTATTGAGGCAAAAAAATATATAATCTAAATTTAATAACAATGTTGGTCTGTAATTTTTATTTGCTTCAAATCAGAATCTTCTTTGGGTATTAAGGTAATGTTAGCTTCAATCCGTGTACCGTATTTTCTGGCGTATAAGACGACTGGGCGTATAAGACGACTGGGCGTATAAGACAACCCCCTACATTTCCTGTTAAATTATAGGGTTTGGGCTATACTTGCCGTATAAGACTACCCCTCTTCCAACGCACACCAAATAAAAATTAAAAAACATCAGATTTGATTTTAATATGGTAATTTTAATTTAAATGCTTATGACATGCAGGTGCTTAGTAGGAAAACTGTCACTTATAAACATAAGGCTGTTTGTCATCAAACATGTAAACATAAAACAGTGCAAGTGGATTAAACTATAATAATAATATTAATAATAATAATAATAATAATAATAATAATAATAATAATAATAATAATAAGAAGAAGAAGAAGAAGAAGAAGAAGAAGAAGAAGAAGAAGAGGAGGAGGAGGAGGAGGAGGAGGAGGAGGAGGAGGAAGAGGAAAAAGAAGAAGAAGAAGAAGAAGAAGAAGAAGAAGAAGAAGAAGAAGAAGAAGAAGAAGAAGAAGAAGAAGAAGAAGAAGAAGAAGTTGGAGGGGACCTTGGAGGTCAACTAGTCCAACCCCCTGCTAAGGCAGGAAACCCTATACCATTTCAGACAAATGGCTGTCCAGTCTCTTCTTAAAAACTTCCAGTGTTGGAGCATTCACCACTTCTGGAGGCAGGTTGTTCCACTGGTTAATTGTTCTAACTGTCAGGAAGTTTCTCCTTAGTTCTAGGTTGCTTCTCTCCTTGACTAGTTTCCATCCATTGCTTCTTGTCCTGCTTTCAGGTGCTTTGGAGAATAGCTTGACTCCCTCTGCTTTGTGGCAGCCCCTGAGATATTGGATCACTGCTATCATGTCACCCCTCACCCTTCTCTTTGTTAAGCTACACATAACCTATTTTCCTAATTCACTTTTTCACTTTTCCTAATTCACTCTAAAGCTTTCCCTGCGCAGAGCCTTAAGAAACACCAGCTGCAGGATATAAATGGGATTTTTAAAAAAAGACCAGATGGGAGATCCGCTCCAGGTTTTCCAGCCAGCCCGCCCAGTTCCTGAGTCAAATGTGTCCTTAGAGCTAAGCCGCTGCTCTGGCTGCTGCCTTCCCCACCTGCCTTTCAAGTTGGGATATACTACAGCTGCTCTTCAACTTTAGAAGGAAAGATGCCTAGACCCCAGCCTGTAAAAAATCACAGACTGCAGCTTCTTCTCCAATTGGTCCCGCTTTCTGTGCGCAGACTAAATGGGAGATCCGCTCCAGGTTTTCCAGCCAGCCCTGTCCCTAAATTTTCAGCACCCGGTGTATAAGACGACCTCTGACTTTTGAGAAGATTTTCATGGGTTAAAAAGTAGTCTTGTATGCTGGAAACTACGGTATTTGATATTTTAGCCTCCAAAAGTATTTCATTACACAGTTCTTTCAATATTGGGCTTAGTATATCTTATAATGATTTGTAGAACTCTGCAGGTAATCCATCTGGGCCCGGGGTCTTATCATTTTTTTGCCTTTTTATGGCCTCTGTTATCTCCATTATTGATATTTTTCCATTTCATATATTTTAGATATTCTCTGGAATTTTTGGTAAGTCTGCTTTTTTTAGATACTGCTGTATTTTTTTCTTTTGAAATTTCCTCTGTGTTGTAAAGTTTCTCGTAAATGTCTTTAATATTTTTTTTTAATTGTGTCATTCTGAAACTGTAATTCACCTTTTGGGTTTTGTAACTTGTTTATCAGTTCTTTCTCTTTTTCTTTTTTCAGTCTCTATATGCTAACCATCTCCCCAGATTATTGGCATTTTCAAAAAAGTTCTGTTTAGCCTTTTTAATCTGTAGAGCCATTATTTCCACCTCTACTAGGTTTAGTTTGTGTTTTATTATCTCCATTTGCTTTTTAAGTATTTTCTTTTGTGGCTTTATTTGTAGTTCTTATTCTAATTCTTCCTTCAACTTTAACTGTTGTTTTCTTTCTTTATTCTTTTTAGCAGTATAGGTTATAGCCAGCCAGTTCTTGTTTATCATTTGTTGCGATTATTGCTACCATCAGTATCAGTTTTTGGTCCATCGTTATTTCCACCAATAAATATTCCTCCCTCTTCATCTGCATAAATTTGTTTAGGGTTCATTGTTTCTTTAATATATAGGGCTATTCCTCTTTTCTTTTGTTGTGCTAATGCAAAATGGAGTTTACCAATTTTTGGTTGTTCTAACAATTTATAGTGTTGTCTCTTAAAATGTGTTTCTTGGAGGCAAATTATATCTATTTTTAAATTTTGTAGGTACATTTTTTTCCATTTTGAGGGGGAATTCAGCCCATTTATATTCATTGACAGGATCCCATTTTCCTTCTCCATCTCTTTCAATTATATCTAGGTCGTAATCTTCTAGTTGATCTTATCTGTCTCTGTTCTCTTGGTCTTGCCCCTTCTTCTGTATATGTATTTTTAATTTCTTCTTCCTCTCTTGGTTTAGCTCCTCCTTCTATTGCTGTCTCTTCCTAACTCTTTGTTTCTCTCACTGTACCAGATTCAGACTCACCTACTTCCATAAATGCTTTGTGGTAGTCATAGAATTCCATTGTTTTAAGTGGCGTATCCAATCTGTATCTTTTCGTATCCCAGTAAATTAAAATCCCTTTGGGATCAGCCATCTAAAGTTCACTCCTTTTTCAATTAATTTTCTAGTTAAAATTGATATTCTCTTTGGGATTCTCTTATTCTCCTAGAAATTTGTTTGAAAACTACAATTTCTTTTTCTTTATATTTCAAAGGATCATCTCTCACTCTTCTCAAGATCTCGTCTCTTATAGATCTTTTAAGAAATCTTCTCTAGGGACTTTGTTTCTTCTCACATAGTTTGAATTGACTTGATAGATTTGATATAGTACTCCTTCCATTTCCCATTTCTCGATTTCTAAAGTATCAGCCAGTAATTCTGTTATCAGGTCTACAAGGTCCTCTTCCTTATCTTCCATTATGTTTTGAAATCTTAAGTAAGAAGTCTTTTCCATTTCTATGACATCTATTGAATTCTCTAATTCTCCATTTATTTGCATCAATTTCTGGTTTTCATCTTTTAAGTCTTCTAATTTCTGGTCCATCACTGTTGATTTATCTTCTATTTTTTGAATCCTTTGTTCATTTTTTGTGACCATCTGTTTAAAATTTTCAAATTGAGAGTCCATATTATTAATTTTTTGGTTCATCTCTTCATGATTTTTCATTGTAGCTGCCATATGAGTAGCAATTGCCTCTTGGATTGCTTGTAATATCGCTGGAAATTATTAGTCTTTTCTTGTTGGAGCATTGTGTCAATTGATCTCTGATAGACTGCACTTGCAGAGGCAGAAGAAGGGGCAGAGGATACTTTTTTGCCAGCTTTGGATAAATTTGGGACATTCAACTTAATCTTTTAATTATACTTTGTAATCCACTGAGTAGTTCAAAGTTTATAATCCAATGAGCTCCTAATAGGGGAGGTAGGTAGAAAAAGTAAAAAGTTAAAAAAGGTATAAAATTTATCCCAAGGTTCTGTGTTGATAGTCTTTCAAAAATATAATCCAAAGTGTCTTGCTAATAGTAGTTTCTTGCCATTTACTCTGTCTAAAAACAACTTATAAAATTCCAGGTCAAGCTGTATTTGTAATCCAAGGAAGTCCAATGAGCCTTGGTGAAGCAGTGGGCTAATGCCTCCTTAAGTAACACCAGCTGCCTGCAATTAGTGCAGGTTCGCATCCCACCAGGCTCAAAGTTGACTCAGCCTTCCATCCTTCCGAGGTAGGTAAAATGAGGACCCAGATTGTTGGGGGCAATAAGCTGACTTTGTAATAATGCTGCTTGGGGGGCCCCAAAAGCCCTAATAAGCAGGCATATACATCGAATGAAGGCTATTGCTAAGCACATTGATTTGTGCTTTAAATTGTAAGCTGCCCTGAGTCTTCGGAGAAGGGCGAGATATAAATGGGATTAAAAAAAATTCAAAACAATTTATGTTTTTAATTATAATCCATCCTGTAGAGAAAAATAACTGAAAGAGATTCTTCTCTTTTCCAGCCACAATCTCCAGAACTATAATTTCCAGGGACATCAAAGAGTTTAGTCTATAAACTTTGTCTGGGTGTCTAGCCAAGTTCTCACACTCCAACCACAAAAGCTTGATAAATTTAAAAAGAACAAAGCCAAGTGTAGTTCTTAGTTTTGCCACTAGATGTCACTAGATATCCATTTTATATTTTCCCCACCCAAGCTTTACAAAGTTTGCAAAGTTATAATCCAATGGTTTCCAAACAAAAAATTAAAAAGAAAAGTTTATGAATGTTAAAGCTTCCCAAAATATTCTTCATCTGTCCCACTTAATTATCTTCACAATATTGTTGTAAGTCTCTTTAATTTTCCTCAAAAGCTTAAACCACCAGTTATATTTTTCAGGAGGGAGGAGTAAAGGAAGAATCCCCCCCTCCCTGTAGCTTTGGGGATTTCTTCCTTTTCAGGATCTTTTTGCCAGAACCAATATTTTCACTTGTAGAGAGATAAGAAAAATACTCTCATTCACATCAGTTGTTTTGCTTTCCGCTTAGTTGTAATCGTTTTCTTCTGGTGATCAGCAGCTTCTGGCTGACAGCATGGGTGCGGTCAGACTTTCTTCCTGCTGGTCCTGACCTGCAATGTGCAAAGGTTCGTTCTTTGGCCCGTTGCCACTGTGCGGTAACTTTCGGACCTATCAGACCCCCCCCAGCGGGTAGAATTCAGGCATGGGAAATGAGGCCTCATTCCCCTGAGCCCATGTTGTCACAATGTCACCGGTGCCAAGCGACTGAATTTTGATCACATGAGCCAGGAGATGCTGTAATGGATGTAATTGTGAAAAAAGGTAACACTTTCACACCTTTTTTCAGTTCTATTGTAACTTTGAACGGTCACTAAATGAACTGTTGTAAGTCGAGGATTGTGCTGTGTTGCCTTTGTTTGGAAACTTGTAGGAAAAAAAAATCCTTCTGCCTTCTTTTCCTTCTCACATGATGAAACATGCTAGTTTGTGGCATCAGGCTGTTTTCTTCTGTGCCCAAACCAGAATGTACAACCACTTATTCTTTAAAAAAAAAGGTGGGAACATGGTGAAAGATGTATATGCTGAAAGGAAAAAGCAAAGAGGAAAATTTCTGAATAAAGCAAGAAAAAGGTTTGGGTAACTGGGGAAGACTTAGCAATGGGAATGAACTAGGTGGGCCCATTGTGTTATAGGGGGGAAGGCATCTTACTCTGTATTTCTCAGTCCTAGAGCTCTATTGCAGCTGAACAAACTTATGAGATGTCTGCACTGAAATCTATCATTCCCATGCCAACAACATGTTTACTAAGTGCCTATGATGCAAAAATAAATTGCTCTAGTTGGCATATCATGATGGTGGGTATTGCTTTATTTTCCTTAAATTGCCCTGTCAAATGTTTGTGGTTTACAATAAAAGCTTTTTTATGTAAATTCTGGGGGAACCTCTTTAAGTCAAATTGGAAAACTTGACTTTCTCTTATCATCTTATAAATTAAAAAGTAAAAGAATGGCTCACTTCACCTGCAAGAATATCAGCCAACATGGTTTGAAACACATTTTGAGAACAGATTTCTGTTATATTGAGTAAGGTGAGAAATGATCAGTAAAAGTACAAGCATTTAGCACAAAGCTGTGCCTATATTTTAGTAGGATGAGGCAAAGCTATTTATTTTTAGGGTTTTTTTTCCTAAGATGATTACAATTAATATCATTGTAGTTTTGATGGAATAAGCCACTGATCAGAAACTAGTAGTTTTACATTCTACTGTTTGTAAAACAGTTAGAAAACAGATCTCATTTAATAACTGTAATGATATGGAAGAAAGATACAGATGGAGTCCAGTTGCTCATTGCAGAAAAACTGGCATTAGATTAAACTTGATCAGTTTTCTTTCATCTGTTTGTGAAAAACGGATAATAATGAAATCTTTATGAGTCTCACTTCAAAAGACTCCAAACTGCTAGACTGAAAAGGTTGATTAAATTTTACTTAAATATTTTGGATACAATGTAAGATAGAACAAACCCACATGAGTCACTTGTATATCTTGGGAAGGAGGAGAGAAAACTAATATTTGAGCTACTGAACATTTCTAAAGTATTCATTCTTCACATCAGCATATTGTTTAATTGTGTGTTTCTCTACTGAGACAAATCGATTGATGAAGTTAAATGATACAGTTTTATAGTCTGTGCTTTAGAGAATTCTTATGTTCCAAAAAATCAGTTTAAAACTTTCTATTCACTTTTAATTCATCTGGGATGGATATTTCCAGAATGTTTTCTCAGTGCTTTTAAAGCCATTTCATATTCCTTTAATTTATTGCACTTTGACCCATGGGCTTAGAGTGCCTTACAACAATTTTGCAATGTTAATTGTATTTTTTTTAAAGATTTGGAATGCAACATTGTTTAGAAGATAAAATGTAACAAATAAAACAAAAGGCAGAATTTAAATATATTTTAAAAGTATAGTGGAATATTAATTCCACAGTATAAATGACCAACTGGAAAAGCAATCCAAGGCGAGGATTTTGGCAGGCATTTATCTGTAATGGGCTTGTGTTTAGAAGTGTGACAGAGTTAAATGGAATGCTTGATGAATTTTCTCATTTTCCCCAGGAGGCAAATGAATTGGCCTTTCCAGGCTCTGGACTATAAAGTTTTCCTAATAATAATAAAGTTTTGTAAAGGAAGCTGATGCCTATTTGAGAAAAGTTAGGAGAAATCAAAATCAGATATGGAATTTTCCAATGTGACTCATTATCACCTCTACTCTTTATACTATCAATGGCTTCACTGACAACAATTTTGAACAAGACAAACTGTGCATATAAATTGGCCAAAAAAAGTAAAAATATAATATTTACCCTATATGGATGATTTAAATTATTTGGAAAAATCAAGTCTGAACTAGATTTCTTATTACAAAGCATAAAAATATTGAAATGCACTTTGGTATCCACATTTATGCAACCATAGTCATAAAGCCAGGCAAAATTGTTGAATATGATGAAATACAGCTAAAAATGAAGATTTGTTAAAGCCATAGCATCAGAAGAAAGCTACAAATATTTGGGAATTTTGGAAACTTCAAATTTATTACAAAATCAAGTCAAAGAAAATATTTGACTCAATATATCAGAAAAAATTGAAATCAAAGCAAAAAAACTTCATTGAAGCAATTAATACCTGGCCAGTCCCTGTTGCTCAATATACAAAAAAAATGGTTGACTTGATAGCTTGGATCTGAAAACAAGAAAACTAATGACAGTGCAGAATGCTTTGCATCCAAAAAGTGATATTGATCCACTGTATTTGCCAAGAGCTGAAGGGGATAGAGGACTTCTACTGGTAAAACAAACTGTGGAAGAATAAAAACATAGCCTGAATGGCTACATTTAAAAAAGCCAAGAACCCTTGCTGAAAGAAATCAATCAAGAAAAGATCTCAAAAACAAAAAGGTGAAAGCTGAATACAGAAAAGAAACAACTGAAAGCTGATTTGTTACTTGGAAGAACAAACAAATGCATGGTTAATACTTGAAGAATATAAAAGGAAAATCTGATAAAACACCAAGATGGAGTTGTTTAAGATCAGGAGTGTTAAAGAAAGCAACTGAAGGCTTTATTTTAGTGGCTTTGCCAACCAATTGCATGAAGTCAAACATTCTACATGTAATAAACAGCAAACATTGCCTTTGTAGTGAAAAGGATTGAACTAAAACAACAAGCAGAGGCTGCTTCAAAATTTCACAAGCTGACAACTCATGACAGAGTTGCCAGAATTATTCTTTGGAAACTTTGCCAGAGGTTAGGATTTGAATATAGTAAAAGTTACTGGGACTATCAGGTTAGTAAGGCCTTGGGAAATGAGAGGTTAATATCTTATAGGACACACAGATTTTGTTCATAACTTGCCTGATACAACAGTTATGGAAAAGAGAACTTTGCTTCATTGATGTTGTTATACTGGGTGATGCCAGAATTGAGGAAAAGCATTTGGGAAAAAATATGAATTACTGGGATTTTCAGATTGAAGTTGATACTTATGGAAAAAGAAATCCATTGCTATATCAGTAAGGTTTGGAGCCCTCAGAGCAAAACATAGAGGACTTCCTAATTTTACAAAAAAATAAATAAATCCCACTCTGCTTGGAACTGCCTATATTTTTAGATGCTATCTTAATAATTCTTAGGTTCATGGTTAGGACTTGAATTATTCAGTATTTTTACCAGTCTTAGAATATGAATCTATCTGTAGAATTTCCCCACATAAAAGTATTAATAAGGCATTAGAACAATATCTGAAAGACAGTGAAGAAAATGCACTGAAGCTAGGATACTTATAGATACATATAGATTTATGACTGCTGGAGAGATCACACTGGCTAAAAAGAAAGAGCAAATGAAGAATAGAAAAGGAAAATGACAAGGCAAAGTATTAATGACATGACCAGTATATAAAAAAATAGCAGGCAAAGCAGATATGCAACAAGATATGGCAATGGCTAAAAGCAGGAAAGTTGATGAAAGACACAGAGGGCTAGACAAGACTGCATCATAAAAATAAATGTAAGCAAATCTAGAGTTAGGTAGACAACAGAAATCAAATGTTGCCTCTGTAAAGAAGTTGACGAAACAATGGACCACCTACTTAGATGTTGGAAGAAAATCACACAGACCGATTATAACAGCATGCAAAATAGCAACAATGGTCATTGGAAGATCTGCAAGAAATACCATTTGCCTGCAAGCAAATACTGGTGGGACCATAACATAGAGAAAGTCATAGAAAATGAAGAAGCTAAAGTGCTCTGGGACTTCAGAATTCAAACAGGCATGCACCTGCCACATAACACTTAACAATTATCAATAAGAAAGATAAAAAGTCTGAATAGTACATGTGGCACTATTTGGAGACAGCAGAAGAGAAGAGAAAGAACTGGATAAAATCAGAAAATACAAAGAACTGCAAACAGAAACAGAACAACTATGGCGAAAAAACAACAACAACAAAAAGCAAAGATAGCACCAATTTTAATAAGCACTTTGGCTACAATCCCCAAACAACTGGAGCACCACTTGAATACCATTGGCATTGACAAAGTCACCATCAGTTAATTGCAAAAGGTAGCCTACATTCAGTGACAACATCTTTAATACCATCCAACAATAATATCTGCCTATCCCAGGTCCTTGAGAAGGACTCAATAGGTGGATAAAAGTGCCAAATCCAGTTGGCTGACTGTGCAACAAGCTATAATAATGCCTTCCATGGACACCTTCTTGTCATGGGGGAGCAGCTTGTGAGATTCTGATGAGACTGGGAGGTATTCTGGCAGTAGTGTATTCTACCAGAAGGGTCACCCATGCCAGATAGGTCTGAGAGGAAGAGCCAGACCTTAGTATTCATCAAGCTGTTTAATATAGTGAGAAACAAACAAACAAAAAAGAATCATATACAGTACCATAACAGTCAATGCTCAAAACAAGAAGTCAACAACGTGTCAGATGTTAACAGTTTGTGGGCATTGTTGGTAAGTGGGCAAAAGAATTCAACAGCTACTGTCTAGCCTTGTAGGATTATTGGAGAACAATAATTACAGAAAAGACAAAAGTATATTATGTTTCCAAATTGAACCATTATGGCCTGCTGTTATAAATCAGAACCATCAGAGTAGGGACTCTTAAAGCGAATGTCTGAACATTAAAAAATAATTTATTCAGACTCAAATATCACTGAACAACAATTAGAAGATCAAAGGAGATTCATTACCAGAAATAAAATATACAGGGCTACAGAACTGAAAGTAATTCAGGAAATTGTGAAAATAGAAGACAACAACCACAAACACAACAATAATAATAATAGCACAGTGTATGAAACAAACCAACTAATGTACAGTATAGCTGCTGTTATAACTGCAGAATTGGATTATAAAATGCCAAAAAAGAAACCCACTGGAACACCAAAGTGGAAAATTCGACTTGAAAATAAAACAAAAAAACTACGAGGAGATGTCAGCAAATTGAAATACTTGAAAGAATGAAAACTAAAGAATGAAAAGTTGGAAAATAGTTTATACAAAAAATGTAACCTGGAGGAAAAAACAATCATGGAAATCATGGAAAACCTAAAACAGTGTGTAATAGCAACAGCAAAGAAAAGTGAAAGATATGAAGGACGAATAAAACAATATCGTGAAAATGTCCAGTTCAGAAGAAACCAGCACCTCTTCTATCAGTCACGTGATGAAAATAAAGTCCAAACTACTGTTCTACAATGTAAAGAAAAAACCTTAAACTTTTGGAAAGAATTGTGGAAAAACCCAGTGGAACATAATAAGACTGCCTCCTGGATCAAAGATATCCAAAAACTAGCAACACAAAACAAAATGGAGAATATTGTAATAACCACTGATATGGTTGCAAAACAAGTAAAGAAGGTCAAGAACTGGAGTGCACCTGGCCTGGATGAGCTGCATGGATACTGGTTGAAACTCCTCATCAGCCTCCATCACCGCATGGCCACTCAGTTTCATGAAATGGTTCAAAATGCCACAAGTGGTTAACAGCTGGTCAAACATACTTGATAATGAAAGACCCTGAAAAGAGCACAGAACCAAGCAACTACCGCCCAATTACCTGTCTGCCAACAACGTTCAAACTTTTTATAAGAATACTGGCAAATTCAGTATTCAATCATCTGATGGAAAATAATTTGTATCTGGCAGAACAAAAAGGAAATTATAAACAATCAAGAGGAACAAAAGATCAGCTGCTCATTGACAAAATAGTACTTAAAAATGCAAAATGATGAAAAACAAATTTAAATATGGTGTGGATTGATTACAAAAAAGCATTTGACTCATTACCCCACAGTTGGATTAATGTGTGTTTGGAAAACTTTGGAGTCAGCAAAAACATCTGTACATTTTTGAAAGCAAATACGCAAAAATGGAAAACAGTTCTAACAGCAAATGGAGAGAACATTGGTGAAACCAACATCAGACGAGGAATCTTCCAAGGGGACTCACTTTCACCACTACTGTTCAACATCGCATTAATTCCACTGAAAATAATATTACAAAACACAAAACTGGGATACCACATCTCAAGCCAGCCTGGCAAGATATACTATACATGGAAGACTTAAAACTGTATGCGAAAAGCCACAATGAACTTGAATCAATACTCAACACAGTTCAACTGTTTAGCAGCGACATCAGAATGGACTTTGGACTTGGAAAATGTGCTATATTATCCATGCAACAAGGAAAAATGGGAAAAATAGAAGGAATAAAACTGGGAAACTGAAGTATTATGAAAGCACTAGCAAAGGATGATGGTTACAAATACCTAGGCATATTGGAAGCAGGTAACATCTTGAATGGAAAAGTCAGAGTCAACACAAAAAGAATACATAGGAGAGTCTGCAAAATACTAAAATCAAAGCTGAATGCTGGAAATATAATTAAAGCCATTAATACATGGGCAGTCCCAGTCCCAGCTGAAACTATCATCTGGACTTTGGCTGAATTGGAACACCTAGACCGGAAAATGCGTAAACCTTTGAATATGCACCACGCTTTACATCCACGAAGTGACATCAACAGGTTTACCTGCCAAGAAGAATAGGGGGCAGAGGGTTACTGCAAATCCACCAAACTGTAGAAGAAGAAAAAATGAAGTTTTAATGACTATGTGAATCAAAGTACAGAAAAATTGCTGCAGGCTGTGAAAACAGAGAGCATTATAAAAATAAGGCAGAATATAATGAAAAACAGCTGGATGACAGATTAAATAGATGGAAAACCTAAGCTTTCCATGGACAACATTTGAAAAACATTGAAGGAAAATGTGATAACAACTTGACATGGGCATGGCTTAAGATGGGAACCATCAAGAAAGAAACGGAAGGCTTAATACTGGCTGCTCAAGAACAAGCACTACAAACTAAACCAATGAAAGCGAAGATACAAAAATCTACTGACAATCCAAATTGCCGAGTTTGCAACAACAAAATTGGAACTGTTTGACATTTAATATGTGAGTGCAGCAAAATCGCACAAGCTGATTAAAAAGCTAGACATGACCGAGTTGTTAAACTAATCCACTGGGCATTGTGTAAATGCCTGTGTCTGAAAAGTTGTGGGAACATAGGGTACAAAAAGTTTTCGAGAATGAGAGGGTGAAGATCTTGTGGGATTTCCAAATACAGACAAGTCGCCATTTGGAACACAACATGCCAGATATCACAGTCATAGTGAACCAAAGCGTACAATTGATTGATATCACTGTACCAGAATCAAAGAAAAAGAACTGGAAAAAATATGAAATACCATGACCTGGCCATCGAAATTGTGTGATTATGGATGAAATGTGCAACAGCGATACCCATTTTCATCGGGGCACTGGGAAATATGTCCAAAAACTTTGTAAAGTACATCAAGAAATTGCAACTTCCTGGGCTTCCAGTTTGTGCTTGCGGCGCTGGTGGATATGTCAGAAGAAGCTCTCTCATTGCTGTCCAGTCTTACTTCACTGGAGGACAAAAGGTTAAAAGTCACCCTGGAGGGGTCACCACTGTGAGGAGGCTATCTCTCTGTGATTGCGGAAGGGCGGTAGCCTCTGTTTGATCCAGAGTTACTCCTCTGGCCTGAAAAAGAAATCAGCCATTAATATGGCCGATCATTAAGCTGTTCCCTGCCAAAAGCCAAAATTACTATCAAGCACAACGAAGCAATCTGGAGGATTTGGGTGAGACCTTACCCTTCTTACTTCCTTAATTACTTTCCTGTGGGACTTTCTTGAAAATCTTTTTCCCCCTTTCTTGAAAATTCAGCAACTGCTTACTTACAACTTTAAAGCCTCAAAAGAAATTAAATGACTAAACTACAGTAAATAATTAAACAACTCTATCTGTACCTCTGATATTTTGGGGCCACTAAAATGTTTTTATTGTCTATTTTTATGGGGACCTACTATCCTATTTACTGCTAAAATGAATTAATTGGATAAAAGACTTATATTACTCTGCAAAAGGATTGTACATGCTATTGAGGACATCTTGTGGCGAAACTTGGTATAGCAAGTAAGCCTTTTTTTTTTTTTACTTTGAGACCTGGCTCTAACAGATTTGTCCTTGAAACTATTTTTAAAGATAAAAATTGGGAACATCTGGCACTGAAGACAACCTTTTGGAATAGTGGAGGTGGACGTTTATTGACTTTTATTAAAATAGCCTCCACTAAAGGCCTATCTGTAAAATATTAAAGAAATGGAAGATTATATCCGAACCCTTGATTATAAACTCATACTTGACACAATTCTGGCAATGACTGCAGAAATAAAAGCCAAACTTAGAGACAAATTTGATAGCACAAACTCACCAAATGAGACTCTTACTTCAATTGATGAATTGACAATCCAAAAATGTACAGAGGATGAGGAATTTAACAACAAAACAGGGGACTTTAAAGTACAACAAGTACAATCTACTGAGAGCCTCGAAGCCCAAAGTCTGATTTCAACTATAAAACCAACATTCCAACAAGCAACAGAAGCTGAAGAAAGCAATAATAATAATAATAATAATAATAATAATAATAATAATAATAATAATAATAATAATAATAATAAACCTTTATTGTCAAAGTACAACATGTGTACATTGAGATTAGCTGAGCCTCCCCCTGTGCTCTCTCCCCCCAACACACAGTGACAACAAACCCTCCATCCCACCACACTATGTGAACCAACTACACCACACACCGGCCTCCCAAGTCAACTCTGCATAAGATTACATCCCATTCAAAAGCCTAACAGCCCACGGATAAAAGCTGTTCTTCAGCCTGTTGGTACGGCTGGCTATATTCCTATATCTCCTACCAGATGGTAGGAGAGTAAAGAGATACCGTCCAGGGTGTGAGTCATCCCTGAGAATCTTCCTCACTCTTCCAAGGCAACGAGCCCTGGCGATGTCATCCAGTGGTGTCAGGGAACAGCCCACAATGTCTTGTGCTGTGCTCACTACCCTCTGTAATACTTTCCTATCTGCGGCTGTCAGACCGGCATACCAAACCACAATACCATATGAGAGGACGCTCTCTATGGTAGACCGGTAAAAGAGGGTCATTAGCTGTTGTTCTACCCTGTTCTTCCGCAAGATCCTAAGAAAGTGAAGCCTCTGTTGGGCCTTTCTAGCCACCTGGGTTGTGTTAACTTTCCAGGTCAGATCTTCACAGAGGTAGACTAATACTAAGATGGAGGATTCCAAAGGCCTTCAAATACAGTATACCAAGACTTCAATCAACCAAACAATAATTACAACACCAGATATGACCTCTTATGTAAGCCAGATGGATTGGAAAGAAGAAGATCAGAGTGAACCAAGAACAACTGCACTATGCCAAACATGGAGATTGGATTTACTGGAATGAAATTTTAATGACTACAAATTGGTCACTCTCTATGATAAATTGATAAGTGGATGGTCTCCCTGGATTCAAACAACTGTAGGAAGAAAGGAAGACACATTTGAGAAGCTAAAGGCAATTATATGGAAGCCTGCCTGGCACAAAAAGAAAGATAGAATTAGACTTAAATGAACTTCTCTCTAAGGGGAATCTTTAAAAGATACACATTGATTTATACTTAACTTTTAGACCTTTAAAGGAAAGGAAAGTTAGCTATTAGAATTGACTTACAATTTGGAAGGATACAACAAAATATATCTTCTCAATAATTAGTGAACTTTTAAGACCTTAAATAGAAAAAATTTGTATAACATAAGAATGCATTGAAATGAACAATATATGTATTTTAGACAGGATAATTACTATATAATGAAATGGGGAAATGTGGGCTACCTGAAAACTAAGTTTTCTTTTATATATTATAGGCTAGTTCAGATTATCTTATTCCAATTAGGTAAAACGTAAAAACAGGACATGGATATGTATATGTGAAGATATAATGAAAATTGTTTTAATTGATTGTGTTATAATTAGAAATTTATTAATTTCATTAATCTGACTATGCTATCGTAACTAAGGGAATTGGAGAGGGAATTCTTGTTGATGTAACTTGACCTATCTACAAAATGATTTTGTTATTTACTATTGTTTACTTTTAATTACCCAACCACCGTATTGATTCATAAATACATGGATGTAAAACTAAAAAATCCATAAAACTTGTATTAAAAAAAGAAAAGAAATTGCAGCTTCCTGCAATAACTCCAGCAAAGCTACAAAAAACTGTGCTACTCGTAACATCTTACATTTTAAGGAGATACCTGGTTGATACCTAGGATGCTGGCAGCAACCTGTGTCAACCATTAGTGCCAGTCAATTTGAGTGTTCAGTTGAGTGAGTTTCATGTTTAATGAATAAAAGTTTTATAATAATAATAGAAAAAGAAGAAGAATAGTAGAAGAATGACAACAATTGCAAATATAAAGGAAAAAGCTAAAATGAACTACGGAAATAATAACTTAGAGGAAGTAGTAACTTCTGGCCTGAACACACAGGCACTGAAACAATCTATGAAATGATACCTCCCTCAAATAAGAATTAAAAAAAGAAAAATATGGTGCATGCAAAATTACCAGAAGAAAGACATAGCATTTAAGTAGTGCTAAAAAAAAGCTTTTAATGAAGAATGTGAATAAGGTGCTTGCAAGAATTAAAACATCAGCTATCAAATAGAACAATCAACTTGCCTGTAGTGAGTATTAAAATTAGAAAAGCAAAAGCAAAGTCAGATTTAATTTGATGGGAGGCCAAAATTAATAGGAAAGCATCTGACAAGAGAGGCTGAAGCTTATGGCCAAAGAAAGTTAGGGAAGGCCCTTACTGGCTTTAGCAGTTAAAAGTAGTATGCAGGAAGTTAGTACTTTCAAATGTGCAAGGTTCTGTTAATATAGCCTTTCAATAAAGTAGATTTAAATAATTTAGTCTTGGGTTTTTTGTCTGCTTTATCAGGGAAGGCCAACATAAATCTAGCAGATCTCCCCTTTCCTCAAGGTTAATCATGCCATTCCATTATATCAATCTCCAAAATGATTCACTGGAACATCTGTATTCTGTTATAATGTGCCAGTAATGAAAAACTGGTGGGAACATAAAACAGAAAAAGTTCTTGAGAATGAGCAGTTTACAATTCTGTGAATACAAATACTTTCTGAATACAAACTGATAATGTTGACTCATAACACACCAGATTTAACTGTGGTTTAAAACAAAAAGGTATGGATAACTGATGTAATGAATAGAAGATGAATAGAATTGGAGAAGATCACAAAGAATCTAAATCTGGAAATCTAAATTCAAAGATTAGGGTATAAATCAGCCATGGTGGTCCCAGTGCTTATTGGCACATTGGGTGCCATATCAGAAAATCTTGGATAACATTTAGAATGTCTGTGCCTTGACAAAATTTCCATCTGTCAATTACAAAAAACCATACAGCTTGAAGCTGCACATATACTACTCCAATACATTATGACAACTAGGTTCTTGGGAAAAATTCAATATCAACAGTAGCTAAATAACCTAAGTGCTATTTCATGATTTGAAATATGCTTCTTCAATTACAAATACTTTCTCTTTAGAGACACCATAAAATGTATGTATAAAAATGTGCCATTGGGCTTTATTTATTTAATTTATTATTTTATATACCGGTAACTTTAATCCTGATGAACACTCAAGATGGTTACCTAATCAAAATTTTAAAACAAAAACAGACTATAAAAATTAAATGAAAACATCAATTAAAACAATAAACTAGGTCTGATTTCTCTTTGTTATCCCTCACATTTCCAGACTAAAAATTGTAAGAGAAACAAAATATGGGAGAATTGTCCATATTCCTTTAATAAACATTAATCTTTATTGTTAGTGTCAAGTTCCAGCTGAAAAGCTCAACAAAGTAAAATACTGGAGTTGGTGCTGTGCACATCACTGCCCTATGGCCTTCCTGGTCACAGTGAAAGCACATGATGGGGGCCTGACCAGATGGCCCTGCAGAGATTGGAGATGCTGCCACTGGCTGCTTCTCTTGACTTTTCTTCGGCCATAGTCCAAACCCTCCATGGCCCTTGTACACCACCAGATCTAGCTCCATGATGGTGACCAACTGGTACTAATCACCAAACCCGTCTGGGATCCCTCAGGTAGGCATAGGTGAAACAGATTGCGGCTCAGCTCTTCTTGGAAGTACTGGGCCAAGAGTTGCTCCAGCCAGTGCCTCAGCTTCCCTGTGATCTTCCTGAAGTCTCTGATGTACTCTGCCATGGTTCTGTTACCCTGCCTGACATTGCAGACCTCTGCCTCTGCTCATTGGGTTTGTGTGGGGTCCCTGAATCAGGCCCTGAGACCGCAGAGAAATGCATCCAGATCTGCCAGCTCAGGGGCACCTTCATTGTGGAGACCTGTCACCCATTCTGCCACCTCTTCTTTGAGGTTGGCCACCACGGAATCCACCTGGGCTTCATCATCTGGATATTCCACCCCATTTCAATCAACTTGGGTCCAGACCTGGTTGAGGAAAAACACCAGCTTCTCAGGGTTCCCATTAAAAGTTGCAGTGGGAGTGGAGGCAGCCTTTGCTCGGGTACCCAAACTCTGCCATATGGGTAATTGACAGGTGAGCCCCATACCTGGGGGGTTGGTGGTGGTCACCAGTCTACTTGCCCAGGCAGGGGCACAGGCACCAGTGGTGGATGCAGACCCCCATCCCCAGACTGAGGCAGGCTGCAGAGACACCCCCGGTTGTGGGCTAGCTGCTTTTCCAACTGCTGCAGGCACTGTTCCTGTTGAGTACTGGTGTGAGGAGGTGAGTGTTGGTGCTGGTAGTTGGGCCAAGCCCCCTCAAGGTTTAGGATCCAGCTGTCAAGTTTCTGATGCATGGGCTTTTCAAGTGACTCTGAGACATTGTTTACCTTAAAAGTCCTTTATTAGCCTAATACACCAGCAAATGCTTGCTCAAAGGAAGCTGGAATCTGAAATATCCGCCCCTTGCACAATATATTAAAACACAATTCTCCACTTTTCTAATTTTGTCATTAATCATATTCTCCAATTAATTTAAAGAATCCATTAGAAAACCCGCCACGGTCATCCTCCTCTTCCCCCCTCCCAACTTTAAACTCAATCTCTTAAAGCAATACACAAGTTTAACATATAAAATGGCTACTTCTCCATCTCTTGTTAAGCAATAACATCCGATGTTAACAGCATTGACACCAGTCATGGGACAAGCTCCCCTCCTCAGACCTCCAAGCAACTGAACCTTTCCCTCAGTTGCTCCACTGACTGGCTGCCACATACTGGGAAGTAGTGCTCTCTTGGTGCTGCCCATTCTGAGGCTGTTCGCTCTCACCACTCCAGTTCTCTGCCAGATTGAAGTCAAGGGTAGCACAGCAGGAATTCGGCTTCAGCGACTTTTCACAACCCCTCTCACCACTTCTCCAATTCAGGTCAATTGAATGCTACCACTCCACCTGTCCACTCTGGTGCTGGGGTTGGTTCCTCCTGTTCAGTCCACTTGTTGTGGTGCATTGAGGCTGGTGGGGTTTAAAGCTGCTTTGGCCCTGCCTGGGGTTCTGCTGATCAACCCTGACCCATTTCTAGCTGGCTGCTCTGTTTCAGTCATCTTCTCTTGAGTTTTTACTTCCCCTCTGGAGGCTACCAGAAAGGGCATAGGTGTTCAGGACCCCTGGAATCAAAATTGAAAGAGAGCTAGCTTAGTGTCAAGTTCCAGCTGAAAAGCCCAAGGACATAAAATACTGGAGACATGGTGATCTCTAATATAAATTTTATTAGGCATAGCATACTGGTACAATAGAAGGAAAGCTAGCTCTGGCAATATGGCAGGAAATAGATAATTAAGAGTAAAACTTTCCCTCCCCTGTCTTACAGTTCAGGTCACATTGTCCAATTAATCTTCCAACATTTTTTATGAGAAGAAAACTTTGGTTTGCCAAAACATCTCATTGGTGGCCTTGGCTCTCATACTGTTAGGGAACACCTGAGGATCCCAAGCTCTTTCCTCCCCCCTCACAACTGTAGGCAAGCTAGAAGCACTATGGCAGTCCTAATGAAAATAAATCTTCATAGCTTGACAATTACATGATATAGTTATCTGAGAGTTAATTTACTTCTAGAAGAGATTAAAAAACAAATTTGTTTCTAGGATCAAATGGGAAAGAGAGGGTAATTAGTGTGTATACTCTGACTAGTTTAAAAACAATCACTTTTATTACTTGAAATTTACAGAATTTTATAATATAGACCTTGGACTAAGCTGCTAGTCACTTTACTTGATGTCCAAATCTTCTACCCAGTCCAAATATTGGCTAAACTGACACGGAACCACTGACTGGTTCAAAATTGGGAAAGGAGTCTGGCAAGGCTGTATACTGTCACCCTGCCTATTTAACTTATATGCAGAGCATATCATGAGAAAGGCAAGGCTAGATGAATCAAAAGTTGGAATTAAAATTGCTGGGAGAAATATCAACAACCTAAGATATGCAGATGATACCACTCTAATGGCAGAAAGTGAAGAGGAACTAAACAGCCTCTTGTTACGAGTGAAGAAGGAGAGTGCAAAAGTTGGGTTGAAACTGAACATTAAGAAAACCAAGATCATGGCATCTGGCCCTCTCAATTCCTGGCAAATAGATGGGGAAGAAATGGAGGTAGTGACAGATTTTGTTTTCCTGGCCTCCAAGATCACTGCAGATGGGGACTGCAGCCAAGAAATTAAAAGATGCTTGCTCCTGCGAAGGAAAGCCATGGCAAACCTAGACAGCACACTAAAAAGCAGAGACATCATCCTGCCAACAAAAGTGCGTATAGTCAAGGCTATGGTCTTCCCAGTTGCAATGTATGGCTGTGAAAGTTGGACCATAAGAAAGGCTGAGGGCCAAAAAATTGAGGCCTTTGAACTATGGTGCTGGAAAAGACTCCTGTGAGTCCCTTTGACTGCATGGCGATCAAACCGGTCAGTCCTAGAGGAGATCAACCCTGACTACTCTTTAGAAGGCCAGATCCTGACTTTGAAACTCAAATACTTTGGCCACCTTATGAGAAGTAACGACTCACTGGAGAAGAGCCTAATGCTGGGAAAGGTTGAGGGCAAGAGAAGAAGGGGACGACAGAGAATGAGGTGGCTGGATGGAGTCACTGAAGCAGTAGGCATGAGCGTAAATGGACTCTAGAAGATGGTAGAGGACAGGAAGGCCTGGAGGAACATTGTCCATAGGGTCGCGATGGGTCATACATGACTTCACAGCTAACAACAACACAAGGTTAAAGGAATTAAGTATTTGTAAAGAGTGGTATTAATTGAGTAATGTCTTAGGGGTTTGGTCAAATTTATTAATATCATAAGAGCCACAACAGATTAGAGACAGAGGACAGGGTGGCTGTTGATTTTGATATATCTCCCCCACTAATGCTGTATTTCTGGTAACCCTTTCTCTTCCCCCACTAATGCTGTCTCCTCTCCTCAGGTTGGGGGGGGCTCCTTTGGGGTTTCAAGTTTGTATGCTCCCCCTCCGGGAAGTTGAGTTCTGCTGTCCTCCAATTTACCCAGAGGTTCCATTTCTTCAACCATTCCAGTCCTAAAATCATTGGGCATTCCATGACTGGGGTCACTACAAATGTTATGTCTTCCTCATGGGTCCCCAGGGACAGGTGAACTGGTAAGGTGGCTGTCAAACTAACGTCCACGCCGGAACAGCGCAAGCCTGAAGTACGACGACGTGGCATGGTTGACTGCAAGAAAAACCTTTACTATGGAGAGTTCCATGCAAATACAAAGTCAGCGTTGGGAGTCACTCACCCCCAACGCGTCTTTTACACTTTGCCGGTAATTGGGCAACAGCCCCACCCGTTAACCCCACCCTTTCCCCGTGCAGACCAGCATCCGCCTGAACTGCGTAAATACCCTGCCCCCCTATCCCGTCGTCCCACGCCCTGCCTCTCCTCCTGACACCGAGGTCCATACAGCGTGGAGGAAGGTGTAAGCCCAGCACCCCCCTCTCCCGTACCCCAAAGTCCTCGTTGTGCTCCCCTCCACCATCTCAGCATCCCGCGCCACAACCGCAGCCCCCTGGCAGCCCCCATCGTCCAAGAGCAGCTGTAGAGCACCCTGCGCTGCCGCCGGAATGCAAGCAGCTAGAACATCCGGCTGAAGCGGCTGAGGCTCCGTAAGTCCTGCACGGCTGCCGATGGTCGTTTCCAGCCACTTCACAGCTGATCGCTGTGAAGTCCCGCGAGGCCCGCGTGACCGCCAGCAGTTGTTCCTGGCCGCAGTTGTTCCTGGCCGCCTCCCAGCTGATCGAGCCGCGCGACCGCCAGTAGTCATCTCCGGCCGCCTCCCAGCTGTCCGTGCCGGTGCGGGCTCTCTGTGGCTGTCTGTAGCTGTTTCCGGCCGCCTCTCAGCTGGTGGGTGCAGGCGCAGCTGGGCCTCCGGTGCTAAGCAGGTGCTGCCGGTTGTGCTCCCCTGGTCCCCTCTGTGGTGTCGAGCCCATAGGGCTTGACAGTGGCTAGGGTAGCTGTTATCCCCCCTGCTATGGACCCATCTAACTGGTCAAAGGAGATTGGTTGTTTTAGTCTCCTCACCAGAATGCCCAAATTCCCCACCAGCATTGGGCTAATGAGGCAGCGGGTGCAGCCAGAGTCTATTAGGGCTTTTACTTTGACGGCTTCGGGCATGGAGGAAGCTAATATAGTCACTGTCTTAAGGATGGGTGGAATGGATCCACTTACCAGGGTTTCTCCCTCCAAGCTGTCTCCCGAGGTGTCCACTGCCCCTGCAGTGTAGGCCGGAGTCCCCTCCCAGTCCTTGGCAGGGGTTGGTGACTCTACAGCCTCTGTCCCCCTCATGGCAGGTTCTTTTGGTTTGCCTGGGGACTTCCCTGATCTCCTGGATGGTGATGGGTCTGATATGCGCTGAGGGGCTTTTGAGTGGCATTTTGTGGTGCGGTGGCCCTCTCTCCCGCATTTGAAACAGCCTGTTGATTTCTTAGCCATAGTTGGTGGTTTTGCTGGCTCACATGTTTGCTCAGGTGGAGGGTGGGCCCATGGTTTCCCTCAGCGGTGCCTCTTCAGTAGGTCTATCCCTGCCTCCTCTGCCAAGATGTACCTGTCATCAAGGTGGTGTGGATCTCCCCAAGGCAGGCAAGCATCATACAGGTTGTAGTTTAGCTCACCTTTGAAATGACTAAGGAAGATGTCTTCCAGCCAGTTCAGCTTATTGGCAATGACCCAGAATTCTTGGGTATATTCAGCCACCAGCCGTCTGCCCTGCCTCACCGTTTTGATTCTTTCCTGGGCCTTACGATCAGCCAAAGGGTCCTCAAATCGCCTCCTCAAGGATGACATGAACCGGTTGAAGTTGTTGAGTTCTGGGGCATTGAAGGTTCATGCAGGTTCATCACCCAGTCTGCAGCCAATCTGTCTAGGGCAGATTGCACAATGTGGATGCGGGCTTTGTCACTGGGGATGTCCCATCCATATTCTTCCATATAACTGACGACTTGAGTTAGGGAAAACCCCATGTGTGGTGGCTCCCCCTTGAATTTCGCTTCCAGGGGTGGGAGTCTTTGAATGGATCAGTGCCTATGCCACGGGCGGTATTGCCCCCCATCCTGATCCCTGTCTGCGGGTTGGCAGGGGGTGGGTGCTGCTGAGGTGGTAGCTCCAGGTTCAGCAGATGCCCCCGGTGCTACTTGTTCCAGATCCCCCCCCACTGTCTCTCCAGCTGCAGCTCCAGACACTGTTGTGGCTGTGGGATTCAGGTTTCTCCTCTCTTAGAGAGCCCAGGTTTTTTTCATCAGGTCAATAGCTTTCTCTAGGATCCACTCTTCATGTGGTGCTTAACTCCCATCCTCTTGGCTGATGTTCAGGGAGCCCTCCATCTTTTGCTTCCATTCGGGTTCATAGCTGCTCTGCCTCAAGGTCACTTTCCTGGATGCCTTTTCCCACTCGCTCTTCCTTCCAATGCCCATCGACCACCATGGTTTAAGTTTGTGCATCTCAACCACCTCTTCCCTGGAGGAATATGATGCTTCAGCTTCTGATAGTTGGTGGGATTTCGGTTGGGGAGAAAGTTCCTTTTCCATGGGGTTTCCCTCCTCGTCATTAGACATTGTATTTTTTGCAAAGTCCCCCAGTAAGGTTCTTCCTTCCAGGTTGACTCTTAATGCAGATCCTGTCTAATGTAAGGACCCACTTCAATCTACATCTTAAGAAAACAGAACTCTTGGAAGTGGTTTCTTCCAACAGGAATTATTTATTAAGAGAAATTGATAGTAGGCATGCTAGACAGGATCTGGGGAATTCCCTCCATCATTCAATGTTTTAAAGTGTTCTCAAGTGGCCCCCCACTCGCAGTTCTTCCCGGCGACTCAAATCGGCAGATTTCTAGGTGTTACTTCAGGAAAGATAACATCCGTCTGGCTCCATCGGCACAATCATTCAATCTTCTTATTGCCCAGATTCCAAGTGTTGCCTCTTTCCCCCTCCCCTGTCAGTAAAGAGCAGGTCTTCAGAGAGACATATGATGAAAGGCAAAGGGCCATATTGTTTGGTTAATAGACCCGAAGTGAATCAACAAAAGGTTACTTTGTATTGTATCCAGGAAGTGAAAGTAATAAAAACCCCACACATACCCCCTCCCCTTTTTAGTATGACAGAATCCAGGATATAACAAGGATTAATTTGTAATTTAGAGAAGATAGATAGAAATGAAATATAACTGGATTCTGACAATGAGAAGATGAGATGAGATGGGACAAGACAAGACAAGACAAGACAAGAACTCAGGCACAGTCTGAGTTCTCCAAGCATCCCTATGACAGAATGGCACAAATCCTTGCCCTCACCCATTTGACACATTACCACCTGCCTCAGCTGATACAGGTCTGACTTTCCTCTTCTGCTGGCCCTCTGCCAGCCATTCTCCACTGCCATTGCCTCCCCAGTCCTCTGAAGCACATTCCTACACTGGCAATTTGACAAATCACAGGTAAAGGGCTCTGGGTGTGTGGCTCATTCAATGGGTGGCTGGGTGGGAGGATAGTGGAGTATAGGGATGTATGGTTCACGTGACAGAAGGCTGGCTGGAAGGATCATGGGGGGGCAGGTTGCGCGATAGGTGGCTGGCTGGAAGGATCCAATAGGGTAGATTAAGACTTGGGACAGAGGCACTTGCAGAGCCAGGCAGGCCTGCCTCACCTCCCTATCAGGAGTACAAGTCTAGATTGTGTAGTGGTCTCCAATCCAAGTATACTTTCTGGGGATACTTGTTCAGAATGATCTGTAAAGACAATAGGGTGGATTAAGACTCAGGACATGGGCACTTGCACAGTCAGGCCTACCTCACAATATTGCTGTAGTAAAGGGCTGGGTAGAGCCCATCTTAATAAATTAAAAAAAAATCCTACCACCAGATCGCCACCAGGCAATTTAGACTTGTATATCTGACAGGGAGGTGAGGCAGGCTCTGCAAGTGCCACTGTCTTGAGTCTTAATCCACCCTATTGCCTTTACAGGTCACTCTGAACAAGTATCCCCAGAAAGAGTACTTAGATGGAAGATCACCAGGTGATCCCAGATTTGTATGCTTGACAGGAAAGTTTTCTTAACGCCTTGGCAGGACAACACCTGTGATCTGCTTTCTCCTAGAACTGTGGTGCATTTTCCAACAGCAGGGTCTCAACCTGATGTCTCCCATATGTAAAATGGGTTGATGTTTCAATGAAGGCATTGAATGAACATTGATCCTTCAATGTAAGACAGCATCCGGTGCTTTTCCATTGCAGACAAGTGAGAATTCTAATTGGATTCTGTATGTCACAGAAGGGGAAGCAAGAATGGTACACGCCTGCCCATGCCCCTTAATTTTTAAATTAAGTTAAATTAAATTAACTGGAATTCTTTAAAAAACAAACATCAAGCTGATACTTCCATAAACATCAATCTTTGAACATGAGGAAAAGAGACTTCAGGTAGCATTTCATATACTGTAGATAGCATGATAAATTATCAACCTCTTTAGAAAATTGTTATTGCATCTTTCAATATCTGCTTGGCTGTCTTTGCACACTTCATTTTCTTTTGGTTCAGATGTTTTAAATATGTTTCTACTTGTACTTCTCCTTCAGGCATGTCTGCTCAAACTCCAAGATGACTTTTCCCTCATATTTTGGCCAAGACTAAATAGAATGAATTCTCAAGGATGATGCCAGTTGGTTATTTTGGATCTTGCCAAGTTCTAAACTAATTTGACCAATCTTTAAATTTTGTAAGTTCTGAGATTTAGTAAAATTTCCAGTTTACTAAGTTGAGTTAGAAATAAAATTCATCTTACAACATATTATTTCTAATGTTACAGGTATGAATGAGGCACTTGAATGTATATTGTATCTAATTATATAGATTTTTTTTCAGTAGACAATTAATTACAAGGGATTCTCAAGATAGATGAATCCAGTATGGTGCCTCATTAAACTAATTTTATGTATGTTGTAGTCCATATAGATGCACCAAGCAGGGAAACAAAACCATTAAGTAACCTTCAAGTTTGCTTTGGATGTTTGAAAAATTGTTACCAAGCTACAGACATCTTCATGAATATAATTATATGCATTCAAGAAACATGCATAACTTGCAGTAGATTCAGTGCCAGAGCCATGAATATGTACAAATGTAATATTGCTGAATAATTTAAGACCCCAAACTCATCTTTTTAAACTGTAACATTCATACCCCACATTCCTCCCAGTCACCTGTCAAGCAAGCCACACCCTCCACATTACTACAAAATTTAGGACCCCAAACTCATTCTTTTAAACTGTAACCCCCACACCCCACGATCCTCCCAGCAAGCAGCCTATTGATGGCACATCAATAGCCATCATCACCTGTGAAATTTCTTATCTGTATATTTTTTCTCTGAATTCCAAGGAAGTTTTAGTACCAGTGTATGAAAGGGGAGGCTTTCTTTTTAACACTGTAAGTTTCCACTGTCAAGCCAATGCTGGATCTATTAAAACATCAGAATCACATTTTTAATGAAATAAATAAGTGATTGGAGATTTTAAAGTTTATGTTCAGAACCACCTCGAATTTGGCAGGACACTATAATGTATTTTTCTTGAATTGATTTATTTTTGAAAATAAAAGAAATCAATACAAGAGAGTAGAGAACAATAAAAATAAGTCTATTCCTTAATCTCTTTGTGACTGAAATCTGTCAAACCAAGGAAACAAATAATAAATTATGTCTTGGTAGCCCTGAACAGAACAAACTGTACAAAACTTATTTTTATAAAGAAATAAATTGTTGTTTTTCAGTACACAAGGATATTTCATGATTCAGCTAGCTGCTAACACAGAAACCACAGGTCCTTTTCGACCATATTCTTAGTAATGAATACAATACAATACAATGAGGATAAACTGAGAAAAATATTTTCTGAAGTATTATTTTTGTAAATGTTCAAGTACAATTAACTTGATGAAGTGGACAGGGTCTTTGATCTTGTCAGTGCAATCATCTGTCAATTAGATCCCTGTCCCTCCTGGTTGGTGAAACCTCCAAGTTGGTGACAGCCAGATAGTTCAGGCATGATAAATTCTTCACTGCTGGAGATGTTTCTGGGACCCTTTAAGGAGGACCTGGTTCAGCCCCACCTCAAAAAAAAATCTCTTGATCCCACCTGTCTGGACATTTTCCAATCAGTCTCCAACTTTTCCTTTTAAATAAGATAATATAAAAGGTGGTTGCACTGCAGCTTCAAAGGGGCCTGGATAAAATAGATTATCTAGACCAAGGGTCCCCAACCCTTGGTCCATGGACCAGTACTGGGCCACAGCATGGTAGCAACCAGTCCACACAAACAAGCAAAGCCCCATCCGTGGGATGCAAGCTGAAGTGGCTGACAGACCACTCAGAGACAGCAGGCTAACATTAACTGGTTTATTAAGCATCGGACAAACAGGTGTTAGAGGTTCGTAGTTTTATAGCTGGCTGCCGGCCGGCTAGTCCAATCAGCGGCCGTTCTTCTCCCACTGGGTTTCCAGGGCCAATCCGCTGTCAGCTGTTTTTGACAGCTCCTTCGTCTGCGTGGCTGGGCGGTTCCGCGTTGTGTTTTTTTTTATTCAAAAGTTTTACAATACATTTTATCTTTAGCAAACCAAAAAATAAAAAAACCCTCCCAACCCCCTCCCTCCCACCCTCTTCCCCCTCCCCCACCCTCCCCAACCCCTCCCTCCCTTTCCCCTCCCCCCCCCCGGCTTCCCAGAGCAAAATACAGGGTATAAAAATACAATCATAATCTAACTTACGCAAACAATCCTAAACTATTTAAACTACCAAACTTTAACTCATATAAGAAAACTCCAAACATATATGTATATATCATATCAATAATTATACAAATACAAAATAATACTTTCCAATCTAATACCAAAACACAGGGTATAAAAATACAAACAAACAATCATGATCTAACTTACGCAAACAATCCTAAGCTATTCAAACTATCAAACTTTAACTCATATAGGTAAATTCCAAACATACATATATATATCATATCAATGATTATTCAAATACAAAATAATACCTTAAATTCATATTATCCTAATATATTATACAAATTAAAATACCATAGATTACTTCCAAACTTAAAAATTTTTTTATATAATCACATCATTCTTATATTCTATTACCTACTCCAATATTGCCCATAAAAGTATTACAAATTAATTTCAATCACACATAAAACAATTTATATCAGTTTTATAAAACTATTCTTCTATCCAACTAGACTTTAACATACTAAAACCAAATTAATACAACCTTTCCTTCTCCTAATATATTATACAACTTAAAATACCATACACTACCTTCCAGGCTTAAAACTTTCCATCCAAATAACAAAGCATAACCTACAGAATATCAATAAACACTACTACAAATCTTCCCAATTAAATTTTCATAATCATCTTCAAACTAAAACAACACAAAATATTATATAATTATTTTATAAGGGTGAAAAATGAATCCCCACATACTTAATCCTTCTAGCATCCTTATTACATTATTATCTCTTGCAATTATGCAACTAAATCCTCAGGTTTGCTTCATTCTTCCAGAAACAGCACACCTCTTCCAATTTCTGGCCTTCTCCCGTGGTGATGAAATTTGACCCACTCCTGTAACTTTCACATCTGTCTGCGTTAACCCTTCAACATCTTGTGGATTCTCTCTGGAACGTTGAGGCTCTCTGTCACCTTTTTTCTTTGTAGACTCCAAAGACGATATGGGGACTGCTTTTAAAACATTACTGTAAAAGTCACGTGCCGGAACCACCGTGGTAAGACAATGCCTCGTACCTTCATGAGTCACTACCATACCCTCTGGTATTTGCCATCTAAACTTAATATCACGTCGTCTCAATTCTTGTGTCAAAAAGGCAAATTCCTTCCTTTTTCTTAAAATTCTTGCAGGAATCTCTTTTAAAATCAAAACTTTTTGCTCATCCATTACAAAATCAATATTATAGGAGGCCTGGATAACTTCATTTCTAATCTTTCTCTTTGTGAAATAAACCACCACATCTCTGGGTAATTTCCTTTGTCTTGCAATCCACGAATTAACATGGAAGATTTTATCTATATCTTCCATTATTTCATCTGCTGGTCTCTCCAACACCCCTTCCAAAACCTCAGAAACCATTTTCGTCAAATTTTCCTTAGGATTTTATTTTAGGCCTCTGATTCTCAAAGCAAGCTCCATCTGAAAATACTGTGTCGAAATCAAATCATAATCCATTTCCGCTATCATATTTTCAGTTTCTGTCATTTTGGCTTCCATTCTAGTATCATTTTGAACAAGATCTTCCACTTTTTCATCCAAAATCTCAATACTTTTAGCCAGATTTAACGTTGCAGATGTGATGTCTGCTCTCACTTCTGCTAATTTCTCTGTAAACTTCTCCTCCAACTTTTTCTCCATTATCTCAACAAATTGTTACATTTGCTTTTCCATAGTTTCTTGGAGCAAACTCTGCAAATCTTTTACTGTAAAAGCTGATACAGATTCAGATGCATAGGACAATAAAGTTTTTGCCAAAGACTGCTGCCTCAGGGCAGGAACTTTAGAAGATATAGTCGCCATTTTCACCCTCTATTGTTAACTACTCACTTTCACATGCAGATTCAGCAAAGTCCATTGAGTTAAAGATCAAAACATCATCTTCACCAAAATCTCCTGCATCGCTCTGCCTGCGTCCTCTTTCTCATAAGCTCTTCCTTGCTAGCAGGGATGGTTGTGAACACCCTGTTCTGCTCCAAAAAACCCGGAGCAGAGACGCCTTGCAGTCTGGAGCATGCCCAGGCTTCGGGGGGGCTCAATCCTTCCGCCACCAAAACTCTAAGTTCTGGCGGCCCCGGAGAGCTCTACCCCTACTGGACGCTCACCCCCTCCTCTTCTCCCGAGGTGGGGGCTTCCAAGCCGCCGAACAGCTGATTGACGCTGTTTTGGGCGGCTCTACGGAGCTGCGAGGCTGACAGCCAAAAAATGGCTGCCTCCGGCGTCGCCTTGCCATCCGGAAGCCATTCCGCGTTGTGTTGACAGCCGCGAGCTGTCAACCGGCTGCGCCTGCGCCTTCGCTGGGGAGGTTTTGACAGCTGTCAAAACTCCCACGTGTTCGGCTGTCATGGAGTTTACCTCACGAATAATCATAACTGTTTAACTCGTAACGATAACATATAACGATCTTACATATAATACACCCCTTACCCTTCCCCCAGATTAGTTCCTCCCCCCTGTTGTTGTATGTTGCTTCCTGCCCACTCGTAGTCCTGGAGGTAGGCAGGTGCTCTCCTGGTTCGGCTGGAACGTCGTGGGGGTGTTTCATTGCAAAGCTCCCTTTCCTCTTGGTGAAGTAGTGGCATTCCGTTGTCGTCGGGTGGGGTTGGGTTACCCTGTGTGGGGTTGGTCATTGGCGTCTGGCCTCGGCATTCAGGGGGTGACTTGGAGATATTTTCGGGTCTTCGTGCTCTGAGTTGGTCAACATGTCGTCGTAGGTGACCTTCGGAGCCTGCGTTTATTAGGTATGATAGGGGCCCGGTTTGGTGACGTATGACCACTTGTACCCATTTTTGACTACTTGTGTAGCTCCTTGCCCAGACGGCTTGTCCTGGGCTGAAGGTCCGAGGTGGTGAAGGATGCTCTGGGTCGGTGTTTGCCCTGTCAGGGTGCAGTCTGTCTAACCTTGTTATCAGCCTCCTGCCCCACCTGAGTTCTGCCGGGGATTTGCCCGTGGTTGTCTACAGGGTGGTGTGTTGGGCAAGGAGGAACTGGCTGAGGCGCCGGTGCCAGTCTCCCTTTACGAACTTTTTTAATGCTTCTTTTGTGGACCTCACCATAATTTCTGCCATTCCATTCGTCGACGGGTGGAATGGAGCTGACGTCACGTGTCTAATAGAGTTCCTCATAGCGAACATCTGAAATTCACGAGAAGTGAATTGTGGTCCGTTATCAGAAACCAGGACGTCAGGGAGGCCGTGTGTTGCAAAGACCCTCCTGAGCGCTTGGATGGTGGAGGTTGTGGTGGTTTTATTGATGGGAATGACCTCGAGCCATTTCAAATAACTGTCTACAATTATCAAAAAATTTTGTCCCCGTATAGGTCCCGCAAAATCTAGGTGGATGCGGGACCAAGGGTTCTTGGTGGTTTCCCATCTATGGACTGGGGTGTGTGTGGGGGTCTGATCTGGCTAATTGGCATGGGTAGCACCCCCCTACATGGTCTTCGATATTGCTGTCAATCCCTGGCCACCACACATAACTTCTGGCAAGGGACTTCATTTTAACTACCCCCGGGTGCCCTTCGTGAAGTGTATTGAGTGTCTGGAGCCTGTTTTTTCCTGGAATCACCACCCTATTTCCCCATAGAAGGCAGCCTAAATGGGACGTTAATTCTTGTTGTTTTGTAAAGAAGGGGAGGAAGTCTGGTTCGGGGCACTTTGCTGGCCATCCTGCAGTGACCCAGTGTAGGACTCTGCTAAGGGTTTTGTCCTTAGCGGTGTTGGCTGCTATATCTTTGGCTGAGAGTGAGCACTCTGGCAGTTCTGAGATGGCCAGTATGTTCCTGGCCGGGGCTGGATCTGGGTCTTCTGTTTGTAGGGGAAGCCTGCTGAGGCCGTCTGCGTGTCCTAACTCTTTTCCTGGTTTGTGTATCAGCTTGTAAGAGTATGCTGATAGAAAGGTAGACCACCGTAGGATTCTTGGGGACAAGATTTGTGGGGTCGTTTTGTCCCACATAAATATGCCTAATAGGGGTCTGTGGTCAGTAAAGATTGTAAAGGGTCTACCATACAGGTAATCATGAAATTTCTTCACGCCGGCGACGATAGCCAGAGCCTCCCTATCTATTTGGGCGTAGTTCCTCTCTGCTTTGGATAGCATTCGTGAGTAGAAAGCTATCGGCCTTTGTGTTCCGTCTTTGTCTAGGTGGCTTAAGACGGCTCCTATCCCGTATGGGGAGGCATCACAAGCGATGCAGACAGGAACGTCTTCTTTAAATAGGGTGACTGTGGAGCTTTTACAAATGATGTCTTTTAGGGATTGGAAACTGTTTTCGTGTGTCCTTGTGCAGGATCACTGAGTGCTTTTATCTAATAGCCTATGTAGGGACTCCGCAATGGTAGCCTTGTGCGGCAGGAAGGCATGGTAAAAGTTTAATAACCCCAAGAAAGCTTGGAGTTCTTGCTTGTTTTGGGGGCTGGGGGCTGTTTTGATGGCTTTGAGCTTTTCATTAGTGGGGTGGATGCCCTGGGCGTCTATCCTGTACCCCAGGAATTCCGTGGACGGAACTCCGATGGAACATTTCTCATTTTTTAACTTAAGACCAGCTGTTCTGAGCCGGTCCAGGACAGCTGACAACCTGTCAGCTAGATTGGCTTCTGTCTCTCCGGCGATGAGTACATCGTCGAAGTAGGAACAGACCCCGGGAATCCCTTTCAGTGTTTTTTCCATTATACTTTGGAATATTCCCGGGGCAGCCGAAATGCCGAATTGTAGTCTTTTTACTCTGAATGCCCCACGTTGCGTGACGATCGTCTGCACGTCCGCGGTTTCAATTGCAAGTACGCCTGCGTGAGATCCAGTTTTGCAAAGATGGCGCCCGAGCGGATGGAAGCGAGGACGTCTCTCACCGCCGGGACCGGGTAAGTGTGGGCGCTTAGGGATAGGTTCAGGGTGGCTTTATAGTTGGCGCAGAGCCGAATTTTCCCATTGGGCTTGATAGGAGTCACTATAGGGGTTTCCCAGCTTCCCCCTTCCGTAGGTTCTAATACCCCCAGCTTCACGAGGCGTTCCAATTCGTCCTCAATTTTCTTTTTGAGGGCAAATGGAACCCTCCTAGCCCTAATTCTGATGGGTTGTATGGTTGGGTTAAGATTTAAAGAGACGGGTGGCCCTGTATACTTCCCCAAGGAGCCGTTGAAGACGTCTGCATATTGTTTGCAGACAGCTTCGAGGCTTGAGGCCTGTACTGCGTTGACCCCCGTGATTGCGATGCCCAAGGGGCTAAACCAGTTTAGCCCTATTAAGTTGGTGCGTTCCCCCTGTGTCACTACTACCTCTAGGGGTCCCTGAAATTTTTTATATTCTACCCACACTTGGGCTTTACCCCTGAGTTGGATAGGGGTTTTTTTGTAATCAGCCAATTGTACATGGGGGGGCTCTAAGGGAATTACTTTGTTGTTGTGCTGGCAGATTTCCTTATACGTTTTTAAGGAAATTAGGGATACTGCTGACCCGGAGTCGACCTCCATGTCACAGGCGACTCCCTGGAGTCTGGTTTTAATTTTTACCTTAGGGCTTAGGAAGTGGACCCTGTCTACTGCCTCCACTAAACTTCCCGGGGGACTCTTCTTATAGGCTCGGGTAGGGTTCGTACCTAGGGGGGTGGCCTCCACTTCGTGCAGGTTGTCACGGGGGCGGCTCCGGCAAATTGATTTGATGTGCCCGGTCTTCCCGCAATTGTGGCACTTCGCGTTGCGGAAACGGCAGCTGGCCCGGGCATGGTTGCCCCCGCAGCTGGCACAGGTGGCTCACAGGTCTCGGTTGTGGCTTCGTGGAGGAATGTGGCTCCTTGCTTTTTGTTTATCGTTGAGGTCGCTTCGGTGGTTTTGAAGTCTCTCCATCCGGCGTTGCATGGCATCTATGTGTGTTAGGTCTACGGTTCCGTCATCATCACTGAGGGTTGTCTCGTCCTGATGTACGCTTCCGTGGTTTTCTAGTGTAGAATGTGTGGGGTCTTTCCGATGGCTGTCCTCATATGCCAATACCTTCCAGGAGACCTCAGCTAGGTTCATTTCAGGCTTGGCGATGATCTTTTTTTGGAGATGTTCATCTCTCAGCCCTATGATGATTTGGTCCCAGATCCGGTCTTCTAAGTCCGGGAAGCTGCAACTTCTTGTGGCGTGCCGGACTCCTGCGATGAAGTCGTTCGCAGATTCATCCGGCCGCTGTCGTCGATGGGTGAACTGCACTCACCAATATAGTTCTGAGCGGGTTGGCATATAGTGTTTGTTGAGCCTGTCGGTGAGCTCGGCGTACGGGACCTCTGCGATCGGTGTCAGGCTGAACAATCCCACGGTGGTGGCGTAGACTGGTGGCCCGCTTATGTATAGGAGAGCTGCCGCTTTCACTCGATCGTCAGTAATTTTACTGACCAAGAGAAAGTCCTCGACCTGCCCGAGATGCGACTCCCAACGCTCTGGATGGCGGGTGTCAAATTCTCTGACGCATCTGAAATTGGCCATGCTGTCGAGGTCTGGTGATCCGCTCTGCTGTGGAAGTTATAACTTCCCAGTGACTTAGCCGTGACTCGCTCGGATGGCCGGGAACTCTCTTCCCCTGGCTGTGACTTCAGCTCGGCGAAGTGGATCCCAACTTCGTCGCCAGTGAAGTGGCTGACAGACCACTCAGAGACAGCAGGCTAACATTAACTGGTTTATTAAGCATCGGACAAAAAGGTGTTAGAGGTTCGTACTTTTATAGCCGGCTGCCGGCCGGCTAGTCCAATCAGCGGCCATTCTTCTCCCGCCGGGTTTCCAGGGCCAGTCCGCTGTCAGCTGTTTTTGACAGCTCCTTCGTCCACGTGGCTGGGCGGTTCCGTGTTGTGTTGACAGCCATGAGCTGTAAACCGGCTGCGCCTGCGCCTTCGCTGGGGAGGTTTTGACAGCTGTCAAACCTCCTGCGTGTTCGGCTGTCATGGAGTTTACCTCACGAATAATCGTAACTGTTTAACTCATAACGATAACATATAACGATCTTACATATAATACACAAGCAGCACACAAAACTACGCAACCTCTAGTCTGTGGAAAAAACTCTCTTCATGGAACCGGTCCCTGGTGCCCAAAAGGTGGGGGACCCCTAGTCTAGATCCCTTCCAGTAAGATTTCAGGCCCATAATAGAATAGAAACAGGATTGGTCAACCTTGTTGATGAACTCCAGCAAGGGTGGGAGGGAATAGTGCATCCATTCTTGGTTTCCTGGACCATGCAGTGTTCAATGTCATTAACCATGATATTGTTTTTGGCCATCTCCAGGGTTTGGGGCTGCACTATCCCATAGATACCCAGTGAGCTATTTGCGGGTTCTCCTGGATTTGCAACTCCTGCTCGATGAACAGATGGCAGTTGTGGCTAGGAAAGCTTTTGCACAACTTCATATTGTGTGCCAGTTGCACATTTTCCTGGATCAGGAGTCACTGCATTCAATCACTCAAGCTCTGATCATCTCACATCTGGACTACTGCAATGCATTTTATGTGGGGCAGAATACTTATACTCAATTTATGATTATCTGGAAGCTTCAGCTGATGCAGAACACAGCTATGTGGGCAGTTCGGGAGGACTAGGATGGCTCATATTACACCATTGTTCTGCAAGCTGCACTGGTTTCTGGTTGGCTCCAGGTCCAAGGTCAAGATTCTGGTTACCACTTTTAAATCTGAGCAACCATGTCACCTCAATGGGTGTCCAACATATGCCAGTTGGGGCTTCTGATTTCATTGCCAGCTTCTCCATTGACACTGCTTGTCAGAAGGTGGCTGTGAAGATCACAAATGGTGATCAAGTGATAGTGGGATGTTGTTACCATAAATGTGAGTATTGGTTGTAAAGTTACTTTTTCAGTGGTGTCATAAGTTCAAAAAGTTGCTAAACAAGGCCATCATTAAGTGAGGACTGACTGTATTATCAAAATGAAAAACCAGAAGTCCAAGAGAGAATGGATGGGAATGGAGCAAAGCACCCTAGAGGAGGGCATGACAGGACAGCAGCTATCATGAACAGGGATGGTCTGTGTTGCAGTGTTTTGCAAGTCTATTTGTGATTTCAAATTAGCAACAAAGAACTAATCTAAAAAAAAAACCTGTGCTGAGATAATAAAGCAAAGGCTCATCACAGTGTTAAAAAGTGCTTAGTACAATTATTTCTTCGCATGAATACTCTGGTAGCCGCATTATGATTTGCCTTTAGTGAAAATAAAAACAAGAACCCGTAAAAAGTCTTCTGGGCCATTTCTTAATAAATTATTGGAGAGGAAGGCAGTTCTGGGCAGTTTTTGCGTGGGTGGAAGTGGCTCTCATGTGCAGCTGGAGGCTTTTTTTTAATTGTGGCTGGTCACCCACTGGAACAGGCAAGCATTTCTTTTCTGTTGAAACAGCCTTACCTACTCATAGAGGTCATCAGCAACAGCAAATAAACTTTGGAAACCCCTCTAGCTACAGCACTTCCCCTGCTTGCACAAATGGCATCTTGCCTGCTTCCAGTCATTTTCTAGGGGCTTCAAGAGACAGATCAGCTAGATTATTGCTTCCTTATTTAATAAAGTGCTGGATTTTGTTTCCCTGACAGCTTGGCAAATGAACTTTAGTAATATAAAAATAGGGGAAAAGCCAAATCAAAATGAGACTGAAGACAAGGGGATCCTAAAATAGGAAACAATTGTTTGATCCACAATAAGCAAAATGCTGCTCTTATTTGTACAAAAAGGAAACCAGGTGATAGGAGGAGAGGTTACTTTTCACCAGCTTTTATTGCAACTACAAACACAACTTTATTGCAGTTGTGAAAAATAATGGCCATTGTCAGGAGGAACAGTGTAACTTGCCCATTCAAGCATATTATATTGAATAAAAAGCTATTTACTATTATAGCCAAGTGGCACAAAGCAGCTCTTCCATATGGAAAAACATGCCTTATATGTCATCCAGCCATATAGGGGATGTAATGAAACTCTTGGTTGGGGAAACAAAAATGTAATAGCTAATCACATGGCATCAAAGAGGGCCATGGAGAAAAGGAGTTGAAAGAGATCCATTGGTGGAAACAAGTAGGAATTATGTGCTTATTTGACACAGTTTGCTTTCTTTATAAACAGGACTGAAACAAGATGTACAGTAAAAGAATGATACTTGGGAGAAAGCAAATGTGTTCTATTCCTCTATTAAAGCAGTGGGCTTTTTAAAAGTCACTATTTGTATTTGGAATGTGGCTCAACATCCCAAAACAAACAAACTCACTTGGAATTCCAACAACAAAGTTTTATTTCAAAAGAGGCGTTTGCAAAGGCTTGGTGAGCTGAAACACACACAGGAGTTCAGCCACACCTTAAGGAGCTGTTTGACACATTTTTATATCCTACCCCCCCATGCAGATTCTCCCCTCCCCTTTTGCGCTCAACGCCCCTTCCCTAATTATCCGATAAACTATCCGGACCATCTAAAATCACTGTTCTTTCCATGTTCCAGGAAGCCCCTTTGTCCATATCCTGTCTTTCATCATCTAATTTTCTGTTAGCACAGTTTGTCTCCTATAGTTATTTCAATATTTCCTCTTGCAATTTCAGTTAGCTGTAACTTCTGCTTTTCACATTTGTACCTGCCAATACTTAGATAAGATATATTTAATTATTTCTGATCTTCAATTGGCTTCTGCTTCAACCTTCAGACTCATTAGAATTTTCTGAATAATACTTTATTCCTTTCAATCCCCCCCTCTCTTTTCTTTATCCTTTTAGAAATTTATAGACAAACAAACAAAAATACACTTTGCATATATGGGCTACATTTTATACTTATACTAATGATCCCAGTTATAAAGGGGTTCACATCCATTCGGATAGTTCTTGTTCTACGTCTCTGGGATGTTGTTCTTCTTCCTTGTTATCCCTTGAACACATCATTTACACCTTAATTCTATCCATTCTACATCCCGTGAATTTGAATATCACTATCTCCCAATATAACTGAATTTAAGGTTGTGTTTCTACTGCCTAAATTTCAATTTCTCCTATAATTGGGCATGTGGGTTAAAGAGTCTGTTGATGTCAGACCTTTACATATTTTTAACCAATCCTCCACTATTACTATGTCACAGGTTTCTTCACATGGACAGACTGTCCACAATCACAACAGTGATAAGAACAACAACATTCAGTGACACCATTGCAATCACACAACCAACACATTATGTAGAAGTTTGTAGAATGCGGAGGTCCACAGCTTCTTCTGGAATCCTTGGATGGAATAACATAGGCCACCACTCAGATTGAAAAAGCCAGAAAGCTGCTACTCCTGCAATGAGAAAAATCACAAACAAACCTAGGCTATTATTTCTTCACCCCACAATGACCACACCAGTTTTTGGTAATTTTTATTCAGAGTGGGTCTTCTCCAGAAATTATTTTCCACTCTTTTGGCTCCACCCTTTTTCTTTCTTTTAAACTGCTGTTTCAGTTGTTAGGAGGACTTGATAGGGACCACCCCAAGCTGAAGTAAGTTTTTCTTCACACCAGCTTTTTATCAGGACTCAGTCACCAGGCTGAAACCTGTGGACAGCAAACTCTAATGGAGGTGACTGGGTTAACAATCCTTGCTTGCTGAGAAAAGACAAAGCAGAAAATAGCCCCAGTATCTAATTCTTTATAAACATGTCATTAGTTTTATATTGTGGAATTTCCCACTTGAGGTAATTTAAAATCAATTTGAATGCATTGAAATAGCCTCACCACTAGTTGTTATAGAGCATTTTATGTATTTGTTTACATATCATATTTATCACATAACCAACCATATATTAACCATAGAAAAGTATCAACCATCTATCCCTTTTCCTTTCTGTCTCTCTTGCTCTTAAAGCAACACAACCAGCAAAAGGGGGGGAGAGGAAAAGAAGAAGAAATTACACAACAATCTCACCACTAACAAAATAGTTTTCTCTTCTTCACATGCATTTCCATGAATTCTCTCACACATTCTCCATGGGACTCTTCTCATGCAAACGCTTACTATTGCCTTTCCATTTCACTTTTACAGCAACAACAAACAAACAAACAAAAAAATTGCAGTTTACTGTTTCTTTTACAGTCTGGGGTGTAGGGCATGTATGTCTTGCCAGTCTCTTAGGACCCTTAGGGCATCCAAACAAAAAAAGACCTGACTTCCTTTGTTCCTGGAATCTATTATTTAGTCTGGAATCTATTATTTATGTCTGGTTCTTCATGGGTACTGGGCTGGCGGTGGTCACCTTTCAAGAAACCATCAAAATCAACATGGCACCTGTCACCTTAGGGGTGGCCACTCCCAGTGATCCGGGGACCGTTTGGATATCTTGGACAAGCCCCCAAGTTGTTTGGAATGTGGCTCAAGATCCCAAAACAAACAAACTCACTTGGCATTCCAGCAACAAAGTTTTATTTCAAAAAAAGCGTTTGCAAAGGCTTGGTGAGCTGAAACACGCACAGAAGTTCAGCCACACCTTAAGGAGCTATTTGACACATTTTTATATCCTACCCCCTGATGCAGATTCCCCCCTCCCCTATCACACTCAACTCCCCTTCCCTAATTATCCGATAAACTATCCGGACCGCCTAAAGCCACTGTCCTTCCCATGTTCCAGGAAGCTCCTTTGTCCATATCCTATCTTTCACCATCTAATTTTCTGTTAGCACAGTTTGTCTCCTATAGTTATTTCAATATTTCCTCTTGTAATTTCAGTTAGCTGTAACTTCTGCTTTTCACATTTGTACCTGCCAATACTTAGATAAGATATATTTTATTATTTATGATCTTCAATTGGCTTCTACTTCAACCTTCAGACTCATTAGAAATTTCTGAATAATACTTTATTCCTTTCATTTGGATCTCCCTAAATTCAGCTGTTTGTGGGCCATATTGGGGTTTGTCACCTCTATTTTGAAACACTTTTCAGCTTTATTATTTGATTTTATGTATACAGTATATTTGTACATATTTAGATAGTATGTATAAGAGATGTATGTGTAGGTAGGAATGTAATTTTATTCACAAATGGGTGGAAAGGCCTGAGAGAAAGCGAAAATGACAGGTGCATTCAGTTGTCAGAAGTGCAGAGTGGTAGCTGCATTAAGAGAGGAAATGCAAGAATATTGGTGGCATTTCTGCCCCAAAATGATCCCTGTTCAAAAAAATGCTCTAGACCTTTGTGATTTTATTATGTTAGCTGAGTCTGGCAGCTATTCCAATTTATTTTGGATCATCTGTGGTGTAACACAAATTAAACAACAAAAAAAACCCAGCCCACAAATATCACCCTTTTTTCTTTTTTGAAAATGTGAAGGCCTGCAGAATATTTGAGGTGGGTGGGTTTAATTCTCTGTGAAAAATATTCTTGCTTCATCCTTCCACTCATTTCCTGATCTTCAGTTATTCTTCTAAATGCTTTAACAATATTTAATATTAGGAAATAATTATAGGACATCCTAGATCTTCCTTCCTTCCTCCTTCCCTTCCTTCTTTTCTCTATGGAGTTGGCATGGATGGACAGGTAAATCTGTAAGTGGCATAGGAAAATAAGCTTATTTCTGAACTATGTCACTTCTCCAGCTGTTCATCCATGGGTCTGATGCTTTTGTTCCCATTTAAATCAGTTATAAATTCCATTTTAGGCATATTTTCACTCAGTGTTAAGTATTTTTATTCTTTTTCCTTTCCCAAGTCTTAACACATATTTTAAAATGTATGATGAGATAATATTTGAGCTGAAAGATAAATTGGACTGGCTGTGAATCTACTAAGGATGCTAGGAGGATAATAAATAAATCTGCATGTGAATTTGGGAATTGCATTTGAGAGTACTTGTGGCATATGAGGTTTTAATGGCCTGGCATTAAAACCTCATATGTTATTCTGCAGGCAGGAGTCAGTATAAGGAGAGACCCAAAGAGAGAAGGAGCTCACTTCTGGCCTCAAAAGGCAGCTATAATGTTATGAGGACTGATGAGCTGATTGGGCTATTGTGTGGAGTTGTAGAGCAGAAGCCCCAATTGGTCTAGTCTAGAGCTCTGGGGGGATATCACCTCCTTATTTGCTGGGGGAGGGGGAGATATGCTGCCAATCTGACTAAAATTGGAGAGGAAGAAAAGGTGGACAAAACAAAGAGACTGGAGATAAAGGTTGGAGAGTGAATTTGGGTAAGTATACAGGTTCCAGGTCCTGGTTGGAAAGGGAAAAGACTCAGAACCAAGAGTGTCTGCTCTGGAAGAAGGAAGGTGGACATCTCCATCCAAGACCTGCTGATTTACAGAGGGTATCTTAATGCAAGATCCAAGATTGGAAGGGACCAAGGCTCATTGGTGAAACCCTGGTCTCTGGGGAATCACTAGAAAGAAGATGCTGAAAGAGGTTTTTCCCCCCAATAGAGAAACAATAGTTGTTCAGCTGAGCAGAGGCAGGAGAAACTCAACCTGTGCTGAATCCAGCATACTCCATCTTTCCATTTTTCTTTTCTTGATAAACCCGGAAAGACCAAGTGAAAGGGGGAGGAAGCAGAGGAAGTAGAGGGGGAATAGTTTCTGGGAAGAAGACTTAGGACGAAACCTGATACCAGGTGAACATCAGGGTTGTGTTGTTGTAAATACTTTTAAATACACAGCTTCAGTGTATAGTAAAAAGCATGAAAGACTTTACTGTCTTGTTTTTGTGTCAGCTTTGCAAAGTAAAATGCATTCTCCAGTTCAAAAAGAACCCCCTCACACTGTGATAGTACACTGGTAGAATTTGCAGAAGTTGCATTCCTCAAGCAACATTGTCTCTGAGCTCTTTCTGACTATGCAAAAAGACAAAATATGCTTTGGTGTTAAGTGGAAAGAAAGGGAACTGCCTACTCCAGCTAGTGCCATCCCAACTAATGAGATTGAGAGATCTAGGGGTGGAGGGGCTGAAGTGAGAACACTGCTACTCTCTGTCAGTATCAATGCTGTGGAACAAACTTCCAGTGAAGATTACATCAGCCCACTGGATGCTTTTGTGTAGGAAATGTCTCAAGATACCTGTTTTAAAATTGTTTTATTATATTCCAGGTAAGCTGCCCCAAAACATTTTGATTTGCAGTAAGTTAGAAATGTGTTTAATAAACAAATAAATTTCAACAGAGAAAGATTAAGAAAAAACACTTTTAAAATAAACAATAAAATATATTTCTGCAATTAATTTTCATCATGAGTTAGGGACTTGAATTTGAATCTTGATATATAGAAAAGCAAGAGCCAGGTATACCATTGATGAAACTGAGGAAAGCTTCTTTTAATGTTTTCACTGTCACTGTTTTGTCTTCATGAAAAGATAGTACAATAATAAAATATAGTACATTCTAGTTTGGATTGGATACCATTATCACAGGCAGGGCTTTTTTTCTCATAGAACGCTCAGAACGGAGTTCCGGCACCTTTTTTGGATGGAACCTTGTAGGGTAGGGCAAGGCGGGTTGTATGACATCTGAGTTCCGGCACCTTTTTCTTTTACAAAAAAAGCACTGATCACAGGTGATGGATAAACAGATGGAAAAGGAAAATAAGACCTCTGGTTTGCTATTGATTGACTGCTGCTATTTTGGTGATTCATGTTGGCTGTCTAGTTCCGGCAGTCTTTCACTAAATTCAGCATAACAAGTCAAGGCATTAAAAGGACACATTGTGTAAATTTGGAGACATTATTTAGGTACAAATGTGAAACAATACCCAGAAACAACAGAAAAAGTAGTTTCTATGAAGGAGGATATCACACCAAAATTATCATCTTTTCATGAAGAACTCTGCCTTCAAAATTACCATGTTAAATTCCAAATACAATGTTATGAGAGATTTCTCAAAATGTCCCAGAAAAATCAGTCACTGTTAATGACTATTTGATACAAGCATGATGGAGAGTACAATAAATCAGTAATTTTTTTTCTTTGTTAAGTTTAATATGCAGTGAGATCATAACCATATTCTACCATATATTTGACAGAATCATTTCTGCATTATTACATTTTAGTAGGGTAGTGTGAATGTTCTACTACTTTAGAAACATTTTAGCTTCAAAATGTTGAGTTTCTGCTGGGGATGCTTTTTATGTAAACAATGATTCTCACTTTTCAATGTCAACATTTCTACTTCATGAAAATGATCTTCATTATTAGCATTAAAGTGCATATTGGATATATTTAAATATATATATTTATAATTGAAGCCAACTTAATTGCCACTTGGTGTAAAAGGTTCAAAGGGCCATAGTCAATAACATATTATTTTGTTACATTCTTTGTTAGAACCACCATCATATGGAGAAAAATTACTGCCTTGGAAAGCCTCTGTAGTCAGAACTGGCCCATGTTATTATGTTCCCCGAGGCAGAGCACCAAACAGTATTCACATAGATATAAACAAAAATATAATAACTGAAGTCAAATTGGCACTTAAAGTGGAAAAACTATGGATCAACCCCTTTTAGCAGTAAAATGCACAATAATGATAAAGCAATGAACACATTGGCGCCTTCTCATCATAACAAAAGACTTCTGTTTTTGACTGCTATTCCACTTTGCCTATTTGTAAGGCCAGCCATATCAAGAATAAATCTTCATATAGGAAACTGACTTAAGCTAGACAGTCTTGTCTATTCTGACTGAAATAGGGGAAACTTCAGCAAAGTGTCTTTTTAAAAAAATATATTTTATTGATTTTTCCCCAACTCAATAATTGGTGAACAGTGTGTTGTCTGGGTTACATTTGTAAAAGAATCATTAACAATTAATTTCTATAATCCATATTCCACATATTAATTTTAGTTGATTTCCTCTTTCCCCAAAGTAACCTGTTTTGCGAGCATTGGGTTAATACAATTCTTATTATTTTGATAAATAATAATTAAATATGTAATTTTTCCCCAATATTCCTAAAATAATAATTGTATTAGTATAATATTTCTTTTCTATTCAATTGTTCTGATTGCCTCATCATAAATCCTGTTACAATTCTTCTTTTAGTTTATTTCTCCCACCAAATTCTAAATATTCTTGCTGGTGAAGATTTTCTCAAAAGTAAATTACATTTACATTTACAAATTTAACTCTATTTTTCCATATAAGCCTTCTCACACTTTTACATTTCTTAAAAAATAGATAAAACAATGAAAAGAGGGGGGGGGAGAAAAGAGAAAGAAAAAACAAGAGTAAAGAAACATAAGAAATAACATACTATTTAAAATATCTATCCCTCCTAGGCTAATATATATTTCTTTCCTTAATTTCTTATTCTTTTTAACCATAATTAAGAATATATTTAATGTTTAAACATTCCATTCAATACATCTAGTCATCTAGTTTTTTAACTCTCACTCAAAACATTTTTTTAATTTTCTTAGATTCAGTCACATTTAAGTATCTAAAACATTTCCTTTATTTAAATCATTTCAACTTTTCTATGTTACTCATAGCAAGAAAAAAGAACACAAAAGAGAAAAAAGCATATTATATTGTTTAGAGAATTCATCCCTCTTAAAATAATATATTCCAAATTTTTTCTATTTCTTTAACCATATTCAAACAGATGTTTCTTTTTTAAGTATTTTCTGTGGTAGGCCCCATCATCTATTTTCTTGGTTTCCATCTTAATCTTTTTCCTTTGCCCAATATCTTTCTTAATCAGTGTATTTTGTTGAATCAAAAGGTTTTTCCGTATGTTCATAAATGTTGCTGTAGATATAAAAAGTAGGTCAGTACTGTATGTGTCAGGGCATTGCCCACTGCTTTTTATTAGAAATCTTTTTCCTTCTTTTTCTCTCTGCTTCTCTTGTTGCTTTTTGTCTCTCTGGTTCTGGTGTTTTTCCTGATATTTCTGTTTTATCCAGCCTTTTTTCTTGTCCTCAAATTTATTTTGTAGTGTTGAAAAATCTAGTATTTCTTTTAATTTTTTTCCACTTGGATTAAATCATACTCCTTTGTTTTGTAGAATTCCATCTTCAAGTCTCTATCCTCAAATTTATGTTCAGTCATCTGTTTTGTCTGTTCCTTCTCTGCTGTATTTTCCTGAGGATTTTTTTTGGTATAAGCTTAAATTGGAGATGAGTTGGCTTATATTTTCAAGGCTATTCTGAGTTTCTTTGTGATTGCGATCATTGTTCTTTGAATTAGTTGCAGCTTTACATATGTCTCTTGAAAAATATTCATTTTTTCTTGCTTTTTTCTATAAATATGATTTTCCATGATGACCAAAAGTCCACATTTTTTCCCTACTTTGGAAATAGATTTAGAGTCAGAATTGTTATTGTTCTGTTTTTGTTCCCTCAGGTTTACAAATCTCACAGCTGTACTTTGTTATAACTCTGAAGGTCACAGGCAGGATTAATTTTTTTCCCCTGGTTTTACCTCGACTGTCATAATGCTCATTCACCAGTAGATGTTATCACTGGTTCATTTTTCAGATTTTATTCCTCTGTGAAAGGTTAAAACTCACCTATTCTCACTTTCAGAGGGTTTTTTTTCCTTCTTCGGCGTTTCTCCCCTTCAGGAAAGTAGGTAGGATAGATCAAATCTATATTCTTACCCAGATTCAAACACACTGTTTACGATCAGCTTAAATTAGTGCTTTTGACTTCCATTGCTTGCAGCTGGGGCTGGACTCTGAAGTTAAGCCAGCCTTTCTCCTGTTGGTTTCTGGAAGGCTTCTCCTGGACCGATCCTGTTGACTGCCATCTCTCCTAGGTCCCTGGGACTTCCTTCCTTCATTGTCACCTCTCCAGGGTGACAATGAAGGAAGGCCCATTTGTTGTTGTTGTTAACTGCGAAGTCGAGTCCAACCCCTCGCGACCCTATGGACAACATTCCTCCAGGCCTTCCTGTCCTCTACCATCTTCTGGAGTCCATTTAAGCTCACGCCTACTGCTTCAGTGACTCCATCCAGCCACCTCATTCTCTGTCATCCCCTTCTTCTATTGCCCTCAATCTTTCCCAGCATTAGGCTCTTCTCCAGTGAGTCCTTCCTTCTCATTAGGTGGCCAAAGTATTTGAGTTTTAGCTTCAGGATCTGGCCTTCTAAAGAGCAGTCAGGATTGATCTCCTCTAGGACTGACCGGTTTGATCGCCTTGCAGTCCAAGGGACTCGCAGGAGTCTTCTCCAGCACCAAAGTTCAAAGGATTCAATTCTTTGGCGCTCAGCCTTTCTTATGGTCCAACTTTCACTGCCATACATTGCAACTGGGAAGACCATAGCCTTCACTATACGCGCTTTTGTTGACAGGGTGATGTCTCTGCTTTTTAGTGTGCTGTCTAGATTTGCCATGGCTTTCCTCCCCAGGAGCAAGCGTCTTTTAATTTCTTGGCTATAGTCCCCATCTGCAGTGATCTTGGAGCCCAGGAAAATAAAATCTGTCACTACCTCCATTTCTTCCCCATCTATTTGCCAGGAATTGAGAGGGCCAGATGCCATGATCTTGGTTTTCTTAATGTTAAGTTTCAACCCAAGTTTTGCACTCTCCTTCTTCACCCGCAACAAGAGGCTCTTTAGTTCTTCTTCACTTTCTGCCATTAGAGTGGTAGTATTGATAGCGAAACCTAATAAAGATTTTACAAACCTAGAATCATATAGACCAATATCCCTTATTAATCAGGATGCTAAGATTTTTACAGCAATATTGACAAATGGATTGAATACATTTATAGAAAATTATATTAAAAATGATCAGTGTGGATTTATTAAAGGCTGACAAATGTCAGATGTAGTAAGAAGGGTATTAAATTTAGGCTATTACATAAAGAATAAAAAATTAAAGTCTGGTTTATTAGCATTAGACATTTTTAAGGCCTTTGATTGTGTGGAATGACCTACACTGAAAATATTAATAAAGAAGTTAAGCTTTGGGGGGAAAAATTAGAAAGGTGATAAATCAACTATGCTCAGAGAATAAGGCAAGAATAGTCATAAATGATGGTGTTACAGAGACAATAACTTTAAGCTGGGGAACGAGACAGAGTTGCTCCTTATCCCCAGTTCTCTTTGTATTATTGATGGAGGTTTTGGCAAATGCAATCAGGCAAGATGCATCAATTGAAGGAATTGGTGTATATAAGAAAACTAAAATAAATTTATTTGCAGATGATACATTACTAACATTTCAAAATCCCATAGCTACTATAGAGAGGGTATATTCACATTTGAATGAATTTGGGAAATATATGGATTGCAAATAAACTGGGAAAAATCAGAAATGATGTTATATAAACCATAGTAAAGAAGAAATGGATGTATTGAAAGAAAAATATAAATTAAAAATAGTACATAGTATTAAATATTTAGGTATTGACATCCCAAAAAATATTCAAGAATTAAAGAAGATAAATTATGAGAAGTTAAAGAAAGATATAAAAGATAAAATGGATAAATATGGAAAAGTAAAATTATCATGGTTCGGAAGAATTGCAGCAATAAAAATGAAAGTTTTACCATTTTTTTTGATGATCCCAATTAAGTTTCTGGATCAAGAATTAAAGGAAATACAGAGATTACTGGAGGTGTATTGTAATAGAGGTAAGAGAGCAAGAATAAATAAAGCATTATGGTATGAACCATTAAAAAGGGTGGGCTGGGTCTTCCAAATGTTAGAAATTATTGGGTAGCTAATCAATTAAGGGTGGTCCCAGATATTATAGCAGTAAATAGAGATTTATTATGGAGCAATATATAATTGAAGAAATTAAGGGAAACAGGTGATCCTATAGAAACATATTGGTTTAAAAAGGATATTTAAAAAATTATTAAGAGAATTCAAAATCCCTTTTTAAAAAATTTGATAGAATTATGGAATAAATATTGGTTAATGCCAGGAATTTCTCCTTTTACACCAGTGGTAGAAATGGAGAAATTCACTAAGACTGAATTGAAAGACTGGATTAGTAAATTAAAAAAAATTAGGTATATAAATGGGAAGACTGGAAGAACAAGATAAAGAATATAATACAATTAAAGAATGTTTTATCAGTTACTAAATTAAATTGGTTGAATTTAATACAATTAGAGAAATGGATAAAAATGGAAGAAAAATTCGAGGTGAAAGATAAGACAGTTAAAATTTGAAATGATTATAAAAGAAAGTGAGGAAAATGAAGAATATTATGCATAATTCTTATTTAGAATATGATTATTATAACTATAATCCTGTATTTAGCTCTGGGAAGTGGGGGGGAGTGGGCGGGTTTGGGGTGGGGGGGATTTGGGGATATATTGTAAAATCTTGTTTTTGTAAAACTCTTTAATAGAAAAAGGAAAATGAAGAATATATAGGATAAGGAAGAATTGGGAATATATATATAACTGAAATATATTGTATATTGTTAGTTGTTATATGAGAATAAACATAGGTAATAAAAATGGTCTCCAAAGGTGAGGGTGCACTGTAGTATTTGTATTTTTATATTGTTTTTTATTTAGATTTATATGTGTTATGTTTGTATTATTTGTATTTGAAAGCTAGGTGGAAGTTAGATCAAAAGGTTGGCATCACAATTATAGATCAAAATTTAGTAAAACAAATTAGAGATTTAAATTGTGCACATATAAAGAGGATATATAATGCTTTAATTGAATTGGATTCGGAAACGGAATTAGTTAAAGATTGTATGATAAAGTGGGCACAAAATATTCAGGAACCAATTTTGTTGGATACTTGGGAGATAATTTGGGTCAGAAATGTTAAATTTACTCAGGCTCAAAACTTAAGAGAAAATTTTTATAAAATGTTTTATAGATGGCATCTGGATCCCAAGAAGTTGTCTAACATGTATCCTAATTTACAGTCTAAATGTTGGAGATGTGGTAGTTTAGAAGCCACCTATTTTCATATGTGGTGGACTTGTAGAAATATAAAAGCTTTTTGGATTAAAATTTGGTGGAACATTCAAAAGATTTTTAAGAGAAAGATAAAGTTTTCTCCGTAATTGTTTTTATTGGGTATTGTTGTAGATTGTGATGTTAAAGAAACTAATTTGATGTTGAAGATGATAACAGCAGCACGGTTACTGGTGGGACAATATTGGAAGAAGGATAGTTTGCCTACTATAGACAAATGGGTGTTTAAAGTTTCGAATCTTGCAGAAATGTCTAAGATTGCTGCTTATTTGAAAGATCATTCACAGGAAAGATATATTTCAGTTTGGAGGAGATCGATAGATTATATTCAGAATAAATATGGGACTAAAAAGTTCCATTTAGCTTATGAGTAGATTTTAGAGGGATATTGTTATTGGTACTTTGTATGTAGTTATGTTAAAGGGGAGTTAAAGCACATTATGGATTTGGTTAATTGTATATTATGCATAATTCTTATTTAGAATATGATTATTATAACTATAATCCTGTATTTAGCTCTGGGAAGTGGGGGGGGAAGTGGGAGGGTTTGGGGTGGGGGGGATTTGGGGATATATTGTAAAATCTTGTTTTTGTAAAACTCTTTAATTAAAAAAAATAAAAAAATAAAAAATAAAATGGTATAAGGCCATGGTGACAAACCTATGGAACGTGTGCCACAGGCGGCATGCAGAGCCATCCCTGTGGGCACACGCACCATTGCCCCAGAGGGAGGCAGGGCCAGGACACTCCCCTCTGCCTCTCCAAGTGCACCTGCACTTTCGTTTTTCTTTCTCTCTGCACTGAGAGCCAAGAAGCAATTGCAAGAGCTGGGCCGATCCAGGCTACATGGTGGAGGCAGCTGCCAGCATGAGCCCATGTAAGCCTCCAAAGCAATTTTTGCAGCACCCCAGCAGCCCAATCTGGGCTCCAGAGGCCTGCAAAAGTCCTCTGCCACCTGGATCAATTGTGGGGTGGGCGCTAAATCCCCCACCAGCTGCAGATCGCCCTGCCACTGCCGCCTTTCCCCCCCAACCACTGCACAGATCACATGCTGCCCCCTTGCCATGCGAATCTCACTGCCACTATTCCCCCCACCCACTGTGCAGATCACACTTCCACCACCAACTTTCCCCCCAACCGACACGCAGATCACGTGCTACTGCCCCCGCCGTGCAGATCACACTGCCACCGCTGCTTAGAAAAGGTCCCACCTGCTGCCCAGATCTAGGGCTGCATAATAACTTTGCGGGGGGCCCCCATGGCTGATCCGGTGGTAGAAGCATTTTCTAAGCCTCTGGAGCTCGCATCTATGGCTGCGGGGCGATTTTGCGGTAGAAGAGCGGCCTGATCCAGGCTCCAGAGACATGAAAAATGCTTCTGCCACCCAGATCGGCCATCGGGGGGCACATAATCACTCTGCAGCCCTAGATCCAGGTGGCAGAAGCATTTTCCAGGCTTCCAACACCCAGATTGGGCTGCTGGTGTGCCGTAAAATCACCCCACGGCCATGGATGCGAGCTCCAGAGGCCTGGAAAATGCTTCTGACACCTGGATCTAGGGCTGCAGAGATTTCATGCCCCCCATGGCCGATCCAGGTGGCAGAAGCGTCTTCCCCCACCCCCTTTAATATCATCTCTTCTCCCACTCCCTTTAATATCATCTCTTCTCCCACCCCCTTTAATATTTCTTCCACCACCACCTTTAATATCTTTTTCCCCACCCCTTTTAATATCTCTTCCCCTACCCCCTTTAATAACTCTTCCTCCACCACCTTCAATATTATCTCTTCCCCCACCACCTTTAATATCATCTCTTCCCCCACCACCTTTAATATCATCTCTTCCCCTACCCTCTTTAATATCTCTTCCCCCACCACCTTTAATATCACTGAGGCTCCTCCAGTGAACCATGCCCCATCACTCGCCACGGTCCCATCCCCCCTCTGCCAGAGACCCTCAGATCAAAAGATGTTTTCAGATGACATTCCATTCTCACAAAGGGAGGACATTTCAAGGAGCCAGGGAAATACCGTCTCCCAGCAGAATGGCAGACCCCTGATAAGGAACACACAGGCAAAGCAATAATACTAAAGGAAATGCATTGGAGAAGTCTGACATACAACCGCCCCAATAGAATGACAAATCCACCTGTGAAACAGAAAAAGGGAAGGAAGAGAGGAAACAGAAATACTTCAATCAAGTTTATCAGGATAGCATGCATGGAAGCACTTCAGTAACCCAGGGGCTCTAACATGTTTCTTATAAACCCACTCATTCTCCAAAGCAGGAAGATCTTTCCAGACAACTATGTACTGAGTAGAACCATGGTGCTTGTGAGAGTCTAAAATGTCCTTGATCTCAAAATGCTGCTCACCCTTCACCATAATGGGTGGTAGAGTAGTAGTGGTGGGCCTTAACGGAGACATGACCTCTGGTTTCAGCAGACTGCAGTGGAACACCTGATGGATTTGTCATAAACTCTTAGGGAAATCTAATTCCACTGTGACAGGGTTTATGGGGAAAGGGCCAATAAACTTTGCTCCTAACTTTTTAGATGGCTGCAGTGATTGAAAAAACCTGGTGGAAAGGTAGACTCTATCCCCCACTTGGAAAGGCTTCGGCTCCATACATTTTTTATCTGCCTGAGCCTTATATGACCAAATGTTCGGCAGCTGATGAACCCATTTCTTGAGTGAGGGAATGGCAGGTTCCTTAGCAGGCAATTCAGGCATAGGGTTGAAAGTTTGTCCATTAGCCTCTTGGAAAGAGTGTAACCAGTACTGGAGTGCACCGCATTATTATAGGCCACTTCAGCAAATGGTAGCAGATCAGTCCAATTGTCTTGCTGATAATTAATAAAACAATGAAGGTATTGTTCTAGAACAGAGTTCATTTGTTCTATCCCCCCATTCATTTGAGGATGATGACTATAGATGACAGTCCCGATGACCTGAATCCAAAAGATCCAGAAAGGCTTTCCAGAACTTGGAAGTGAATTGGACACCCCTATCTGATATTATATGCTGTGGGGCCCCATCTAGGTGGTAAATGTGCTGCACAAACAATTTAGCCAAAGTCTTTACAGTTGGAATTTTCTGACATGGGATAAAATGGGCTTGTTTGGAGAACAAATCAGTAATGAGCCAAATGACAGTTTTTCTTTCCTGTGCTTTTGGGAAGCTTCACAATAAAGTCCATAGAGATCTCTCTCCAGGGTGCTGAAGGACTCACTACTGGTTGAAGGAGCCCAGGCATTTTTCCTTTCCTCCGTTTAGCTGCTGTGCAGATATGGCAGCTGGCCACATAGTTTTCAATGTCCTTTTTCAGAGAAGGCCACCAAAACTGTTTTTTAAGTAAATGAAGGGTTTTAACAAATCCAAAGTGCCCTGCTAATTTTGAGTCATGGCATGCTTGCATGATCTTCAGTCTCTGGCTAACAAATATATAACTTCCCACTAACCCAGGCTAATCCATCTTTCATTGAACAGAGGTTTTTATGGCCTTGGAAACATTCATCACGCTCCAGCACCTTCCTGAACACCCCAACCATTGCATTGTCTAACTGTGGGGTGCCTTTAGACTGCACCTTCGTGTTAACTGGGGCCACCAATTAATGTAGGGAAAACAAAGGCTTAATCACCCCTAACTTCACACTATTATACTGTGGCATTCTTGATAAGGCATCTGCCAGGAAATATTTTTCCTGTGATCCAGGATGGTCAACCGCTCCGAGCCCTGTTTGGCCGGCTTTGTGCCTCCATACCCCAAGAGAAGATTTAATTTAATTAATTTTAATTTTTAATATTTCTATACCGCCCTTCTCCCAAAGGACTCAGGGCGGTGAACAGGGCAAGAATAAAAAACACAGAATTACAAAAGTTTAAAAAAAGATGGTTGTGAGTTGCTGCCATGTGCTTCCCCAAGTGCCCCTCACCCCCAGATCTCCCCCCACCCAGGACTCCAGCTGCATCTGCAGAAGGCGAGCAGGGTGAAAGGCATCCTTGTGAAGGGCGCCTTCCTGCCCCATGGTCCACAGCAGCATTGTTGGCGTGCGTGGATTGACTCTGAGCAAATGCGAGGTGTTTTTGTTGCTGGAATAAAGCTTATTAAATGAGCTAGCAACCTCTGAGTATCATTGATAGATCTTCCCCAACTTTCCTCTGGTGCTTCATAAAGAGTTAAGTGGGCATCAGGTTTCTTGGTAAAAATGGATTAGGAAGGCAGGCAGGCAGGAAGGAAGGAAGGAAGGAAGGAAGGAAGGAAGGAAGGAAGGAAGGAAGGAAGGAAGGAAATGACAATGAGGGAGGGAGGGAAGGAGGGAGGGACAAAGGGAGGGAAGAAATGAAGGAAAGAAGGAAGGGACAATGGGAGAGAGGGAGGGAGGGAGAAAGAGAGAAACAGAAATGGAGAGAAGGAGAGGGAGGGAGAGAAAAAGAAATAGGGAGAGAGAGAAAGAGAAAGAGGGAGAGAGAAGGATAGAAAGAAAGAGGGAGGGAGAGGGAGGGAGGGAGAGAAAGGGAGAGAGAGAGAAGAAGAGGGAAAGAAGACGAAGGGAGAGAAAAAGAAATAGGGAGGGAGAGGGAGGGAGGGAGAGAAAGGGAGAGAGAGAGAAGAAGAGGGAAAGAAGACGAAGGGAGAGAAAAAGAAATAGGGAGGGAGGGAGGGAGAAAGAGGGAGAGAGAAGAAGAGAAAGAAAGGGAGGGAGAGGGAGGGAGAGAGAAATAGAGGGGGAGAGAGGGAGAGAAAGAGGGAGAGAGGGAGAGAAAGAGAAAGAGGGAGGGAGAGAGAGACAAAAATAGGAATAGAGAGGGAGGGAGAGAGATAAAGAGGGAGAGAGAAGGCGAGAAAGGGAGGGAGAGAGAAAAAGAGGGAGAGAGAAATAGAAGGAGGGAGAGAGAGAAAGAGAGGGGACGAGAGAGATTAAATTAGGAACATAGTTGTTAAGTGAATCTGGTTTCCCCACTAACTTTGCTTGTCAGAAGGTTGCAAAAGGCGATCACATGACCCTGGAACAATGTGACCATAATAAATATGAATTGGTTGCCAAGCATCTGAATGTAAATCACATGACCTTGGGGATGCTGCAACGGTTATAAGTGTGAAAAATGGTCATAAGTGACTTTTTTCAGTGCTGTTGTAACTGAACAGTCACTTAACAAACTGTTGTAAGTCAAGGACTACCTGTACTTTATCACTTTTTCCCATATATTTTTTTTGGGTCATCAAGTTTTTGACACCTTGCTAGGTGACTGGTGGTACTCGAATGTTGCCATATTCTAAAAGTGGTACAATCAGTGAAAAGGTTGAAAAGCCCTGAACCAGTTAAAATTCTGGAGCTCAGGGGCATTGCAATTATGTAGGATCACCATCCATCTGGCTGCAGTTCCCTCCAGGGTTGGGGTGATGACCCTGATCTTGGCTGCCTCATTGGACAGGGTTCTCCCATACACTTGCATGTAGGTGAGAATGTGATCCAGGAAGAACCCCAGTTGTTGGGGATCTCCACTGAACTTCACCCCCAGCAGCACCAGGTTTGGCTCGTCCAGGGGAGTTCTCTTTCTGAATCATCATCGGGGTCCAGGCTGTTTCAGGGGTTGCTCACCACTGCGCTGACAGAGTGGCTGCCCCTATCTTGCTTGACCCTCTCTCTCTCTCTCTCTCTCTCTCTCTCTCACACACACACACACACACACACACACACACACACACACCACGGTCTCAGTGATCATGGTTTCTCCTCCACATTCAGCTTTCTGAGCTAATTCTTCCTCCTTCTCTGGGAAGCTTAAGGCTTTAGTCTTTAGATCCTCAAAAGCTTCCACATGTACTGCATGTTTGCTTCAGGATCCATTCCATCTGGTCTGATTGCTTGTCCATCTCTTCTTCATCAGACATTAACTCCACTTTTTTCTTTTGAGCCTGTTTCCACCCTCCTTTGGGTTCTTTCTTCCCAGCCTTCTTTCCTCCTTACACTGAGTTTTGTGGATTCTTCTAAGGCAGTGGCTTCCTCCAGCCCACTGGAGGTGCCTTCTTCAGGACAAGCCTGGGTAACCGACTCACTCCAAACTTCAGTCCTGGTTCTCCCATTTCAGTGTCTTGCAGAGATATGTAAGGATCTGCCTCAACTAGGTCTCCCAAGAAAGCAGAACTCTTGAAACAGGCATTGTTTCAAAAGGAACTTTTATTGAGAGTTAACGATAGCAATAAAGCAAAGCAAGGTCTGAGGATTTTGCATGCGGATGATTACATCAAAAGGGTCATTCAGGTCTTCACCCCTAGTTTCCAACCATCCATTTGAAATCCAGCCAATCCATAGGTACTAGGTTGTTTTGAGAACTTGGTGATTTAGCGACCATCTCAAGGTCTCTCTCAGTTTCATTTCCCAACAGTCCCAGGCTCCATTGTCTGGAGATAAGGCAGATGTTTTCAGGCCACATTCCTTTCTCACGAAGGGAGGACATTTCAAGGAGCCAGGCAAATACCCCCCTCCCACCAGAATGGCAGACCCCAAAAGGGAATACACAGGCAAAGCAACAATACAAAGGGAAATGCATTGGAGGGGTCTGACAGATGGCAATACTTCCTTAAAGTGCAATTTAAACTCAATAAATTTAAATGAACAGTAATAACTACAGGTAGTCCTTGACTTACCACATCTGAGTCCAAAATTTATGTTTCTAAGCAAAACATTAAGTGTTAAGTGAATTTTGTCTCATTTAACAACCTTTCTTGCCAGTGTTGTTAAGTGAATCACTACAGTTGTTAAATTAGTAACATGGTTATTAAGTGAATTTGGTTTCCCCATTGACTTTGTTTGTTATAAGGTCACAAAAGGTGATCACATCACCCTGGAACACATCAACCATCATAAATATGAGTCAGTAGCCAAGTGTCCGATTTTTGATCACATGACCAGATGGATGATGCAATAGTTGTAAGTGTGAAAAATGGTCATGTCACTTTTTTCAGTGCCACTGTAACTTTGAACAGTCACTAAATGAACTATTGTGAATCAGGGACTACCTGTAATATATGATAGAGATAATTCAGTGTTAGGAATGCAGTAACAACAATGTAAATAAGTGACTTTCATGTTATTATATTGTTTTTAAAGATAGTTGATAATTCTGCCAGCTCATTAACTTTCTTGAGACATGATTATATATTTTGGAATCTCTACTTACACATGGTACTGTCTACAATATGCATATTCATGCAGGAACATATTGGCTGCTGATACAATATTGTTTGACTGCATCCAGATATTTTGTGTGTCTTAAGGCATAAGACTGAGCTATTTTTAATTATATTTCATAGAAAGCTTTTAAATATATTTGCTTTTTTGTTGGAGGATCCTTATCTTTCTGGAGTCAAAATTGCTTTTCTAATTTCCCCTCCCCCCACCTCATCATAATTTTGAAAATCACAATCTTGTTCCAAAGCTGACAGTGTACTAATTAAACAGGATGATACACTGTAGACAAACAGTCCCAAGTGCCAGCATTTCTCCTTAATTGCTTTTTGAGATTGTTGCTGATTAATTAATATTAATTAATGGAGGCAAGTTAGAAGGAAAATGTTATTCTAAGGGTGTTAAATATAAAGCCTGCAACTGAATTGTTTCAGCTGGACCTGCAAACTGTTCAGTGCTTAAAAATGTGGAAAACATATTTTTTGTTCACAGGCTGTCATTGACTTACCACCACAATTGTGATTGGAACTTCCATTGCTAAGCAATGAAATCATTAAGTGAGTCACACCTGACTTTGCAATCTTTTTTGCCATGGTCATTAAATGAATCACATAAACAAATCCAGCAGCCCCTTTTGCTTATCAGACACCCCCCAACCCCACCCCTCGCCAAGCTCTCAGATAATGAGCATGTGACCTTGGGATGTTGCAATGGTTATAAATACATACCAACTGCAAAGCAGTCAAATTTTGATCATGTGACTAATGAGGCTGCAGCGGTTAAAAGTGCGTGTACTTATATATGTATATGTATATATATGTATGTGTGTGTGTGTATATTGCAAAGATGGTTTTGTTGTGGTTCATGTGAAATAGACATCTTTTCATGAACAGACATATATACATATACATGTATGTGTGTGTGTATACATACATGCCTGTTCATGAAAAGTTATCTATTTCACATGAACCACAACAAAACCATCTTTGCAAAGTACAAAGTTTTTGCTGTTTGTTTAATAATATATGGCAGAATATATTTCCTTTTTGAAATTCCCTCAAATTTCCCAGAAGGATTACAAGGAGATTGTAATATTGGTTGTTAATTCTCCTTTGTAGCAATTTGGTTTAAAAGACATACTTTACTGCTTTACTAAGTTTAGACAGAAATCAGCAGTGTGCGCAAATGGATTGTCTTCTTTAAATGCTTATTTAAAAAATGCTAATAGGAAATCATATTTCTCATACAGCTGCTGGGTAAAATGAAAGATCCATATACATTTAATGAATATTATAAAGAAATCATTGTTTGGCACTAACCAGAAAAATGGATGGATGGATGGATAAATAAATAGATAAACTAACTCAATGTACTTTGTCTGGTATGATTTATCTTTTATTAATGTTATATGGTACATTAATTGTATAATTTAAGAAATTTCCTTTGTCCATTTATTGATATTCTGTCTTCTAGAACTATACATTTTTTAAAATAAATATAAAAATATTGGGGGGGAAACTTAAACAAAAATACCATTGTTTCTTTCCCCCACTTTCTGATTCCCCTGCTGAAAAACATTCTACTGTAGGTTCAATAAATCCTCATATATTGACCAACTTCTGTTGCATTAACCAAACTGTTAAATGAAATGGTGATTATGTGAACAAGTGACAGAGAGACACATGCTGCAAAGATCACTAGTTGTTGCTATCACATTCAGATAAAGCAGTATGCATTGTTGCCAGGCACATGAAATCTGGTCATAAATGTGAACACTGGTTTCAAAATTATTATTTTTTTCTTACAATTCCTTAACATATTTATGGATGATCACCCACTGAGACAGTCATTAAATGATGAGTAAGTGTAGAATCAACTTTCTCATGCTTTACTTCTAAAAGTATAGCTAGCCTTCAAGTTACAAGCATAATTGGGATCGGAATTTTGGTTGCTAAATGATGCAGTCATTAATCAAGCCATCACATGACTGGATCTGATTTTATGATAATTTTTACCATAGTAATTAAGGAAATCACATGATGGTCAAGTGACTCATATGGTTATTAAACAAATCTACCTTCTCCTATTGACTTTGCTTATTGGAAGCTGGCTGGGAAGGCTGCAAATCACAATCATGTTAATTGTGATCACATGACTGAAGAATGGTACAATTTATGACAGTTAGCTCATGTCGCTTTTTCTGAGACCATTGTAACTTTGAACTATTGTTAAATGAACTGTCATTAATGAAGGACTATCTGTAAATTAGACTTTTTTTAAAAAAATGACTTTCTTTCTAAAAACAGTGAAGATGTATAGTATTTATATTTATATACGAGTACTAATAATCTTCCTTTAAAATGCAAATAACTTAAAAGGTATCATTTTGGTCAAAATCATGATAGGACAAAAGTTAAACATACCTACCCTTTGCCTTCCATCCGTGACCAAAAGTCTGCTACTTAAATAATAATAATTTAAAAAAACCTCTTCACCTGATGCTTGATTAGATTTATACAATAAACATAGCTAGTTTATTCTTTATAATATTATAAAACACTAAAAAATCTTCTATTCCCTCTCACAATGATCTAATATAAAATTTAAAAAAAACCCCTAAGATGTCCATGATGAATTAGTAAAAAGAGCCTTGGTGGAGCAGTGGGCTAATGCCTCCTTAAGTAACACCAGCTGCCTGCAATTAGTGCAGGTTCGCATCCCACCAGGCTCAAGGTTGACTCAGCCTTCCATCCTTCCGAGGTAGGTAAAATGAGGACCCAGATTGTTGGGGGCAATTAAGCTGACTTTGTAATAATGCCACTTGGGGGGGGGGCGCGAAAGCCCTAATAAGCAGGTATATACATAGAATGAAGGCTATTGCTAAGCACATTGTGCTTTAGATTGTAAGCCGCCCTGAGTCTTCAGAGAAGGGCGGGATATAAATGCGATTTTAAAAAATGCATGTTTAAATATACAAAATCTATCCTGACACAAAACTTTTTGGAAATGCCATTTCTTAACAAGGCATCTTAAAAATGATCAAGGATTGAGCAAAGTGCTGGAGAATCTGGATGTTTGGGAAGAGGAAATTCCATGCAGGAAGCTGCCTTATTAGTCCTGTTCTGACAGCATGCTTAACTAGGTTAATGAGAGGTTAATCATACTATAGTAATACTGAAAAGGGTTTAATGGATCTAATCAACATCTTCCATGCAGTTAGATTTAATCTAAACAGATCCAGCTATGCATGGGATAAAATTAATTACCCAATAACTCGTGCCTTTGGAACACCTAGATCTGATTTAATGACCCAACTAACAGTATCTTCTACAATCCTCAAACCAGGGGCTATGGCAGGCTAATAATGACAAGGACAGCTTTTTATCTAGGTGATGCTATATGATGCAATAAGTTACTGGGGGGTTGAAAAAGCCCTACTTGTCATTTTTAATATCAAAAGAAAACCCTCTGCCTCTCAAATTCTATTTGTTGCAGGAAAATCTGTAACAGTCAGCAATGGAAACAGATAAGGTGTGTGTGTGTGTGTGTGTGTGTGTGTGTGTGTGTGTGTGTGTAACTTTCAGTCGACTTCTCAAGGCTAAGCAGCTGAAACTATTTCACACATTCTCAAAGAGAAACAAACAGCAACATGGAAAGAAAATCTGCTATGACTCTGTAAAATTAAAATATCCCTCAGTGACTCTCCCAACATTATCAGACTCTACTCAGAATATTATTTTATCCCATAATAGTCACAGTCTCTGTGCTTCCACTTATGGGTACCAAGTGCAAGATAACAAGATAAGTTATCTAAATCCCTACAAGTGCCTAATCCTTGGCTAGAAAAAGCTCTCCTGGTTCCATCCAGCCAAGTTGACACCTAGATGCCACATAGCTCCAAGCAACTGACCCCCAGGCATCTAGATGAGAACAACAGAATTCTCCAGAATTCATAGAAAGATGAACAGGCTTTAAGTCCCCAGCCACATCTGGAGAAGGCCACAGAAGCAGCTGATCTCACTCCTCAGTTCACAGACCCTGTGATATATCAGGTGCCCATTCTTCATAGTCAACATTAATGTAGACATAGTTTCTTAGCAGTCTATATCAGATATGCTCCAGGAGGTATTGTTGTAACCAAAGGATTCAGAAATGCTATCAAAGGTGAAAGAGATGGTTTCAGAAGGCAGAACAAGAAATTCATGTGCCCCAAGTTACTTTCATATAGCAATTTCATTTCTTCCTCCCCCATTGTCTTATGCCATCGGTTGAGATTACTGTAGTTTTGGGATGGCTGATTCTTCTCTTAACTTTTTCCTTTGTTAATTGCTTTTTCTGTACATGATGCATTTCTGTATTTCCAGTGGCAGTTTTTTTATACTTACTTTATATTTATTTATGGTGGTTTATACACTGAGAATCTACAATGTTCTTACAGAGTACTTTTCAGTTGCCTAAGATTGGTACTTCATTTGGTTCACACTTGCATGCTACCCAGGGCAAACTAGCTCCACACATAACTTAGCTAATGACACTCTGCAGAAGTGTCAGCACCCTCTGGGGGTTTTCTCCACTGATTTTGCTTCACATTCGGGCAGGTCCAGCACCATTAGCTTCCTACCAGAGTGGTACCTATTTATCTACTTGCATTTTAGATGTTTTCAAACTGCTAGGTTGCCAGAAACTGCGGTGAATGATGGAAGCTCACTCCATCACATGGTGCTAGGACTCAAACTGTTGAAATACAAAAAACTGATCTTTTTTTGGCTAGCAAAGCCAGCATCTTTAAGCTGATGAGCCACTGCAACTCTTGTTTATGGTCAGATGTGAAGAGGGAAGTGGTGCTGGCCAGGAGACAAATATTCAAAAAGAAAAGATAGGTGTCTGTTCAATGGGAGATCATCTAGAGGGACTGAGAGTGAGTAGCATATATAGGTCTGGATTGATGTTTCATCTTCTGACATCTTTGAGCTTTTCCCCCTTTCTTTGTTTCATTATTTTATTTCATTTTACCTTCCCTACTCATAGTGCTTGCTTGTCTATTACAAATGGACTATTGATATAATGAAGCCTTGCCAGAATTTGTCTGCTACAAAGGCTCAAGACTGATCTTTCCAGGATTTCAGATAGGATTTTTTTGACTATTTAAAGTTGCAGGAGAATATGTGTTCCAGCACTGCATATTGGCACTCCCAATAAAGGTTATTCATGTTTTGGAGAGAGTTTATTTTAACAAGAAGTTAATATCAATAGAAACAACATTCAAAAGCTTTTCATTTTGATTATTATGATTAATATTTTCATGTAATATGGAAGTGCTAAAGAAAAAAGATAAGGCATAAACTCAAGGTAGAAAGATTTCAGTGTTCTATAAAAATCCATCAGATGAAAAGTGAGCTATTTTTAAACTATGTATTTGATGAAATAGAGAAGGGATCCTATATCAGGGATGTAATGGAAGTATGAATAGAAGAAAAATTAACAGCAAGTGAAAGGGTGGAAACAAAAGAAAGGAAGGAAGAAAAAGATCACTGCATTTAAATGAATAAATTAGGCAGCTACTGACAGAGAGGAAGAAAAACTAACTAAAAATAATAATGTTCTGACTGTTCTCTGAAGGGGGATTCAGTCATTTGAAAGAGTCACTTTCTTTATAAAATAACTACTTGTGGTTACATTAACAAATACAAGTCGTACTGCCTGGGTTGGCTTGTAATTCCATTTTAACAACTTCTGGAATGCCACAGATTTCCCATCCCTGAGATATATTAGTATTATAATTCAATATGAGTGCATGCTTGCATTCCCATCACACTATTCTCTTGGGTAAGTAATGTTCTTATTTTATATTAAATTTTACATATTTGTTTTGCAATTGGATCCTAATTCATTATCTTTAATTTATGTACTTATTTCATATTAGTGAACATTCATTCTGCTTTCATTCATTCTTAGCCCTTTTTTATTTTTTATATCCACTCTTCTTAAGGATAGCAAGAATACGTGGACTTATATACTGCTCCATAATACTTTAAAGGCCTCTCTAAGCAGTTTCAGAGTCAGTATATTGCCTCCAACAATCTGGGTCTGACCTCAGAAGGATGGAAGGCTGAGTCAACCTTGAGTCGGTTAGGATCAAACTCCTGGCAGTGGGGTATAGTCAGCATGTAATACTGCATGTTGACCACTGTACCACCAGGGCTCTGGACCCATGCTAAACTTACTTTTATGTTTTTATTATCATGTTTAGCATTCACCTCCATAAAACATTTCATGAAAATCAACAAATAAGACAATACCATTTTCTTACGAAGTGTATATACATTCCCATCCTGAACCAACACAACTCTTATAGTCTTGCAGGCATTCCTTACATTTGTCAAGAAATACATTAAACCAAGGGATAATACATATTCTGCTATTATTTCCATTACTCAGCATTCTTACAGCATCTTTTTTATTTTCATCATTATTATGGCCTTTATAGATTTAGACCTTCACACAATGCTTTGCATCACAGCCTCAATCACAACTGTGTCAGATGTAGCATTCTAATGGTAGGGACTATACTGGTCACTTATGGGTTATTTTTCCCAGCTTGTCCCAAGTAAAGCTTGTGTTCCAAAAGAGGATAAATATGAGATTTAAGAGTCAAAGACTCCTATAAACTATAGCTGTCTTATTCTTCACATCTCCTGGAAGTTGTCCTTGGTAGCATGTCAGAAGCAAGGGCTTTCAGTACACTCACGCTATTATCTATAAACTAGGATCTCTATTCTGGAGGTGATCTTGTAAGCTAACATTCATTCCTTCATTCCTTCATTCCTTCCTTTATTATTTATTTATTTATTTATTTATTTATTTATTTATTTATTTATTTATTTATTTATTTATTTATTTATTTATTTATTTATTGTTTATATTCATTCGTCTGCCCACATTCCAACCAAAAGGCATATGGATGACTCACTAACATACATTATAGATTCAGATATTTTTCTTTAATCTCTTTTAGGATCTAGCTAAAAAAAAATAATTGAAAGCTTTTATGTCATATCTTCTAAAATTAATAAAACTATTGGTAAAATTATCTCTCTGCAAATGTTTTTTTCATCATTTTTCATTCTAGATCATTTTTTTCCCTTTAGGCACACAGCAATTACATCTAAATTATTTTTATTTTATAAAAATGAATTTGCCAGGAAATAATTACTGAGACATTGACAAATATGTCCAACTAATAAAAAGAATAAACTAGATTACATTTGCAATGTGAGCAAAATATTTATTCAGTGGGAGTTAGGGTGATGTCACTCTTTAAAAAGAATAGAAGCTATTATAAAATAACATTAAGCAACTTCTAAGCAAGTTCCTTTTAATAAATTAAACATGAAATAAGACAAGTTACAGTTTTGCATATACAACAAAAACTACTATAGAAGTAGATTTGGAAAGTAGGTTTGTAAATTTTAGATTTGCAAAATCTACAGATTATATGGAAAGTGCTTTGTAAATGTCCCTAAGAATTTATAACAATAATACTACTTTTTATTTATGGGCAAAACAGCCTAATTATTTATGGGCAAAACAGCCTAATTATTTATGGGTAAAACAGCCTAATTATTTTGTTCTTTGTAATTTTATAATATTGTTAAAACTTTAGTTCTGTTTCTTAAGAAAGAATGTTACATTAAAATAAAGAGGAACACAATGTAAAAAAATATTAAAAAATAATGTACTAAATGCATTAAGAGTATATAATTTTTCAGTTAAAAGTCTTTAAACTCTTGGTGTTTAAAATTATTGTCCATATATCTACAGTACATTATTTACAGTTAATGGTAGATGTTATTCACTTCTCCCACAGAAAATTTTAATGGTTAAAATTGAGAATTGTAAGAATAGCAGAACAGACTTGAAGTGGAAAGTTGTAAGACCTTTTGCAAATAAGCTCTTTTCTTTATTGATAAATGAAAGTCTTTTTCTGAAGTGTATCCAGTTTAATCTTGGCAGGTGGTAAGGATTATCTTAATCTTCAACAACATAAAAAGCTTTGTTCTGTAAAATTGCATTGCCATAAATCTCTTTTTATATTTCCATGCACCAAAAACTGCAGCTGTCACATACTAGTGTAACCAAGAGTTTCTGCGTCAGACAGTAGTTACAGTCCAGAGCCTCTTTACCCAGGAAAGGGTACTTCTACTTGATAACCATTGATTTCTATCACTTTCTTTCTCAGTATCACCTTTCACATTGTTTCAGTGAATTCTCTGACCATCCCAAATGGCATATGGATGTAGAATGGTCTGGTAGTGGATGTAAAAACCTTTATTGTGCACATAGAATTTGGTCTATATTTTCAGGCTCCAAACCAGTTTTCTAAATGAGCTATTGAAATATAACTGATTATGCACTAATAACAGTGAAAAAGGTGGATTTTAAATATTTCTGAACTCTTAAAATTGGAAGTTATTCATTATTAAATGCAATCCTACCTTTTTTCCAGTAATTGAAAAAGAAGTATTTGATTACAGGAGAAAGAAATGATTAGGGAGAACCAAAATGATTGGGGAAGTGGTCACAGCCCTTTTTAAAGAAAAAAATTGGAAGGCCTATTGGAAAAAAATACATGCTTGGCTAGAAAACATATTAGGAGAACATGTAGTATTTAATCCAGATTTTTTTTATTAGGTATAGTACCAGAAAAGATTAATAAGCAAAACTTATATTTGGTTCTACATATTATAACCGCAGCAAGAATAAGCTATGCGCAATGTTGGAAGAATGAACGAATACCTTCAGAAGAAGAAGTAATAAAAAAATACTGGAATGCGTGGAGATGGACAGATTAACTATGAGTCTGAAAGACAAAGAAGAAACAGAATATTACCAAAGTTGGAATCTATTCTACAAATGGCTAGAGGAGAGAACCAAAGAGTAGGACTTGATTATGTATTAGCGTTTTATGAATCCAGATCACACGCTGTTTGAAAAACTAACATATGTATATAGAGGGGGGGGGGGAAACAATAAAAAGCCTATTACAAAAAAAAGAAAAAAAGAAAAAAATTGGAAATCTTTGGGAACTTTTAGCTTAAGAAAAAGGATGTCAATAAAAGGACATGATAATGATAGATAAAATTGTACATGGCAGGGAGAAAGTGGACAGAGAAGAGACTTTGGTCTGCATTTTCAAACCAATGTTGTTCTAAATGTGCTACTGAAATATAATTGATTGCTTCTTTTATACTTCCTGTATGAAAACAGTAGGACATAGGATATTTAGGTTAATTGGACATCCATGTTTATCGGAAGGGTAAGTCCAGAACAGACAAAAGGAAACATTTTAATCAGGAGGTGAGGGAGGATCCCTTGCAGGGTCGTGCCGAGGAGTTTAGTCAACATCTGTCGGATAAAATCGCTCGGATTCGGACCGGTTTGGACTCCAGCTGGGCAGAGTCTGGCGATCAGGACACGGACGGTCTTGTCAATGTTATCTGGGAGGAGTTTGATTCTGTGACCCCTGATGAAGTGGACAGGATTATGGGGAAGCTGAGTTCCACCACATGTTTATTGGATCCGTGCCCTTCTTGGCTGGTTTATGCAGCTAGGGAGAGGACACGAGGCTGGCTCCAGGCGGTTATATCTGCTTCTTTGAATGAGGGTTACTTCCCCACCATCTTGAAGGAGGCGGTGGTGAGACCTCTCCTCAAGAAGCCTGCCTTGGACCCAGCTGTATTGAACAACTTTCGTCCAGTCTCCAACCTTCGCTTTCTTGCGAAGGTTGTTGAGAGTGTGGTGGCGCATCAGCTCCCTCTGGTCCTGGATGAAGCGGATTATCTGGACCCCTACCAATCGGGTTTCAGGCCCGGGCACAGCACGGAGACGGCATTGGTCGCTCTGGTGAATGATCTCTGGAGGGCTCGGGATAGGGGATATTCCTCTGTCCTAGTCCTATTAGACCTCTCGGCGGCTTTCGATACCATCGACCATGGTATCCTGCTGCGGCGTCTCAGGGGATTGGGAGTGGGAGGCACGGTTTTTCAGTGGTTCTCCTCCTATCTCCTGGGACGCTCGCAGTCAGTGTTGGCAGGGGGGCAGAGGTCGACCCCTAGGACTCGCTTGTGGAGTTCCTCAGGGGTCGGTCCTCTCGCCTCTCCTGTTCAACATCTATATGAAACCGCTGGGTGAGATCATTCGTGGTTTTGGAGTTGGGTATCATCAATATGCTGATGATACCCAACTTTTTATTTCGACCCCAAACCACCCCAGTGATGCCCTCGCTGTGATGTCCCGTTGCCTGGAGGCGGTTCGGGTCTGGATGGGGAGGAACAGACTTCAACTCAACCCTGACAAGACTGAGTGGCTGTACATTCCGGCTTCCCGAGACACCTGGGATGTTCCATCTCTTTCTATGGGGGGTGAGCTTTTACCCCCTGTGGATAGGGCTCGCAACTTGGGAGTCCTCCTAGATTCACGACTCACTTTGGAGGATCATATAGTGGCCGTGACTAGGGGGGCTTTTGCCCAGGTTCGCCTGGTGCACCAGTTGCGGCCCTATCTGGACCGGGAGGCCTTATGTACGGTCACTCATGCGCTCGTGACCTCTCGCCTAGACTACTGTAATGCTCTCTACATGGTGCTTCCCTTGAAGACTACTCGGAGGCTCCAACTGGTACAGAATGCGGCCGCGAGAGTTGTCTTGGGAGTTTCCCGGTACTCCCATGTTACACCTTTGCTCCGTGAGCTGCATTGGTTGCCAGTTGTCTTCCGGGTAAGGTTCAAGGTTTTGGTTATGATCTTTAAGTCCCTACATGGCATGGGTCCGCGATACCTCGAGGACCACCTGCTGCCGGCGTCGACTCCCCTCCGCCCTGTGCGCGCCCACAGAGAGGGCCTCCTCAGGGTGCCTCCTGTCAAGGAATGTCAACTGGTGGCCCCCAGGGGGAGGGCCTTCTCTGTGGGTGCTCCGGCATTATGGAACCAACTGCCGGTTGAGCTCCGGACGGCATCAGACCTCCGATCCTTCTGTCGCGGGTTGAAGACCCATTTATTTGAACTAGCGGGTCTGGCCTGATGGGGGTACATGGGTTTTTTATAGGCTTGTTTTATTATTCTTGTTTTAACTTGGGCATTATTTAATTGTCTTTTAATTTTTGTATTGTCATTTATATTTATGCCCTGTGAACCGCCCTGAGTCCCTTTGGGAGAAGGGTGGTATAGAAATCTCAATAAATTAAATTAAATTAATTTTTTTCATAAAGCACATTTTAGAAATCACTATTACAAGAGATGGTGATCACTCTTGATCTGGATGGCTTTAAAAGAAATTTAGATAAATTTTTGGAAGATAAATTCATCAAGGGCTATCAGCCACGAAGATTTCATTTTCCATCTGGGCTGAGACAACATTGTTTCAAATAACATTTGAGCAAACAATAATGGGAGAGAGAAACCCAGGAGGAGATGGGGACAGTTTTCCCCATCTCCTGCTTTAGAGCATCCCATAAACATCTTGAAGAAACAAAATGCTATCTAGAATGAGAGAGCTATTCTTAGACTCTATAAACAACAAATCAGCGAACACCTTGATGCGAACAAAGTTATCACTAAAAGCCAACATGGGTTTGTCAAAAACAGATCGTGCCAGACAAACCTTATTGCATTCTTTGACCAAGTGACAAAACTAGTGGACCAGAGAAATGCTGTAGATATAATTTACTTGGATTTCAGTAAGGCATTTGATAAAGTAGATCACAACCTACTACTTGATAAGATAGAAAAATGTGGGTTAGATAGCATGCTCACCAGATGGATTCGTAGCTGGCTGACAGGCTGTACTCAGCATGTGGTCCTCAATGGAACTGCATCTACATGGAAGGAAGTGTGTAGTGGGGTGCCCCAGGGTTCTGTTCTGGGCCCAGTGCTCTTCAACATCTTCATCAACAATTTGGATGAGGGGATAGATGGGGAACTCATCAAATTTGCAGACGACACCAAGCTGTCAGGAATAGCCAATACTCCAGAAGATAGGCTTAAGATGCAGGAGGATCTGGACAGACTCAAACACTGGGCACTATCTAGCAAAATGAAATTCAATTGTGAAAAAAGTAAGGTTCTGCATTTAGGCAGGAAAAATCAAATGCACAGGTATAGTATAGGTGGTACCTTGCTCGATAGTAGTAACTGTGAGAGGGATCTCAGAGTCCTAGTGGACAATCACTTAAATATGAGCCAGCAGTGTGCTGCAGCTGCCAAAAAAGCCAACACAGTGCTAGGCTGCATTAACAGAGGGGTAGAATCAAGATCACGTGAAGTACTAATACCATTTTACAATGCCTTGGTAAGGCCACACCTGGAATACTGCATCCAGTTTTGGTCACCATGATGTAAAAAAGATGTCGACTCTAGAAAGAGTACAGAGAAGAGCAACAAAGATGATTGGGGGACTGGAGGCTAAAACATATAGGGAATGGTTGCTGGAATTGGGTATGTGTAGTTTAATGAAGAGAAGGGTGTGCGGTGACATGATAGCAGTGTTCCAATATCTCAGGGGCTGCCACAAAGAAGAGGGAGCCAGGCTGTTCTCCAGAGCACCTGAGAGCAGGACAAGAAGCAATGGATGGAAACTAGTCAAGGAGAGAAGCAACCTAGAACTAAGGAGAAATTTCCTGACAGTTAGAACAATTAATCAGTGGAACAACCTGCCTCCAGAAGTGGTGAATGCTCCAACACTGGAAGTTTTTAAGAGACTGGACAGCCATTTGTCTGAAATGGTATAGGGTTTCCTCCCTTAGCAGGGGGTTGGACTAGATGACCTCCATGGTCCCTTCCAACTTATTATTATTATTATTATTATTATTATTATTATTATTATTATTATTATTATTATTATTATTATTATTAAATGTCATATTTGTACAATTTCATTTTGTGTGAAAATATACCTTTGTCTGTCATTAACCTATTTGAACTTAAAAAAATAGCAACATTATTTGTTTGTTTTCTGTTTCTACGTGTTTGTACCATATGAGATTGATGGTTCTTAAATTGCTTAGATTTTTCTTCTTTTCTCTTTATCCTGTTTTCTTTCATTTTCTACCATAATATAAGAATTATGGTGTAATTTATTTCAACCAGGAATGTTGCTTTCTCATTTATTTCCTATTGCTTCTTCACATAGTGTTGTAGATGCAGTTATTTTTCAGCTCAGGATGTCTTTTTCCTTACTGCATTATTTATTAGTTTAAGATGGCTCTTGCTGAGTCAGGAAAGAGTTTGTCATAAGAGACTAATATGCTGTCCTTCCAAGAATATCGGAGATATTTGAAGTAGGTTTTAACAGTGAAGAGTGTGGGATGAATGGAAGATTTTTCACCATTCTGAATAGAGACAGATGATAATGATGATGATGATGATGATGATGATGATGATGATGATGATGATAATAATAATAATAATAATAATAATAATAATAATAATAATAATAATAATAATAATAATAATAATGGAAGTGACCTTGGAGGTCAACTAGTCCAACCCCCTGCCCTATACCATTTCAGACAAATGGCTGTCCAGTCTCTTCTTAAAAACTTCCAGTGTTGGTTGGGTCCTGATACAAAAAAACCCATGGTCCTTCCTGCTTCTTCCTGTGTGGACATCATTTCACGCTGCAAGCAGTAGTGAAATATTTCTATTATTTGAACCTGAAAGTGAAAAATTAGTTCAAGGTACACCTTGTAATACTAGTAATTGTGGTGGCAGCAGTTATGTACCACATATGAGTTAGAAAAATCTAAATTAGATGGCAGGGGAAAAGGTTTTCTGCATCTTTTTACATTCATGCTGTCCAGTTTTCTAACCATATATGATAGCTTTCAATTTATCTGTTGTCAAAGCTATATTAATAAATATAAGAATGTATTCACTTTGCAGTGATGAAACTTTTTTGTTCACGTTGACATTCCTGTGCTTACATTGAGGGAGAATAAATGGCTTCAGATATGTGATTTTTAGGTATGTAATTCGTACTATACATGCTCACTAACAAAAGCTAGGTGAGAAATATAACTTTTTGTGACAATAGAGAGATGAGTTTGGCAGCATCTGTTACTGCATACAGTGTACCAATTTTTTCCCCTGCAAAATGCCATTAATATTGGATTATTATTGGAACAAGGATTTTTATGATGGAGGATATGGACTCCAAAGTGTGAAGTCAATTTTTACTTATTTATTCGATTAAGGAGACTACATGATCATACAACTCAAGCAGTTATAACTGTGGATAGTGCATCATCGATAAACAGCAAGAAAACAGTACAAGTAAATTCCTTGGATTTTTAGGAAAACAAAAGAGCATAATCAAGGGCAGCTGTAGATGTTACTACTGAAATTTCATATCAAAACAGTCTTCACTATTATCATAGATTAGCATAATGCACAAGCAAGGCATATCTTTAATAAAAGAAGACATAGACACATAAAAGATGTAAAAAGTGTAGGGGGACTGAAAGCTCAGTGATGGTAGACTGGGGACTCACTTAGATTTAAACTATATAGTTAGATGCTTAGCAGGAGCTAGAAGTCATTATCTAGTGAATTTTGAGTACTGGCAGTGGAATCTGGCAACACTGTATGTTGTGACAGGGTTGATGTTTGAAAGCAGTAAGGAAATATAAAAGTTGAACCATGTGTTCTGGATATTTTTATAGAAATGGTAGGATAAATTGGTGTCAATATTTCTGAAATAAAAGCAGAGAAGAACATGTAGTGTTGTTTCTAGATGTCAAAAAATGTTGCTGTTCCAAGAAGGCAATTATCCCTCAAAAGTGGGTGAAGGGAGATTGTGCCAAAGGAAAGCCTCTGCTGTGCTTTATAACTTCCAATTGTATTAGGTATGAGATAGATAGAATTCCTGAGGCTTCTTCATTGAGGAAGAAGTTGAAGGACACTAGCTGAATTATATCTACATTCTATAGAACAATTAAGCACTATTTAATTAGATCATAACCTGTATCATGTAGGAAAGATTAAAAAAATTAGTCACTACTGCATGTTTCCAATTGTATTGGAAATCATTATTTATTGGCAGAGAGGGGTAATTTTAAGGGGGTAAAAGAGGGAGCCTAAGCCAAACATGGCCAGTCATGCTCTTGCCTCACTTTCATGAGGCCTCTCCAACAACAGTTGGGGATTTGGACAACTGCTTTTAAGAATTTTCACTGCACAAGCTTCAGAGGAGAAAAATAGGAAAAAAAACCCATTTGAGTACCCTAGAGAGGCTGAGTTAGTGGCTTGACTTCATATAATAGCTGTGGGTACATTTTGTCTGTGTCTTGCCTTACTTTCCCAATTTGACTTGGGAAATCTATGGAGGCAGCATAGAGAGAGGTCATATTAAAGGAAGAATGTTTTTTTCAATGAGCTAGAGCAGGGCTTTTCAACTTTTTCACCCATTGTACCACTTTTAGGATATGGCAACATCTGATTACCACCAGTCGCCTAGCAAGGTATCAAAAATTTGATGAGAAAAAAAAGGAAAAAAGTTATGAAGTACAGGTAGTCCTCGACTTAGAACAGTTCACTTAGTGACTGTTTGAAGTTACAATGGCACTGAAAAAGTGCCTCCCAAGCCACAGCCAAGCAAGACACCTGCCTGCCCACCCAGCAGCGCTCTTCCTCCTGTCTGAGGTTTTCATTGTTGTGAGCATTTCTGTTGAGGATTGGCAGCGGAGGTGGGGTGGGGGGTGTTTGGGTTTTATCCCCCCCCTCTGCTGGGTGGTTGCAGCATGCTTTGGTCACTTCACATGACCCTGGAACACTGTGACCATCATAAATATGAATCAGTTGCCAAGCATCTGAATGTAAATCACAAGATCCTGGAGATGCTACAACATTCCAGTTGACTGGCGCTTCTTCTGGGCTCAGCAGAAGTGCCAGGATCAGTGCTGAGCTCCAGCTGGAGCTCCAGCTGGAGCCTGGCACTGATCCTGGCACTTCCACTGAGCTCTGACAGCCCCAAAGAAGTGCTGATCCTGCAGCTTCCACTGAGCCCTGACAGCCCTGCAGCTCCAGCCATCTCTCGCTCAGGCTTGTGCGGTGCTGCCACCAGTTCAACTCATTCCCCTCCCCCACTACCACTTTTCTAGGATGGTCGTGTACCACCTGCTAGGTGCCAATGTACCAGGTGATACCCGTACCACTGGTTGAAAAGCCCTGAGCTAGAGAACTAGACACTAATAGATTGTGGACTGGCCTTCCCTGAAGCCAGCCTGTTTCTCTGCAAGTAGATTCTGAGGTTTCAATAAGGAAAAAATGGCAAACAATTCAATTTGTAGGTGTCTTGCATTGAACATGCTAGCTGTCTTGCAGAAGTTAATGAGTCTGTAATTTGTAGCCTTGCCCCCAGTCCCTCGGAACTTAACCGTAAATATCAATGAAGATATAAATCAAAGCCAAACTAGAAGCCTAAACATCCAGATTCTTTTAAATAACCTTTGATGTGATTGAGTTCTCACTGGGGCCTTTACTGGTCTAATTTGGGAAATACAGCTCTTGTTTTCAAAGGTTGTCACTTGTTTTTGTAGTAATTTTATTAAAGATAACTCAAAAGATTAAAACTAATACAACCTAAGAAAAGAAGAAATATAGAAAGTACAGAAAAGAAAAAGTAGAAAAATAGAAAAAACAAAAACTAAGAACATAGTATAGAAAAAAGAAAAATTATATAAAGAAATGACTTTCCACCTTCATCGCAAAACATTTAAACAATTTTAGTAATATATCACTTATTAAAATACATTAAATAATCCCTTTTTCCCTATCCCATCTCTTATTAGTAAACAAATCTTCAATTCTTTTTTTTTGAATTTTTTTTATTAAATGTACATTTAAAAACAAAAGTGGACCTGATTCAGCTTTCCTGGCTACAACACTGCTATTAGTATTACCTTATGTTACAGAAAGAAAAACAGAAACTTAAAATACATTCTACGACAGGACAGAGTATAACAAACTGTACATATAACATCTGTAAATTTTTTGGTAAACCATTTTTCAGTCGTCAATGTTGTACTTAAATATCTTTCAATTGTGTCCTGATATAGGTGCTAATAAGAAGTCTTTACATTATCAACTAATCAATCGATAGTCATCTCAGCGATCCTCCTCTCTAACCAATCATATGAATTTTTCCAAATTTCATAATACTCTGTTTCAGTTTTATTTTTAATCTCTAGAGTTAACCTGTCCATTTTGGCACAGGATAAAATTTTATCTATTATTTCTTCTTCAGTGGGGGTTTCCTTTCTTTTCCATTTTTGGGCATATGCCAATCTTGCTGCGGCTAAAATATGCAATAGTAAGTAGAAAGATGCTTTGCTGAGTTTATGATTAATAATCCTTAATAAGAAGTTTTCTGGTTTTAAATCAATTTTTTGTAATAATATTTCTTCCAACCAATTTTTTATCTGATGCCAAAAATTTTGCACTTTTAAACATTCCCACCACATGTGATAGTAAGCCCCTGGAAACCTTCTGCATTTCCAGCATGTCGGTGAGATTTTAAAATCTATTTTTGCTAACCTTATAGGGGGAAGGTGCCATCTATAAAACATCTTGTACAGATACTCTTTAAAGGAGGTGGCTAGCGTTAACCTCCTGTTTCTATCCCATAGTAATTGCCAATTATGTAGATCAATACTGTAACCAAAATTTTTGCTTCAGATTAACATTGTTTCTTTTACCTGTTCTTCAAACAAATCTTGTTCTAATAAATATTGATATATCTTTTTTAATCATTTGATCTTTTGTTCCTAGAAAGTTTTTGTCGAATTGTGTATGCTCTAATTTTATCCCTGGTTCTTTTTTGTCTTTTCTGTATCATGACTGTATTTGTAAATATGCCAACCATTCCAGCTCTATACCGTCTTCTAATAGTCTTTTCCTTCTTTTCAGGTCTCCATTCTTGTCTAAGATATCTTTATATGTGATTACTCTTCCTAAATTTATGAATTTGGGGTGCATGAATATCTCTAATATGGATAGCCAATTGGGGATTTCTATATAATTATTATTTATTTTTTTAGCCACACGTCTAATAGTGCCCATCTAATATGATGATTCTGGAAGTACTGATGAGCCTTATATTTCCCGTCCCACATTATGGCATGTCACCCTATTTGCATGTCATGGCCTTCTAATGCTAGTAGTCTTCTGTTCCTTAAGTGTATCCAATCCTTTATCTATACCGATAATGCTGCTTGATAATATTTTTCCCAATTTGGGAGGCCGACCCCTCTTCTTTCCTCTGCATCCTGTAATAATTTTAATTTAATTCTCAGTTTTCTACCTTGCCAGATAAATTTGGATGTAATTCTGTTTAAATTTTCAAAAAAATCCTTGCCTAATTTAATTGGTACACATTGGAATAAAAAGAGTAATTTGGGAAGTATATTCATCTTGATTGTCGCTATTCTCCCCATAAAGGAGAGCTGCAAGTTTTTCCATCTGTCTAAGTCTGCTGTAATTTGATCTATTAATTTGCTATAATTTTCTCTTTTGAGTGCAATACATCTTGCCGACAGTTGGCTCCCCAAGTACCTTACTCTTTTAGATGTCTGGATATTAATTTGTTCTACTAGCTCAGTTTCTTGTAAATTGGACATATTTTTAACTAACATTTTAGTTTTTTCTTTATTAATCTTCAACCCTGCATCATCTCCATAATTTTCCAGCACCTGTAATAATCTTGTTCCAGATTCTAAGGGGTCTTCCAAAATGAAAACTAAATCGTTTGCATAAGCCTGTAATTTAAATGTCTCTTTTCTGATTTCTAGTCCTTTAATCAGCTTATCTTTTTGAATTATTCTTGTGAGTGCTTCTAAAGAAAGAATAAATAATAGAGGAGTAATGGGCAACCTTGTCTCATGCCTTTTTGTATTTGAACATTATTTGTTAATTCTCTGTTTATGATTACTTTTGCTTCTTGTTTGGAATAGATTGCTTTAAACATGTCTATAATTTTTTCCCCGAATTCCATCTGTTTAAGTTGAATCAACATAAAATTCCATTTGACATTATCAAATGCTTTCTGAGCATCAACAAAAATCAATGCCATTTGTTTTCCACTGTGTAATTCATAATATTCTAAGATGTCTAGTATGATCCTAATATTATGTCTAATTTGTCTTTTGGGCAAGAAGCCGTTTTGGTCGGTATGGATAAATTCAGCTAAATATTTTTTTTAATCTTTCTGCCATTATAGTCATGAAAATCTTATAATCTTATAATGTTCAGTAAAGAAATGGGCCTACAGTTTTTAATGAAGGTCAAATCAGAGTTTTCTTTAGGAATTAGTGAGATGATTGCTTCTTTCCATGAGTTTGGGATTTTTGCTGTGTTTAGTACATCATTAAATATGTCCAATAGGGTTGGGGCCAAAAATTCTTGGAGGTTCTTATATATTTCGGATGGTAATCGATCAGGGCCAGGTGTTTTATTACTTTTTTGCTTTTTAATTACTTCTATAATTTCCTTGACTGTTATATCTTTAATATATTTTGAAATTTTTCCAGAACCTTCGGTAAGTCTGCTTTCATAAGATATTGTGATATTTTTTCCTCAGTAATCTTTTCATCCTCTTTATATAGATTTTTATAGAATTCATACGTCACCCATTTTTTCCCTTCATTTTGATGTACCATCTCCCCTGCTTGATTACATAATTTACTGATCCATCTTTTATCTTTTTGTTTTTTCAGTCTATAGGCCAACCATCTCCCGGGTTTATTTGCCTGTTCAAAAAAATTCTGTCTAATACTTTTTATTTTTTGTGCCATTTCTTCCTTTTCTATAATATTCAATTTATGCTTATTTAAATCTACCTGTTGTTTTAGGTCTCTACATTGCGGGTTTTTTTGTAGTTCTAATTCTAATTTTTTGTGTTCTTCCTCTAAACTTTTTTGATATTGCCTTTTCTTTTTATATTCATTGGGCATGTACGCAATTGCAGTTCCTCTCATAACAGCCTTGGCCATGTCCCATAAATTTTGAGTGCTAGTCTCCTCTTTCTTATTTGCCTGCAAGAATGTCCACATTTGTTCCTCCATCTTATGTTTAAATTCTGTTTGGTTTAGGATTGCCTTTTTTAGAGTCCACCTCCTTGGTTTTGTCTTCTGTTCTTTCCATTTTATTATAATGGTATTATGTCTATTACTATGTCATCAGTATTTGAATTTAATTCTTTTGTTGTCCAGACCATATCAATTCTGGATCACAATTGATGCCGCCCTGAATAGTATGTAAATTGCTTTTCATTCAGATTTCTCTCCCTCCAACTATCTTGAATATTTAATTCTTCCACCATTTTAAAAAAAGTACTGAGTAATATTCTCCTGGTTCATTTCCTTACTTACTCTAATTCATCTAATTCTCTGTCTATAATTGCATTAAAATCACCAATTATACAAATGTTCTCATATTCCATATCAGAAATAACCTTATGCAGTTTCTTATAAAATTGTCTTTGTTTTTTATTGGGGGCATAAATTCCTACCAGGGCCACCTTTTTTTTATTCAGGGAAATTTCAATAATCACTTTTCTACCTTCCTCATCTCGATAGATTTGTCTTGCTGGGATTCTTTCTTTAACATATATCACAATTCCTCCTTCTGCTGTGAAAGGGATACAAATTTGATTCCTAACTTAGAGTAGTTTAGTAGATCCTGATCTTGAGTTTTTATATGTGTTTCTTGTAGAATTGTTATGTCTAAGTTTTTCTTACTGAGCTTATTCAAAATTATATTTCTCTTAGCTGGGGAATTTAGTCCATTTACATTTAATGGTAATACTGTTAATATTTCTATATTACTGCCTCTTTTTTGATCTTGTCGCTCTTGTCGGTCTATCTTCCTTGAGTTCTTTGTGCCTACTTTCATCATCATTGTCATATCTTTCCCCGGCTGTATATTCCAGGCTGCTCCCCGGTCCTGACCGTCGTGAGAGGATGGGGATTGTTCCGGGGTTACCCAGCTCTAGTGGCAGCGGAGCTGGGTTTGCAGTCTGGATACTCTCCTTCCACTTTAAGATCCTCCCATTTTGATTTTGATCTGGGTCTGCTTTTTTGCTGGATTATCTAATTATTATCATGGGCCTTAGTTACCCCAGCATGGTTTTGTTCGCCCTCAGGGGTGCCCCCCCATCCTGGGTGCGACCCGCCTTATCTTCTACTCTGCCTCTTGATGAAGGGCCTGATTGCAGGGACCCTGAGAGATGGCTGGGCAGGAACAGGGGCCTCAGGTGTAAATTTAATAAGAGGCCCCTGGTTACTTTTTTAGCCAATTTTTTTGTGGGGTTAGGGAGGGGGGAGGGTTGTGGTTGGTTGGAGATGGGGGGTAATCCACCAACTGTTGTTCAGGCCAGGTCCAGGATAGATCGTGTAGAGGGGGAGCCAGGGTTGGCCACCTCCGGAGCTCCGGAGCGGGTTGTGGGATTGCCTATTCCCACGACGGTAGGGAATGGCAGCAGGTGTAAGATCAGAGGGCCGTAACGACCTTCGGGAGGGCATCTCCACTATTTACAAGCGGTGAGGCGCTCCGACCCTCTGTTTTCGACCCAAGGTCCCGGGAGCGAGGATGTGCAGCCACCTGAGCTCCAGCTGGTGTACTTGAATGCCAGGTACGTTGCTAATAAGGCTCCTCTCATCCGGGATTTGGTTGAGGGGGAGCACGCGGACCTGGCTTGCATCATGGAGACTTGGTTGGGCCCAGAGGGTGGTGTCCCCTGGTTGATCTTTGCCCACCAGGTTTCCGGGTGCTGCACCAGCCTCGGGCTCAGGGTAGGGGCGGGGGAGTGGTGGTAGTTATGAGGGAGACCTTATGTCCGCAGGAGGCCACCGTTCTTCAGATAGTCGGGTGTGAGTCTCTCCTCCTGAGATGCGGCCCTAGGGTGCAGTTGGGCTTGCTGCTGGTGTACCTTTCGCCTAGTCGCGCAGTGGCAGCCCTGCCTGAGCTTCTCAATATCCTCTCGGGACTGGTGATTGAGTTTCCCAAACTCATGGTCTTGGGAGACTTCAATCTACCATCCCTGGGAGGATCTTCTGAGTTAGCTCGGGAGTTCATGGCTTCCATGACGGCCATGGACCTGACGCAAGTAATTCATGGACCGACTCATGTGGGAGGCCACACCCTTGATTTGGTTTTTCTATCTGGACGGTGGTTAGATGATCTTGGTGGGGGCTCTCCAATTATTATGCCCCTGTCATGGACCGATCATCATCTCCTGCAGCTGGTCTTCCGCTTTGCTGCTCCTCGCCGTGGGTGTGTTGAGACCAATTAGATGGTTCCGCACCAGGCACTTAATGGACCCTGAGAGATTCCAGGCAGCGCTGGGGTCCCCACCTGCCTCCTTTGCTCACAGCTCGGTAGATGCCTTAGTGGAAGCCTGGGAAAGGACAGCCACAGAGGCACTTGACCGAGTTGTACCCTTGCGGCCCATGACCCGGCGCAGATCCCAGTGTGCTCCATGCTTCTCCGCGGAGTTCCGGGAGATGAAGCGTCAGAGACGGGGCCTAGAGAGCGGTTGGAGGTCCAGCCGATCTGAATCCGACCGATTGCGACTAAGAACCCATATTAGGTCTTATCTCACAGCGATAAGGGTGGCGAGGTCTAATTACTTCGCTACCCTTATCGCGTCCGCAGATAATCGCCCGGCCACCCTGTTTAGGGTGACCCGCTCCCTCCTCAATCAGGAGGTGAGTGAGGAACCCTTGCAGGGGTGTGCCGAGGAGTTTAGTCAACATCTGTTGGATAAAATCACTCGGATTCAGACCGATTTGGACTCCGACTGGGCAGAGTCAGACGATCAGGACACAGGTGATCTTGTCAATGTGATCTGGGAGGAGTTTGATCCTGTAACTCTGGAGGAAGTGGACAGGATTATGGGGAGGCTGAGCTCCACCACGTGTTTATTGGACCCGTGCCCTTCCTGGCTAGCTTATGCAGCCCGGGAGGGGACACAAGGCTGGTTCCAGGCGGTTATATCTGCCTCTTTGAGTGAGGGTAGTTTTCCCGCTGCCCTGAAGGAGGCAGTGGTGAGACCTCTCCTCAAGAAGCCTGCCCTGGACCCAGCTGTGTTAAATAACTTTCCTCCGGTCTCCAACCTTCGCTTTCTTGAGAAGGTTGTTGAGAGTGTGGTGGCGCATCAGCTCCCTCTGGTTCTAGATGAAGCGGATTATCTAGACCCATACCAATCGGGCTTCAGGCCCAGGTACAGCACGGAGATGGCATTGGTCGCTCTGGTGAATGATCTCTGGAGGGCTCGGGACAGGGGATATTCCTCTGTCCTAGTCCTATTAGACCTCTCAGCGGCTTTCGATACCATCGACCATGGTATCTTGCTGCGGCGTCTCAGGGGAGTGGGAGTGGGAGGCACGGTCTTTCAGTGGTTCTCCTCCTATCTCCTGGGACGCTCGCAGTCGGTGTTGGCAGGAGGGCAGAGGTCGACCTCGAGGCCTCTTGCTTGTGGAGTTCCTCAGGGGTCAGTCCTCTCGCCTCTCCTGTTCAACATCTACATGAAACCGCTGGGTGAGATCATTCGTGGTTTTGGAGTTGGGTATCATCAGTATGCTGATGATACCCAGCTTTTCATTTTGACCCCAAACCACCCCAGTGATGCCCTCGACGTGATGTCCCACTGCCTGGAGGCGGTTCGGGTCTGGATGGGGAGGAACAGGCTTCGAGTCAACCCTGACAAGACTGAGTGGCTGTGCGTACCGGCATCTCAGGATATTCAGGATATCCCATCTCTCTCTATGGGGGGTGAGTTATTACCCCCCGTAGATAGGGCTCACAACTTGGGAGTCCTCCTAGATTCACAGCTTTCTCTAGAAGACCATATAGTAGCTGTGACTAGGGGGACCTTTGCCCAGGTTCGCCTGGTGCACCAGTTGCGGCCTTATCTAGACCGGGATGCCTTACGTATGGTTACTCACGCCCTTATGACCTCTCGCCTGGACTACTGCAACGCTCTCTACATGTGGCTACCCTTGAAGACCACTCGGAGGCTCCAGCTGGTACAGAATGCAGCTGTGAGAGTTGTGTTGGGAGTTTCCCGACACTCCCATGTTACACCTCTGCTCCGCGAGCTGCATTGGCTTCTAGTTGTCTTCCGGGTGAGATTCAAGGTAATGACCTACAAAGCCCTACATGGCATGGGTCCGGAATACCTTGGGGAGCACCTGCGGCCGGCATCAACTTCCCTGCGCCCAGTACGCTCCCACAGAGAGGGCCTCCTCAGGGTGCCACCGGTCAAAGAATGTTGACTGGTGGCCCCCAGGGGGAGGGCGTTCTCTGTGGGCACACCAGATTTATGGAATCATCTTCCGGTCGAGCTCCGGATGGCGCCTGACCTCCGCTCCTTCTGGCGCGATCTCAAAACCTACCTTTTCAAACAAGCTGGCCTGGCCTGATGGGATGGGGTTGGGTTTTATTAATCTGTTTTAATCTATTTTAATGTGTGTTAACTTATTCATGGGCATTTGTTTAATCGTTTTTAATTTTTGTATCTTGTTTTTTAATATGTATTGCCCTGTTCACCGCCCTGAGTCCTTCGGGAGAAGGGCAGTATACAAATAAAATAAATAAATAAATAAATAAATAGTTCATTCTCATTTTTTCTCTTCTCTCCATTTCCCATTCTTTGCCTTGTGATTCTCTTGTATTTCTATTATATATCTCTGTATTGTTCTCTTCTCTTAACTCTCTTTCTTCTAGTTCATCTTCATTGCCTAGGTGCTACTCGAAAAACTCTTCTGCTTTGTCAATCGAATCTAGCTTATATCTTTTTTCTTGCCAGGTCACCAGAATCCCTTCCTGCATCAGCCACCTAAAATTGATGTTTTGTCTTATTAATTTTGATGTAATATGTTGGTAGGGCCTTCTCAGGTCTCTTACCCTTCTAGGGACTTGTTTAAGGACAGTTAGTTGTTTACCTCTGTATTCTATTGGGTCGTCCATTGTTCTGTGCAAAATCTCATCCCTAATTGATTTCTTCACAAATCTAATATGTACTTCCTTGGGTAAGTTATTTCTTCTCACGTAGTTTGTGTGGATTCTGTATATTTCATAAATCTCATTTGCCATCTCTTCTTTCCCTGTCCCTAGGGCCCTTGCTAACAGGTCCATCATTGTTTCTGGGAGGTCCTCCCCCTTCTCTTCTTTCATGTTTTGGAAATGTAGATAATGGTCTGCTTTCTCAGTTTCAAGCAGGATGATTTTTTTCTAATTCTTTGTTTGCTCGTGAGAGTTTTTCATTCATTTCATCTACTCTTCTTTCCTCCTTATTCATTCTGCCCTCCATTTCTAATATTTTCTGTTCATTTTTCAATATTTGTTGTTGGAAACATTCAAATTGTCCATCCATTGCTCCCATCTTCTCTTTAAGTTCTCCAGTATCATTCCTTATTTCACCTATTTCTTTTTTAAAATCCTCATGATTTCTCAGCATAACCTCTTGCATGGATTGTAGCATTGCTTGTAGGTCTTTAAGTGAGCCTGATCTCTCCCGTGGTATCATCTCTTCTATGGATCTATGCCCTGTTGGGCTTCATTCTGCTGATGGCGCTTGGGTTATCTGCCTTCTTCCAGTCCCAACTCTTGTTAGATTTAGGATGCTTGTCATCTTTCAAAATGATGTCAACCAACCCTCCCACTTATACACGATCTTTGTCTTTCCCTCCACCACACCTGGAGAATTTATTATTCTTCCAAGGTTATAATCACTAGTTCCTTATATCTTAACAATGATATATTTTGTGGCTAACAGAATATAAAACCTATTACACTAACACTTCTAATAGACAATAATCAATATTAATCCATTTCAAATGTTTATATTCCACTATAGTCCTAATTTATCTATATAGTAACATGTAACAATAATATAACCATTAAATTACCTCAATATGTAACCAGTATTCAGTTCATTAGCAATAAAAAACAGGTTTTACAGTCAATCCCTTGACAGTTGTATTCAACAAGGAGACAAGTATTGTATTGTATTCAACAAGGAGACAAGTAAATAAATTTTCTAACCCTCCTTGGGCATTCAACCTTTTGTTCCTAGTTAGCCTCCTCCAATTCAATCATACAATAGGTTAGGTTCAATTAATTCTTATTGGTCTAAGCCAGGGGTCAGCAACTTGAAACAGCAAAAAAGCCACTCAGAACCGGTTCTGTCACACACACAAAAAACTGGGAGCCGCAAAATGTGCACGTGCATGCGCGCACGCACGCACAAAACAAGGCAAAACATGCACCAGTCCTGCCCCCATCCACCTCTGGTATGGACGGCTCTGCCGTCCTGGCTTTTCCTTCCTCAGAAAAGACTGCTCTCCCTCCGCCCTGCGCTCTCTCTCTCTCTGGGACTTCTTTCCACCTATTGTGAAGGTTTCAAAGAAGAGGAGACAGGCTGACGGGGAGAAGATCTTCTGAGGTTTGCAAAAGAGGGAGGCAGTGGTGGGGTTAAAATAAAATAGGCAGGGGGAGGTTGAGGAAACCCAGCAGAAGCCTACATCAGAGGACGAGCAAGTAAGGCAAGATCGGGGAGAGGAAGAAAGCTTTTGGTGCTTGCCCAGCAGGCAGCTGCTCCCCGCTCTGAGGAAATCGCCTCTCTCCCCAGTCTACCAAGCAAATAAAAGTTGAATGCAGTGGCTGGCAGGCAGGGACCACGAGGAGCAGCCAGGATTGGAGAAGCAGAAGTCAACAGTGCCAAAGAGGAGGAAGGAAAGGAAAAGTGTGGCGGGGGGGGTGTCTTTAAATAGTCATAGCCACTTTTCCCCCTTTTTATCCTATTTTTTGCAACAACCAGTTGCAGATATCCACATATGTATGCTTGTCAGGTTTGAAAGCCTGTGTGCACAGACATAGGCTGACTCCTTGTCTCCTGCTCTTGTTGCCTCTCTTGTCTCTCTCTGCCACTTAAAGCCATCCTGCACTTAAAGCCAGACACCCTCCTTTCCCCCTTCCCCCCCCCCTGTGTGTGTGTGTGTGTGAGAGAGAGAGAGAGAGAGAGAGAGAGAGAGACCTACTCAGGAACAACTGGTAGAGGTGCCGGCAGTCCGGCATTGTTTCCCCCCTCGTGCGTGTGTGTGTTTGTGTCAGACCCATGTGAACGTCTGGAAGAGGCACCCATATGGAATTGCCAGCTGATCTTTATGGCCAGCCCCGACCTCTGCAAGTGGAAAGCGAGGGAGATTGTCAGGAGCACGAATCGGCACATGCTGAGAAATGCTGATCTTGCTCTGCTGCAATCTCTCTCGCTCAGTTTCAGCTTGCTTTCTCTTGCAGTAAGGCAAGTTGAAACCGAGCAAGGGAGATTGCAGCAGCGCGAGATCAGCATTCCTCAGCATGCACCGATTCGTGTTCCTAGCAATCTCCCTCACTCTGTTTCAGCTTGCTTACTGCAAGAGAAAGCCGGGCCGCAGGAAAGAAGTCTCTGCCGAGAGAATGGGGCATTGGAGGCTTGCTGCACATTCTCTTGGTGGAGACTTCTTTCGGGGTATCGTGGTGGCAGAGGCTGGATCCCCCGAAAGAAGTCTCCGCCGAGAGAATGTGCGGCAAGCCTCCACCGCCCCATTCTCTCAGTGGAGTGCTCCACTGCCCGATTCTTTCAGCAGGGACTTCTTTTGGTGGATCCAGCCTCTGCCAAGAAGTCTCCGCTGAGAGAATGCATGGCAAGCCTCCACTGCCTGATTCTCTCAGCAGAGACTTCTTTCGAGGGATCAAGCCTGCCGCCCGAGAGAAGGGGATGGCAAGCCGCTGAGAGAATTGGGCGGTGGAGCACTCCGCCAAGAGAATCGGGTGGTGGTGGCTTGCCACGCATTCTCTTGGCGGAGGCTTGCAGAGGTGGCAGTGGAGCAGGGCAAGGGGAGACCTGCTGGGCAAGGAAGAGGCAGGCCCTGGGCACCCCGAGACTAGCCGCCCCCAACCGCGGAGCAGGTAGAAAAAGGGCCCATTCACCATTCAAGTCCTCCCATCTCTTCTTCTGCTTCCTCCGCTGCCGCCCTTTGCAGTCTGAAGAAACAAAGAGGTTTGTGGGCAGTCCCACAAATGGCTTGAGAAGTTCAACCAATCAATTCAAACTTTGGGAGGTGTTTTTTTTTGGTGACCATTTTGAATTGATTGGTTGAACTTTTTGAGTCCCACTTTTTGTTCCAGAACTTTGTATGGCGGAGGAGGACTGGGAGCCACAGGAGATGGCTTAAAGATCCGCATGTGGCTCCGGAGCCGCAGGTTGCCAACCCATGGTCTAAGCTCTCAAATCAATTACAATTTATACCTTTTGTTTTAGAAACTTTTTAAAGCAATTAATTCACTTCTTAAGTTATGAGTATCACTCTTCCCTCATTTAATGCTAATTGGCCATCAGTTCTTATTCAGGATGTCCACTCTCTCTGCTCAGTCCACACTGTCACTCTTCAAGTTTATTTTGTTTTTTGTTAAACTTCTTCTTGGCTTTGCTGCAAGAGCCAGAAAGAGAAACCACCCATGATCACCAGTCCTTACAGCCTGTGAGTCTGTTACTTTAAGGTCAGATCTCTTTTTTCCCCTGTCTCCTTTTCGCTGCTATCTGACAGGAGAGGTGATTTCCCCCTTTTGCTCTGGGGCTTCTCCTCTTTTCTTCTCTTCTTTGAAATTCTCCAGAATGATTTCACAATCTGGAACACTTACAAGAGTTTGCTGAGTGTTCCCTCTTCCAGGTTAGTTGAATCCCTGTCCCACTGATTCACCGCTATTTCTGACAGTTGTCATTTCTTCATGGCCACCATAATGGGCCGTCTCCTTCACCCGGCTTTCTCCTAGGCTTTCCTGCTTTCTGCAGCTCAGACTGCTGTCCTGATCCACTCAGCTGGGCACCTCTGCTTCTGATCTCCCTCTGAGAGATCTGGGGCTTTTAAAAAAACCCACCGGGAACAGAGAAATGGCTGTGGAATCGGCATGCTCTTTCGGAGCGGCATCTCAGCACAGCCATTCTGTTTGACAGCTGGCTCCACCTCCTCAACAAATCTTCAATTCTTGACATTTCAGTTCTATTCAGCAAAAGTCCATTAAGGGTTACCAGAGATAACAACATATCTATTTTAAGCTTTTTCAAATAAACCAACTTTATATTCCTTCCTTTTATTTTTAATAATATAGTTCTTTAATCCCTTCAAATATTCTAGAACTTTATGTATTTTCTTTTTTCTTTGTCTCTTCTCACAAAATTTTCAAAACTTTGACCTTAAATTTGGACATTTTTTTTACTTTTATAAATCCAATATAGGAAAGTTATCCTCTATTTTGGTTTGTTATTTGTATCCCTTTCATTTATTTATTTATTTATTTATTTGATTTCTATAGCTGCCCATATCAAAAAGTGATTCTGGGCAGCTGAATTTATTAATGAGGAGATTTAGCTGATTTCATTGTATATCCAGTAGGGCATCTTTTTCTTATTTTTTATTTTTATTCATTACATACATATGTTAATTTTCCAAACAACATGTGAGCTGAGTTCATAATCTATTAATACATATACAAATTTCACTCTTTGGTTCTCTTTTCCAACCAATTATAAAATAGATTCCAGCTTTCATAGTATTCTGTTTCTTCTTTGTCTTTTAATCTCATAGTTAATCTGTCCATTTCTGCACATTCCAATATCTTCTTTATTAATTCCTCTTCTGATGCTACTTGTTCATTTTTCCAGCATTGTGCATACCTTATTCTTGCTGCAGTTATAATATGTAAAACCAAGTATGCATTTTGTTTATTATTATTATTATTATTATTATTATTATTATTATTATTATTATTATTATTATTATTATTATTATTATTATTATTATTGCGACTTTTTCCCCATTGCCGGCAATGTAATGGGTGCAGTTTTGGCATGATGCATCCAGCCCATGGGCCGGCAGTTTGACACCCCTGGCATAGATAGTGAATACTTGCCTATGGACCCACTATCTTTGGGCACTTGCAGAGCCATGGATGCAAGGCCATGGGAGGTCACCCAGGGAAACTCCCAATGTCCCAGGAGACCCAAGAACATCCAGTGTCTTTAGGGAACCACACAAAGGAACATCTTAGCTATTTCTGTTCTTCCTTATCTTATCTATAGTGTGGCAGCCTTCCTGGACTTTCCTGGTTGAAATCTTTATTCTATGTGTTTGCTTTGCTCAGTGAATTGCTTATGTAATCAAAAAGTATAAATGTAAGGATTACTTGTCATTCAGAGATTCCTCTTTTTTAGAAGGGCCTGTCTTTGTTCAGCTGAATAAAAATGCAAAGCTTAAAAGGCAACTTCTGGTATTTTGCATTTTTACCAAGCCACACCTCAGATACTGCACACCATGATGAGTCTTGTTCTTGTGTGGTAAACCTTATTCCTCTTCCAGTACATCTTTTAAACTCAATCTTTCTATAATACTTAAAATTAACTTTCTGTGTTCATTATTCACAAATATCCTTTGGTAAATTGCAATAATTATAATCCTTCAATAATTGTAACCTTTACTTCCTTATACTTCTCTTTAAGTCTTCAAAGTTGCATCCTATTGGTTTTTTTCAAGAATTCAAAACATTTTTTCTATGGGAAGGATTCTTATGATTAATTTCAAAATGTTGTCACTTGTTTTTGGATGTTATCAATGATGATTAATTACTATCACCACCACTACTATTATCACTATCACCATTACCAGCACTGTCACCTCCTCCTCACCCTCCTCCTTCCCTCACCCTCCTTCTTTCAACAGAATAAGATATCTATTTTAAATTCAATTTTAACTTAAGAGAGGATTACAATAATTTAACTTTAGTAATTATACATTATTCAGATAATTGGTCACCCAATATATTATTTTTATATGTTAGGAGCATGGAGTAGTACTTTGGGCCAATCCTGTCTCCTACTCATGGCTGCTAAACATCTGCCAGTTGCTGATGCCCTTAAAAAGTGTGTCTCCTTCCACAAATAAGTGTGTGTGGATGTTCCCTTGAAATTTGGTACTGCATTTAATTCAACAAGCTTGGCAAATTACTGTATAGTTTGCCTGTATCAACTGGTCATGCACAACTGTACATTCTTAAACTATAAAAATAGTTCAGTTCTGTGATATACTTTGTAGATCTTCAGCCTTCATAAAAATGCCAATGATGGCTCAGCTATAGAAGATACCTGGCTTTCCTGCTGTGATCCATCTAGTATGTTGTGGAGATAAAAAGCAGTGAGTCTGAGACATTTGGCTAAAGGCTGATTTAAGACTTGTGAGACAAAACAGAATGGTACAGAATGCAGCCGCGAGAGTTGTGTTGGGAGTCTCCCGATACTCCCATGTTACACCTCTACTCCGTGAGTTGCATTGGCTCCCAGTTGTCCTCCGGGTAAGATTCAAGGTGCTGGTAATGGTTTTCAAAGCCCTGCATGGCATGGGTCCGGAGTACCTTAGGAATCACCTGCTGCCAGCGTCAACGTCCCTCTGTCCAGTGCGCTCCCACAGAGAGGGCCTCCTAAGGGTTCCGCCGTTCGGAGAATGCCATCTGGTGGCTCCCAGAGGGAGGGCGTTCTCTGTGGGCGCGCCTGACCTATGGAACCGTTTACCGGTTGAGCTCCGGATGGCTCCCGACCTTCGCTCCTTCCGACGCGACCTAAAAACATATCTGTTTGAGCAATCCGGTCTGGTCTGATGGATTCTGTTGTAATTATTGTTTTAAGGTAACTATCTTCTGCATTTGGGCAAAATTAGGGTTTAATTTGTTTTCAATATCTGTATTTGTGCATTCTGATATTTATGTCACTGTTCACCACCCTGAGTCCTTAGGGAGAAGGGCGGTATACAAATCAAATAAATAAATAAATTGACTCTCACAGGCACAACTCTCCATATTAAGGAATTTTGTCTTAATAATTTGCCTCAGTTATATTTAAACATTCTCTTCTAAATGTATGTCAAATATTATTCATTTTGTGCTTTATATAAAGTAGTTATAACAGCTTAAATACACTTGTAGTGAAAGCTGCTAATAAAATGTTAGCATTCCATTTACCAGCTCTGATCAGTTCTTTCTTCATCATACCATGGAGGATGGGGAAAAAATTGAAGTAAGATTTAGAAGTGCTGAAAATTCCCTAAAATTATATAATCTTCAATTCAAAATTTTGTTAACAAGAGAAACAGAATAAGTATAGGCTAGCATCTCTTGCTCTGTTACACAAAACCTATAGTATACCATAACTTTCTCAAACATTCTGCTTTTGAGTATTGCATTTCTTAGCTGGAAAGAGAATAACTTAATATTGTCTTGTTTGAAAGTGACATAAACCAGGAGATTACTAATACTCACATTTTGGTCATTATAGTATACAAAGATTTTGGGAGAATACACCTGTCACTGCAGCATTTTATAACCATAACTTCTTTAAAAGTTATGTACCTAAATATCTTCCCTTTTTATGAATGAATAGACATATTTAAGTACCACTGGTAGATACATACTGTATTTACAAACATCAGTTAGCTATTTCTTTGATAGTCATAGACTAGGCTGCAGCTGAAGGCATCACTGAAAAACAACCAGAGGTTAATAGCATTGGTACATGGAACCTCAGCCTATTTGTTTGGGAATTTCTAGTTGCTTTGGAAATTTTAAAGGTGCCATTTCAGTATTGTTCAGCTAAAACTACCCTGGAAATGGTTCTGTGCAAGAAGTATAGGTATAAGGTTGATACACTGTACAGTCTATTTAATTGTATATAATATGGTAGTAAGGAACCCAGAAAAGCAAGCTTTTATTTCTTAATCAAATGGTCATTAAATAGCATCACTGAAACAACACTCCCTCTACTTTATTGTGCAATAGAAGAGACAGCTGTGCAACGTTAGGCTAGAATCACCAAATAGCTGCCTTTATATTAGTCAGCCAATACAACCTCTCCTTAAAAATTATTGTAAACTCTGAATATTCCAACCTACACTTACAGAACTGCAGTCACTTCATATGCTGGATATAAAATACAGTTTTGAAGAGTCTTCTGCATTAATATTACAAAAGGCTAAAATACTGCTGATGTATATTATGACATTATTTTATTTATTTATTTATTTTATTTAATTTTTATACCGCCCTTCTCCCGAAGGACTCAGGGCGGTGTACAGGGCAATACAATAAATACAATATATAAAAATTAAAAAATATTAAATACAACGGCCCAATTCAATAAATTAATACAATAGCATTAAAATACCCCTAAACCCATCAGACCAGGCTGGCTTGTTCTAATAAATATGTTTTTAGGTCACGTCGGAAGGACCGAAGGTCGGGAGCCGTCCGTAAACGGTTCCAAGGTCTGGCGCGCCCACAGAGAACGCCCTCCCCCTGGGGGCCGCCAGTCGACAGTTCTTAATTTTTATTTTTTACTTACTGTTTAGCATTCAGGATTTCAAACCATTTCCATCCCATGTGGGTCTTTCTAGTCCCCATTGCAATGAACAAGAGCAAAAGAGTAAGAGATCATCCTTCCACACTGACAAAAAATGGAAAATTGCCCCAAACTCCAAAAATAAAATTCCTTCTTGAATGCTCCTGATTTTTTAAATTGCTTTTATGAAAATCTGGTTTCAAGAACTCCCTTGAAGTGAAAAGTGCTGGTTTCATAATGGTAAGTGTTTTACATTAAATTAACTGAATATAAATATCAAATAGCAGATTTAAAAATTCATACAGGTGGTGATAAAAGTTACATTAGGTGAAGTTTAGGTAGTGGTAGTAATAGTTTTGCAATGAAAAAAAGCTTCCATGGATAAATCTAATAGGTGTTTAAAATGCTAAATACTATATACAGTACCTAATTGTAGTAATATGATAATAATAATGATACTTGAAAAAATCATTTGGAATTCTCCAGTGAGTTTAGCTGACTGGCAATTTCTTTATTGTGAAGTTCTTGATGCTATCTGAGCTTGTTTTCATGCAGATGTCTCATTATCTTCAGTGCTAAAGAAGAGTGGTTTTTGATCTCTGTTTATATATGGAACTGTATCCTGTGAATGTTGTTTTTTCCTATGATAGTTCCTTGGTTAGGTTATTGTTTACTAGTTGTTTGAGTTGAATTTCTGGGTTGAATTTCTTGATCATTGTTAGAACATATGATTGTTTGTATTTCTTGCCTACTGGTGCAAAATTTTTACTGAAAAGTATTTACATTATATATGTTCACACACACACACACACACACACACACACACACACAAACAAACATATATATTCTTGCAGAAAAAAAAAATCTTGTGAAGTTGGAATTGATTGATTGACCTTTTTTCCCCAAAAAAACTTCCTTTGTTTCCCTGCAAGCGACAACGGTGGATCACAAAAGATAAACAGCATGGGGCTGGGGGGCAGGTAAGCAAAAAAAAGGCAATTCCTGGGGGGAGTGAGGATTTCTTTCCTTACCTGCCCCACTTTTCCTGAGGCCACTTTCAGCCAAGCCACATTGCGTTCGCCAATGGCCCAACCACCCACTTCACCACCTTCCCTCCCCAAGCCTCCAGTGCTCCAACTGCCACTTTGGTGGCTCTGTAGGCAGAGCTGTGAAGTTCTGTTCTCTGGCAGAGAAGAGAATGGGCAGGTGAGGGGGAAACCTGTACCACTTGTTCTGCACTTGCTTTTGGACGAGCTGCATTTTGCTCACCAATGGCACTTGAGGCCGCAGTGGGGGTTACTGGTAGAGTTAACATACAGTGGGCCTGGCAGCAGCATTGGGCATGATGCGCAAAGTAAGAAATGGCACTGCCAGTAGCACACGGCCACGTCGCACTAAAACTGGCCATTTGCTGCCTCCTGCCCAATGCCACTGCCATGAGGCCGCAGGGGAGGGGTTAGAGTTACCAGTAATGTGCAGTAGGCTTGGTAGTGGCATTGGGCATGACACGGGAGGTGGGAAATGGCTGCGGCTAGCAGCAAACAGCTGCATCACATCGAAACTGGCCATTTGCCACCTCCTGCCCAATGCCACTGCCATGAGGCCATGGAACAAGCCTGGCAGTGGTAAAGAATTGGTATAATGGCACATGGGTCAGAAGGGGGGAGGATCCACCAGCCCTTATGGCAGTGGCATTGGGCGAGGTGGAAAATAGCCGTGGCCAGTAACAAATGGCTGCATCATGCCAAAACTGGATGTTTGCTACCTTGCACATTGTACCCAATGCCTCTGCCATGAGGCTTCAGAACAAGCTGGGTGGCGGTAAGAAACCAGTATACTGGTACCATGGGTCAGATCTTCCCTCCCCCATTGGCTTTGCCTTGTCACAGAGGCACTGGCAGATTCCCCCCCCCCCTTACCTTGTGTCCATGGTGAAACCAGACAGAAGCGGCAGCAGGCTGTCTGTGCAGGCCCTTAAGTATGGCTTACTTTCAGGGGCAGGGCTTATATTAGGCCCACCCCCTGAAAATCAGCTTGGGCTTACTTTCGGGGGCAGGTTTACTTTTGGGGAAACACTGTATATAGAAAAATACTCTAGCACCTTTCTACCAGTAATCAGCATTCAGATCAGCATAGATTAACTCCAAGGCCACCTTCAGACCATCAATCAAATATGTAATAACCCAATCAAGAAACTGCCACAGAGACAGTAGTAAACGACCCAACCAAAGAATCCCTAAGACCACTAGCACCCACCCAGACAGGCAAGACACCAGAATATAAACCAACAGCAAACAGCACTCCTTACTAGCACTTGATGATGTTACCAAGTTAGGGTAATGAAATGTCTGCAAGAAAACAAGCAAGCTCAGAGAGCACCAAGTACCCTTCATACTGCTCTCTATAGAAGACAGCCCATTCTACAACATTTTCTGATTTTATATATTTCAAAATTATCCCCAGGAAACTCTATTCTGGTCTAACCAGTGAGCTAATATTCTATTGTTCAACCAGTCAAGGATAATCATCTACATTTTGCTTGCTTTTGAAGGAAAAAAATGAAATATATAGCTAGCAAAGGATATACTGCTATGGGGAGATAAGCAATAAATATAAGCCATAATTTTCTTGAAAATTAAGGGCATTTGAAGGAAGCAATTCCATTTTCATTTTGAAAGGAATGCTATCTGTATCCCACATAAAACAAAATATGAGATTCTTGTTTCTGGGGATCAGACTGGAGAGATTGGAATTCTCCCAATAATTCATATTTTTAATGATCATTATTATTGCCTTCAGCAAAGTTCTCTGTGAAATTAAAATGTTTTCAAAGAATGTCATCTTTCAAATGTACTACTACTCAGATGGTCATAAGTCAATAAGTCATAGCCATCATTTATAGAAGCAAAATACGAGTTGATCTAGTTCTTCATGATATAATAAAATTGTTTCTCTATTGTTACTCTGTGTTTAAACTTTTTTCCTAAGATTTGGATGGGCAGACCATAATTCTTATAAACTGCTACCTGCAGATTTTCTACCATCCCTATATTGCAATTTGGACCAAGGTCATTTTCTGTTTCTTTGTATAAGAAATAAGAGTGGAAATAAGAATGGGAGATCTTGGGAGATAAATCATTTGTATTTCTACCTTTAATACCCTTCAAAGATTCCTGGGGGGAAAATGCCACCAGATTTAAACTGTAAAATGAGCATCCCTCAGCAGTGTAATTTGAGGCCCCTTTTGGAAAATGTTTAGAATAAGGAAGAGATTTATTTCCCAGTGGCCTAAAGAAGTCTGAAAAAGTACAGGTAGTCCTTGACTTACAACAGTTCATGTAGTGAGCATTCAAAGTTACAACAACATTGAAAAAAGTGACTTATGACCATTTTTCTTACTTATCACTATTGCAGCATCCCTATGATCACATGATCAAAATTCAGATGCTTGGCAACTAAGTCATATTTATGATGGTTGCAATGTCCCCAGGCCATGTGATCACCTTTTGCAGCCTTCTGACAAGCAAATTCAATATGGAAGCCAGATTCACTTAACAACCATGTTATTAATTTAATAACTGCAGTGATTCACTTAACAACTGGGGCAAGAAAGGTCATAAAATGGGAAAATCACTTAACAACAGAAATTGGGCTTAATTGTGATCGTACGTCAAGGATTATCTGTATCAATTCTCTTCCTTAGTGATGACATCAGAAGGTGCTCTGTAATCCTTCAGCTTGGTAGAAGAGCAGGTTTGGTTCCCAAGCCAGAAAAACATTACCCATTACCCTAGGTCATGTCTGAATTACATCTCCCATTAATTCCATTGAGCAGATCTGACTGCAGTTGTATCAGAAAGGCATTAAACAACTTGCCTGTTTCAGCTCCTTCCTATTTATGTTAAACAGTTATCTTAACTGTTGCCTATGTAATAGTTTATATGTGTTACCAAACCAGTTATAGTAACACACTGTAAATGTGTTTGTGTTGGGAACTTATTGTTACTGTATGTGCTGTAACCTAGTACATTATGGACAAAGGTTTTCCTATGTTCGATTGGATTTTGTGGCAATCACTGAGTTTCTGGTTTCATAAAGCATATAGAACATAAAAGTCAGATAATGGCAGACCAGTTAGTCTAGGCTATGTTACAATAATGCAACACATTTGTAAAAGTAAGTTTTAGGAAGATATGATCAAAGAAGAGATTCTTGCATTGACATATTTAATGAATGCTTGAAATATAACCTTGCAGAACCTCTTGTAATAGGATGGGTATGGGGCTGCTCCACATATAAGACAGACAGACAACACAGTTTTTGTATGCTAAATGAAGAGGTCCCCATTCCCTATTCAGTTTATTTTGCATTTTTTTCAGACATCAGATAAAGTTATCTTCTTTTCCACACAATTCAGAATCAGAAAATACCTTTCTCTCCACTCAAATCACTTCCCCAACCTTCATTCTTTTCAACTAATCATTGAGCTCCACTGAATGGGGACTAACTGTGAGGTAAAAGATATCAGAAAGAAAGTGGAGCCCCCAGTGGCTTAGCAGTTTGAATTTGAGCATCACCATCAAACAAAGCAAAAAAATTGGGACTGAATACAAAAAGAAAGCAAAATTGTGGGAATGGTGAATGAACCGGAAGAATTTGTACTCAGAGGGTGATTGGAGAAAGGTTGGAGGGATTTTCTTTCTAACATAAAAGATAGAAAAAATATGATGGTCCAAGAGCGGAATGAAATCAGGCGAAGTCTTCTCACTCCACACTCTGTGCAATTTAAATACATTTCAGATTAATGTGTTGAAAAATACCTCTATTTGCAGCTATTTTCTGAAAATCTATCTATCTATCTGTAAATGCATTGAACTTGATAAGGCCTTTAAGTAAAAGGTCTGAGGTGATTACATCTACTAGCTTCCTTCTAACTCTGTTATTCTGTATTCTGTACATTTGCTCTGAGTTTCAAAGACAGCTGTGACCTAATTGCAGACACCACTTTGTTTTAGAAATTGACTTCCTTTCATTGCTCTTTTACTTCTCCATACACTTCCCCAATTTCTTCTTTTCAAATTTCTTGACATCATACATTAACAGCAGCACAGCTCTGTAAAATAAGTAGATTCAGTACTAGGAATCATCAGGAAAGGAATGAAAAGTAGAATTGCCAGTATAATGCTTTAGTGAAAATCTATTTTGGCCACATTTGGAAGACTATGAACTCATCTCACTTCCTGCTTATTGCAGCAGAAAGATGCATTATTAACTATGTTAATAATTACATACATTACACTGGCTTTAGTCATTCCCCCTTTCCCACCATCAGCCATACAAGGCAGATCAGACCAAGTAATAAATAAATAGAATCAAGATAGAATTAAGATCATGTGAAGTATTAGTATTGCTTTATAAAATCTTAGTAAGACCACACTTGGAATACTGCATCCAGTTTTGGTCACCATATTAAAAAAAAGATATAGAGACCCTGGAAAAAGCAACAAAGATAATTAGAGAGCTGGAAGTTAAAACATATGAAGAACAGTTGCAAGAATTGGGTTTGTCTAGTCTAGTGAAAAGAAGGTTTGACATGATTAGCAATGTTCCAATATTTGAGGGGCTGTCACAAAGAAGAGGGAGTAACTATGGAGAGTTAAAGTGTGATAGAATTTATTGTCTTATTTTTGTTGTTAGCATATTCTAGCTTATGTTTGTATCACTATACCCTGTATTCAGCTCTGGGAAGTCGGGGAGGGGGGGAGGGGAGGGAAGGGGAGGGTTGGGGAGAGGGGAGGGGGAGGAGGGAGTTTTTTGTATTTAAAAATGTATTGTAAAACTTTTCAATTAAAAAAAAACAAAGAAGAGGGAGTCAACCTATTCGCCAAAGCACCAAAAGGCAAGACAAGAAACACTAATGGAAACTAATCAAGGAAAGAAGCAATCTAGAACTAAGGAGAAATGTCCTAACAGTGAGAACAATTAACCAATGGAATGACTTGCCTCCAGAAATTGTGGGTGCTCCAACACTGAAGGTTATTAAGATTGGACAACAATTTGCCTGAAATGGTAGGGTGTTCTTCCTGAGCAGGGGGTTGGACCAGAAGATCTCCAAGGTCCTTTTCAACTCTGTTCTTCTGTTATAAACTGTGTGGAAGACTAAACATGATTTTTATTGAGATTGGTTATAGTAACATAATCTTGCAAGTCTGATTGTGCCCCATCGTCTCCTTTTTATAACTAAGCAAATTAAGGAGATATCTATGTTGCTCATTGTGGATGTTGTTGATGACACAGTCAGGATTTGCCCAGCTCTTATTGGTCATCCAAGTCCTCTATTTTGTCCATAGAGACCAAAAAGATTGATAAACCTGTGAAATGAGGACTTAGACCAAGCTTATTTTCTTCTCAGCTCCATCCAATATCAGTATTTGACAAATATTCTTACCATCAACTGGAAACATTTGTAAGAAGGCAAAGAAGTCCAGGGCAGTTCATCAATTGATGTCCTTAATTCTCATATTAAAATTGTATTGATAGCATCACTCTCTGTCATTGTTACCAAAACAGAATAGCATTCAGCAGTGAAAGTTGTGTTGAGTAAACTATTTTGGCTGCTTAAGAGAAAAACACTATATAGGCAGTCCTCGACTTACAATAATTTGTTTAGTTTCAAAGTTACAATGGCACTGAAAAAAGTGAGTTATGTCCATTTTTCACATTTACAACCATTACAGCATCTTCTAGTCACATGATCAGATCTTGGCAACTGATCATTGCAGCATGCCAGGGTCATGTTATCACCTTTTGTGACATTCTGACAAGCCAAGTCAAACAGATTCACTTCACAACTATGTTACTGACTTAACTACAGTGATTCACTTAACAGCTGTGGCAAGAAAGGTTGTAAAATGGGCAAAACTCACTTAACAAATTACTCACTTAGCAACAGAAGTTTTGAGCTCAATTATGGTCATAAGCTGAGGACTATCTGTAATATGATATTGGGAAATCCATCTATCCCTCTAGTCAATACATCTTAAGAACTACATTATAAAACCAAAAGACTTTAAAGACTAGAAAAAATTATAATAGATATTTTTTAAAATGCTTATGTTGTAGAGAGTAAGGATTCTTGTTTTTTTTCTTTTCTCAAAGTATTAGAAAGTATTAGAACTTAAGCTCATTTAAAGAAGCCCAAATTATAAAATTTATGATAGGTAAAAGAAAATGTTTCTTTGAAAAGCAGCATTGACCAATATAATGACATTGCAATGGCTACAAATGAATGAAGGATAAAATTACCAGATTTAATGGCTATTTTTACCTTTACTATCATAAGCAATGGGCACGATGGCTAAGCAATTAAAGATGCTGAGTTTGTCAGCTGAAAATCTGACAGTCCAGTTTCAAGACCCAAGAGCTGCATGATAGGATGAACTCCCATTCTTGCTCTAGCTTCTGCCAATCTAGCAGTTTGTAAGCATGCAAATGAAAGTACATAAATAGGTACCATTCCAGTGGGAAGGTAACAGCATTCTGTGAGCCTTTGGCTTATACTCATGCTGGCCACATGTTCAGAGAAGTGTCTTCAAATTCTTCTTTGGCTATGAGACAGAGATGAGCACTGGCCCCTAGAATTAGACATGACTGGACAGAGAGAACCTTTACCTTTTTCATAAGCATAAGTCAATCATTGCTAGTTCCAGGGAGCGTGAGAACATCCTGCTTGGGGTTTTTTTGTTGGCATCTGGCTAGCCAAACTAGCACTTGGTAGTTTCTATGGAAAAAGAATGCTGAATGAAATAAACTTTTTGATTTGATAAACAGTGATTGTTCCTGTATTTTTGTATGATGAATTTTGGCTAATTTGTGGTCTTGTACATCTTGATCTCATTTTTCTGAATTTGTACATTTGGTTTCACTTGATAATATTCATCTTGTTTTATAAAGAAAAAATAGAAGTTTATCAATTATATGACAATGTGAAAGAAAAGGAAATTATAAGCTTGGTAGCATTAATCTTTTTTTTCAGAGTAGGAAAAAATGTTCCACTGATTAATCTGGAAATATTAGTCAATGTTTATTTGCATACAACATCTGATATCATTGCCAACTAATTCATTTGTCTGGAATTTAATAAACAGCCACAACCTGTCTGTCTATGGAATATCTTTTTTGTGACATCCAGACAACTCAGATTTCAATCATTTAATCTCAGTGAATGAATTAAAAGCCTCAAGCAATAACTGATAATTTGTATTTATAAATTCACTAAACATGACAGGAAGATCCTTTTCTGTATGAACTTTGTATTTTTCTTCTATGCCTGAATTTTGGAATGTATTTCTGTTAACCCTTTGTAATTGCTGTATTTCTGTTAACCCTTTTGTATTTCTGTATTTCTGTTAACCCTTTGTAATTGCCCACATTTTTTTCCTGAAACAGGTATCAACTTTTTAAAAAAAAAAGGTTCTTCAAGCAGGATATGAAAGAATGGAATATTCTAGGAGTTGTAGTGTTTCAAACAGAGCTTTGCAAGGACATACCTGTATTGGAACACTACAGCTCCAGGAACTTCCTAGTGCCATCTCCTTCGTGACTAGAATAGGCAGGAAACTGATGACAATTACCACAGTAGATTGTGAAAACATCTCAGTGTTGGAATAATTGAGAACTGGAACATATGGAACAATTTATTATGTTCTATGTACTATTTTTATATTTTGCTATGATTTGTGGGTAAATATGGCATTGAAATATGGGTAAACTGTTTTTTCAAGTTCATTCACCACTTAATTGGAATGGATGAGTGCTCTAAGCAAAGCAAATTGTGTGTGCATTTGAATAAATTAACATTTCAAATGAGTACGGTTTGGTTCTTGCTTTCTTTCAGATTAAGGTGGCAATTGCTATATGTTAAAGTTTTGAACATTAACATTTGGCATACTATGAACATGTATTCCAATATTACCATGAGTTCTCTTTTTTCCCTCTTTCTCTCATTCTTCAAATTGGAAGAAAATTATTCCCTTTCTTCTCATGTAACAATAATGTATTTGGTCTTGAAATCTATGGCATTGTTAATGTCTATTCAATAAAGAATTAGGAATGGGCTCTAGAGATGTTTTTTAAAAAATGTTCTCTACAAAGTGAGCCATTTCATTGGGAAATCAGGAATGAGATGTTCGTATCTCTTGGAAATCTAGCAGGCTCCTAGATTCAACAGGAATAGCACTTAGATGGGACTTAACTTCCTTTGAGAGCTGTCAGATTGATAAAGAGAAAGACAGATCCAGTGCAGATATGCAGGATTTGTAAAAGCTTGGCATGTCTTCAGAGAGGACAGCCAGCTGCCAGAGCGGGTAGCTGTGTAAATGGACTTCTCTATATCACACAACCTTTCACCCAGTGTCTGTGGGGGCTTCTCGGAGCCATAGGAGGTCCTGGAGGGACAGCCAAAGTTGTGGGCGTCCCAGAGAACGTACATGAGCAGCAGCCTGTGTTGGGGATCCGGAGAAAAACCTGATGCAAGCAGACCGGGGAGAAGGAGGCCAGTAAAGGCCGACATGAAGATCTGACAGAGGGATGGAACTAGCATTGACTTAGTGGAACAATGGTTTGAACAGAGCTGATGAAAAGTAATTGCAAGATTTTTACATTTAAAAAGTGAAAGGGAGCGCATTTGAAAGAGACACTGGCTAGAAGAGGGAGCCTTACTTAGAGGAAGCGAGTGACGAGAGAAGCAATGAGAAATAAGGCGACAGGTGAGAGCAACAAGAAGAAGGAGCCAGGAAGTTAGAAGATCATAAACTAGCCATGAGATCAGGTGAACTGATAGAAAGGTAACAGGAAAAGATAAGTTTTTGAGTCTTGGAGACTGAACTTTTGAGAAAACGAGTGTGGAGTACAAGTAGAAGGAAAGTGAATAGTTTGGACAGACTTTGAAGTTTTGATTTATAAGCCACAGGAGTATAAGGGATCCAAGATGGAGAAAGTGACACAGCAACTTTAGGACTGCAGTTTTGATAGTGAGACAATTACTGGCCATTGGCTGAAGAAAAAGATATAAATGGAGCTAAAAATTCAGAGTTGGAAATTTATAATTAAAAGGGAAGTGACTTTGATGGGACAGGAAGATAAAGGTGATATTATAAATATAGATAAAAAGACACACATAAATATAAATATATAGACTGACTGCTTCCTATATTCGTGAAATAAGTATATTGCTGTGATTGTTGATTGCTAGAATTGGATAGAATTGAAATAATCAATTAGCTAAGGCATTAATCACTTGATTGTTAAAGATTTTATATATATATATTGAAGTAGCCGGAAGGACCACTCGGGACGACAGGGTACTTAACTAAAGGTTTATTTAGAGCAAGACGAAAACAGGATAACTTGCCCGGCTTTTATAGCCGGCAGCTGTCAGTGAGGGCCAATCAGAAACGTTCCTTTTGGTGCCGCGTCTAACCGGACCAATCCGCGCCGTCTGCTCTTGACAGTTCTTGCTTCCGCATGGCTCGGTGTTTTGACAGCCGCGAGCTGTCAGTGGCTGCGCCTGTGCCGTGCGGGGAACTTTGACAGCTGTCAAAGTTCCCGTGTGTTCTCCTGTCAGATTGTTTTTTCCCTCACCGTATAACTGGAATAACTTGTTTATCTTATATTAATGTTGTTTACAGATATAATACACCCCTTACCCCTCCCCTGGAGCATTCCCTCCCCCTTGGTCATTGGAACCTGCCCACTGGTAGTCCTTTAAGTATGTGGGGGCTCTTCTGTTCCTGTTGGAGCGTCTTGGAAGTGGGGCGATGTCTGGTTCAGGTGGCAGTAAGTTTTCTTGCCCCTCTTCCTCTTGGTTTGGTATCGGCAGTATTTCTGCGGGGGCTTGCAGCTCGTGTTGGGGTTCTGGGTTGTGCGGTGGTTGTCTTGGTCTGAGTTGATCGATATGGCGGCATAGATTGCCGTGAGTTTGTGTGGATATTAGATAAGAAATGGGTCCTGTTTGTTTTAGCACTGTCCCTTGGACCCATTTGTTTTTGTCTGTGTATGACCGTGCCCATATCATTTGCCCAGGTTTGAGGGTGCGGTTTGGGTGGGGGTGATCGTTTTCTTCCGGGTATGTGTCAGGATGTAGTCTGTCGAGCCGCGTTATCAGTCTCCTCCCCCATCTTAGTTCCGCGGGTGATTTGCCCGTTGTTGTGCATGGAGTTGCGTGTTGTGACATTAGGAACTAGCTGAGTCGCCGCTGCCAGTTCCCCTTGACGAATTTTTTCAAAGCTTCTTTTGTGGAACGCACCATAATTTCAGCCATCCCGTTCGTCGATGGGTGGAACGGTGCAGACGTGACCAGCCTAATACAGTTCTTCATAGCGAACATCTGAAATTCACGAGAGGTGAATTGAGGTCCATTGTCTGAAACCATGGTGTCTGGGAGGCCATGTGTGGCGAATATTTTCCTTAGGGCCTGTATAGTGGCTCCTGACGTTGTTTTTCTAAGGGGAGTGACTTCTAACCATTTAGAATAGCTGTCCACTACTATTAGGAAACTCTGTCCCTGGATAGGTCCTGCGAAATCTAAATGTATGCGTGACCATGGGTTTTTGGTAGTTTCCCATTTGTGAATTGGTGCTTGGGGTGGCTCGCTTCGTGTTGCTTGACAGGTGTAGCACCCTCCTACATATTTTTCTATCTCTTTATCTATGCCAGGCCACCAGACATAACTTCTGGCCATAGCTTTCATCTTGACAATGCCTGGATGTCCTTCGTGTAAGATGTCTAATGCTTGATTTATGTTCCTATTAGGTATTATGACTCGATTCCCCCATAGAAGGCATCCCATATGTGAAGATATTTCATTTCTCCTGTTATAGAATGGCTGGAATTGGGGGTGTGGGTTTTGTGCTGGCCAACCTGTTGTTGCCCACCTGAGGATTCTGCTGAGTATTTTGTCTTTAGCTGAGTTGTTAGCTATAATCTTTGCAGAGAGGGGGCAGTCTGGAAGTTGAGAGATTGCTAGAATCAGTCCAGCTGGGGCTGGGGCTGGGTCCTTGCTTTGAATTGGCAGTCTGCTGAGGCAGTCTTCGTGTCCTAATTCCTTTCCTGGTTTATGTATTAATTGATAAGAATAGGCAGATAAGAAGGTGGTCCACCGTAGTATTCTCGGTGAGAGAATCTGTGGTGTTGCTTTATTCCACGTGAATATTCCTAGTAGGGATTTGTGATCTGTGAATATGGTAAAGGGTCTCCCATAGAGGTAGTCATGGAATTTTTTAACCCCTGCGACTATTGCTAGGGCTTCTCTGTCTATTTGTGCGTAATTCCTTTCTGCTTTTGACAGAGTGCGTGAATAAAAGGCTATGGGTCTTTGGGTGCCATCCTTGTATAGATGACTTAACACTGCCCCAATCCCATAGGGAGATGCATTGCAAGCGATGCATAATGGTGTGTCTTCTCGGAAAAGGGTGATCGTTGAACTGTTACAAATAATCTTTTTTAATGATTGGAAGCTATTTTCATGTGTTTTGGTCCAGGACCAGGCAGTTCCCTTGTCCAGGAGCCTATGCAGAGGCTCCGCTATGGTGGCTTTGTGGGGAAGGAAAGCGTGATAAAAGTTTAATAATCCTAAAAAGGCTTGGAGTTCTTGTTTATTCTTTGGGCTTGGCGCTGTTTGAATAGCCCTTAGTTTTTCTGTGGTGGGGTGGATGCCTTGGCCATCTATTTTGTACCCTAGGAATTCTGTGGATGTGACTCCGATGGAGCACTTTTCCCGTTTAAGTTTGAGACCGGCTTCTCTGAGCCGGCTCAGCACAGCTGACAGTCTGTCAGCTAAGTTTGCTTCGTTTTCTCCGGCGATGAGAACATCGTCGAAATAGGGGCAGACCCCGGGTATTCCCTTCAGGGTTTTCTCCATGATACCCTGGAAGATACCCGGGGCTGCCGATATGCCGAATTGGAGCCTTTTTACTTTAAAGGCACCGCGGTGGGTGACAATTGTTTGGGCTTCCGCGGTGTCATTTGTGACAGGCAGTTGCAAATACGCCTGCGTCAGATCGAGTTTTGCAAAAATGGCGCCGGAGCGGATGGAAGCAAATACGTCCCTTACTGCTGGCACCGGGTAAGCATGGGGGCTGAGAGCTAGGTTGAGGGTCGCCTTATAGTCCGCGCATAATCTTATTTCACCGTTAGGTTTAACTGGGGTGACTATTGGGGTCTCCCAGCTTCCCCCTTCCGTAGGTTCTAGCACCCCAAGACCTACGAGGCGTTCTAGTTCATTTTCTATTTTTTCTTTAAGGGCAAATGGTACTCTCCTAGCTCTTATCTTTATGGGTTGGATTGCTGGGTTTAATTGTAAAGAGATGGGGGGACCGGTGTATTTTCCTAATGTGCCATCGAAGACGTCTGCATACTTGTTGCAAACGGCTTCAAGGCTAGAGGATTGGACTGTATTTACCCCAGTAATGGCGATCCCTAGAGGCCCGAACCAGTTCAGCCCTATCAGGTTGGTGCGGTTCCCTGGCGTCACTAGAACTTCTAGGGGGCCCTTGAATTTTTTGTACTCTACAGCAACCCTAGCCCTTCCTTCCAGAGGAATGGGGGTTTTTTGGAAATCTGCTAGGTGGACCTGGGTTTGCCTCAGAGGGATTTTTCCCTTGCTTTGTTGGCAGATCTCCTGATACGTTTTGAATAAAATTAAGGAGACTGCTGACCCAGAGTCCACCTCCATGGGACAGGGGACTCCCTGAATTTTTACCCTGATCCTCACCTTTGAGCTTAGGCTGTGTACCTTATCAATTGTTTCTAATAGGGCCCCTGGCGTTTTTTCTATGTTGGCCCGGGTAGCTGGCCTACCTGGGGAATTGGCCTCCAGATCATTCACGTTGTCGCGGCCCCGGCTTCGGCACCCCGGTTTGATGTGGCCGGTCTTTCCGCAATTGTGGCACTTAGCGTTTCTGAACCGGCAGCTTCCACGGGCATGATTTTCCCCGCAGCTGGCGCAGGCGGCCCGTTGCTCGTAACATGGTGGTGGTGGAGGGGGGTTCCTGGTTCTTCGGCGATCCAATGTGTCGCTTCTTCTCTGTTGTCTGTGTTCCATCCTGCGCTGAAGGGCTTCCCCGTCAGTGAAGTCCACCGATTCGTCGCTGTCACTGAGAGTTGCGCTCTCTTGGTATACGGTCGCTGGGCTCTCTGGGGTCGTGGTAGTCGATTTCTTCTTGTGGTTATACTCGTAGGCCATAATTTCTCGGGTCAATTCTGCTAGACTCATGTCGGGTTTAGATGTCAGTTTCTTCTGAAGCCACTCGTCCCTTAACCCAATCACCACCTGGTCTCTGATGCGGTCTTCCAGGTCGTGGAAGCAGCAGTTCCGCGCGGCGTGCCGGACCCCTGCGATGAAGTCATTCGCGGGTTCGTCTGGTCGCTGTTTCTTCTGGGCGAATTGTACTCGCCAGTACAGTTCTGAGCGTGCCGGCATATAATGCTTGTTAAGCCGGTCTACCAGGTCCACGTAGGAGACTTCGGTGATGGGTACTGGGCTAAACAGCCCGACGGCAGCGTCATACACCGGGGGTCCGCTGATGTATAGGAGAGCGGCGGCTTTTGCTCTGTCGTCGATGATTTTGCTGACAAGGAGAAATCCTTCAACTTGTCCCAGGTGTGATTGCCACCTCTCGGGATGGCGGGTATCGAATTCCCTCACACGCCCGAAGTTTGCCATGTCGTCCGGTCCTAGGTCTCGCTCGGTTGGAAGTTAAAACTTCCCGTGACAGCTCTGGCCGGGAACTCTCTTCCTCGGCCGTGACTTCAGCTCAGGAGCGATCCCACCTTCGTTGCCAGTGAAGTAGCTGGAAGGACCACTCGGGACGACAGGCTACTTAACTAAAGGTTTATTTAGAGCAAGACAAAAACAGGATAACTTGCCCGGCTTTTATAGCCGGCAGCTGTCAGTGAGGGCCAATCAGAAACGTTCCTTTTGGCGCCGCGTCTAACCGGACCAATCCGCGCCGTCTGCTCTTGACAGTTCTTGCTTCCGCATGGCTCGGTGTTTTGACAGCCGCGAGCTGTCAGTGGCTGCGCCTGCGCCGTGCGGGGAACTTTGACAGCTGTCAAAGTTCCCGCGTGTTCTCCTGTCAGATTGTTTTTTCCCTCACCGTATAACTGGAATAACTTGTTTATCTTATATTAATGTAGTTTACAGATATAATACATATATATATTTATTTATTTATTTATTTATTTATTTATTTATTTATTTAATTTATATACCGCCCTTCTCTCAAGAGACTCAGGGCGGTTAACAGGGCAATACGTAAAAGACAGATACAAAAGTTAAAATTATTAAAACATGATTAAACAATGCCCATATCAATTTAATTGATATATTGATAAAGTTTTATTTAAGGTTAATCCCTTCATCTATTACTGCCTTGTGGTGGCGAAGGGGCTTGCGTAATTCAGTGAAGCTATGAGCTATGCCATGCAGGGCCACCCAAGACGGAAAGGTCATAGCAGAGAGTTCTGACAAAATGTGATCCACTGGAGAAGGAAATGGCAACCCACTCCAGTATCTTTGCCATGAAAACCCTATGGACAGTACCAAAAGGCAATATGATATGACACTGGAAGATGAGCCCCTCAGGTTGGAAGGCGTCCAATATGCTACTGGGGAAGAGCAGAGGGCTAGTACTAGTAGCGCCAGAAAGAATGAAGCGACTGGGCCAAAGCCGAAAGGACGCTCAGCTGTGGATGTGTCTGGTGGTGAAAGGAAAGTCCGATGATGTAAAGATTTTTTCTGCATAGGAACCTGGAATGTAAGATCCATAAATCAAGGCAAGCTGGACGTGGTCAAACAAGAGATGACAAGACTGAACAACGACATCTTAGGAATCAACGAACTAAAATGGACAGGAATGGGTGAATTTAATTCAGATGACCATCAGGTATACGACTGTGGGCAAGAATCTCTCAGAAGAAATGGAGTAGCCTTCATAGTCAATAAAAGAGTAGGGAAAGCAATACTGGGATACAATCCTCAAAATGACAGAATGATCTCAGTTCGAATCCAAGGCAAACCATTCAATATCACAGTAGTCCAGGTCTATGCTCCAACCACCAGTGCTGAAGAGGATGAAATTGACCGGTTCTATGAAGCCCTACAGCACCTTATAGAACCAACACCAAAAAATGATGTCCTTATCATCATGGGGGATTGAAATGCTAAAGTAGGAAGTCAAAAGATAACTGGAATAACAGGCAAGTTTGGCCTTGGAGTACAAAATGAAGCAGGGCACAGGCTGACAGAATTTTGTCAAGAGAATACGATGGTCATAGCAAACACTCTTTTCCAACAACCCAAGAGATGGCTCTACACATGGACATCACCACACGGTCAACACAGAAACCAGATTGACTATATGCTCTGCAGCCAAAGTTGGAGAAGCTCTATACAGTCAGTAAAAACAAGACCAGGAGCTGACTGTGGCTCAGACCATGAGCTTCTCATTGCAAAGTTTAGGAAAAGCACTAGGCCACTCAGGTATAAATTAAATCATATCTCTGTTGAATACACACTAGAGGTGACAAATAGATTTAAGGAATTAGATCTGATAGACAGAGTGCCTGAAGAACTATGGACAGAGGTTTGCAACATTGTACAACAGGTAGCAACCAAAACCATCCGAAAGAAAAAGAAATGCAAGAAAGCAAAATGGTTGTCTGAGGAAGCTTTGCAAATAGCTGAGGAAAGGAGGGAAGCAAAAGGCAAGGGAGAAAAAGAAAGATACGCCCAATTGAATGCAGAATTCCAGAGAATAGCTGGAAGAGATAAGAATGCCTTCTTAAATGAACAGTGCAAAGAAATAGAAGAAAACAATAGAATAGGGATGACCAGAGATCTTTTCAAGAAAATTGGAGAGATGAAGGGAACGTTTCATGCAAAAATGGGCATGATAAAGGACCAAAATGGCAGGGACCTAACATAGGCAGAAGAGATTAAGAAGAGGTGGCAAAATTACACAGAAGAACTATACAAGAATGAGCTTAACATCCCTGATAACCACGATGGGGTGGTCACTGACCTCGAGCCAGACATCCTAGAATGTGAAGTGAAGTGGGCTTTAGAAAAGCTGAGCAACAACAAAGCTAGTGGAGGTGACAGTATTCTAGCTGAGCTATTCAAAATCTTAAAAGACAATGAAGTAAAAGTGCTACACTCAATTTGCCAGCAAATTTGGAAAACTCAACAGTGGCCACAGGATTGGAAAAGATCAGTTTACATTCCAATTCCAAAGAAAGGCAGTGCCAAAGAATGTTCAAACTATCGCACCATTGCACTCATTTCTCATGCTAGTAAAGTTATGCTTAAAATCCTACAAGCTAGACTCCAGCAGTATGTGGATCGAGAACTACCAGAAGTACAGTCAGGATTTCAAAGACGCAGAGGAACTAGAGATCAAATTGCCAACATACGCTGGATCATGGAGAAAGCTAGAGAGTTCCAGAAAAACATCTACTTCTGCTTCATTGACTATGCTAAAGCATTTGATTGTGTGGATCATAACAAACTGTGGCGGACTTCCGGTGGCTGCGCGGCGCCGGAGACAGCCTTCCCGGGCTGCCCGCGGCTCAGCTGTGTGATTTTCGCCCGAAACAGCGCCGATCAGCTGTTCGGGCGAATTTGAAGCCCCCTCCTTGGGAGAAGAGGAGGGGGTGAGGCCCCAGGTAGGGGTAGAGTTCTCCGGGGCCGCCTGAGCTTGGAGCTTGGGCGGCTGAAGTATTGAACTCCCCCGAAGCCTGGGTTGCTCCCAGCTGGCTGCGTCTCTGCTCCGGATTTCTTGGAGCAGAGCCAGGCGTCTGCGAACACCCCTGCCTGAAGGAAGGACTATGGATTAAAAGGAGCAGGCAGAGCGGTACAAGAGGAAAAGGTGAAGAGGATTATTTTATTTTACTCTTGAGCTTGATGGACTTTTTAAACTTAAAGTGAAAGTGCGTTACAATTGAAAGTAAAAGATGGTGGCTAAACCTCCCCCTAAAACTCTTTGGAGTGGTGGATCTTCTCCGGTGCAACAATCATCACTACAGGCGTTGCATCCTCCTGATGTATTGACACCAAAGGATTTACGAGATGCTCTTGAAAAACATGCCCAGGTAATTTTGGAATCAATGGGTGATAAATTTGCACAGATGGAGGAGAAATTGGAGAAATTGGAGGAGAGAATGGAAGAGAGGATGGAACAGAAGTTCAGCGTGATGAAGGTAGACATTTTGTCTTCAGTGCATAAAGTGGCGGAATGTGTGGAAGATTTGGATGAAAAAGTGGATGATTTGATTCAAAAGAATGCCATATTAGAAGCAAAAGTACGGGAGAATGAAGATTTAAGAGACAAAATGGAAAGAGAATTAAGTCTTACTCAATATTACCAGATGCAGTTTGCTGTTAGAATTAGAGGCTTAAAAGAGAATACTAAGGAAGATTTAAAGCAGCTGGTTTCTGAGGCTCTCGAAGTGGTATTGAAACAGCCAGCATCTGAAATAAGAGAAGGTATGGATAAAGTGTTCCGTGTAAATTCATGGATTGCTAGACAGAGAAAGTTGCCTAGAGATGTGGTGGTTTATTTTGCAAAAAGAGAAATCAGAGATGAAGTTATACAAGCTGCCTATGATGCTAAAGTTGTGATTGCTGATCAAGAAGTCTTGGTTTTAAAAGAAATTCCTCCAAAGATTTTAAGGAGAAGGAAGGATTTTACATTTCTTGTGCAAGAGCTCAAGCAACGAGATATAAGGTTCAGATGGGAGATTCCAGTTGGGTTGATGGTGATGCATGAAGGCAAAAGGTACCGGCTGATTACTGTGAAGCAAGCGCGTGATTTCTATAATAATGTTTTAAAAGCAACCCCATTAACACTTCTGGAAGCTGCAAAGGGATCTGGAGAAGGAGAACATCAAGAGGATGAAGCAGAGGAAAACGGTGCTGGAGGAGATCAAGTTATAACTTCATTGGATGATCCTAGAGAGCAAAGGGTAACGCGTGCTGCTTTAAAACGAGCAAAGAAAATAAAAGAACAAGACCAGCAAAAGTCTTTGGAACTTCCACAACGTACTTATAGCCAAGCAGTGGGAGGAGCACGGCCTAAAGAAGATAGTCCTATCAAAGCAGTGCTTCAAGAGCTTTGGGAGGATATGCATGGCAACTAAATTTTTAACTTGGAACGTTAATGGACTAAATTCACCACAGAAGAGAAAGAAAGTTTTTCAATATTTAAAACAATTCAAGATAGATGTTATATGTTTGCAAGAAACGCATATTAGGGCTATGGACCAAAAGCTTTTATTGAACTCAAGACTGGGTACGCACTTTGTTGCCTCTGCAATGAATAAGAAAAATGGAGTGGTTGTTTATATTAAAAGTGCCATAACAGCGGACTTAATTGAAGCAGACAAGCATGGAAGATACGTACTGATAGACTTGTTGCTAGAAGGCAAAAAGACGCTTTTAGTTGGACTGTATGCCCCTAATCAACAACAACAACAGGCTGACGTTTTTAGATTACTTCATACAAAGCTTACCCAGTTGGATTATAAATCTTTTATTTTTATGGGGGACTGGAATGGTGTTTTGGATGTACAGATGGATAAGGCTGGAGCTTTTAAGCGCATTCCAAGTCATGCTAGACTGCCCAAATCTTTTTTTGAAATGAAGGATGACTTGGAACTGCGAGATATTTGGCGTGAGAGACACCTGCAGGAAAAGGATTACACTTTTTATTCTGATAGACATAAATCTTTTTCGAGGATTGATTTTATTTTGGTGACTAATGACTTTTTTTTGAGGACTAAAAAGGTGAAGATTTGTGCAAGAACTATCTCTGATCATAGTCCAGTTTGGTTAGAGATTGATAAGGAGAAAAGAGACAGGCGCTCGTGGCGCGTAAATGAGAATTTGTTTAGAAATCAGAGAAATGTGGAAGAATGCAAACAGCGGATGAAGGATTTTTTTGAAACTAATATGAACAAAGGTACTTCTATGGATATGGTGTGGGATGCTAGCAAGGCCTACATGAGAGGGGTGTTGATATATATGAATAATAAACATAGACGTGCTGTGGAAGCTAGGAGGAAAGAGCTGGAGAATGAAATAAAGGAAAAAGAAAAGGCTTTGATTTTGAACCCAGAGGATGTGAAGACTAAGGAGGCTATTAAATTGTTAAGAAGACAATTTGATAAATTAATGGCTGACCAAGTGGCAACCAATCTGCGGTTTGCCAGGCATAATACTTTTTGCAACGCTAATAAACCAGGTAGATGGTTAGCTTATAGATTGAGGAAAAAACAAAGGGCTTCTAATATAGATAAGATTGAGCATAAAGGAAGGGTTGTGTTTCAACAGGACCTTATCAAGGACGCTTTTGTGGATTTTTATTCTAAATTATATGCTAAGGAGAAAATTAATGAAAAAGACATTGATATATATTTGGAGAATGCTAGTATCCCGGTTCTTACGCAAGTACAAAAAGAAGGGATTAATCAATTGATTACAGAAGAAGAAATTTTTACAGCAATTAAGGAATTGAAGGTGGATAAAGCACCAGGTACGGATGGTCTGACTGCGGCCTATTACAAAAATTTACAATTAGAGATGATAAAACCGTTAAAGGAACTGTTCCAGACAATCCAGAGGGGGGGAAAGGTGCCACCGTCTTGGAGAACAGCTTTTATTTCCTTGATTCCGAAGGAAGACCAAGATGCTACTCAAGTTAAAAATTACAGACCGATATCGCTTTTAAATACAGATTACAAGATATTTGCTAAGGTTTTGGCTAATAGACTGATGAGGGTTCTGCAACAGGAGATTCATGGGGACCAAATGGGCTTTATTAGAGGTAGGCAAATGAAAAATAATGTGAGGCATATAGTTGATGTGTTAGAGTTTTTGGAAATGAACAACCAGATCTCTGCGGCGCTAATTTTCTTAGATGCTGAAAAAGCTTTTGATCAATTGAATTGGCAATTTTTGTTGAAAGTTTTAGACAAAATGGATTTTGGGGAAATTTTTTTGCAACCGATTAGGGCATTATATCAAAAACAAACTGCCCAAATTATAGTTAATAATAGCTTGACAGAAGCATGTAATATTGAGAAGGGCACAAGGCAAGGGTGTCCGTTATCGCCCTTGTTATTTGTGTTAACATTAGAGATATTATTGGTTAAAATACGGAATTCGGAAAAAATTAAGGGGATACAAATTAGAGATCAGGATTATAGATTGAGAGCATTCGCAGATGATCTGGTTGTTACAGTGACCCAGCCAGAGAACTCTGTTGTGGACCTGATGGAGATAATAACACAATACGGGAAGGTTTCTGGATTTAAAGTTAATATACAGAAAACCAAAATTTTGGCCAAAAATATGACAGTTTCGCAAAAGGCTCTCTTAGAAGGATTAACTGGATTTGAGATTGTTAAAAGGGTTAAATATTTGGGGGTGCTTTTGTCGCACTCTAATACAAAGTTATATAAAAATAATTATGAAAAACTATGGGGGAAAATTCAAAAAGAATTGGAGAGTTGGGAAAAATTGCAATTGTCTTTGTTGGGACGGATCGCAGCAGTGAAAATGAATGTCCTGCCTAAATTTTTATTTTTATTTCAAATGATACCAATTCTTAAGAAAGATTCTAATTTGGAGGAATGGCAGCGAGGTATCAATAAATTTGTTTGGGCAGGGAAAAGGCCATGAGTTAAACTTAAGATTATGCAGGATACTCGTGAGAGAGGTGGTCTTAAAATGCCCAATCTTAAACTATATTATGAAGCTGCTGCATTAGTAGGAATAAGTGATTGGATTAATTTGACACAAGAGAGATTATTAAATCTTGAGGGCCACGATTTGTTGTTTGGCTGGCATGCATATTTGTTGTATGATAAGAAGGTAGACAATGTGTTTAGAGTGCATATTCTAAGACAGGCATTGTTGAGAGTTTGGAAGAAGTATAGACATAAGCTAGATTGCAAGATACCACTTGCAAGGGAGTGAAGGGAGGGGGAGGGCGGGGTTTAAAGAAAAATTGTATGTTAAAACTTTTCAATAAAAAAAAAACAAACTGTGGCAAGTTCTTAAAGAGATGAGAGTACCAGACCATCTTATTTGTCTCTTGAGAAACCTATATGTGGGCCAAGAAGGAACAGTGAGAACTGGACACGGAAGCACTGATTGGTTCAAAATTGGGAAAGGTGTCCGGCAAGGCTGTATACTGTCGCCCTCCTATTTAGCTTATATGTAGAGCACATCATGAGAAAGGCAGGACTAGATGAATCAAAAGTTGGAATTAAGATTGCCGGAAGAAATATCAACAACCTAAGATATGCAGATGATACCACTCTAATGGCAGAAAGTGAAGAAGAACTAAAGAGCCTCTTGTTGCGGGTGAAGAAGGAGAGTGCAAAACGTGGGTTGAAACTTAACATTAAAAAAACCAAGATCATAGCATCTGGCCCTCTCAATTCCTAGCAAATAGATGGGGAAGAAATGGAGGTAGTGAGATTTTATTTTCCTGGGCTCCAAGATCACTGCAGATGGGGACTGTAGCCAAGAAATTAAAAGACGCTTGCTCCTCGGGAGGAAAGCCATGGCAAATGTAAACAGCACACTAAAAAGCAGAGACATCACTCTGTCAACAAAAATGTGTATAGTCAAGGCTATGGTCTTCCCAATTGCAATGTACGGCAGTGAAAGTTGGACCATAAAAAAGGCTGAGCGCCAAAGAATTGAGGCCTTTGAACTATGGTGCTGGAGAAGACTCCTGCGAGTCCCTTGGACTGCAAGGCGATCAAACTGGTCAGTCCTTGAGGAGATCAACCCTGACTGCTTTTTAGAAGGCCAGATCCTGAAGCTAAAACTCAAATACTTTGGCCACCTAATGAGAAGGAAGGACTCACTGGAGAAGAGCCTAATGCTGGGAAAGATTGAGGGCAAGAGAAGAAGGGGACGACAGAGAATGAGGTGGCTGGATGGAGTCACTGAAGCAGTAGGCATGAGCTTAAATGGACTCCAGAAGATGGTAGAGGACAGGAAGGCCTGGAGGAACATTGTCCATAGGGTTGCGATGGGTCAGACATGACTTCACAGCTAACAACAACACAAGGTTAAAGGAATTAAGTATTTGTAAAGAGTGGTATTAATTGAGTAATGTCTTAGGGGTTTGGTCAAATTTATTAATATCATAAGAGCCACAACAGATTAGAGACAGAGGACAGGGTGGCTGTTGATTTTGATATATCTCCCCCAAATTAGGAAATAGAAAAGGAGGTAGTGGTGGAGGGAGATAGAGGGGGGAAAAGAAGGTGGAAATATCCCATAAAGTGTATTTTTATAAAAATCTGGTTAAATATGACAAGCATACCAAACTTAACAAAGATTAGTGCAGGAAAGAGGGCAGCACCACAGGAGTTAGGTATGTCTTCAAGCCCTTCTAGTCAGAATTCCATTGATGACATAAAGGGAAAGGTCAAAATCCTTTAAAGATTTACAAGCCGTTCTGCAAAATATGCAAAAAGCAATGACTAAGAATCATTTAGAGATGAAGAAAGAGATAGTTCAAGTGAGAAATGATACTGGTGAAAAAATACAAGCAATTGATGGTAAATTTGAGGGGATTCAACAACAATTAATAAAAAATGAGAAAAGATTACAGGAAATGGAAGTAAGAATGGAGAACGAGGAGAAGAAAGTAGAGGACTTAAGTGAAACACTAATCCGGGCGAACAGAGAGCTTGAAACAACAGTGATCTTCCTGGAAGCAGAGAAAGCTGCCCACTATCTGCGCTTTCAAAATGTTAAGGAAAAAAAAGGTGAAGACCTGCCAGACATGATGGCGGACTTAATGGCGAAGGCATTAGGCATAGGAAAAGATGAAATGTTGGCGGAAATTGATGAGACGTATAGGGTCCAAACTAACTATGCGAGGAGACATAATCTTCCGAAAGAAGTACATGTGAGATTGGTTAAAAAATCGACCCAGGATGAATTACTACATAGATCAAGAGAGGAGCCGCTAGACTATGGAGGACAACAAATAACAATTCTCAAACAAATACCTAAAAGAATGAGGGATTTGAGACGAGGCTACCAATTTTTGACATCAAAATTGATTAGATATACGTAATGTGAACTTTAGATGGCTAACTCCAGAAGGCATTCTAGTCACGTGGCAAGATAGAAGGTATAGATTAGACTCGATAGATAAGGCAGAAGATTTTTATAAGCTCCACTTTAACAATGAAGATGAAGTAGAAGACCAAGACGGAGGGGACATAAAAGAAAGGGATGCAAGACAGATAGCTAAAGTAGGGAAGGTACTAGGAATAGAGGATAGAGGAAATAAATCTGGAGAGACTACAGAGAAATATGAAGGTAGAGACAAAGAAACAAGAAAGATCCACACAATGAGTAGCACAAGACCCAGATATAAGTAAAATAAAGGGAGAAGAATGCAGGATTTTGTCACTGAATATTAATGGTTTAAACTCGCCAATGAAAAGATGGAAAATCTTTAATAAACTTATTCATCAAAAATTAAATATAATTGCAATTCAGGAAGTTCATATAAAAGAACAACAGAAATACCTGTTAGATCAACCAAAATTAGGAAATATATTTGTATCATTAGATCAACAAAAAAGAGGGGGTGGTATTATATGTGAATGAGAAATTGGTAGCTAAACAAATTTATAATAGAGAAGGTAGAATATTGATAGTTGAGGTAGAAATAAACCATAGGAAAGCAGTGATAGTAGAAATATATGCCTCGAATGGAAACCAAGAACAGTTTTTTAAAACGTTACATAATAAGATATGTGATATAGACTATGATGAGATCTGTGTGCTAGGAGACTTCAGTGCTATTATTGATAATAATTTGGACTAATTTGGAAAAGGAAAAGAAGAACACTACCAAGATCCTTTTTCAAATTGGCCAAAGATCTAAACATCCAGGACATATGGAGAGAAAGGAATCGTGAGGCTAGACAGTATACATATTATTCTAATCGACATAGTTCGTGGTCTAGGATTGACATGGTGTGGATGTCAAGGGAAATTAACTCTGAAGTCGAAGACGTGTGTATAGAGACAAGCACCTGGGCAGACCACAACCCTGTGAAATTTAGCTGGAAAGGGTCCAAAAAAACATCTAGATGGACTATACAAAGATCAATATTAAAAGAAGATGACTTCAGATTAAAGATGGAGAGAGGAGTAGCTATAGCATATATGGCGAAAAAGAATAAGGAGAAAAAACAACAACAGAAAATGTCAGAAGGGGAACACAAAAGATACTCCAACATGATCCACAAAAAAAGAATGTAAAACAACAAATGGACTTAACATCTTAGAAAAAGAAAAATTAGCACAACAGATAAGATGTATCAAACAGAACTTTTTTTGAAAATGCAAACAAACCTGGTCGATGGCTTGCACAAAAATTGAAAAAACAAAAGGAGAAAAGTTGGATTAGTAAATTACGAGATGACAAAGGGAGAATACACTATCAAGAAGAGGAGAAAAAAATATAGCCCAGGAATTTTATGAGAAATTATATAAGGAAGAGAGCCAGGAAAATTAGGAGAAAGCGGAGGAATGTTTCAAAAAAGCAACACTACCAAAAGTTACAGAGGAAATTAAAAATATGTTGAATGAAGAAATTAGGATGTAAGAGATGATAATGGCCATTAATAAACAAAAAAATAACAAAGCATAGGGTCCTGACGGCCTCCCGATAGAAATTTATAAGGAACAACAAAACATTTTAGGACAACCTTTATTGGATGTGTTTAACATGGTCCTGGATGAAGCAAAAACCCCAAGGTCATGGTCAGAGGCAAATATTGTCCTGATTCCGAAAGATAACACAGACCATACATCATTTCAAAACTATAGACCAATATCTTTACTTAATTCTGACTATAAGATATTTACAACAATTATAGCTGAGTGATTAAAAAGGGTTTTAAATAATTTTATACATGTGGACCAGAATGGATTTCTAGCCAAAAGACAAACTAAGCACAACATTAGGATAATATTGGACACCCTAGAATATTATGAAATACATAGTGTACAACAGATGGCGTTATTATTCCTAAATGCCCAAAAGGCCTTTGATAACGTTAAGTGGCCATTTATATATCAACAACTTAGATATATGGATATGGGTGAAAAATTTATAAATATAATAAAGGCAATATATACTAATCAGGAAGCTAAAATAATAATAAATGGGGAAACAACCAGGAAATTTCAAATACATAAAGGAACACGACAAGGATGTCCTTTATCCCCATTACTATTTATACTGACGCTAGAGGTTCTAATGAGGATAATTAGGAATGAACCGCATATAAAAGGATTAGAGATTAAAAAAGAAATTTTTAAACTTCAAGCATTTGCAGATGATTTGGTCTTTATTATGGAGGATCCACAACAATCAGGACCAAAACTGTTGGAAGAATTAGATAAATATGGAGAAGCCGCTGGGCTGAAAATAAACAAGGGTAAAACTAAAATGATTGTTAAAAATATGACGAATAAACAGAAAGAAAACATGGCTAGGATTATGGATATACAAATAGTTAAGAAGATAAAATATCTAGGAATTACTATTACGGCCAGATGCACTTCAATCAAAGAAGACAATTATGACAAAATAGTGAAACAAATAAAAGAAGACCTGGAAAGATGGGGAAACTTGAGCCTTTCATTGTTAGGGAGAATTGCTGTCATAAAATGAATGTATTACCTAAAATCCTATTCCTGTTCCAAAATATTCCTATACAACTTGATCAAAAATTTTTTGGAAACTTGAACAAATTGACATTAATTTTTATATGGCAAGGGAAAAAACCAAGGATTAAAATGAAACATCTGCAGGATGTTAAAGAAAATGGGGGTTTTGGACTACCAGACTGGGAAACATATAATCATGCAGCGGCGTTAACCTGGATTAGAGAATGGATAATTTTAAAGAATAAAAGATTATTAACTCTAGAAGGCCATGATCTGCAATTAGGCTGGCATGCATTCCTATGGAATGAGAAGCAAGGGCTATATCAACATTTTCAAATCCATCGTATTAGACAAGCGCTACTTAAAATTTAGAATAAAATTAGTAAACAAAATTACATTAAAGTAACAGTCTGGTTGTCCACCCTTGAAGCGATAGTCTGCCCAAATTTGTTTAATTTGGAAAACAGTACTACATACAAGGATATTACGAATGAAATTGGAGAATTGAAATCTAAACAGGAACTAGAACAACAAGGAATAAAATTGGAATGGTGGACTTACCTAAAGATACAAACACGATATGGGAAAAATAAGAAAGAGTGGGGGATAAATATTCAAGAAACTGCATTGGATAAAATTTTATTGGGGCCAGATGAGAAACAAATAAGGAAATTGTATAGTTTGCTATTGGGGTACAAAATGTTTGAGGAACAAGTTAAATAACCAATGCTGATATGGACTAAAAATTTGGGACATGGCATAAATTTTGATATTTGGCAAACTCTCTGGGATAGAAATAAAAAGATAATGCTGGCCTCAGCTTATAAAGAAAATTTGTATAAAATGTTTTACCGGTGGCATCTCCCCCCAGCATAATTAGCCAAAATGTACAAGACATGAGGTTCTAAGTGTTCCTTTGTTAAGTATGGATTATTCAGAAAGTGTTTAAAAGTTTTCAGACAACAGTATAATCACTTTGTGCAAAATAAGACGGTTTTGAATGTTAACTTTCTTATTATTAAGTAGTTTACATTTATTTTTTATTTTTTTTTATTGAAAAGTTTTAAAATACAGTTTTCCTTTAAAAAAACCCCCCTTCCCCCTCCCTCCTCCCCTCCCTCCCTCCCCCCTATCTCCCCCCCTCCCCCTCTCCCTCCTCCCTCCCCTGCCTCCCCCCCTACTTCCCCTCCTCCCCCCCTCCCCCCCCCGACTTCCCAGAGCAAACTACAAGGTATATATCTAAAAAGCAATCATAAACAATCATATACTAACAATTATAAACTCTAAAATCCATCACTCTCTAGCTTATATAGAGTAAACCAATCCTTAATAATACTAAATATGTATAAAGAACTAAAATAAAAGAAAACTAGCGTCATTCCCATCTATGTTCTTCCACAATTCACTATTACCTAAACATTATTCTCATTTACACATCACAAGCACCTATCCCTATTAACCTGTCTAGCCAAAATAGGCTATAATAGATAGTTCTTACACAAATTAACCCGCATTAACCCACAAAACTTTCTTCCTCTTCCTCTGTAGTAAATTGTCCATTAATTCCAAATTGAAGATTCTGTTACCATACATATCATCCCAAAACTCTTAAAAACACAACTACCACTTGACTGTAAGTATATTGTGGAAGTTCCATAGATTTCTACTAGTCTTATTTTTTTATCTTCTTTGAGCGTTTTAAGGCAGCACGCGTCACCCTCTGTTCTCTAGGATCATCCAAAAGGGTTGCAGCTTGATCTCCTCCTGTACCATTCTCGTCTATCTGTCCATCTTCATCCTCTTGATGTTCTCCTTCTCCAGATCCCTCTGCAGCTTCCAAAAGTGTTGATGGGGTTGCTTTTAAGACATTGTTATAAAAATCATGCGCTTGGTTCACAGTACCCAAACAGTACCTTTTGCCATCATACATGAAGCTCAACCCAGCTGGGATCTCCCATCTGAACCTTATATCTCTTTGCTTGAGCTCTTGCACAAGAAATATAAAGTCCTTCCTTCTCTTTAAAATCTTTGGAGGAATTTCTTTTAGAACCAAAACTTCTTGACCAGCAATCACAACTTTAGTATCATAGGCAGCTTGTATAACTTCATCTCTAATTTCCCTTTTTACAAAATAAACCACCACATCTCTAGGCAACTTTCTCTGTTTAGCAATCCACGAGTTCACACGAAACACTTTGTCCATGCCTTGTTTTATTTCAGATGCTGGATGGTTCAATACCACCTCAAAAGCCTCAGAAACCAGCTGCTTTAAATCTTCCTTAATATTCTCTTTTAGGCCTCTAATTCTAACAGCAAACTGCATCTGGTAAAATTGAGCCAGACTCAGTTCGCTATCCATTTTGTCTTTTAAATCTTCAATTTCCAATACTTTTGCTTCTAATATAGCATTCTTTTGAGTCAAATCTTCCACTTTGTCATCCAGCACCTCCACACATTTAGCTACTTTATGCACTGAGGACAAAATGTCTACCTTCATCTCTCTGAGTTTCTGTTCCATCCTTTCTTCCATTCTCTGCTCCAATTTCTCCAATTTCTCCTCCATCTGTACAAATTTAACACCCATTGACTCCAAAATTAACTGGGTATGTTTTTCAAGATCCTTCGATGTCAATACATCGGGAGAATGCAACGCCTGCAATAATGATTGTTGTTGCACCGGAGAATTTCCAGCACTCCGAAAAGTTCTAGGGGGAGGTTTAGCCGCCATCTTTTACTTACAATTGTGACGCACTTTCACTTTAAGTTTTAAGCAAAGTCCATCAAGCTCGAGAGTAAAATAAAATAATCCTCTTCATCTCTTCATCTTTCCCTCTTGTACTGCTCTGCCTGCTCTTTTCCTTTCATAGTCTCTCCTTCAAGCAGGGATGGTCGCAGACGCCTGGCTCTGCTCCATAAAGTCCGGAGCAGAGACGCTAGCCAGCTGGGAGCAGCCCAGGCTACGGGGGAGTTCAATCCTTCAGCCGCCCAAGCTCCAAGCTCAGGCGGCCCTGGAGAACTCAACCCCTACCTGGGGGCTCACCCCCTCCTCTTCTCCCGAGGAGGGGGCTTCAAATTCGCCTGAACAGCTGATCGGCGCTGTTTCGGGCGAAAAATCACACAGCTGAGCCGCGGGCAGCCCGGGAAGGCTGTCTCCGGCGCCGCGGAGCCACCGGAAGTCAAGTAGTTTACATTTATTAAGTACTCAAAGTATGGCTTGTGATAACCCATTCGACAGGAAAATGCCTTGATAGTAAGGCCACATAGACACTTAATTTTAACATTGAAAGTCCACAAAACAAGATGCTCCTAAGACTTAACTTATTTTACTAATTCATTTATTGATAAAAAGAGTTAATAATATTGCAAGGCAATTTATTTAAAAGTAATTCTGAAATATTGCTTCATAAAACATTCTTTAAAATGAATTGAATGAAGTCACTTATCTAGTTTACCTTCCACACACAAATGTTAGTAAAGGCTTTCTATCTGTGTGCATTAGTATTTGAAAATTATTACTTACAATAAATTCGTTAAAAAAACTCCTTAAAATAATTTAGACTTAGACAATATTCCATCCACCAACACATAAATGTAAAGAGTTTAATTATACATATATTTATTTTAAAACTCATTCATCATCATTTCATTCCTGGTGTCATCAAAAGTCCATTAAGGGTTGCCAGAAATATCAACATATCTATTTTAACCTTGATCAAATAAATTAACTTTATATACCTTCTTTTTACTTCTAATAATCTTAATAATTATGCTATTAAAGTAATATTGTAGAACTTGATTTCTTTACATTTTCTTTTTGCCAATTTTCACAAGATTTAGCCAAGATTTAAATCCAATATAAAAGAATTATTCACGTTCTTGGTTTATTATTTGTAATTCTGATTTTTATTTGATTTTTAATCAAACAATTTCTTTTGTATGTCCAATATAACATCCTTTTTTGTATCATTCTTGTAACCTATTGCTTCTAGACCTACTTTCAGTGTCAAGATAAAAGCTGTTCCTCTTCTGCCATTTCTTCCATAACATCTTTTGGACATAATCTATCCATCGCAGCAAATATTGCTATTTACATCGTTGATATTGAGCTCTCATTTCATTTTTCAAAAGTGTGCTTCAGTATTTCCAGTGTTATGATAATTTGCATCATTCTGTAGTTTTTAATCAGTTTGTGCATTCTTCTCCTTTAATTAAAATATTTAGTTCCTCCTAGTGTACAATTTTTAAAATTGCTTATCTCTATAATGACTTAGAAAAAAAAATAAAGCAAATCCTTGGAAGTCGCACAGGGAGGATTCTTTATAATTAATTCCACAATCTTATTTCAAATTTATTTAGATCCTTAATCCATTTATAACTTTCTAAAATCAAAGTCTTAATTAGCTTTTTGCTATTTATTTCAATTTTTGAGGTTTGAAGGCAGACTCAACCAATCTTTTCAGACTTGTCAATCCAAAAGTCTCTAATAGCTGAAAAGCAATTTCTGAATGTGATTACAAAAGGAAGTATGCAAACTCAGTGTCTTTTTAGGGCCTAACTGCACTTACAATAGGATAGCTATTTCCTTATCTCCCAAGGCTCAAAACCCTCCAGAGATTTTTGTCTAGTGGTCTCCCCAGAGGAATCAATTGTCTGGAGCATTTGTGGATAATCTACCATTCAAGTAAGGAGGACCCTGCCACTGTTCTGAGTCATTTGGTTCCCCTAATTGCTACCTTCCTTAAATTAAATGCATTGTTCAAATCCTCTTTTCTAGAATGGTAAGAAACAAGTATTCACTTTTTTTCTGGGTAGCATTCTATCATATAACTGAAGAATCTTATTATATATTCTCCCAGCCTCCCTTTTTAAGGCTAAGCATTTCCAGATCCCATTTCAATAAGATTTACTATCTAGTCCTCTGATCATGATTAAATAGAATAGAATAGAATAGAATAGAATAGAATAGAATAGAATAGAATAGAATAGAATAGAATAGAATAGAATAGAATAGAATAGAATAGAATAGAATAGAATAGAATCTGGAAGAGACCTTGGAGGTCTCCTAGTCCAGCCCCCTGCTCAAGCAGGAGAACCTATACCATCTCAGACAGGTGAATGTCTAGTCTCTTTTTAAAAATCTCCAGTGATGGAGTGCCCACGATTTCTGGGGGTGAGCTGTTCCACTGGTTGATTGTCCTCACTGTTAGGAAGTTTCTCCTTAATTCCAGGTTGCTTCTCTCTTTGATCAGTTTCCAACCATTGTTTCTCGTCCTTCCCTCTGGTGCTCTGGTGAACAACCTGACCCCCTCTGCCTTGTGGCAGCCCCTCAAATACTGGAAAACTGCTATCATGTCTCTCCTATTTCTTCTTTTGTTCAGACTAGCTAAACCCAAGTCCCATAGTCATTCTTCATATGTTTTAGTCTCCAGGCCTTTGATCATCTTAGTTGCTCTTCTCTGAATTTTTTCCAAACTCTCAACACCTTTTTTGTGATATGATGAACCAAATTGGCTGCAGTATTCCAGGTGTGGTCTTACTAGGCTTTTACAAAGTGGTACTTATACTTCACATGATCTTGATTCTATGCCTCTGTTTATACAACCCAGGATTGTATTAGCTTTTTTGGTAGCTGCTGCACACTGCTGGCTCATAGTTAAGTGATTATCCACTAGGACTCCAAGGTCCCTCTCACAGTTGCTGTTTTTAAGCCAGGTCAATTTGTATTTGTACCTTTGGTTTTTTCCTGCCTAGATGTAAGATTTTGCTTTTCTCCACTCATTTTGTTGGATAGGGCCCATTGTTCAAGTTTGTCAAGGTTCTTTTGGATCCTGTGTTTGACTTCTGGGGTGTTGGCTACTTGTGTCAGTTTGATGTCATCTGCAAATTTAATGAGTTCCCCTTAAATTCCCTCATCTAAGTCATTGATGAAGATATTGAAGAGTACTGGGCCTAAGACGGAATCTTGTCGTATCCCACTGCTTACTTCTCTTCATGTGGATGTAGTGCCATTGAGGACTACTTGCTGAGTACAGTTTGTCAGCCAGCTACAGATCCATCTGGTGGTGATTTTGTCTATTCCACCTTTTCCTAGCTTACCAAGGAGTAGGTTGTGGTCTACTTTGTCAAATGTCTTACTGAAATCTAAGTATACTATGTCCCCTGTGTTTAGCTGGTCTACTAGTTTAGTCACTTTATTGAAGAATGAGATAAGATTGGTTTGACATGATCTGTTTTTAACAAACCCATGCTGGCTACTAGTTATGACTTTGTTTTCTCCTAGTTGTTTGCAGATCTGTTTTTTTAAATTATCTTTTCTAGGATCTTCCCAGGTATTGATGTTAAACTGATTAGTCTGTAGTTTCTTGGGTCCGTTTTTCCCCCCCTTTCTTGAAGATGGGGACCACACCAGCCCTTTTCCAATCCTCAGGTATTTCCCCGGTGCTCCAGGATTTTTGAAAGATGTCATCTGAGATAACATCTGGCAGCTCTTTCAGAACTCTGGGATGTAGTCTGTCAGGTTCTGGTGATTTATATTTGTCAAGGTTGGATAGGTGATCCCCTACCATTTTCTTGCTTATCTTGTTTCTAGTATGTCTTTTGTAGTGTTTTTTGGGTATGTTGGGCTATAGTTTCTTTTTGTGCGAAGACTGACACAAAGTATGAGTTAAGCAGCTTTGCTCTCTCCCTGTTGCCTTTAATTTCCTTGCCATCTTCTCTCTTTAGTGGGCCTACAGTTTTTTGAATATTTTCTTGTTGTTAATATGTTGGAAGTAACTTTTTTTATTGTCCTTGATTTCTGTTGCAAGTCTTTGTTCATTCTGAGCCTTGGCTTTCCTGACTTCATCTTTGCATGTTCTGGCTGTCTGCTGATAATTGGCCTTAAATTATGTGCCCCTCTTTCCATATTTTTGTATTTGTCCTTTTTGTCTTTTAATTTGTTAGAGAGATCTTTGTGCAGCCATGATGGTTTCTTGCTCTTTTTGCTCTTCTCTGAATAAGATCTTTTGGGTCTGAGTATTTCTTAAAGCATGCTGCCTATTCCTGGACAGAGTACTATAGAAAGAAGCGATCAATGCAGAATAAAGTAGAACTCTCATAATGAAATTTTTTTTGTCAATGCCATATAGAATTACATTTCACTTGCCTGAAGCTGCATCATACTACATACTTTAGGCAGTTCCTAAAAAAACTGTTATTCCAACATCTTTCCCATAAGTCAATATCTGACAACCCACTTCTAATGTTCAGTTTTTCTTCTCATGCAACTGTTTGTAATTTAGTATTTTTCTATAAACTCAAATATATGAGTCTATAGAAACTCATATAGCTAGTTTATAGAAACTAACTTCCAGATATACATCTGAGTAGGCTCAGTAGTAACTTTCTTCAATATCAATATCCAAATGTCATCATTTCTTGTAGAATTTTAAATTTGTTGACTAAATATTTCCTCTTGAAATTTCCTAGTGATAGTCTGCTTGACCAAATTTGTTTACAATAGAAGTCAGTCTAATTAAACTCCCACACACACAGCTGCTTCGTGCTTCCTTGAAAGATTTGCAAGTTGTTTCTAGAAAATGCACCTTAACCTTCTAACTGGTTGCCTGGGCAACAGTAGGAACAGCAGTATTACTTGGGTTGGTTCTAGCACTTCTTTTAACCCAAATGTTTTCTGAGATATCAAGTAGTTAAATATGTAATTTTGATTTCAATATAATTTCACCTGGACATTTTTAATATCAACTGTTCTTTCTCCTCTTCTGCTGCTGCTATTTCTTTTATTTCCTTCAATGTCATATTTAAGTCATAGGGGTCCATCTACGAGGTCTCAGTTATACATAATAAATTACATTTGTCTTCCTGTAATAAGAGTTTGAGCTCATCTTGTTTATTTCCGTGTTCTGAGGCACAATGGCCATGACCTTTATAAGCCAATGCTCTTTCTGATTTGTCATTTCATGGTTCTCTTGAATCCATTAGAGCATTTCCAGATCTTTCTGTAATATACAAGTTCTTACTTCAGGGATTTTAACTGTTACATTCATAGGACTCAATTTAAAGCTCTTCTGATCAAGCTCACCTAGTTTCAGCCAACCACATTTTTGCCTCAAATCATGCCCAAACCACCATCCAGATAATTTGGACCATGGTTCTAAAAACTAATACTTTCCATAGATGCCACTTCCAAGGTCAGTCATTGAGCTGCCGAGTATTTATTACCCTTCCTAGTCTCCTTCCATGAAGTTAAAGTATGGATTATAACAGGCATGTCAAACTGCCAGCCCACGGGCCAGATGTACCATGGCAAAACTGCATCCATGCCATTGCCAGTAATGGGGAAAAAGTCCCGATACATCACATGACATCACATGATGTCACAAGTTTGATATGCCTGGATTATAATATCACCTTAGTTGATGAACTCCTTTCCACATCTTCCAATTCCATGATGATAAAGCTGGAACCATTTTGGTAACATAATTAATTCCTGTGCTGATTAGAAGACAGGGATAATTGTCAACAGTCTTAATAAATATTAGAAGTTATTTTGTTCTACTTTAATTTTGTATTGACACTGATCATAATTAAGTTCTGTTTTATAGTTTTTTATATAGTTGTGTTTCTGATAAATGGCATATTATTGACAAATTGGTTGTGATGATGCAAATAGAATGAAGCCTTATGATTGGCTAAGTTGCAAAACAGACCAAGATTTTGCTGCCAGTGCCTACCAACTATTAGAAACTTAGCCATAAATGGAGCATAATGTGACAAAGGAACAGTCAACCATTTAGACAAAGTCAAGAAAGAGAAAGAGAAGGCTAAACATACTCAAATCTAGAAACTACAAACATTTTAAAGCTCACTTCTTAACCACCCATTTAGTATCATCAGAAAGAATGTTGGGATTATTTGATTCAGGACAAGTCCTTAACCATGAATGATCAGTCCACAAGTTCTCTGATTCTCAGGTGAGCATTATTTCATTTAGCTATCAGTTTAGTATCTTATGTTCTCTAGGCAGTCAGTGTTTATTGTTTCCATGATGATCTCAACCTTCTGGAATGGTCTACCCTTGGATGTGAGATTGGTTTCATAATTAACCAATTATTAAATGTTCTAGAGGTCTTTAGGATTTTAACAAGGTTGTGCTATTATGTGATTTAATTACTTGACAGCTTTATTTATATTGTACAGGTATTCTTCAACTTACAACAGTTCTTTTAGTGACCATTCAACGTTATAACAGCACTTATGACTCTTGTAGCATCCCCAGGATCACATGATCAAAATCAAAATCAAATACTTGGCAACTGACTCATATTTATGATAATTGCAGTGTCCCAGGGTCATATGATCATTTCTGTGAATTTCTGACAAATAAAGTCAATGGGGAAGCCATATTCACTTAACAATCATGTTATTAACTTAACAACTGCAGTGATTCACTTAACAAGTGATTCATGTAAAAACTGTGGCAAGAAAGATTGTAAAATGGGGCAAAATGCGCTTAACAAATGTCTCATTTAGCAACAAAATTGGTTGTAAGTCAAGGAATACCTCTACTGTCAATATCTCAAGTAATTTATTATCACTACTAACCATGAAGATGTGGCAGTATGATAGATAAATGAAAGATAGAAATAAGATAGATAGATAGATAGATAGATAGATAGATAGATAGATAGATAGATAGATAGACAGATTGACAGGTAGTTCAGTGTCAAAGGGGATCTCTCTGCATCTCTAATCCATTGTCTAAAAGGTTTATTTAAGAAAATAGGAGCTACAGCACTGTTTGCAGGAATAATTTATGTCTATAATTCAGATACCCCTGACATGTCTTCATAGAAGGAAGCTTTGAGAGAGAAGAAAAATGGCCATAATAGGTAATAGATTGACAGATAGATAGCTCAATATCAAAGGGGATCTCTCTGCATATTGGATCCATAGTCTAAAAATTTTCTTTAAGAAAATAGGAGCTACAGTTTCTGGGTTAGACATTATGGTGTTACAGGCACAGGAAAATGTGGCTCTGTTTTCCACATCCAATTTCACTCTCTGGGGACTCTAAAAAGTGTCTAAAGTTGCCCCAGAGAAGCAACAAAGAAGGAGGGGACCCTCATCAATCATGGAGGGGTGGTGGCCCTTCCGTTTGATCCAAGGAACCCTACAAACCAGCAGGAGAAAGACTGGCCGCATTTATGTGGCCAGTCAGAAGCCACTGACAACTGAAGATAAGCACTAATTAGAACTTCTGAACAACGTGGATGGAACTGGGTGAGAACATAATCCTCTCTTTATGACTTTAAAACCTGTTCCTTGAAAAAAGAATTCCCAAAGCAAAGAATGTCCTCAGATGATAGAGAGAAGGAGAATTTCCGCCCTATTCCCTTGAAAAAAGAGAAGCAATGAATAACTTGGATTAAAATAAAATGGATGTTAATGACATCTAGTGGTGAATTTTGGCATTACAATTATTTATTTATTTATTTATTTATTATTGGGACTTATATGCAGCCCTATCTCCCGAAGGACTCAGGACTTTATGCTTAAAGAAAACTTGGCACAAAGCCCAGACTTAGATAAGGCTCTTTGTTGTTCCTGAAAACTTTCACTTTTGCAGACTGCAGCTGGGAAAAGGGGAAAAAATCTTTGGGCTGTTTTATCTGTATGAAAGAGACAATAAAGCATTTTGAATTGGGTGGCCTGGATTACAAATATTCTCTGACTCTTAGTTTCAAGAATTATCAAGAAATATTAAGAAACAGTGGGAAAGTTGTTTCTGGACTATTTCTCTTTGGAAGAAACATGGATAATTAACAAGAAAATGTAAATGAACCACAGAAAGAAATCCTCTCCATGTTGAAATCAATTCAAGAGATAATTGTTTTAAATCATGATGAGATTAATAATAATTTAAATAGCATAAATGAACAACTTTCAAACTTAAACTTACAAGCAAAAACATTCAGAAAATGGCTACAAAGAAAGAACTAGCAATTCAGAAAACAGAAGAAAAAATAGAGGAAAACTAATACAAAGATGGAGGATTCAAAAGAAGAAACCAACAGACAGATACAGATAAATAAAAATGCTGAAAACTGGGGAACAAGAAACTGAAGGAGAAACTGAAGGAGAAAGAAAATGGAGGCTGTTTAATAAATATAAATGGATTAAGCATTTTTATAAAAACACTTTAATTAAATTGTCTTTTTTGTTCCAAACAATATATACAGAAACAGAGTTAGAAACACTTGGTGATCTAAATGCACTGACTTGCAAAGTTATTTGGCAAAGGAAGAAAGCTAGAGTAAGACTGAAGAAAATAGAGGTCCTGACTAATTAGATGAGGTATTATACTATCTAATGGATATTTGAATATGACTAAAAATAGACAATTGTTAGAAATAAAAGGACCATTATAAATTAGAAGGATGTGATTTGTAACTAGGATAACATAATTTTCTATAAGGTGGGAAATATGAAAATACTAAGAGGGTTGGTATAAGGGAAGCTTTCAGTTACCCAAATGTAATTAACTATGAGAAAAATGATAGTTGATAAAGTTATTTTGGAATATTGATGAGAAATTAAAAAGTAAAAAACAGGACATGGATTGAGTGAGGGAACTTTGATTACAAATACATTTGAGATATGTTTTGGCTTGAGAAGATACTATAAACTGATATTATTGACACTATGAATAACATTAGAAAAATGTGATGAAATTTAAGTTTCTTTCTCTGTGAGCAAACAAATTTGTTGTTTTTGTTAGCTGCGAAGTCGTGTCTGACCCATCGCGACCCTATGGACAACATTCCTCCAGGCCTTCCTGTCCTCTACCATCTTCTGGAGTCCATTTAAGCTCACGCCTACTGCTTCAGTGACTCCATCCAGCCACCTCATTCTCTGTCGTCCCCTTCTTCTATTGCCCTCGATCTTTCCCAGCATTAGGCTCTTCTCCAGTGAGTCCTTCCTTCTCATTAGGTGGCCAAAGTATTTGAGTTTTAGCTTCAGGATCTGGCCTTCTAAAGAGCAGTCAGGATTGATCTCCTCTAGGACTGACCGGTTTGATCGCCTTGCAGTCCAAGGGACTCACAGGAGTCTTCTCCAGCACCATAGTTCAAACAAATATATCCATTTATTTCTATGATCTAGCAGCCAGATCTAAAAACAGTATACCAAATGTGACTCCAGAATAGATTTATGTAACACAAAGTGAAATGTCTTCACAAAGACGAGAGAGAGAGAGACCGTAGGCAAAGGTTCACAAGTTTATTCGGTTCAGCTCCGGGGCAGCTGACTGTCAAAACAATCCCGGCTTTTATAGAGAACTGTCAAACGTTACAACCAATCAGATAACAGTATTTTTCCGCCGCTCGGACAACAGCCAATCGTCATGCGGCATTCTGACAGCTCGGCGGCTGTCGGGGAATTCCTCTCAGCTGAGCGTTTGGCTCGGTTCGGAGGACCAGATTGTGAACTGCCGATTTGACAGTTCCGGGAACTGTCAAATCTGGCGCGTGCGTGTTTGGTCCCGGCAGCCCGTCTGACAGCTGTCATTGAGAATGGTGGCCGGCGGGGCGGTGCGCATGCGCTGTTACTCACGGCAGCCATTTGACAGCTGTCAACTGTCAAAGTCTGCCGGGCCGGTGCTTTCCTTGCTGTTTGGAGGTTCCTGGGTTTCTGATATGAATCACCCCCTTTCCCTCCCCCTGAAATGGGTATGTTATTTGTATCAACAGTTGAACTTTTTAAACAAGTACTATTAACGGGGTTTTTGTCTGTCAGCGTGTTTCCCTCCCATTCAAAGTCCGCGAGGTATGCGGGGGGTCTTCTGACTCGGCTGGACCGTCGGAGGCAGGGGGTGCTTTCTTCAGGTTGTGTTGCCAGTGGAATTATTTCTGGAAGGATTTCGGCTGGTGGTTGTAGGTCCTGGGGGGGGAAAGTTTGACGGGTTTGGGGGTGTCGGATGGCGCAGGTTCCTCCGGGGTCGGTTGCAGAGTGGGGTTGGGGGGTGACCTGGGTCGGAGCTGATCTGCATGTCTGCGTTGTGCCAGTCCCGTCCCTGTGTCCACTGTGTATGACAATGGGCCTGTTTGGTCCAGGATAACCCCCTGGACCCACTTATCCCTTCCCTCATAATCCCGAGACCAGACATTTTGTCCCCTGGAGAATGTTTTTGGCTGGGCATTGGAGGTCATTTCGGCTGCAGGTCTGTCTGGGTGGAGTCTGTCGAGCCTTGTCACCAGGCAGCGGCCCCATCGCAGTTCGGCAGGGCTTTTGCCGGTGGAGGAGCAGGGCGTAGCGTGGTGGGCCAAGAGAAATTGTGCCAGGCGACGGTGCCAGTTCCCCGTGATGATTCTTTTGAGGGCATCTTTGGTGGCCCTCACCATAACCTCCGCAAGGCCGTTGGACGATGGGTGGAAGGGAGCCGACGTTGAGTGCCTAATACAATTGCTCCTCGTGAAGATCTGAAAGTCATGAGAAGTAAATTGAGGGCCATTGTCTGATATTATAACGTCGGGGAGACCGTGTGTTGCGAAGATTCCCCTGAGGGCTTGGATGGTTGCAGCGGTTGTCGTGCTGTGAACCGGGAGAACCTCCAGCCACTTGGAATAACTGTCCACGACTATGAGGAAGACCTGCCCTTGGAAGGGTCCAGCGTAATCAATGTGGATGTGGGACCAACGGTTTTTTGTAAGTTCCCATTTGTGAATTGGAGCTCTGGGTTGGAGCGGGCAGGACTGCTGGCACAAATAGCATCCAGCGATGTGTTTTTCTATGTCTTGGTCGATTCCCGGCCACCAAACGTAGCTGCGGGCCAAGGCTTTTGTTTTTACGATGCCAGGGTGGCCCTCATGCAACGTGTGCAGGACCTTGGGTCTGTGTTTGGGTGGCACGATTACCCTACACCCCCAGAGTATGCATCCCAGGTGAGAGGTTAATTCATTTTGCCTGGAAAAGTATGGCTGGAATTCTGTGCCTGGACAGGAGGATTGCCAACCAGTATGTACCCACGCTAACACTCTGCTAAGTGTTTGGTCTTGAGATGTTGCAGCAGCGATATCGTTCGCTGTCAGTGGGCATTCCAGGAGCTCCTGAATGGCCAAGATGTTGATGGCCGGGGCTGGGTCTGGTTCTACGAGGGGTAAGGGAAGCCTGCTGAGGCCATCAGCGTGACAAATTTGGTGTCCCGGTTTGTATATTAGTTGATAGGAGTATGCTGCGAGGAACGTTGTCCAGCGCAGCATCCTGGGGGACAAAATCTGAGGGGTTTGGTGGTCCCAGGTGAACAATCCTAACAGGGGCTTGTGGTCTGTGTAAATCAAGAATGGGTGGCCGTAAAGGTAGTCGTGAAATTTTTTTATTCCCGCCACTATTGCCAGGGCTTCCTTATCTATCTGGGCATAATTTCTTTCCGTTTTGGAAAGAGTCCTAGAATAATAGGCCACCGGGGCTTGAGTACCGTCACTGTCTAAATGGCTTAAAACTGCTCCGATCCCGTATGGGGATGCGTCGCAGGCTATGCAGAGAGGTTTGTCTTCTTTGTAGTGGGAGATGGTGGCGTTGCTGGATAGCATTTGTTTGAGTGATTTGAAACTGTTGTCATGGACTGTTGTCCACTGCCAGGCTGCTCCTTTATCGAGCAGTCTGTGGAGTGGCTCTGCGATAGTTGCCTTTCCAGGTAGGAAGGCGTGATAAAAATTCAAAAGCCCGAGGAAAGCCTTGAGCTCTGTTTTATTTTTGGGTGTAGGGGCGGCTTTGATCGCAAGGATTTTAGAGTTGGTGGGGTGGATTCCTTGCGAGTCAATTTTGTAGCCCAAAAAATCTGCAGATGGGACGCCTATAGAACATTTTTCCCGTTTGAGTTTTAACCCCGCTTTCCGAAATCTGGATAGTACCTCTTGCAGCCTGGTTGCTAAGTTGTTTTCTGATTCCCCTGCAATGAGCACGTCATCGAAATAGGGGCAGACCCCTGGGATTCCCTTTAAGGTTTTTTCCATGACTTCCTGGAAGATACCAGGAGCCACTGAGATACCAAATTGTAGGCGGTTTACCTTAAAAGCGCCATGGTGTGTGACAATGGTTTGGGCCTCAGCTGTTTCTTGGGTGACAGGTAGCTGAAGAAAAGCATGCGCCAGGTCGAGTTTGGCGAATATTGAGCCAGAACCTATTTCAGAGAGCACGTCCCTAACTGCGGGGACTGGGTATGCATGGGGATTTAATGCGCGGTTTAGAGTCGCCTTATAATCTGCGCATATTCTCACGTCCCCATTTGGTTTGACTGGTGTCACGATGGGTGTTTCCCAGGTTCCCCCATCTATTGGTTCTAGGACCTCGAGAGCGACTAAACGATCTAATTCGGCCTCGATTTTTTGTTTCAGCGCGAAGGGGACCCTTCTTGCCTTAATGCGGATGGGACCCACCTCAGGTTTAACTTTGAGGTCGATAGGGGTGCCGGTATATTTGCCAAGCATCCCGTCGAAGACATTAGCGAACGCTTGGCAAACCTTTTCTAAGGTTTGGGATTGTATGCGGTTGGTGCCCTCCAGGTGGATGCCCAGAGCCTCGAACCAGTCTAACCCGATGAGGCTGGTTCTGGGTGCCTCTGTGATCTGGACTGTTAAGTGCCCTAGGAATTTTTTGTATTCTACTTTTAGTTGTGCTTGTCCCTTTAATTGGATAGCGGCCCCCTGGAAATCTGCGAGGAGTATTTTGGAGGGCTGAAGGGAAATACGGCGTCTGCTTTTAAAGCTGATTTTTTTGAGAGTGTCCCAGGACATTATTGAGACGGAGGATCCGGAGTCGACCTCCATTTCGCAGGGCACCCCTTGAATCTTAACCCAGATCTTAATTTTGGGTTGTAAATGGTGGATGGTCGAGATTTTTTGTTTGGCCCGAATGGACAACACTGAGGGCTGGGAGGTTTCTTTGGCAGGGGGAGGGATTTTGGTCCTACCTGCCGGAATTTCCTCAAGCTCGTGGAGGGTTTCCCGGTTCAGGCTGCGGCATGCGGAGCGAATGTGCCCGGTCTTCCCACATCCGTGGCATTTTGCATTTCTAAAACGGCATGTGGCTCTGGCATGAGCCCCGCCGCAGCTGGCACACTTCGGTTTGGGGCCGGTGGAGGTGGGTCTTTGGCCTGGACCGGCTGGTTTGACTGGCCTGCGGTTTCTTCCATGGTCGGCGCTCATTTTGTTGAAGCAAGACATGATGTCGTCGACGCCGGTGCAGGCCTCCGGTTGCTCATTGTCTGGTTCCCAGGCATGGTGGACTGACCCGGCCGGGCTGCCTCTGAACACAGGGGAGCCCTCACGGTGGCTGTCTTCGTAGGCCATGATCTCTAATGTGAATTCAGTGAGGTCCATCGTGGTCTTGGCTACCAATTTCCGCTGGAGCCGCTCGTTAGAGAGACCGGCGATAACTTGGTCTCTGATGCGGTCTTCCAGGTCGGGAAATTGGCATCTGCGGGCCGCATGACGTACCCCTGTGATAAAAGCTGTGGATGCTTCGCCTGGTTGCTGGCGGCGGCGGGCGAAGTGGAGGCGCCAATACAATTCGGACTGACGGGGCATGAAGTGCTTGCTGAGGCGGTCGGTCAACTCAGCATATGGGATGGTCGCGACGGGGTCTGGGCTGCAGAGCCCTACAGCGATGTCGTAGACGGCGGGCCCACTGAGACACAGAAGGGCTGCAGCTTTGTGGCGGTCCTCCGTTATTTTGTTGATGATGAGGTAGCCCTCGACTTGCCCCCAGTGTGACTCCCATCCCTCGGGATGGCGGACGTCGAATTCTCTGATGTGACCTAAATTTGCCATGGTCTGGGTCCACAGTACTGTTCAAGCTGCAGAAGGGTTCCTTTGCCGTCAAAGCGGCTTCAGCAGTGACTTATCAGCGAGAGGGATCGGAACTCCTTCGCGGTGTGACTTAGCTCAGTAGGCAGCTCTGTAGTACCGGCATCCCACCTTCGTCGCCAGGTGAAATGTCTTCACAAAGACGAGAGAGAGAGAGACCATAGGCAAAGGTTCACAAGTTTATTCGGTTCAGCTCCGGGGCAGCTGACTGTCAAAACAATCCCGGCTTTTATAGAGAACTGTCAAATGTTACAACCAATCAGATAACAGTATTTTTCCCACCGCTCGGACAACAGCCAATCGTCATGCGGCATTCTGACAGCTCGGCGGCTGTCGGGGAATTCCTCTCAGCTGAGCGTTTGGCTCGGTTCGGAGGACCAGATTGTGAACTGCCGATTTGACAGTTCCGGGAACTGTCAAATCTGGCGCATGCGTGTTTGGTCCCGGCAGCCCGTCTGACAGCTGTCATTGAGAATGGCGGCCGGCGGGGCGGTGCGCATGCGCTGTTACTCCCAGCAGCCATTTGACAGCTGTCAACTGTCAAAGTCTGCCGGGCCGGTGCTTTCCTTGCTGTTTGGAGGTTCCTGGGTTTCTGATATGAATCACAAAGATATTACTAAAATGAGCCCTGCCAAACTACAACCCGTTGGATTTGCAGAAGATACCCAAAGCACTACAGATCCAAGCTGTATTTGTCATTGGTCAGTCCCACTTAGAGCCACATTGTTTTAAGGAGAGAAAAGAAAGTGAAAAAGGAAACAAGTTTGGAAAACGATCCCCTCTCATCCTGGTTATCCTTTCTTTTGCTCCACAAAGAATTTTGCATTGATTGCTGGAACTGTTTTGGTCGCAGCTGGTTCATTGTCCTCAAAAGAGACTCATTTGTTTTTTCCTTGCTTTTAAAATCTGAATTCTCTGACTATGATATGGCTGGCAGTTTTTGTATTTTATTTTGTGCTCCATTAATTTACAGCTGGTATCATGGAAAGGTTGTAGTGCCTAGAAACCGATACAAGATTTTCTCATTGTGTTTAGCTTCTTTCATTTGAGTTCTATGAAATATGCTGAATATTCAATTTTCCTGCCTTCATAAAGTGAAAAAAAAATTCCCTTTGAGCTGTCCACTATGATTCTTAAAACCTTTTTTCTAATCTGTCATTGCAAGCTGTTAGCCCTTTGCAGTAGATCAGACTACGAAGCCAAAGTTATGAATGTTAATTATATTAATTATTATAAAGTAACAGAATCTTGGAAGCCTGACTATGCCTCCCTCCTTCCTCAAGAGAAGTAGAGAGGTTTGACCTGGAACACTTTCTCAAATTCCTTTTCTGCCTCAATTTCAAATGTTTTTTATCTGACTGTTGTTTTGGTTGTGGTTCTGCCTACTGGTCCTCATAGTTATTACTATAGCCCATTATGCTGGTACTGAACCTAGGCAACTGAGCTAAAATGAATCACCTTTTAGTTTAAGAGATATTCAGCCATGTGATTATTTTTAATTATAAATTTATATCTGTGTTAGTTCCCTTAGATTTTTAATTTTTCAGTCATAACTTTGTCTCCACCCTCACTCCAAAGTTTCCATATCAATTTGCAAATTCAGCAAAAAAAATGAAACCATCTTTGCAAAATTGTATTGTATGCTTAAGAGGGTTGGTATAAGGGAAGCTTTCAGTTACCCAAATGTAATTAACTATGAGAAAAATGATAGTTGATAAAGTTATTTTGAATATTGATGAGAAATTAAAAAAAGTAAAAAGTAAAAAACAGGACATGGATTGAGTGAGGGAACTTTGATTACAAATACATTTGAGATATGTTTTGGCTTGAGAAGACACTATAAACTGATATTATTGACACTATAAATAACATTAGAAAAATGTGATGAAATTTAAGTTTCTTTCTCTGTGACAACCTACCCAGTGGCCCTGCCCTGTCAGCATCTGGTCAGGGCTGGAGGTGGAGAGGCCACGCGAGGGGTCTGGTCATTGTCACTCACACCTCTGGAGGCTTCCTGGCTGAGGCTGCAGAGAGGCACCCAGCAGGGCAGCCGCCCATGCCCAGAACCCCAGGATGGCCACCAGGTGGCAATGAGGAGACATCCCAGCTTCCACTCATTGCTGCTGGCCATCCGGGCTCTGTGGCCGTGGTCCGCCTGCAGAAAGAGCAGGAGGATGGAGGAGGAGGGCTGGCTGGGAATGAGCGCAGGGCTGACCATGGGGGGAATCTGACCAGCGCCAGCCTGGGGGAGAGGCTGAGGGAGCCCATAGGGAGGCATCCCAGCAAGCCCGGCTGGCCAGCAGCAGGCTGGAGAGTGCAGGACAGCGGCAGCTGCCCCAGGATGAGTGGTAAGTGGAGTGGGTGCTCCCAATGTCCACGGGGGAAGAAGCCACAAGGAGGCTCTGCACCAAGTCCAGCCCAGTCCCAGCACAGCACGGCAAGTGAGGCAGCAACCCCATGTGCATCCCCAAGTGTGAGCACACACACCCTGCCCTGCCAGGCAAGTGGAGCCACGGCATCTGCAGCAGAAGAGTGCAGGCAGGCAGCGGAAGGCACAAGGAACCCCAATCCCAGCACAGCCCCTTCCTACTCTCCTCTTCCCCCCTTGGAAGAGCTATGGGGCTCAGAAGCCTCCCCCCCATGCTCCCCCACCCCGCCCAGGGAAGAAAACCATCATGAGACACTCTTCTGTTTTAACATTTTTTCCTTGTTGCTTTTTGGAGTTTTCATCCTGCTTTCATGAGACGGCAGCGTTTGGGTGGGAGTGTAGCTGCCTCCTCCCCCCCAAGCCATTAGCTGAGCAAGATGCCCTCCTGCCCACTGCCCCACCCACCAGTGACCCCCTGGATCTCCCCCAACCCTGCTCGGCCCCCACAGACATCCCTCCCCAGGGATGGCCATGCCCACCCAGAGGCCACGCCCACCCGGCACCCGGCGATACATAAGTGGGTTTTGGGTTGCAGTTTGGGCACTCAGTCTCTAAAAAGTTCACCACCACTGTTCTAGGCAATGTTCTATTTTCACAACATAATGTGGGGTTTTCCACTTCAGCAAAATAAGTTCTAAGCAGTTTAGCAATAGGGCAAGCTGCAGGCCAAGTCTTTTGTTTGAAGATTGTTCAGAAATATAATTCCAAGAAAGTTACGTAAGCAATGTTTATGATATAATCATTGCACAGAGGTGAAATAGTTTTTCTATAGCTTGATTATAATGTGGCCTCCATAGCTAATCATAAAATAAGTTCTGGAACTGTTTTTTCCCCTTTTAAGTTTCTTTTGATCTCATTTTCTTTTGCTTCCTTTTCTATCCTATTATGGGGAATAGTGCTTTCACCTTTTGTAGTCCACCCTAACCCCTTCATGGATTACTGCCTTGTCATGCTGAAGGGGCTTGCATAATTCAATGAAACTATGAGCTATGCCGTGCAGGGCCACCCAAGATGGAAAGGTCATAGCAGAGAGTTCTGACAAAATGTGATCCACTGGAGAAGGAAATGGCAACCCACTCCAGTATCTTTGCCATGAAAACCCTATGGACAATAACATGAAGCAGTAGGCGTGAGCTTAAATGGACTCCAGAAGATGTTAGAGGACAGGGAGGCCTGGAGGAACGTTGTCCATAGGGTCGCGATGGGTCGGACACGACTTCACAGCTAACAACAACTTGGAAGAGAAGATATGGTTCCTTCCATTGGATCATGTCCTCTACCACAGCAGAAAGAAAAAATTAATCTCAGGAAGACTGCAATTCATTACTATAGGTTTAAAAAAAATTTGACACATCAAAGTTACAACATTATTTTATTGTTGTAACATTTGATGTGAAGAATTTCAAGTTTCAAGATTTACTTTGCTGTGTGTGTTTTAATGTAGCTGAGAATCTAAACAGATTGTTCATTGTTTTTGGACTTGGCCCTCTCATGGTATGTGAGATTAGCACAAAACTAATAACAATAACAATAACAATAACAGTTGGAAGGGACCTTGGAGATCATCTAGTCCAACCCCCCCCCCCCGGACTAGATGGTAGAGGGCAGGAAACCCTATACCATTTCAGACAAATGGCTGTCCAGTCTCTTCTTAAAAACTTCCAGTGTTGGAACATTCACGGCTTCTGTAGGCCGGTTGTTCCACTGATTAATTTTTCTAACTGTCAGAAAATTTCTCCTTAGTTCTAGGTTGCTTTTCTCCTTGACTAGTTTCCATCTATTGCTTCTTGTCCTGCCTTCAGGTGCTTTGGAGAATAGCTTGATTTCCTCTTCTTTGTGACAGCTCCTGAAATATTGGAACACTGCTATCATGTTACCCCTAATCCTTCATTGACATACCCAATTCCAGCAAACGTTCCTTATATGCTTTAGCCTCCAATCCCCTAATCATCTTTGTTGTTCTTCTCTGTACTCTTTCTAGAGTCTCAACATCTTTTTTACATTGTGGTGACCAAAACTGGATGTAGTATTCCAAGTGTGGGCCTTATCAAGTGTGGGCCTTTACCATTGTAACACTTCACATGATCTTGATTCTATCCCTCTGTTAATGCAGCCTAGCACTGTATTGGCTTTTTTGGCAGGTGCAGCACACTGCTGGCTCATATTTAAGTGATTGTCCACTAGGACTCAGAGATCCCTCTCACAGTTGCTACTATTGAGCAAGATACCACCTATACTATATCTGTGCATTTGGTTTTTCTTGCCTAAATGTAGAACCTTACTTTTTTCACCATTGAATTTTATTTTGTTAGATAGCGCCTCATGTTCAAGTCTGTCAAGATCCTTCTGTATCTTAAGCCTATCTTCTGGAAGGTTGGCTATTCCTGCCAGCTTGGTGTCGTCTGCAAATTTGATGAGTTCCCCATCTATCTCCTCATTCAAATCATTGATGAAGATGTTGAAGAGGACTGGGCCCAGAACAGAGCCCTGGGGCACCCCACTACACACTTTGCTCCATGTAGATGCAGTTCCATTGAGGACCACATGTTAAGTACGGCCAGTCAGCCAGCTGGAATCCATCTGGTGGTGATGCTGTCTAACCCACATTTGTCTATCTTATCAAGTAGTAGTTGTGGTCTACTTTATCAAATGCTTTACTGAAGTCCAAGCAAATTATATCAACAGCATTCCTCTGGTCCACTAATTTTGTCATCTGGTCAAAGAATGCAATAAGATTTGTCTGGCATGATCTGTTTTTGACAAACCCATGTTGGGTTTTAGTAATGACTTTGTTTGCCTCTAAGTGTTCACTGATTTGTTGCTTGATTATCTTTTCCAAGATTTTCCCAGGTATTGAGGTCAGGCTGATAGGTCTGTAGTTTCCTGGATCCATTTTTTCCCCTTTTTTGAATGTGGGAACTACTTCAGCTCTTTTCTAGTTCCCCAGTGCTCCAGGTTCTTTGAAAGATATTGTTCAGTGGTTCTGAGATCACAACTGCCAGTTCCTTCAGAACCTTGTGGTGTAGTCCATCTGGTCCCGGTGATTTAGATAAGATAGATAAAATAACTTTTATTGTCATTTTTTACTGTGGGCACAATGGAACACATCAAGAATGAAATTTAGTTCCCTGCTCTCAAAGTGAACTGTTAGAGTTTTACAGCTTTCCAGCACAAAAGTAAGCCCAAAATTTAAGCATGCATTCAAAATGAGCAGGAGGCTCATTAGAAAAACTTTATCTAGAATATATATATATAAACATGATACATACAGTTTCATTCAGCTCTGGGGAACATCAACAACTCTTAACTTAGAGATCAGAGAAAAACAACACAGAGAAGACACGCCCACGCTGGATCACATGCCTCACACAGCCAATACTGTGTCTTAATCAAAAATAGTTCTCATTGGCTGGTTTGTTGCTATGGCTATTCCAGTTCATAAATTCTTACACACTGACTCTCCTCCCTTTATGACTGGAATAGACATAAAACCAAATAATTTAATATTCTTCCCATGGCGTACTCCACCCAACAGCTTGGTCATTACATCTGCCAGATTGTCATCTGAAGAACAATGAAGCAAACAAATTAGTTTACTTTTGATGGCTTCTCTGACATTACAATACTTAATGTCCACATGCTTGCTTCTACTTTTCATTCCGTCACCTGTTGCTATTTTAATGCAAGCAACATTATCTTCAAATACTGTTACAGCTTCTTTGACTTCTATATTTAAATCCTTTAACAGCTGTACATACCAGGTTACCTCTGAACAAAGTTCTGACAGAGAAATAAATTCTGCCTCTGCAGTAGAAAAAGCTACAGTTGTTTGTTTTCTGGACTTCCATCCAATCAAAGTCCCTCAAAATAATACCACAAACCCAGAATTGGACTTTCTGGTTTGCATATCATTGGCATAATCACTGTCAACATATCATTTTAACTTTAACTCTTCAGAGACCTGTATTTGAAGACCCAATTTCACAGTTCCCTTTAAATACCTGAGAATTCTCTTCACACCTATCCAATACAACTGCATTGGTGTGGCAATAAAGCGACTTAAGATGCTTACTGCACAAGCTATGTCTGGCTTTGACCATTGTGACAGCTATAACAGGCTTCCTATTGCTGACTGATATATCTCCTAATCACAGGCTTCATGTCAGGACCCGCTTCAATCCCACATCTTAAGAAAGCAGAACTCTTGGAAGCAATTTCTTCCAACAGGAACTTTTATTAAGAGTAGTTGATAGCAAACATGATAGACAAGATCTGAGATTTCCTGCACAGAGTGATAGATTAAAGTATCCCCAAAAAAGACCCCACCCCATAGTCTGCCCACCCGATGTGGGATAGCCAATCCCCAGGTGTTAAGTCCATCATGTGAAAAGGGGAGATAACATTGGTCTGTCTCCAGCTCACGCAGTGATGGTTGGCGGCTTCTTCACACCTTCCTCTGAGAATGTAGACATAAACCAGGCACTGAGGTTACATTCCTTATTTCCTCCATTGTTCTAGCTGACAGTTTAGGAAGATAGAGTTCAGAGAGAGAGATAATGCAGGAAGCAAATTGTTACATTGCAGTGAGTGGGTAGAGGACACAGAGGCAATAAACAAAGCAAAAGTTTACATTGTAATGGAAAGAGGAAGCAAAGGCAATAAACCCGCAGGGAGTATGGCAGAACCCAGGGAAAGGTGAGATTTGATTTTGGGTCAGAGGGGATAGACAGAAGTGAAATAGGAATTGGTTCTGACATCCTGCTCCCCCTTAAAAATAGGAGAGATTCACCTGTAGAGAAAACAAAACAGGTATAGAGGTTAGTCTGGTTTGTTGGGATATGAAACTTCTTTAGCAGTTTGGGTGCTCTGACATGACGTTTGTGGACCCATTCATCCTGCGAAGAGGGAAGGTGTTTCCACACTCCTGAGTATTGGGTTGCCCCATGATACTTCCTACAATGTAGCATTTCTTTATCTCAAAGTGTTATTCTCCTTCAAACATGATTGGAGATGGGGCTGGGATTTTTGGCCATAACGGTGACCGTAGTTCTCATTTCAGTAAGCTGCAGTGAAAACTTGAGGGCCTGAGGTTCTTGTGTAGTTCTAATTCTAATGTTACTGGGTTTATGATTCTTTTAATTGGAAAAGGTCCTATATATTTAGGACCAAGATTTTTACAGGGCTGAAGGGATTTTAGGTATTTTGTAGACAAATATACCATTTCTCGACTCTTTTTTCATCCACTTGTGCTTTGTGTAGCTTCATCTAAGGCTTTCCTAACCACTGGCCAAGTGTTTTGTAATTGGGATATCCATTCTTTCAGAGATGGGATTGCCAGTTCGTTTGTGGTTAATTTTGGCATAGGGTTGAAGTTTTGGCCAGTGGCTACTTGAAAGTGAGTGTAGCCTGTGTTGGAGTGGACTGCATTATTGTAAGCAATTTCTGCAAAAGGGAGTATGTCCACCCAATTCATCTGCTGGAAATTAATAAAGCACCTTAAGTATTGTTCAAGTACTGAGTCTGAATGTTCCATCAATGCATTGCACTGAGGAGGATGACTAGATGACAGTCCCTGAGTGGTTCCTAAGAGGGATAAAAATTATTTCCAAAATTCTGATGTAAATTGCATTCTTCTATCTGATATGATGCGTTGGGGTGCCCCATGCAGTCTGTAGATTTGCTGCACGAATAGTTTCACTAAAGTTTTTGTGGTGGGGATCTTTTGGCAAGGGCTGAAGTGCACCTGTTTGGAAAACAAGTCCGTGACCATCCAGACTACAGTGTTCCCATTGCTTTCTGGTAATTCCACTATAAAATCCATAGATATTTCATTCCAGGGGGCTGAGGGATTCGCCACTGGTTGTAGCAGTCCTGGCAATTTCCCTTGCAACCTCTTTGCAGTAGCACAAGTCGGGCAGCTGGCCACATAACTTTCTATGTCCTTTTTCATGGATGGCCACCAAAATTGCCTTTTAATTAAATGTAATGTTTTTACAAATCCAAAATGCCCTGCTGATTTTGTATCATGGCACAGCTGTATGAAAGTGACCCTCTGGGTGGTTGGTATATATAACTTCTCCCCCATCCATGGCAGTCCATCCTTGATCGTGCACAAGTGTCTATTTTTCTGGAACCATTCATCTGTTTCTAAAGTTTTCTTGAATTTGATTCCAGTTTGGCTACCCAACTGTGGCTTTATTTTAGCTTGGGCCCTGGTGTTTACTGGCATTGCCAGTTGTGGTTCAGGCATGAGTGGTTTAGAAATGGTGGCTCATGTGCTGTTATATTGGGGCATGTGAGACAGGGCATCTGCCAGGAAGTTCTATCCCCCCAGCAAGTGTTTGAGAGTAAAACGGAAATGGTGAAAGTGCTGGGACCAGCGGGCCTGCTTAGGGGTGAGCTTTCTGGGTGTTTTTAGTGCTTCCAAGTTTTTGTGATCTGTCCAGACCTGGAAAGGGATTTTATTCCCTTCAAGGAAATGGCACCATGTAAGTAATGACCATCTCACAGCATACACTTCCTTTTCCCACACAGCCCAGCATTGTTCCATCTCAGTGAGTTTTGTGGATGTGTACGTGCATGGTTGCAGTACCCCTTCCTCGTTTTCTTGTAATAGTACAGCCCCCACCACCATATTGCTTGTATCCACCTGTATTATGAAGGGTTTATCTGAGTCCAGGTGCCTCAGTACAGGTTCGGCAGAAAAGAGTCTCTTTAACCTCTTGAACGTCGCTTGGCATTCTATTGTCTATTTCAGTGGTTGGCTGGGTTTCAATGAGGTTTTCCCCCTTCATTTTTAACAAGTTCGTGAGGGGCAGGGCTATTTGAGTGAATGAGATGATGAACTGGCAGTAAAAGTTTGCGAAACCCAGGAAACTTTGCAATTGTTTCCTTATGTGAGGTGGTGCCCATTCTAGCAATGCCCTGACTTTTTCAGGGTCCATTTCAATGCCCTGTGGGGATATGTGATAACCCAGGTAGTCTATTTTTTCCTAGTGGAACTCGCATTTTGGTAGTTTGACATATAGGCGGGCAGCTCACAGTTTCTTTAAAACTGCTCTGACTAGGTTGACATGCTCCTCTTTGGACTTGGTGAAGATAAGGATGTCATCTAAATAAACCAGGACCCCCTTAAATAGGTGCTCCCTTAGCACCTCATTGATTAATTGCATAAATACTGTGGGGGGCCCTTGTAGTCCAAACGACAAAACTTTGAATTGGTAGCATTCCATTGGGCAATTAAGTGCAGTTTTCCATTCATCCCCTTCCTTAATCCTAATGCAGTAATACGGTTCTCTTAGGTCTAGTTTGGTAAAAATTCTTCCTTTTGATAGGTGGGATAACATGTCCTTCATGAGGGGTAGGGGATACAGGTTACTTTCACTGATTGCATTCAGAGCGCAGTAATCAACGCACAAGAACAAAGTGCCGTCCTTCTCTCTAAAAATGACTGGGGTGGCTACTTTGGGTTTGGCAGGTTCGATAAATCCCCTTTCTAGGTTTTTATTTATGAATCTTTCCATCTCCTCCTTCTCTTTAGGGCTCATGGAGTACAGCCTGGGCATCATGAGTTTTGCCCCAGGTTTGATTTCTATGGCACAGCCCATTTCTATGGCAGATGAGGAGTGAGCTTATCTGCCCATTCCTCACTGAAAACTTCAGCAAGGTCTTGATATTCCTCCAGTATTTTGGGTAACCCCTTTTCCTCTCCCACTGACACTTTCTCCACTCCTGGGCTTGGTAGGGCTCCTTGGGGTGTTAAATTTGCATGATCCCCTTTCAGAAAATTGAGTTCTGCCATCCTCCAATTTACCCAAGGGCTCCATTTCTTTAGCCACACCAGCCCTAGGATCACTGGGCATTCCATGCCTGGGGTCACTACAAACGTTATGTCTGCTATAACCCCCCTGCTATGGACCTATCTAACTGGCTGAACGAGATCGGCTGTTTCAGCCTCCTTACAGGGATGCCCAAGCTTCCCACTAGCGTCGGGCTAATGAGGCAGTGGGTGCAGCCAGAGTCTATTAAGGCTTTCACCTTGAGAGCTTCAGACAAGCAGGGGGCTAATATAGTCACTGTCTTGAGGATGGGCGTCCACTTACCAGGGGTTCACCCTCTGAGTTGTTGTCTGAGGTATCTGCCACTCCTGCAGTATAGGCTGCAGTTCCCTGTCCATGCTTGGCCGAGGGTATGGACTCTATAGCCTCTGTTGCCCTCATGGCAGCTTTGTGTGGCTTGGCTGGGGACTTCCCTTATTTTCTGGCTGGTGATAGATTTTGGTTGCATTGAGGGAGTTTTGAGCAGCACTCTACAGTGCGGTGCCCCTCTCTTCTGCACTTGAAACAGCCTGTTGACTTCTTGGCCATGGCTGGTGGTTTTGCTGGTTTGCACAACAGTTCAGGAGGTAAGCAGCCCCACAGTTTCCCTCTATGGTACCTCTTCAGTAGGTCGATCTCTGCTTCCTCCTCCAGGATGTACCATTCATTGAGCCGGCATGGGTCATCTCTTTTTTTTTTTATTAAAGAGTTTTACAAAAACAAAATTTTACAATATATCCCCAAATCCCTCCCACCCCAAACCCACCCACTTCCCCCCCACTTCCCAGAGCTAAATACAGGATTATAGTTACAATAATCATATTCTAAATAAAATTATACATAATATACAATTAACCAAACTCATAATGTGCTTTAACTCTCTTTTAACATAACTACCAACAACATACCAATAACAATGAATATCTCAATATTCATTGAGCCGGCATGGGTCATCTCAAGGCAGGCAAGCATCATATAGGTCGTAGTTTAGGCCATCTTTGAAGTGGCTAAGGAGGATGTCTTCTGGCCAGTTCAGCTTGTTGGCAATGGCCCAAAATTCTTGTGTATATTCCGCTACTGGGTGTCTGCCTTGCCTCACTGTTTTGATCTTCTTGCAGGCTTTTTGGTCAGCCAGGGGGTCCTCGAATTGCCTTCTCAGGGAGGATATGAAGCAGTTGAAGTTGTGGAGCTCTGGGGCATTGGAAAGATGCAGGTTCACCATCCAGTCTGCAGCCACCTCTTCCAGAGTGGACTGCATGATACGGATATGGGGTTCATTGCTGGGCATGTCTCATCTGTATTTTTCCATGTAGCTAAGGACTTGGGTTAGGAAGAACCCCAAGCGTTGCGACTCTCTGCTGAATTTCATGTCCAGCAGCGGAAAGGGAATGGAGAAGAAGCTGTGAAAGGAGAGTTCAGCAGGCAGGGAGGAAAAAGAGACAGGGAAGAAGCAGCAGCTGTTGCTGGAAGAAAAGGTCCCCTGGTTCATTTTCTCCAGCCAGGACAATGCAATTAGCATTGATGAAATGCAAAGCCAGGAGATGAGCATGTTGGAAAGGTTTATTTAGTTCTGGGTCAGCTGGCAGCTTGATTGGCTTACCATAAGGATTTTTATACAATTTTTACAGCATTCTGTAGTTCAGAGGCTTGGTTTGTGTGCTTTGGTTATTGGAATATTTAAGTCTGTTTCACAAAGGCTAGCAATGAGTCCAAAATGTTGGCTTCCATAGGTTTAATCCCTTTAAATAAAGTTTTACCCCCTTATCTTGAGTCTGTCTATGGCTTTTAACAAGTTTTCTTTGTAAGTAAACAGGCTTAATTTAGGTTCTGGTTGTAACATTATGACATGCCTGAGGCAGCTTAAAGAAAAAAAAACAGAGTTAGTTTTCCTTTATTTTGGGAGGCTTTTGTGAGCCTTTCTTGCTTTGCACTTGATTCCTGTGTCTTTATGGGTACAGTGAAGGAACTGTGTGTGTGTGTGTATGTGCATTCTTACTACACTGTGGAAGGAGGAGAGGGAGAGAGAAAGAACGGTCAAACAGCCAGCTGGTAGTGGTGCATATTAATAAATATGGATAAATTCATCATACATTTGTCAGTGCAAAGGGAAAGTGATTCAGCAAAGAAACTGCCACTGAAGAAATTAAAACCAGAACTTTTTTCCTTTTTTCCTACAGTTTGTAATTTTTTATTTGTTGTTGTTAGTTGCGACCCCATGGACAACGTTCCTCCAGGACTTCCTATCCTCTACCATCTTCTGCCTACTGATTCTGTGACTCCATCCAGCCATCTCATTCTCTGTCGTTCCCTTCTTCTATTGCCCTCAATCTTTCCCAGCATTAGGCTCTTCTCCAGTGAGTCCTTCCTTCTCATTAGGTGGCCAAAGTATTTGAGTTTTAGCTTCAGGATCTGGCCTTCTAAAGAGCAGTCAGGGTTGATCTCCTCTAGGACTGACCGGTTTGATCGCCTTGCAGTCCAAGGGACTCGCAGGAGTCTATTCCAGTACCAGAGTACAAAGGCCTCAATTCTTTGGCCCTCAGCCTTTCTTATTTTCACAGCAATACATTGTAACTGGGAAAACCATGGCCTTGACTATAAGCACATTTGTTGGCAGGGTGACGTCTCTGCTTTTTAGTATGCTGTCTAGATTTTCCATAGCTTTCCTCCCCAGGAACAAGCATATTTTAATTTCTTGGCTGAAGTCTCCATCTGCGGTGATCTGGCTCAAGGTCAGTGACCACCCCATCGTGGTTATCAGGGTTGCTAAGCTCATTCTTGTGTAGTTCTTCTGTTTAATTTTGCCACCTCTTCTTAATCTCTTCTGCCTCTGTTAAGTCCCTGCCATTTTGGTCCTTTATCATGCCCATCTTTGCATGAAACATTTCCTTCATATCTCCAATTTTCTTGAAAAGATCTCTGGTCCTCCCTATTCTATTTTTTCCTTCTATTTCTTTGCACTGTTCATTTGAGAAGGCATTCTTATCTCTTCTAGCTATTCTCTGGAATTCTGCATTGGGTGTATCTTTTTTCTTTCTCCCTTCTTTCCTCAGCTATTTGCAAAGCTTCCTCAGACAGCCTTTTTTTTATTCCATTTATATCCCACCCTTCTCCGAAGACGCAGGGTGGCTTACAAGCTTAGCAGTAGCCTTCATTCTATGTATATGCCTGCTTATTAGGGCTTTCACACACACCCCAAGCAGCATTATTACAAAGTCAGCTTAATTGCCCCCAACAATCTGGGTCCCCATTTTACCTACCTCGGAAGGATGGAAGGCTGAGTCAACCTTGAGCCTGGTGGGATGCGAACCTGCACTAATTGCAGGCAGCTGGTGTTACTTAAGGAGGCTTTCTTGCATTTCTTTTTCTTTGCGATGGTTTTAGTTGCAATGTTGCAAACCTCCATCCATAGTTGCAATGTTGCAAACCTCCATCCATAGTTGCAATGTTGCAAACCTCCATCCATAGTTCTTCAGGCACTCTGTCTATCAGATCTCATTCCTTAAATCTATTTGTCACCTGTACTGTAAATTCATCAGGAATATGATTCAGGTCATACATGAGTGGCCTAGTGGTTTTCTCTACTTTCTTCAATTTAAGCCTAAATTTTACAATGAGAAGCTGATGATCTGAACCACAGTCAGCTCCTGGACTTGTTTTTACTGATTGTTTAGAGCTTCCCCATCTTTGGCTGCAGAGCATATAGTCAATCTGATTTCTGTGTTTACCTTTTGGTGATTTCCATGTATAGAGTCGTCTCTTGGGTTGTTGGAAAAGAGTGTTTGTGTCGAGCCCCCTGGGCCTGACACACAATGGAGGGAGGAAACCCAGTGCCGGCCTGCCACCTCCCTCCCAAACTGTGCCCTGGCTGGGGCCGCTGCCAGGAAGCCAGCAGAATGCCTAGAGCTCTCAGTGGAGGCCAGGGCTGCTTTGGGGCTTGCCGCCTGCCCCCCCCATTTTCCTCACTGGCAGCAGAATGCCGAGAGCTCTCCACAGAGGCCAAGGCCAGTTTTGGGCTCACCACTTCCCCCCCATTTTCTTCACTGGTTGGGCCACCACCGGGAAGCCAGCAGAATGCCGGGAGCTCTCCGCTGAGGTTGGGGCTGCTTCTGGGAGACCGCACGGCCAAAGAAGTGTGGCACAAGATGACCCAGCATTATTTAATTAATTTTAATTTTATTAGATTTTATTATGCTGTATGGCATCCCCATGGCATCCTTATGGCTGAGGGCATGGACCTCTCTGCAGTGGATGTGGGGAGTGGAACCCCTACAGCTCAGGCCATGGAGCACAGAATGGCGGGACATTGCTGCTGGACCTGCATGCCTGTTCTGGAGGAGAACAGAGGGCCTGAACTGACACTTATGTGGTCTTCCCACCGGATGCTGGCTTGTGGACTGGGGGTGGGGCTACGAATCCAAAACACTATGTAAAGCACTGGAAGCAGTTCACTGACTTTTTCTTTGCATGGAACAAAGCATCTGTTACTCATTCCTGTTTGCTGGTAGCTGCTTTCAAACCAAGAAGGACGTTGTGACATTAAACCTTTAATGAGCCTTGGTGGAGCAGTGGGCTAATGCCTCCTTAAGTAACACCAGCTGCCTGCAATTAGTGCAGGTTCGCATCCCACCAGGATCAAGGTTGACTCAGCCTTCCATCCTTCCGAGGTAGGTAAAATGAGGACCCAGATTGTTGGGGGCAATTAAGCTGACTTTGTAATAATGCCGCTTGGGGTGTGTGTGAAAGCCCTAATAAGCAGGCATATACATAGAATGAAGGCTACTGCTAAGCTTGTAAGCCGCCCTGAGTCTTTGGAGAAGGGCGGGATATAAATGGAATTAAAATAAAAAAGTCAAACTGACATTGTGACAGTTTGCTATGACCATTGTATTCTCTTGACAAAACTCTATCAGCCTGTGCCCTGCTTCATTTTGTACTTCAAGGCCAAACTTGCCTGTTATTCCAGTTATCTTTCCTACTTTAGCATTCCAAACGTGATAAGGACATCATTCCAAGGGTGATAAGGACAACATTTTTGGTGTTGATTCTATAAGGGGCTGTAGGGCTTCATAGAACCGGTTAATTTCATCCTCTTCAGCACCAGTGGTTGGGGCATAGACTTGGACTACTTTGATATTGAATGGTTTGCCTTGGATTTGCACTGAGATCATTCTGTCATTTGAGGGATTGTATCCCAGTATTGCTTTTCTACTTTTTTATTGATTATGAAGGCTGCTCCATTTCTTCTGAGGGATTCTTGCCCACAGTGTTATACCTGATGGTCATCTGAATTAAATTCACCCATCCCTGTCCATTTTATTTTGCTGATTACTAAGATGTTGATGTTCAGTCTTGTCATCTCTTGTTTGACCACATCCAGTTTGCCTTGATTCATGAATCTTACATTCCAGGTTTCTATGGAGAAAAAATCTTTAAGCATCGGACTTTCCTTTCACCACCAGATGCATCCACAGCTGAGCGTCCTTTTGGCTTTGGCCCAGTGGTTTCATTCTTTCTGGCACTATTTATTTATTTATTAATTGAATTTATATACTGCCCTATTCCCGAAGGACTCAGGGCGGTTCACAGGGCAAGTTGAAAACAATACAAAAAGAGAGAATAAAATACAATTAAATTAATATAAGCCCACAAAATTAAGATAACATTAAAATTGAAATTTAAAATTAATTTAATTTAGTTTAATTTAATTTAATTTAATTTAATTTAAAATCCCTCAGTCCAGGCCAGACTACTAGTACTAGCCCTCTGCTCTTCCCCAGTAGCGTATTGGATGCCTTCCAACCTGAGGGGCTCATCTTCCAGCATCATATCTTTTTTTCCTTTTGGTACTGTCCATGGGGTTTTCATGGCAAAGATACTGGAGTGGGTTGCCATTTCCTTCTCCAGTGGATCACATTTTGTCAGAACTCTTTGCTATGACCTGTCCATCTTGGGTGGCCCTGCATGGCATAGCTCATAGCTTCAATGAGTTACTCAAGCCCCTTCACCACAATAAGGTGGTAATCCATGAAGGGGAACATTTTATTAAATTATAGAATAAAATACAAAAATACCAAAGCAAATAATAGGACACAGTGTGGAGGAAAAAGGAGGAAAAAGTGATGGGGAGAAGGGAAAAAGAAAAGGCATTGACTTCTGACTTCCTTTGTTGCAGTAGAAGGAAGCATTAACATTGGGCCTCACCTTTTTACTTTTCCATAATATTATAAACTAGCCATTTCTATAACAACAAATAAATCTAATCAGTAAAACCCCAAATCCCCCCTTTTTAATTAATAAAGTTTTTGACACCTTGCTAAGCACTGGTGGTACTCAAATATTGTCATGTCCTAAAAGTGGTACAATCTGTGAAAAGGTTGAAAAGCCTTGATCTAGACTATTTAGTACCAACAGCACCTTCTGAGATTCAGGAATCTACATTTCTCGCTGTTCTAATTCAACAAATAGTTTCTGCATGTGGAACAAATGCTCTTCTATATGGCAGCAGCTGGGCTCTGTACAATTGCCTCAATAATTGCATTATATTGCATGCTGAAGAACTCACATGGACACTTCTCAACTTCAACCAAACCTCTTTTGCAGTTTTTAAGTCAGCTACATTTAAGAATTGTTCATCTTCCACACATAAGATGATGTAAGCCAGTGCCTTATCATGCCTCCATTGATCTGCAGCTGCTAATTGTCCCTGGGGTAGATTAATATTAATATTCCAGAGTTCCTCAGCCTTCAGGAAGCATTCCATTTTTGGAGCCCAAATAAGATAATTCTTTTGTCCCAATTGAGGCAGAAAGCTCTCCTTTAAATCAGCCATCCTTCAAGCCTTCAGCTGAGCAGTCTTACTCAGACTCCCAGAAATCCTGAGCCAGCCACACTGAGGGGAAAGAGAGAGGTTTCCAAGCTGAGCCATGCTGGCTCAGGAATTCTGGGAGTTGAAGTCCTTGAGTCATAAAAGAGCCAAGGTTGCCTACCTTGCACTAGAGGAGGACATTAAAATTATTTACAAGGTTACTTCTTTAGGAACTAAACTTTTAGAATCTAAAACAGCTAATTCAAAAAAACCAGCAGGAAAGAACCTCACATTTTTCATCTGCTTCTGTCTTTTGGAAGGTAAAATTAGATAACAAAATAATCTATTTCCTATGTTAACATCTCTGCAATGAAATCAATAAAGGTAACAGGAAAGAAATGAGAAACATTTTTCTCAATGTAATATGTCTAATTTAGCTGATGCTAGAAAAAATAGTATCTTTTCTACATACTCTATTACAACTAAACCACTTTAAATTAAACAACTTAAGAATGAAATATTCTTAATTTGGACTTTACTTTTACTGTTTGGACTGTTGTGTTTTGAAAAATAGATTATTTAGAATCTAGTTATGTTGCACTTCAGTCTTTAAATAATTAACCTAGTATATACATAACAATATATGATGTTTTCCATGGTGAGCTTAACATCAATAACAACATTTACTAAAAAGGCTAAAATAATTTCTGGTGGTATTATCTGTACATTAAAATCTTGTTTAGTCACAATCTTTCACTTTTCACATTCTGGACAAGCAGTGGTCATGTATCCTAGCAAAAGATGTTACATATGTGCATAAGCATAGTCAGTAGCATATGCCTTTTTAAAAATATCAAACATGCAAAGAAACAAAAATAAGTCCAAAATATCTGTATTACATCCAGAAATGCCAACTTTACAACCAATATTTCTCATCCATAACTATGGCACCCTAAGGATACCTGCATACATGTAAATGCTTCTCTGGGATCAGTAATGCAGCAGGGATTGCTTTTTCCTTCCAATAACAGATTGCTGGAAAATACCAAACATGGCCTTGAGAATTCCAATGTTTGTTACAAATTTTTCTGGATGTGGTTGGAAAGAGGCCTAGAAATGCCAGCACAAATACATCACACTTGCTGAACGTGCACATGCAACTAATTACAATCTTCAATTATATATGATATATCTAAAATGAGATGGGCTGTCTCAACTGCAACTTGCAAAGCGTTCCATTTTGTGGCAAAACAATCCACGACAAGCTGATCAGCAGAGCTTAGAGAGGACTCATTAACACAATTTTGGGGAAGGAAAGAAACAGAAGGACAGTTTAACATCTTCCAGTTGATGTTATGTTATGTAACATCTTATGGGAGTTGAAGTCCACGAGTCATAAAAGAGCCAAGGTTGCCTACCCTTGGCCTATTAGCTTTCAAAGGCCAATAGGAATTGCTGCTGAGCGCGCCAAAAGACCCGGCCAACAAATGTTGCACAGGCAGCAAAGGCAGGAACTTTGCACCCCTCCCTGCTGCCCAACTACACCATTTCAACTAGGTAAGTAAGATATTATTTGCAAATAGGATGGAAATAAACAATTTAGGCTGTATTTACATCAGGGCTTTTCAGCCTTTTCAGAAATTTTACCACTTTTAGGACATGACAATATTCAAGCACCACCAGTGCTTAACAAGGTGTCAAAAACTTGATGACTAAAAAAAAAGGGGGGGTATTTGGGGTTTCATTGGTTAGATTCATTTATTGTTATAGAAATGGCTAGTTTATAATATTATAGAAAAGCAAAAAGTTGAGGTTCAATGTTAATGCTTCCTTCTACTCCTGCAATAGAGGAAGTCAGAAATCAGTGCCTTTTCTTTTTCCCTTCTCCCCCTCACTTTTCCCTTTTTCTCTCACCCTTCGCTCACAAAAGCCCCCCCACTCACTCACACTTTGCTCACAAAAGCCTCCAGTCACTCTCACTCACTCCTCCGTCTCTTTCAAAGGCACCTTGTTCAGTCTCTGCCCCACTCACTCCGTCTCTTTCAAAGGCCTCTTGCTCGCTCACTTACTTACTGCCCCATCGCTTCCAAATGCCATTTGCTCATTCACACACTCACTTACTGCCCCATTGGTTCCAAATGCTTCCAAATGCCACTTGCTCGCTCACTCACTCACTGCATTTGGAAGCGACAGAGCAGTAAGTGAATGAGTGCCGGTGCTGGAGGCCATCAACTGTTTGGCACTGGAGACCACTGCCATGAGGAACACAGCTCTGGGTTGGGGTTCAGAGCAGCTCTGGGTGGGGGCTCAGCACGGGCCGCGATGTGGCAACTGCAGGGAGGGGAATCCCCATGGCAGCTGTGGTGAGGAGAACCCCCATGGCATGTGGCTCCGAGCCGCAGGGTAGGGGTGCAAAGGATGGGCGGTGATGCTGTAGCAAGACACCGGCATCGCTCCCAGTGACAGCACCTCTCAGTTCCGGCACCTTTTTTTTTTTTTTAGAAAAAAAGCACTGGTGGTAAGGATAGGAGAAGTTAGAAAGGAAGATGTGCTTGAACTCATCTAGGGTAGACAAGTGCTCAGTGCTGCCCACAGCACTTCCCATTGCTGACCGGCGATTAAGGTAACTGTATCCAGTTCCTCTGGGCTGCTAAAGTCAGGTTTAATTTATGAATGTAGATTTGAGGGATCCTCTCAGTTCTAAATAAATCACCACTTACCCATCTAGGACACTTGTAGTAAATATTCACTGGTGCAATCCTCTGTCTGAAAAAGAGATTCATGTGGAAAATAGATTGCATTTGAGCTGGCATACAGAATTTCAATAAGAAAAATAAAATGCTCCTGCAGTTCTTTGCCTTTTTCTTTTGAAGAGCTGGGGTTTTCCAGCAATAAGTAATATAAGATCAAAGAATGTATGATGCTTGTTTTTAGCTATATAAGGAACTAAAATATTAGAATAGAACACCTACTTTTAATTACATATGTGTAGCACATTTTTTCATGTACATTTCAAATATCACAGAAATACACACATATCTAGATCAGTATATTCTTTTAAAGAAATAAAAAACAACTCCTGTATCTGGCAATACTTTTACAAGGCAAGATTCAAGACTCAGACTACTTTGGACATGACATCCCAATCCAAAACAGAACTTTGCTTCCAAAAATCTCTTCATTGATTTATAGGGTCAAGTACTGTAAATAAGTAAACCTGAACTACTGTCTTTATTCTCAACAGAATAACAGAGTTGGAAGGGACCTTGGAGGTTTTCTAGTCCAACCCCTTGCTTGGGCAGGAAACCCAAAACCATTTCAGACAAATTGTTGTCCAGTTTCTTCTTAAAAACCACTAGTGCTGGTGCATCCACAACTTCTGAAGGCAAGTTGTTCCACTGATTAATTGTTCTAATTAATTTCTAATAAGGAAATTTCTCCTTATTCTAGGTTGCTTCTCTCCTTGATTAGTTTCCATCCATTGCTTTTTGTTCCTGCTTTCATGTGCTTTGGAGAATAACTTGCACTGTATTAGGGGCTACCCACCACAAATGGGAATAACCAGATAACAGAGCTTTTAAAATTTATTTCAATGGACAAGTTTCATGTATTCTTTATTCTTCGTAACAATAGAATTATAGTCAACTTTGTTTAGATTATTTGCTTTACTTTATTTGCATTTACGTTACCTTTATTTGCTTCTAATTCCTAAATTGATTTCATAATTCAAATGGTTTTATTGTGATGTTGATATAATTGTTTATCTTTTGTTAGGCATATGATGTTAGCCTACAATGTTGGGTTGAAAATATATTAACCATAATGCTATGACTTTAAGTTGTTAATTGGCCAATGGGTGTGTAAGTGTTCTCATGGCCATAAGAGGAAGCTAGGAACGTAGCTTCTCTCTCTCTCTGAATTCACTGATCTCTACTGTTACTGTTTTTGCTTTGCTGTTGGTTTACTACTGTTGTAACCTAAACTGTGTATTGACCTCTGGACTGGTAAGAAGACTTTGTAGTTTGGACTGTTGCTATTGTTTATGACCTTGGACTGTTTATTTTTTGACTGTGCATTTTTGTTCTTACACCACCTCAAAAGTAAACTACTTTTTGCTTTATAACTCAGTGTATTCTTACTGTGTGTGACTCTTGCTGCTCTCAGTACCCTTCCTTGTCTGTGCAACTCTTTGGTAGCACAAGGAGACCTCTGCACATTAAATTCCTTAACACTGGTTATGGGCCCAGGCCTGTACTGAGAGTTAGTACACACAGTATTCCTAGCTGAGTTTGTGTTAGCTATTTTGGTGTAAAATGGCACAAGAACTGTTGTCTGGCATCTCCTGGATAACCCGGTTGGATGGGACAAACTATGTTTCCTGGTCCACGAAATGCTGCTTGCTTTTGCGCAAGGAAGGACTATGGACTGTTGTAAATAACCCACCAGATACTACTGCTTGGGATCCAGATGATGAAGAGGATGCAAAGAAGATAGACGACTTTAAAAGAAGCAATGAGAAAGCTCTTTGCATTATTGGACTAACACTGAATGACCAGCAGCTTGTCCATATTCGTGGTGAGGAGTCTGCTGCAAGGTGTTGGGATGTTTTGCAAAGGCTTTATGTTCGAGACAGTGTGGGTGCACATATACACCTGACACGTAAGCTGTTTAGGGCTCGTCTGCAGAAGAATGGAGATATGCTGACCCATTTAAATTACATGAAGGCAATTTTTCAAGAGCTTCATGAAAAGGAACTGATTTTTTCAGAGTTGCATCAGGTCTACATTATTCTGTCATCTTTGGATGAGAGTTATGATGAGTATGTTTCTTCTTTGGAAGTCCTGACCAGAGAGGAACTGACATTGACTAACATTACTGTGAGACTGCTGGAAGAGTCCAGAAGAAGGCGTGACAGAGACCAGCTGAGAGAGACACAACCACTAGAGGAGCAGCCATTTACCACTGCTTACAACATCAAGAAATGTTATTCTTGTGGGGCTAGAGGGCATATAGCCAAATTCTGTAGAAAGGGTAGAAAACAGAATGTAAATAGCAGTGGAAAGGCTAAGAAGGGCATTGGTTTGGCTGTTTCTGGTAAACCAACATCCAAAAATAATGAATTGTGGGTTGTTGATAGTGGGGCTTCACAATGCATTACTAAAGAGAAAAAGAGGTTTGTTAATATGAAAAACAGCAACCAATACGTTTCACTAGCCAACGGTTGGAGGATGAAGGCCTCTGGTGAAGGTAATTCCTATTGTCCATGCATTGATGAACAGTTACCTATGTTATATATACCTAAACTAAGATTCAACCTGTTATCTGTAAGGGAATTGGTTAAGGTTGGGTTTGTGGTAACATTCAGAGGGGAGCAATGCACTATTGAGAGGAATGGAACCTGTGTTACTGCTAATTTGAAAAATGGTTTATTTGTTCTCACAAGTAACCAGGTTAGTACAGTTAGAGCTAACTCAATATGTGAGAACAAGAAGCCACATGATGAATGTATACATTTATTGCATAGGTGGTTAGGGCATGTAAACTTTAACTCACTACGTAAATCAGTTGAGTTAGTAGGAATTAAACTGAAGCCATGTAGTAAGTATTTGAATTGCAATGCCTGTAATCAGGAAAAGAGTAAGGCAACTCCTGCAAACAGGTTAAACAGCTTCAAAACAACTGTACCTTTGGAAGTTGTGTTTGCTGATTTAATTGGACCCATGAAACCAAGTTTAGGAGGATCATGTTATATTTTAAGTATACTTGACCATTACTCTCGTTATGGATTTTGTTATCTGCTTAAGTCAAAGGCAGACACTTTCCAACAATTTGCAAACTGGCTGAAGTTTGTGGAAAGGAAAACAAAGAGAAAGGTTCAGTGCATAATTACTGATAATGGTACTGAATTTACAAATAAGCGTTTTGTTGATATGCTACAATCAGCTGGCATTGAGTATAAACGTTCAGCCCCTTATAGGCCTCAACATAATGCATTTGTTGAGAGATGTGGGCAAACATTACAAGCCATGATGAGAACCATGTTAAAAGATTCTGGCTTAACAGATAGACTGTGGGGGGAGGCAGCAAAATGTGCAAACCATGTTCTGAATTTAGTTGTTAATAATTCTACTGGTAAAATACCATATACTATATGGCATGGTAGAAGACCAAACCTTGATTACCTGCACACGTTTGGCACCCCAGCTTGGGTCCACATTCCTGCACAACTCAGGAGTAAAGGCCAACATAGGGCTAGGCAATTATACTTCGTAGGTTACGAAGCTAACCACAAATCCTATCGTTTCTGGGAACGAGGCACAACTAATGTATATAACAGTGCAAATGCAAAATTCCTTGAGCACGTTGGTTGGGATAGGTTAGAGCAAGTAACTGTTAATACTGATCCTCTAGTGTTTGAGGACTCCTCTGATAACGTAACTAATAATGATAATACATCTCCTGTAAATATAAAAGAAGAAGAAGAGATAGGGGAGATAAAAGAGGAATCAGAGGAAGGAAAGGAGTCAGAAATTCAAAGCCCTGTAATTCCTTGGCGTTCAACGCGCATCAGACATCCACCTGATCACTATGAAGCTAGTATAGTATGTCAAGTTAGTGTAGAGCCATCTAACTATGAGATCAGGATGTATCCTGAAAAGGAACAGGCATCATGGAAAGCTGCAATGAACAGGGAGTTGAAGTCTTTGCAGGATCTTAAAGTTTATGAGAAAGCAAAACTGCCACCTGGTGAGCAAGCTATAGGTTGCAAATGGATATATAAGATAAAGAAGGGTGTAGATGGAACTGTAACCCATAAGGTACGTTTGGTTGCACAAGGTTTTGCCCAAACTACTGAGGATTATGACGAGGTGTTTGCACCCAGTCTGAGGGCAACTACTTTAAGAGCAGCTTTAGTATGGGCGGCTAAAAACCAATATATGGTTAACCATGTAGATGTTGAAACTGCATATTTACATGCTCCATTACAACATACTATTTATTTAAGAATACCACCAGGATTGACCAGTGATAGAGACCATGATTGTTGGGAGTTAAAGAAAAGCCTCTATGGATTGAAACAATCAGGCTATGAGTGGAACAAATGTATAGTTAATGAGTTAAGTGCAATAGGTTTTGTAGCCAGTAATGCTGATCCTTGTTTGTTCAGAAGGGAACACAATGGAGCATTATCTTTTCTTTTATTATTCACAGATGATATTGCAATAATAACAAAAACTGAGTTAGAAGCACAAACTATCATTTCAAGATTGGAAAATAAATTCACAATTAGAAATCTTGGGAAAATAAGCCACTATTTGGGGTTAGATATTGTGAAAACGAATAGGGGTTTTAAGATTTTGCAAGCCAGTAAAATATCTCAGTTATTAAAGAGATACAATATGGAAATGTGTAAACCAGCAAAAACTCCGATGGCTATGGATTTTAAGGACACTAATGTTGAGAGTCCTGTATTTGATAAGGCTATGTACCAATCTTTGATAGGAAGTCTTATGTATCTGAGTAATTGGACTAGACCTGATATTTCTTACTGTGTAAATCAATTAGCCAGGTACAACAATAATCCAACTGTTAGACACTGGCAATCAGCTAAACGAGTATTAAGGTATTTGAAGCAGACTATTCACTACTCGTTATATTTAGAGCCAAATCGTGAGTTAATCCTTACTGCATATGCAGATGCGAGTTTTGCCTCTGATACAAACACTCGTAAATCTACTTCAGGGTTGGCTATAATGTTGGGTGATTCTTTAATTGGAGGGAAATCTATTAGACAAAAACACATAAGCTTATCTACAATGGAGGCTGAATTTTCATGTCTATCAGTGTTATGTACAGAACTGCTAGTGTACAAACAATTATTGTTAGATATGGGTTTAGATGTAAATGATCCATTCATTGTATATGAGGACAATCAAGCTGCGATAAAGATGGCTAATAATGCTGCAGTAAGAACAAGATCTAAACATACTGATCTTCGTTATTTAAATGTCAGACAATGTATCAAAGAGAAATTAATACAGCTAGAGTATTGTTCATCTGATGTAAATATTGCAGACCATTTTACGAAGGTACAAAGTGTTGTGAAACACAATGCTAATTGTGAAAGAATGTGCATAAGATTGTAAGAGTTATATATTATTCTACCCAAAGGGGAGAATGTTAGGCATATGGTGTTAGCCTACAATGTTGGGTTGAAAATATATTAACCATAATGCTATGACTTTAAGTTGTTAATTGGCCAATGGGTGTGTAAGTGTTCTCATGGCCATAAGAGGAAGCTAGGAACGTAGCTTCTCTCTCTCTCTGAATTCACTGATCTCTACTGTTACTGTTTTTGCTTTGCTGTTGGTTTACTACTGTTGTAACCTAAACTGTGTATTGACCTCTGGACCGGTAAGAAGACTTTGTAGTTTGGACTGTTGCTATTGTTTATGACCTTGGACTGTTTATTTTTTGACTGTGCATTTTTGTTCTTACACCACCTCAAAAGTAAACTACTTTTTGCTTTATAACTCAGTGTATTCTTACTGTGTGTGAATCTTGCTGCTCTCAGTACCCTTCCTTGTCTGTGCAACTCTTTGGTAGCACAAGGAGACCTCTGCACATTAAATTCCTTAACATCTTTGTTTCAAGAAATAAGGATATAGTGATAAAGTATATAATCTTGTTTCATGGAACTTTCATATAAACTGAAATACATTTAATAGAATCATATTATTGATGATCTTATAATTTAATTCCATATTAATGCAGGAAAAATCCAGAGCCGAAGCATCTGGAAATTCAAAACTAGTGCAGTTCCTAGTTTATATTTTTGTATTTCTCACAAAAATCCATTATAGATTTTACTGCAAACATTGATTTGAGCAGTAATGTATTATATTGTTTTAATGGTATTTCCCATACAAAAGTTCCATGACACAAACTGATAACAGAAACTTTAAACTCTTTCTTGAATGTACAAGTAACTGTTGTAATAATTTATTATCTTGGAGACTTGGCAATATATTTTGAGAAAGACTGATCAACCTCAACAATTCTCAGAATAGAATCTTGTCAGTTGTCTGGTTTAAAAATCAGCATGTAGTTTTACATATACAGTAAGTCTTATTTATAGATATAACAATATTTTTACTTAGAGCATGGTACCTCAAAGGGAAATGAAAAGATTATAAAACATTAGAAATTAACATTTAAATACAGATACTATGGAAGACACCAGCAAAATTTTATCCATAATTATTGGAGCATTAGAAACTGTAATAATAGTATTGTCAATAACAACTGTTGTTTGACTTCACAATATAGAGCTCAGAATTATAATGTTGAATTGAGTCTAAGCTAGCAGCATTTGGTGAGTGTTCTTCAGAAGAAAATGAATATCATCATGGAAATAATGACAATAATAATAACTTTAAAAACAAACAAATATAAAGCCAGAACTGAAAAAAACAGCAAATTCTGCCTCTGCAAAGAGGCTGAAGAAACATTGGATCTCCTAGTTAGTTACTGCAATGGGAATTCTGTGTTGTATATGTAAACAGTAATAATACTTCATTAACAGATTGTAAAAACTAGGGAAGCCGCCTGACAGAAAAACACGCGGGAACTTTGACAGCTGTCAAAGTTCCCCGCACAGCGCAGGCGCCACCACTGACAGCTCGCGGCTGTCAAACTCCGGACCAGGCGGAAGCCTGAGCTGTCAAAGTTCCCCGCACAGCGCAGGCGCAACCACTGACAGCTCGCGGCTGTCAAAACACCAAACCATGCGGAAGCCGGAGCTGTCAACAGAAGACGACGCGGATTGGTCCCGGTTTGACGCGGCGCCAAAATGAACACTCCTGATTGGCCCTCGCTGCCAGCTGCCGGCTATAAAAGCCGGACAAGTTATTCTATGTTTGCCTTGTACTAAATAAACCCTGTTGTTAACTAGCCTGTCGTCCCGAGTGGTCCTTAGGCTACTTCACTGGCGACGAGGGTGGGATCGCTCCGGAGCTGAAGTCACGGCCGAGGAAGAGAGTTCCCGGCAAGAGCTGTCACGGGAAGTTTTAACTTCCAAAGGAGCAACCCAGGACCGGACGACATGGCAAACTTCGGGCGTGTGAGGGAATTTGATACCCGCCATCCCGAGAGATGGCAATCACACTTAGGCCAGGTCGAGGGATTCCTCCTCGTCAGTAAAATCACTGATGACAGAGCAAAGGCCGCCGCTCTTCTATACATCAGCGGACCACCAGTGTATGATGCAGCCGTTGGCCTGTTCAGCCCGGTGCCCATCACAGAAGTCTCCTACGCGGACCTGGTGGACCAGCTGAACAAGTACTATATGCCGGCTCGCTCAGAACTGTACTGGCGGGTCCAATTTGCCCAAAAGAAACAGCGGCCAGACGAGCCCGCCAACGAGTTCATCGCCGGGGTCAGACACGCCGCACGGAACTGCTGTTTCCCCGACCTGGAGGACCGCATCAGAGACCAGGTGGTGATCGGTCTGAAGGACGAGAAGCTGCAGAAGAAGCTAACATCCAAACCCGACATGAGCCTGGCAGAGCTGACCAGAGAAATAATGGCCTACGAGCACAGCCACAAGAAGAAGCCGACAACCTCGACCCCAGAGAGCCCAGCGACCGTCTTCCAAGAGAGCGCAACCTTCAGCGACAGCGAAGAGTCGGTGGATTTCACCGACGGAGAAGCCCTGCAGCGCAGAATGGAACGCAGGCAACCAAGGAGAGGCGACACTTCAGACCGCCGTAGGTCCAGGAACCCCCCTCCGCCGCCGCCACGTTACGAGCAACGGGCTGCCTGTGCCAGCTGCGGGGGCAACCATGCCTGGGGAAGCTGCCGATTCAGAAACGCTAAATGCCACGATTGCGGAAAGACCGGCCACATCAAGCCGGTGTGCCGCAGCAAGGGCCGTGACAACGTCCATGATCTGGAGGCAAACTCCCCAGGTAGGCCAGCTACCCAGGCCAGCAGAGAAAAACCGCCAGGGCCCCTGGTAGAGACAATTGACAGGGTAAACAGCCTAAGCGCAAAGGTTAAGGTCTGGGTAAAAATTCAGGGGGTACCCTGCCACATGGAGGTGGATTCAGGGTCAGCAGTCTCCTTAATTTCATTAAAAACGTATCAGGAGATCTGTCGGCAAGGCAAGGGACAAATTCCCCTGAGGCAAACCCAAGTACACCTAGCTGACTTCCAGAAAACCCCCATTCCTCTGGAAGGGAGGGCTAAGGTCATAGTGCAGTACAAGGGGTTCAAGGGTCCCTTAGAGGTTTTAGTTACGCCAGGGAACCGCACCAACTTGATAGGGTTAAACTGGTTCGGGCCGCTAGGGATCGCCATAACGGGGGTAAACACAATTCAATCACCCAGCCTAGAAGCCGTTTGCAACAAATATGCAGACGTCTTCGATGGCACTTTAGGAAAATACACTGGACCCCCCATCTCCTTACAGTTAAACCCAGCAATCCAACCAATTAAGATAAGAGCTAGGAGAGTACCCTTTGCCCTAAAAGAAAAAATAGAAAACGAACTTGATCGCCTCATAGGCCTCGGGGTGCTTGAACCAACAGAGGGGGGGGACCTGGGAGACCCCTATTGTCACTCCAATTAAACCTAATGGAGAAGTGAGAGTCTGCGCAGACTATAAAGCGACAGTCAACCTAGCCCTCAGCCCCCACGCTTACCCGGTGCCAGCGGTAAGGGACGTATTTGCTTCCATCCGTTCTGGCGCCATTTTCGCCAAACTCGATCTCACGCAGGCGTATTTACAACTGCCTGTCACTGAGGACACCGCGGAAGCCCAGACAATTGTCACCCACCGCGGTGCCTTTAAAGTAAAGAGACTCCAATTCGGCATATCGGCGGCCCCAGGTATATTTCAGGGTATCATGGAGAAGACCCTGAAGGGAATACCCGGGGTCTGCCCCTATTTCGACGATGTTCTCATCGCCGGAGAAAACGAAGCAAACTTAGCTGACAGGCTGTCAGCTGTGCTGAGCCGGCTCAGAGAAGCCGGCCTCAAACTAAAGCGAGAAAAGTGCTCTATTGGAGTCACATCCACTGAATTCCTAGGGTACAAAATAGACGGCCAGGGCATCCACCCCACCACAGATAAACTAAGGGCTATTCAAACTGCACCCAGCCCAAGGAATAAACAAGAGCTTCAAGCTTTTTTAGGGTTATTAAACTTCTACCATGCCTTCATCCCCCATAAAGCCACTATCGCGGAGCCCCTGCATAGGCTCCTGGACAAGGGCACTGTTTGGTCCTGGACCAAGATACATGAGAATAGTTTCCAATCATTAAAACAGATTATCTGTCACAGCTCAACTATCACCCTATTCAGAGAAGATACCCCAATATGCATTGCTTGCGATGCCTCTCCCTATGGAATCGGGGCTGTATTAAGTCATCTATTCAAGGACGGTACACAAAGACCCATAGCCTTCTATTCACGCACTCTGACCAAAGCAGAAAGAAATTACGCACAAATAGACAGGGAAGCCCTAGCAATAGTTGCAGGGGTCAAAAAATTTCATGACTACCTTTATGGGAGGCCATTTACTATATTTACTGACCACAAACCCCTGCTGGGCATATTCACTTGGAATAAAACTACACCACAAATTCTCTCTCCGAGAATATTACGGTGGTCCACATTCTTAGCAGCCTATTCCTATCAACTAATACATAAACCAGGAAAAGAATTAGGACACGCAGACTGCCTCAGCAGACTGCCCATGCAAAACAAGGACTCTGACCCAGCCCCAGCCGGTCTGATTTTAGCAATCTCCCAACTTCCAGATTGCCCCCTGACTGCAAACATTATAGCCAACAATTCAGCCAAAGACAAAATACTTACCAGAATCCTCAAATGGGCCACAACAGGGTGGCCAGCTCAAAACCCACAACCCCAATTCCAACCATATTTTAACAGGAAAAATGAGATCTCCACCCATAGGGGATGCCTGCTGTGGGGAAATAGGGTCATCATACCAGAGAAAAACATAGACCAAACATTACACATTTTACATGAAGGACACCCAGGCATTGTAAAGATGAAAGCAATGGCTAGAAGTTATGTATGGTGGCCAGGCATTGATAAACAAATAGAAAAGTACGTGGGAGGGTGCTATACCTGTCAGGCGACCCGAAACGAGCCACCCCAAGCACCGATCCACAAATGGGAAACTACAAGGAACCCTTGGTCACGTATACATTTAGATTTTGCAGGACCTATCCAGGGCCAAAGTTTCTTAATTGTAGTGGACAGCTATTCTAAATGGCTAGAAGTCACTCCCCTTAGAAAAACAACGTCCGAATCCACTATTCAAGCCTTAAGGAAAATATTCGCCACACATGGCCTTCCAGACACCATAGTTTCAGACAACGGACCTCAATTCACCTCTCGTGAATTTCAGATGTTCGCTATGAAGAATTGTATTAGGCTGGTAACGTCGGCGCCGTTCCACCCATCGTCGAACGGGATGGCTGAAATTATGGTACGGTCCACAAAAGAAGCCTTGAAAAAATTCGTTAAAGGGAATTGGCAGAGGCGTCTCAGCCAGTTCCTCTTGTCACAACACTCAACCCCATGCACAACAACGGGCAAATCACCAGCGGAATTGAGATGGGGGAGGAGGCTAATAACACGACTCGATAGACTGCACCCTGACACATACCCAGAAGAAAAAGAGCACCCCTACCCAAACCGCACACTCAACCCAGGACAATCGATATGGGCACGGTCATACACGGATAAAAACAAGTGGGTCCAAGGGACAGTACTAAAACAAACCGGACCCATTTCATACCTTATTGCCACACAAGCACACGGCAACATACGCCGCCATATTGACCAACTCAGACCCAGACAACCACCACACAACTCTGAGCACCCAAAGCATTCCGAGCTACAACCCCCCCCGGAAATACTTCCTATGCCAAACCAGGAAGAAGAACAGCAGGGGAACGAACTACCAGAACCAGACAATCCCCCACCCCTTCGCCGCTCCAACAGGAATCGAAGAGCCCCCACCTACCTAAGAGACTATCAGTGGGCAGGTTCCAACGTCCAAGGGGGAGGAAACGCACCAGGGGAGGGGTAAGGGGTGTGTTGTATATGTAAACAGTAATAATACTTCATTAACAGATTGTAAAAACTAGGGAAGCCGCCTGACAGAAAAACATGCGGGAACTTTGACAGCTGTCAAAGTTCCCCGCACAGCGCAGGCGCCACCACTGACAGCTCGCGGCTGTCAAACTCCGGACCAGGCGGAAGCCTGAGCTGTCAAAGTTCCCCGCACAGCGCAGGCGCAACCACTGACAGCTCGCGGCTGTCAAAACACCAAACCATGCGGAAGCCGGAGCTGTCAACAGAAGACGACGCGGATTGGTCCCGGTTTGATGCGGCGCCAAAATGAACACTCCTGATTGGCCCTCGCTGCCAGCTGCCGGCTATAAAAGCCGGACAAGTTATTCTATGTTTGCCTTGTACTAAATAAACCCTGTTGTTAACTAGCCTGTCGTCCCGAGTGGTCCTTAGGCTACTTCAAATTCTCAGACTGAGTACAAATAACAGCATCACAAATTATCATCAATAGTGCCCTGGATATCTGCAAATACCATTTGTCTGCAAGCAAGAACTATTTTGTGGATCCACAAAATAGGCAAAGAAATAGAAACAATAGAAATAGAAAAATGAAGTAGCTAAACTTCTAAAGTGTTCTTGGACTTTAGAATTCAAACAGATAAGCACCTACCAAACTTAACTGTGATAAAATGAACAGAAATGTCTGGATAGTAGATATTATAGTACCTGGATACAGAAGAATAGAAGAGAAAGAACTGGAGAAAAGACCTACAAACACAAGTAGAATGAGCATGTCAAAAGTAAGCAAAGGTAGAATAATAGGCACCTTTGATACAATCCCAAAAGAATAATTTCAATATTGTCTGCATTGACAAAATCACCATCAGTCAACAGCAAAAGGCAGCTTTACATGGAACAGCTTACATCCTGTGACAATACCTCTAATACCAACAAAAAACACTTGCCTATCCCAGGTTCTTGAGAATGACTCCATAGGTGGCTAAAAATGTCAAATCCATCTAAAAATTATGTTAGGTATTGTGGGTAGACCGGTGAGGACAGATGACAAGACGTCGAGGTTTCAACTGAATCTTTATTGTGGTTGAACTGAGGAGTCTTCACAACTCGGCTTCTTTAAATACTGTTGCCAACAAGCCAGTAACCAATCCACATCCTTAAATGGTCCCGCCAGAACGGGCGGTCCAATGGGACGGGAGTTAGGACGCCACCTGTTGTTGCCGGGCGCCTCACAGCTGATGTTCAGCTGGCTGTCAGCATAACTAAGCTTTAACTCATCTTCACTATATAACATTCCCTCCCCCCCAGCATGAGAACACAATATCAACAATAATAACCTTTAAACAGATGACCTATGACCTTACAAAATCCTGTAGGTATGCTGGGGGCCTGCGGATCCTGGTGGAACGTCGCAATGGTAGTTCTGCCCTTCCAGGAGATTGGCTAAGGTCTTCCCTGCTAGCCACTAGGCTGGGATTGGGGTCCCCCATTTGTTCCCCCAGGTCTTGGGATGCCTGACTAGTGTCATGACTGTCCCAGGTATGTGTGTTTGGCATGTAGTCAAGAGAGGGCCCTTCAGGTGTTAAAATGGTTGCTGGGTCAGATGTTGCTTCTCTAGTGTTAGTCTCACCCTCTGGCTGGTTTTAAGGGGCTCGCTTCCGTAACTGATCTAAGTGTCTTCTAAATTGTCGCCCCCCTTCCCCCTCAATAACATAAGATACAGGACCGGTTTTAGCAATCACCACTCCTGGAACCCAAAAGTCCCCTGATGTGTAATTTCTGGCCCAGACAAGGTCCCCCACTGTCAATTCTTTTACAGTGGGGTGTTGTTCTGGTTCCGTCGCCACACGATCAGGGTGTAGTCTGTCCAGCTTTGTTTTGAGACGACGGCCCCACCTCAGTTCTGCTGGGCTTTTGCTGGTGGTGGTGGACGGGGTGGTGTGTTGGCTCAAGAGGTATTGTGCCAGCCTTTGATGCCAGTCTCCAGTGATGATGCGTTTCAGGGCGTCTTTTCTTCACCTTACCATGCGTTCTGCAAGGCCGTTAGTCTCCGGGTGGAAGGGGGCTGATGTGATGTGTCTAATCGAGTTGGATCTGTTGAAGGCCTGAAAATTAGCAGACGTAAATTGTGGGCCGTTGTCAGACACAATGACATCAGGTAGGCCGTGAGTGGCAAAAAGACCCTGCAGTACCTGTATAGTTTTGGACGAGGTCATGCTGGACACGGGAATTACCTCCAACCATTTTGAATAACTGTCCACAACTATGAGGAAAAGGTGGCCTTGAAAGGGGCCTGCATAGTCAATGTGGATTCTTGACCATGGTGTAGAAGTTGGTTCCCATTTATACACTGGGTGGTGTGGTTGATTGGGTCTGGATTTTTGGCACTGATAACACCCTGTAACCTGAAGTTCGATTTCTTTGTCCAGACCGGGCCACCAAACATAGCTACGGGCCAGGGCCTTCATCCTAACAATTCCAGGGTGCCCTTCATGTAATGCTTGTAATACCTTGTTCCTTAGCTTATTGGGGACTATGACCCTGCTACCCCAAAGCAGGCATCCTTTATGTAATGAAATCTCATTTCTACGGTTAAAGTATTGTTGGAAGTCTTTGCCTGGGCTTTGTGCCTGCCATCCTGTGGCTACCCAGGCTGATACTCTGCTTAAGATTTTGTCCTTAGCTGTGCTGTTGGCTATGTCTTTGGCTTGGATGGGTGAGTCTGGTAGGTCCTGAATGGTCATGATATTGCAAGCTGGGTCTGGGTCTGGCTCGACAATAGACAGGGGTAGCCTGCTTAGTGCGTCAGCGTGCCCCATGTCTTTCCCTGGTTTGTATTTTAAGTCATAGGAGTAAGCTGACAGGAAGACAGACCAACGTAAAACCCTGGGGGATAGTATTTGAGGTGTTATTTTGTTGGTTGTGAATAACCCCAACAGAGGTTTGTGGTCAGTGTAAATGACAAATTTCCTACCGTACAGATAGTCGTGGAACTTTTAACCCCTGCCATGAGAGCTGATGCCTTTTTATCTATCTGTGCGTAGTTCCTTTCTGCAGGGGTAAGTGTCCTGGAGTAAAAAGCAATTGGCTTTTGCTCCCCTGTGTCTTCTAGATGACTGAGTACTGCGCCCACACCATATGGAGAGGCGTCACATGCTAGGCAGACAGGCTTCCCTTCAATAAAGTGAGTGACAGCTGAGTTTCTTGAGAGCAAGTGTTTTAAGGTCTGGAAACTGTTGTCATGTACTGTGGACCATTTCCATGGGGGATATTTGTCCAGCAACCTATGCAGAGGCTCTGCAATGGTTGCTTTGTGGGGTAGGAATGAATGATAGAAATTGATTAACCCCAAGAAAGCCTGTAGTTCTGCCTTATTTCTGGGGGTTGGGGCCAGCTTAATAGCTTTTATTTTAGAGTCAGTGGGGTGGATGCCATGAGCATCAATCCTAAACCCTAAAAATTCTGTTGATTTTACTCCTATGCAACATTTTTCCTTTTGTAGTTTAAGCCCGGCAGTCCTGAATCTGCCAAGCACGGCTCTAAGCCTGTCAGCTAGCTGATCCTCCGATTCCCCGGCGATCAGCACGTCGTCAAAATAAGGGCACACACCAGGGATACCTTTCAGCGTTTTTTCCATGATTTCCTGGAAAATTCCAGGAGCTACGGCAATTCCGAATTGCAAACGATTTACGCGAAAGGCTCCCTTGTGTGTGACAATTGTTTGCATTTCAGCTGTTTCGCGGGAAACCGGAAGTTGCTGATACGCCTGTGCCAAGTCAAGCTTGGCAAAGATGGTGCCGGACTGTATCGCTGCGAGGACGTGTTTTACCGAGGGGACCGGGTAAGCATGCGGATTCAAGGCCCGGTTAACGGAAGCCTTATAATCCGTGCAAATTCTTATTTTACCATTTGATTTTAGTGGGGTGACAATAGGCGTTTCCCATTCTCCCCCCTCCACGGGTTCTAGAATTCCCTGCCCCACTAATTTATCTAGTTCTTTTTCAACTAGAGCCTTGGTGGAGCAGTGGGCTAATGCCTCCTTAAGTAACACCAGCTGCCTGCAATTAGTGCAGGTTCGAGTCCCACCAGGCTCAAGGTTGACTCAGCCTTCCATCCTTCCGAGGTAGGTAAAATGAGGACCCAGATTGTTGGGGGCAAGAAGCTGACTTTGTAATAATGCCGCTTGGGGGGAGCAAAAGCCCTAACAAGCAGGCATATACATAGAATGAAGGCTATTGCTAAGCACATTGTGCTATTTAGATTGTAAGCCGCCCTGAGTCTTCGGAAAAGGGCGGGATATAAATGGAATTAAAATAAATAAATAAATAAATAAACTTTTTCTTTTAAAGCGAACGGAACCCGTCTCGCTTTGATTCTAACGGGCAGAACTTCTGGGTTAAGTTTTAATTTTACTGGGGCCCCGGTGTATTTTCCCAAACCCCCCCCAAACACGTCTGTAAACTTGTTACAGACGGAGTCTAGGCTATTGGCTTGTACATTATTTATTCCCCCTAGCCAGATGCCCAGGGCTTGGAACCAGTCTAACCCTACCAAATTCGTTCTTTTGCCTTCGGTTATTAGAATTTTTAAGGGACCCTGGTATTGCTTAAATTTAACTTGAACCGTGGCCTGTCCCTTTAATTTAATTGGGGAACGTTGGAAGTCTGTTAATTTGATTTTTGTGGGTGCTATCCAGATTTTCTGTCTGTTTTTTGAACAGATGAGGGAGAAAGTCTCTGATGAAATTAAAGAGACCGGTGAGCCTGAATCCACCTCCATTAAACACGGGATTCCCTCTATGCTGACAGTAATTTTGATCTTAGGTTCTAGTGGGGGGTGGATTGTTGACTGGCAAGCCACTTCTAAGTTCTCTATAATCTGAGGTGCCCTGGTACCTGGGTTTTTTGGGGGGGGAAATGGTACCTGCGGATTGCTCATCAACGTTGTTTATGTTGTCACGGTTTTGGGCTCGGCAGACAGATTGAATGTGGCCGGTCTTGCCACAGGCATGGCATTTGGCCCCACGGAAGCGGCAGGATGCCCTGGGGTGATTGCCCCCGCAGCTGGCACAATTTCGGCTGTTACTGCCGGTGTTGCGGTTAGTGGCTCATCGCTCAGGCCGAACACAATTCGATCCTGGATCCGATCTTCCAGGTCCGGGAACCTACACATTTGGGTGGCTTGTCGCACGGCGGCCACGAAGTCCATAGCCGATTCGCCTGGTAGCTGGTTTCTCTGTATGAAACGTAGCCGCCAGTGGATTTCAGACTTCTTCGGCATGAAGTGTTGGCTCAGTTTGCTGATGAGGTCAGCGTACGGTAGTGTCGAGACAGGATCTGGGATACACAGCCCGACAGCTACATCGTACACAGCCGGCCCGTTGATGCACAGTAACGCCGCTGCCTTCTCCTTGTCTTCAGTGATTTTATTCACGAAGAGATATCCCTCGACTTGCCCCAAGTGGGACTCCCACTATCCCGGGTGGCGGACATTGAACTCACGGATGTGTCCGATTTGCGTCATTCTGTCCAGGTCTGGCTGCTGCTTTCCGGGAAGGAATTGATCAGGAGAGTTTTCTCTTCCCTCCTTTCCCGCGAAATGCTAGTGCTTCAGCTCTAGTGACTCAGCTGGTGCTTCAGCTCAGCAGCAGTATCCCACCTTCGTCGCCACTGTTAGGTATTGTGGGTAGACTGGTGAGGACAGATGACAAGACGTCGAGGTTTCAACTGAATCTTTATTGTGGTTGAACTGAGGAGTCTTCACAACTCGGCTCCTTTAAATACTGTTGCCAACAAGCCAGTAACCAATCCACATCCTTAAATGGTCCCGCCAGAACGGGCGGTCCAATGGGATGGGAGTTAGGACACCACCTGTTGTTGCCGGGCGCCTCACAGCTGATGTTCATCTGGCTGTCAGCATAACTAAGCTTTAACTCATCTTCACTATATAACAAATTAGGCTGACTGAGACACCAACCATCAAATAATAGTATAAAAAGTCTTGAAAATTCTATCAAAATTGGTTAGATTGCTCAAAGGTCTTCTTCTTTCCTCTTTGTTGAATGAAATAATTTCAGTTCACTGCTGAACATCAAGAGTTCTTTTGGCAAGGCTGCATATCCCCAAAGTCCACCATTCTTAATTTGTTAACAAAATCCAAATAGTGAGGATATTTCACTATGGACATTTTCATCTTGAAAACACAATAAACACCGCTATTGATTTCAACCCAAAGGTGCCTATAATAGGAAAAACCACTATAATCCTGGAAAGAAAAATAGAGACAGATACTAGACAGTATCTTGTGGTTTATGCAGATATTGGTTATGGAATGTCTGGAGTAGAATGGGAGCACAGACACACCACACATCCACCCATTTGGTTTCAGAAGGGGGAAAATGTTTCCAGTCTGCTAGGTATTAGACTTTTCCTCTGTGCTTGTGAAAGTAAAGAATGTCTTTAACTTCAAAATGCTGTTCCCCTTCAATCAGGGTGGGGACTGGAGGAGCTCCTGGCTCCAGCCGCAGGGAAGAGGTTAGTGCCAGCTTCAACAAGCTGCAATGAAATACCAGATGGATTTGTCTGAGTTTTTTGGGATATGTTAGCTGTATTGTAACAGAGTTGATGATTTTACAAATGGGGAAAAAGCCAAAATAGTTAGGCCCCAGTTTTTTGTACCTCTGTCTAGATCACGGGTCAGCAACCCACGGCTGTGGAGCCACATGTGGCTCTTTCAGCCTTCTCCTGTGGCTCCAGTCCTCCTCCGCCTTTTGCAGAGAGAGAGAGACAGAGACAGAGACAGAGAGAGGCACTTGCACTTCCCTTCTCTCTCTCTCTCTTAGTCTGTCTGTCTGTCTGTCTGTCTGTCTGTCTGTCTGTCTCTCTCTCTCTCTCTCTCTCTCTCTCTCTCTCTCTGTGTGTGTGTGTGTGTGTGTGTGTGTGTGTGTGTGTGTGTAAAAAATGAGTGGCCTCACTGTTCTCTGAGAAGCTGACAAGCTTACTGAGTGGGGCTCCTGCCTTTGCTGCATCTCCACAGGAAGCAGGAAGCAGCAGAAAGCAGGGAAGGAGAGCCAGCCCAATAAGAATGTGTGTCAGCTTGTCCAAGAACAGCGTGAAGACAGTTTGCCAGGTGAGCAGATCAAAGAGAGAGAAAGAGAGAGAGAGAGAACTCATGCACAGCAGCCTCTATTTCTTTTTAATTAAACTCTTCAATCAAGCTCCCCTTTCTTGTGTGCATGCGCATGCGCAGGTTTTGCAGCTCCCAGTGTTTTTTTTCTCTGGGAAATGGGTCCAAGTGGTTCTTTGACTGTTTAAGGTTGCTGACCCCTGGTCTAGATTGAAGGTATTAGTGGAAAAGTAGTTTTTGTCTCTAATTTTAAAATCCTTTGGTTTAATACATTTTTTGTCAGCTTGATTCTTGTGTGCAATATGTGTGTCATCTAGCAATCTGTGGGCTACAGGCCAGATGTTTTGTAGTTGGGTGATCCAGTCGATTAATGAGGTGGTCTGGGATGTATTTTAGGGCAGTTCTTATCAAAAGTGGTGAAACCAGTGTTGTTATGCACAGAGTTATTATATGCTATTTCTGCAAATAGTAGGAGGTCTGACTAGTTGTCCTGCTGGTAGTTAATAAAACTTCATAAATATTGTTCTAGAACTCCATTAGTTCATTCACAAGCTCCATTAGTCTGTGGATGATGGGAACTGCTGAGTCCCTACTTCATGCCTAATAATTTTAAAAATTCTTGCCAAAATTGTGAAGTGAACTCCCCGGTCTGAGATTATGCACTCTGGTGCCCCATGTGGCCTGTATCATGGTTCTGATTAACGAGACAGATCTCCCTATGTTGTCCCTGCTATCTGCACCATAAACAGTTGATGGGCCTGCAGGTAGTCTGGGTCTTTCAGCCATCACAGTAGTTGGAGATTTTCATGGGGGTGATTGCCATTTGGGTTGTTCTGGCCTTGGCTCAGCTTCAGGTGGAACAGGCTTCTTATAGCGGGCGAGCTGAACATCTAATCTTACTACTGCCCAGTACCATTCTTGCAGCTGGTCAGGTACAGCTCAGTAGATGCAGGCCTGAAAAAGGTGGTCATCCAACCCTTCCCTGAAATGATCAATTATGGATTGCTCAGCCATCTTTCTATCCGACTGGCTATCTTGCGGAACTCCTGCACATACTCCAGGGCAGGCTGTCCAGATTGTTTTATCTTGTGGATTTGTTCTTCTGCTTTGAGGGCAATGGATGGGTCCTCAAATCTTTCTCTCAGCCCTAGGAGGAAGAAGTGGGGGTCCTCCAAATCAAGGGCTTGCTCATTATATAAATTGTTTAACCATTCAGATGCTTCTCCCTCTAGGCTGGATACAATCACATCGACCATAGGACCTTGGTCCAGGTAGAGATAGGCCCAGTGATTCAAATGAGAGTGTACTTAGTTGAGGAAAAAAAATCAGTTTCTCTGGGTCCCCATCAAAGGATGCTCTGAAGGATGGGGCCATTATTGATTGTTGGGGACCCCACTGCTCCTGGCCACATCCTGGTTGTTGTTGCAATGGCTGCTGGAGTCCCCACTGCTGCTGTTGTGCCCCCAGTTGTTGCTGGCCCCATTCTGGTTGTTGATTCAATGGCTGATGCCCCCCCCCTACTGCTGTTTAGCCCCCAGTTGCTGGCAACCCCATTGGTGCTGCTGTATACCCAGGGGCTACATGTTCAGGCCCTGCTGCTGCCCCCCTTGCTATGGTTGTCTGAGGCTGCTGGGTCTCCCTCATTTGTAGGCCCCTCAGCAGTTGCTGTATGTTCGGGGGCAGTGAGCAATCTCTTTGCTGTGGTCGTCCTCCCACCAGCTTCTGATCTCCAGGCTTCTGCACCACTCCAAGCTGTTTCAAGGCTTCTATTAGCTGTGGAAAGCTCAGAGGTTGTTGGCCTTTCACTTGTGGGGGTTCCCCAACCCCCTATTGCTGCAGAGGCCCCAGGCTGGGGTTCTCTATCTCTGTGGGTCTGGAGTGCCTGGCAGGGGACTCCTGGGGCTGGCAGGCTGTCTGGTCTGCAGACAGGATTTTCCACTCACCCAAATTCTCAGTGGCAGACAATCTGGTAGCTCTCCTCTATTCTGCTTTTGAAGTCTCTGGCAGGGCAGTCTCGAGGCGTCTGGAGTCTCCGCTGGAGTGGTTCCAGCCTGATGACCAGATAAGCTCTTCTAACTGCTTGTGATCTCCCTGAAACTCGGAGGCCTGCACAAACTCATCTTCCCACAGCATGCTGTCTGTTACTTCATCCTCTGAGGTCTCAGTAGCTGCCAGGTCACCGTCTCCCAACAGTTTCTCTTTTCCCATATGAAGATTTTTCCCTGAATCTTTGCCAACTTCTCTCAAGGCTAGAGACAGTGGCTGGGGCTCAGGACCCCCAGGTTGTTTGAAAGAAAATAGATTCTGGCATGATATCATGGTTCCAATTAATGAGACAGATCAAAGAACATTCCAGAATTGTTTATTCTAAAAAGTCTATAATAATGAGAGCAAAGCATTGGCACTCGTGGGTGGATGCCAGAATCTGAATTCCCCTCCCCTGAACACATTGTATCATACACAATTCCCTCCCTTAATTGCCCATCATAAATCACATTCTCCAATTAGTTTAACATGCAAGTTTCATTTCCTTTTTAACAACCCACCAAATTTTTATCTTCTCTTATTACAAACAGTCTTGAAATACCGTATATACTTGAGTATAAGCCGAATTTTTCAGCCCACTTTTTGGGCTGAAAAATTCCACTTCGGCTTATACTCCAGTCAACAAAAAAACTTACCGAGGACTTGTGCGCGGCCGAGGCTTTGGTGCTACTTTCAGAGCCTTCTCCGCTAATCAGCTGTCTGCCCATCAGCTGTCCATAGGGATGCTGCAAAGCTCTCCTTCTCTAGGCCTTGGACTCCCTCCTGGCTGAAGAGTAGATGAACCAAGCCAGCAAGGAGACAAAATGTTTCTGCAGCTGTTTTTCCTCTCAAGTTTTTTTTTGTTTTTTTAAAGTAATCTCCGAAGGTTATGCCAGAAAATGGAGGACGCTGGGTCTTTGCAAGCTTTAGCTGTCCGCCTGGCTGCCTAATGGAGGACGCTGGGTCTTTGCAAGCTTTAGCTGTCCGCCTGGCTGCCTAATGGAGGACGCTGGGTCTTTGCAAGCTTTAGCTGTCCGCCTGGCTGCCTGAAGGCCGCCCTTTTCAGGCAGTCTGACAGACAGCTAAAGCTTGCAAAGACCCAGCGTCCTCCATTTTCTGGCACAACTTTTAGGGATTTATTATTATTATTCCTACTACTACTACTTCAGGAGTAAAAAGTTGCAGAAAAAAATTCTCTCCTTACTAGCTTAGTTCCTCTACTCTTCCATCTGGAGCCAAGGTAAGATTTTAAAAAGGGATATTGGTTGGAAGGCAGAGGGAGAGTTTAGTTTTAGCATCTAAAAAAAGGGGGGGGTGAAATCAGCGAGTACATCCCAACCAGCTTTTTATGTTTTTGTTATTGAAGAAATATGGGGGAGGGGGAGGGGTTCTGGGGTGGGTTGGGGAGGGGATAATATTGTAACTTCAATAAAAATTTTCAATAAAAAAAAAGAAATATGGCTTTCTGGGGGAAGGTGGGGAGGGCGTTAAGGAAGGAAAGGGTTTTTGGAAGCTCGTCCTGAAGCTGCCTTTTGTGCAAGGGGCCTTTTCTCAAAGCCTAGAGAGGCAGCTTTGTTGCCTCCCCGTAGACAGCTGATGGGCGAACACCAAAAGCTCCAAAAGGCTAGGGAACTAGTCCCAGAACAAAACGGAGACCTGCCTGGCGGCAGAGGCTTGCAGAGCGCGGATCCAGCCTCCGAGGCATGCAGAACGGCGGATCGGCTTATACTCGAGTCAACAACTTTTCCCAGTTTTTGGGGGTGAAATTGGGGGTCTCGGCTTATACTCGAGTCGGCTTATACTCAAGTATATACGGTACATTTTCCCTACTCTCCCCAGTGTCCATTAATTCTGGCTCTAAAAATAATAAATGAGTTAAAGGAAGGCTACATCTCCCTATGTTGTCAAGCAAGAACATCTGATGTTAGCAGCATTGACAGCCTGTAGATGTGCTGTACAAAGAGCTTAGTTAGAGTATGGGCTGAAGGGATCTTTGAGCATGGTATGAAGTACACCTGTTTGGAAAGCATGTCTGTCATGACCCAAATAATAGAGTTTCTTGAGCTTTCAGGAAGCTCAACAATGAAGTCCATAGAGATTTCTTTCCAAGGAACCTGGGGTCTTGTCACAGGCTGTAGGAATCCTGTCACTTTCTCTGGACATCATTTTGCCACTGTGCATACTAGGCAACTAATCACATATGCCTCAATGCCTTTTTTCAGAGACAGTCACCAGAATTGGTGTTTTATCAGGTGCAGGGTTTTAACAAACCTGAAGTGTCCTGCTGCTTTTGAGTCTTTTCCAGGACTATAGACCGTTGGCTTTTTGGGGACATACAGTTTTCCTCCAACTCACAAAAGGCCTCATGAGAAGTGAAGTTACTCTAATGGTTGTTAAACCAGTTGTTGCCTTTTAAGGCTGCTTTCAGCACTTTGATTACTTTGTTAAGCATGGGCTTAGGCTGCATTGCTTGAGCTTTGTAATTGCTATGAGGGGATAACTTGTTGGACAAGTTCTAGCTTACCATCATTGTATTGGGGCATTGTAGATGAGGTGTCTGCCAAAAAATTATGGCCCCCTGGGATATAGCATATGATGAAATTGAACCGGTTAAAGAACTGTGTCCAATGGATCTGTTTAGGGGACAGTTTCCTAGAGGTTTTTAGGTTTATGTTCTAAGTTTTATGGTCCATCCAGAATTCAAAAGGGACTTTGTTTCCCTCTAGGTCAGGAGTCCCTCCAGGTCAGGAGTGCCCATCATACCATATAAGCTTCCTTTTCCTACACTGCTCATTGCTGCTCTGTTTCCATGAGTTTCTTTAAGGTGTACACACAGGGTAGTAAAGCTCCCTGTTCATTTTTTTGTAGTAATACAGCCCCCATTGCTACATCGCTAGCATTAGCTTGGATGATGAATGGGGCATTTGGGTCTGGGTGCTTCAGCACCGGTTCAGAGGTAAACAGCCGCTTTATTTTCTCAAAAGCAGCCTGGCACTCCATAGACCATTTTAAAGGTTGGCTGGGCTTCCCCTCCCCTTTCATTTTTAGCAAGTTCATAATGACTAGGGCTATCTCGGCAAAAAAAGGTATAAACAGACAATAGAAATTCTCAAACCCCAAGAAACTTTGAAGTTGCTTTCAGATCAGGGGTGGAGCCCAATCAAGGATAGCTCTCACCTTTTTGGGGTCCATTTCTGTGCCCTTCTGGGATATACGATAACCCAAGCAGTCAATTCTATCTTTGTGGCATTTTCATTTGGAAAGCTTAGCATACAGTTGAGCAGGATGGAGGGTTTTTGGGCGCTGCATGCACCAATTTCACATGCTCCATTATGGTTTCAGTATAAATCAGAATGTCACCCTGATACACTAGGAACCCATTAAATTGGTGTTCATGCAGGACTTTATCAGTTGCATGAACATAGTGAGGGGATCCAGAATTGGAAACATTCTAGGGGACAGTTAAATGCAGTTTTCCACTTGTCTCCTTCTTTAATTCTCACTTTATAATAGGCTTCACATAAGTCCAATTTAGTGAAAATTTTCCCTTTAGCCAGATGGGCTAACATGTCATTCATTAATGGAAGGGGGAAAATGTTTTCAATGCAAATGGCATTCATCCCTTTATAATCCAAGCATAGATGAAGGGACCCATCTTTCTTTTCCCTAAAGAGCACCAGGGTGGCTACCTGCAGCTTAGCAGGTTAGATGAAACCCCTTTTCAAGGTTTTGTCTAGGAAAATTCAGTTCTATTGCCATTTTGGGGGTCATTGGCTTGGGCAGTTTTGCCCCTGTGAGGATCTCAATGGAGCAGTCTGTTGGTCAGGGAGGGGGAGAGCTCATTTCTCTGAACACCTCAAGTCCCAATATTCTCAGAGGAATGGGTCTGGAGGTGACTGCCCTCTCAGTCCTGCCTAATTCCTCCCTTGGTGGAGTAGATGGTGTGCAATTGGCCAGACCCCCTCTTGGGATTTCCCCATTGTTCTGCCACCTGAACTTTAGAATTTGCTTCCTCTGATTCACATAAGGGTTCCACTTTAAAAGCCATGCCATGCTTAGGATTAATGGTCTCCCCATCCCACAATAAAACTTAAAGTCTCGGTGTGCACCCCCATTCCCATCATCACATCTTCAGTGATAAATGTTACAGGAGCTCCCCCTGCCACAGTTCCATGTACCATGTTTCCCCAAAAATAAGAGCTACCCCAAAAATAAGACCTAGCATGATTTTTCATGCTGCTCACAATATAAGCCCTATCCCCAAAATAATCCCTAGTTAAGAGCATCATCAGTGGGTGTTGGAGGGATGGGCATGATGAGCATAGGAGGCAGTGAGTGTGTGTAGGGGGGCTGATGGTGTCCAGAAGAAGCTTTAGACCGCCGGTCCTTTGTCCACTGGACTCTAGTTTAAAGGGGAGAAAACAGCCTTGAGGGTAGGTCCCTCCAAGCAGCAGGTGGAGGCGGAGGCAGAGGCATGGGGGGGAGGCACACGATCTATCCCACCTGCTGCTTGGAGAAATTTACCTTCAAGGCTGTTTTCCTTTTTAAACATGACTTCCTTTTCCAAAGGCTATCATCTGGTAGGAACAATCTCCCTCCCCCTGGATCCACAAAAGGCAGAAGTCCCCCTTTGCATCCTCCAGTCAGCAAACCGGCTCTTGATTTTCCCCTGTGGGGATCCATCCAGCCCCTATGGCCATTAAGGGATCATTTGTTGGGCTTACAAATGACCCTCTCTCCAAGTGTATTTCCACCTCGACAAATCCAGGGATCAATTCAAGGGTGCCTTGCTGTAAAAGCTCCCCAAGGCTGGTATTTGGGTCTCAGTGTTACCACACATGCACCTGGGGAATCACACTCCAGCAGCTCCATCCATTCACAGGATCTTAAAGAGGATTTATTGTTTTTGTTTTTCCCCCATCTCAAGACAATGGACCAGCTACTGCTTCCAAAAACAAACAAGCCCAACACTACCTGGAGGGTTCCCACACTTTTGCAAAAGTGATCTGAACATGGCATGAAGAACAGTGGGAGAAGCATGTTGAGGCAGGTACCCTAAACCTTGTCCTGGCAGCTGGAAATGATGGAGCTTTTCATCACTCACCTCAGAAGCAAGGGGAAGGAGAAGGAGGGAACGGAAGAGCTGTCACTTAAGGGTTGCCTCTCCGCCGGCTTCTCCCCAGGCTTGCTCGCATGGAAGGAAGGATTTGTTTCTTGCAGATTTGTCCCAATCCTCCCATCCCCTTTGAGCCTGGTCTCCTCCATGGAGGGAGATGGAGGGCTAGGCTGTGGAGTGTCTTGAGGGACGACAGGAGACAGTAGGCACGGTCCAAACAATTCATTTATTGGGCAGAGGTCCCGGGCGAGGCACCACCGGGAATCCCCCGTATTTATAGTAAACAGGAACATCAACAACATTGCCTAGAACCAATAAACAGGCAGGGTTCTCCCGCCCAACAAGAACGCCCAATGAGGAGGAGACCGGCTTAAGGTAGGCGCGGCTGACAGCGGCTTGTTGCCGGGGCCAGCTGGCAGCTTTGACAGCTCCGGCTGGACTGCGCATGCGCGGTCGGCTTTAGTTTGACAGCTGTCAGTGTACTGCGCATGTGCGGCAGTTTGACAGCTGTCAGAGTTGGCCGGTTTGACAGCTGTCAGTGTACTGCGCATGCGCGGCAGTTTGACAGCTGTCAGAAACGGCCGCTTGCCGTGTCTGTGGGGGGGAATGCCGCGGCAGCCTTTTGACGGCTGTCAACAGCTGCCGGGGATTCCTTATAGTTGTGAGGGGAGTGTGTGTGTGTGTGTGTTGCTGAGTATACAACAGGCTGGGCTGAAGCAGAGGAGAAAGAAGGGAGGGGGAGAAGCCATGCAGCTATGGTGAGGACAAGGGGCTTACCCACCATTCTGCAAGATATGGTGTGCAAATGTAAAAGCTGCTCCTTCTAAGTCAGCAGCAGTGCCTGGCAATGGGGCCACTTCTTCCTCTCCGCAGGAGTATATTCACTTGATAGCTTTTCTCCTCCCCTGCACAGTTCCCAGAGAGGGAGAGGGGGTGAGAGAGAAATGAGGGGGGAACAGAAAGGGTGACTGGACTCACAGTGCTTTGTTTTGTTTTGCATGCCATGTCTCCTGAGAGGCCTTAGCTGCTGGATGGAGGGCTAGGCTGGGCTGAAGAATAGGAGAAAGGAGGGGAGAAGCCGCACAGCTAAGAATGAGGGGCTCACCTGCCTCTCTGTGAGACCTCTCAGGAGATACAGCATACCAATGTAAAAGCCACTCCTTCCGTATTCATGGGCTTGGCTCTGTCCCCCTCTGTTCTGGGCCATCTCTCCTCTCCATTGGAAAAGGCTTCTTCCAGCCCCAGTTGTAGTGGCATGGGGAATGGGCCAGTTCGATTTCAGCTGCCAGAATGTACAAGCCATGAAGCATGCAGGGGGTTTGAGATGCAGGTGTTGTAGACATTGTCATTTAGCCCATCCTGGAAACACTTGATGAGCAACTTCTGTGGCCCATCGTTCAGTCTGCATGCCAGATCATGAAACTCCTCAGTGTAAATGGCCATGGATCAGTGCCCCTGGCTGATGGCTTTGATTTGGGTTTGAGCTTTGTGATCACTTAATGGATTTTTGAATCTCCTGCACAGCAGTATCATAAAGTGGTTAAAGTTGTGCACCTCTGAAGAATCATAATTTTGGAGGATGGCCCTCCACTTTGCTGTGGCACCCTCTAGTGCCAGCATCACCACTCTCACATTGACTCCTTTGGTTGCTATGTCAGTTCCATATTGTTGCATGTAGGTCCAGATGTAGGTGATGAAAAGTCTCAAGTCCTTTGGGTCTCTGCTGAATCCCACTCAATCCCAAAGAGTACCCCAGCTCCAGATAAAAAGCTGAGGAAACTGTCCCCAAGAACCCACAAAATGGCACTGAAGGGGGTAGAGATCATTGAGCTCTCCCCTGGAGAGACTGCAGGATTTATTTTGACTACCTTCCAAAATATGCTGAATTTCACACACACACTCCAAAATGAGATTCAACAGTCCTGCCATCTTAGCCACCAGTTGAGGTACAGAGCCCAGGGCTTGGACTTGGGCTCCTGGCAGTTCCTTTGCCATGGCAGCAATGGCCACCATTCCCTGCTTGATCTCTCAACACTTGAGGGGGCTGCCAAGACATGTGGGCCAGGGCTTCTTGGGCCTGAAGGCTGTCTACAGCCCGCTTCGATGCTTCATGGGCTGAGTCACTGGGCCCTAGTTCCTCTTTGATCTCCATGCACAATTCCCTCCTACCTGTCTGTGTGAGAATCACTTTGGAGAATCTCTCATCCCATTCTTCTTTCTGGCTGCTGTCCATCAACCACCTCTCCCCAGGTGTCAGCCTCCTCTTGGTTGCTCTCATGAGACGACATCTGTGATGCAGTCTGCATGGTAGCTTGGTGGCTCTGGGTTGACCGGTTTTGCAGATCTGACCTAATGTCAGCCCTGCCCCAGATGGCTCTCTAGGAAAGAGAAATGCTTGACTCCATCTGAAGGTTACAAGGATCTTTTACTAGAGACAACTGGATGCAGTGAAAGCAAGGCCTGATATGAAGAAAACTCATGCAAATTGCTACATTATTCCAAGTGTAGCCCTCTCCCCTTTGAACAGTTCAAAGGATGGTAACTGGATGTTTTGAGAACAGGACAGTTCAAGAAGCAGTTAACATTCCATTCCCAGGTCCTAGGCACCCCAAAGTCCTTGAAGTGACCAGATAAAACCAGTTCAAAACCTCACAGGATAGCTGTGCCAAAATATTTGTTCAATATCTATAAATGTGTTTAATGTAATGGACTGAAAAATTCTTCCCAAAATGTAAATCATCTTTGAGTTTAATTCATCCGAATCATATTGATCATGTTCCATTTTTTACAGGAACTCTAGAACAACATTTTAGATCTTTCATTTGTAACAAAACAGGAGATTTCAACTTAACCAGTTGAGAAAGCTTCCTGTCAACTGCCTATCTTTGCCTTCTTTGAAGTTTGCTAGCAACTGCCATAACCAGGGGGAAGGGGGCACTTGGGAGAGGAAGTATGCTGGAAGCGTGAAGGAATATTGTGGGAAATTGCAGAGTATGGACACTGACAGGCATACACATATACACCATTTTCATGTTTCATTACAGATGAACATGTCACAGATTTTTTTTTAACTGTACCCACTTAGACTGACCTAGACTCAAAAGAGGTACAAAAACCCTGGATTCTAGAGAGGTAGGGTTTTTTTTATATCTCCCTATAAGGGTCAGGGAAATGTTTTATTTTGAAAAAATCAATATGTAAAAGTGAAAGGTGAAACTTACAAATCTATATGTGAATGCTTTGTCCTATATTCCATTGTTATTACTATTATTTGTATACAACTATGCTAATTATTATTATTATAACAATGACTATAGTCTATTATACTGCCGTTCAGTTACTAATATTTCCTCTATACCAGGGGTATCAAACTGCCGGCAATGGCAAAAGTCTCCCAATACATTGTGCGACGTCACGTGACATCGCGACTTTGACATGTCTGCTTTATACTGTGCTCTACAGTTTAACTATTATATTATTACCTTTTTACTATTACTATATTCTTTAGTATTATTAATAATGTTTTCTTCTTACAAATCCTATTTCTGATTTCTGCCTTAATTATTCCCTAAGATTTCCTCTGCTTTTCTTCTTCTTTATTAATGGCCAGCAATGAAGAGTATTTGCACCTTTCCATATTGTGCTGTGCTTTGCTTCCATACTTCTTTTTTCCTCTGGACCATACATTCCCTTTGAAGGAAAAAAACAAACACTTCTTTTATTTGGTTCTTTTCCTGTTTGCTGGTGGCTGCAGAGCTTCCAAAATGCACCTCTCCTCTGTTCTCCTCTGTTGGAATTTATTGTTAGAAAGTATTTTGTAATGCAACAACTACAGAATTATTCAGCCAGTAGATGCCAGTGTTTCACGTACATCTTTGGTTATACTCTATGGTTTCTTTATGATCTGAGTGTTTCCTGTTACAGTTACAGTATGTAGTTGAGCTGTAAGGCACATACATTTGTTCTGTATGGTGTTTTATATAAAACAGAATTCTGACATCCCAAAGATGCTTTTTCACAAGGCAACTGGACTTTCTTATTTTTCTTTGAAGACGTTTCACTTCTCATCCAAGAAGTGGATGACTGAATGGTGGGGAATGGAAAGATTTATGCTCCTGCAGACAGCTGTTCATTTGCATTCTTTTAGCGAGTCATTAAAGTTACCTGGAGGCTTATCTGTGTCTCCAGGGTCACCTGAGTAGTGCAAATGGGTGTGGAGCCTTCTTGGAACTGTTGAAAGGACTGTGTTGTAGAATGGAGATAAATGAAGTATCCCTCCCCCTCTGTTGAGAGAGGGCTGTTCAGTTTTGACATAGAGGGCCTCTTTGACCCCTCTTTCAAACCAGCGGTCTTCTCTGTCCAAAATGTGGATATCGTTGTCTTCGAAAGAGTGGCCTTTGTCTTTTAAATGCAGATGGACTGCTGACTCTTGTCCTGATGGGTTTGTTCTCCTATGTTGTGCCATATGTTTATGAAGTTTTTGTTTCATTTTGTTGTTTTGTTTTCCCCATGTATAGATCTGCACATGGCTCAAGCAACATGGTATATGCAGTACAATGCAGTGAGCCATGTACAGATCTATACATTGGGGAAATGAAACAACAATTTCATAAACATATGGCACAACATAGGAGAACAAACCCATCAGGACAAGAGTCCTTTTTGTTTGACTGGTGGATTAGTATATGACCTAGTTATTTTACCTTACTTTCAATAGGATTGTTAGTTTTCAGGCTAATATATGTTTTATTAATGAGTGGACATTCCCTCTACAGTATTGTAAGCCATTTCTTTAAATAGCTGTGGCTGTTTCATTTATTTTACTTAAAGTTATTTTATTGGTTTGGTTATTAAATGGTGAACTCATTTTATTGGACTTTTGTTACTATTGATTTTGCTTTATTTGTATCATGCCTTGGTAAATGAATGTAATCTATTGTATTGGATAAAGATGTTGAAAACAATTATGTATTTTTCATAAAATATATGTAATTTGCTCATATAAATTCAAGAATTGTAGACATTGGTCATCTAGTCTAGTAAAACATATTCAAAACATCTTTCTACATTTTTTTAAGAAAAAGTCTAGGAAATCTGCTAATCAAAACCAACTCTCTTTTGTACAGTACCAGTTACATCAATCTCACCATTGAAGATTTTAGATTTCTTTTTTTTTAGAATACTACTCTCAAGGCCTTCTAAAATATACTAAACACCTTCTATGCTAACTTGAAGATCTTGCATTAGATATAATTAATATTGGAAATAGTAATGAAAAAAGGCATATTGATCTATCTTAAGTTGCACTAATGCAATTCCAAGCCTACTGAAGAGATATCAAAGGAAGTCTATTACCGGGTTCACTGAAAATAAGATCCGGTCTTTTTGTTTGTTTGTTTGTTTTGGCTCCAAAGAGGCACCAGGTCTTATTTTCAAGGGTGTCTTTTCCACTCATCTCGTGGCAGCGGCACTGATAGCCCTGCCTAGGTGGCCCACTTCTTGTGCAGCCGAAGGAACAGCTTCATTCTGCAGCTGAGAAATGCATTCTGCATTTCGCAGTCAGAGGCCTTTCCAGATTGAATCCACAACTCAGTTCTTGGCTGCAGAGGACTTCCAGAAAGGCCTCTGATTGTGAAATGCAGGCCAGAGCTCCATTCTCAGCTGCATAATGAAGCTGCTCTTTCGGCCACAAAAGAAGTGGGCCAGTGAGGTAAGTGTCAATCTATGGGAGGTCTGGCTACAATGGTAAGCTCCACCACCCCCATCCCCACCCCAGCTTGATTTTTAGGCATGTGCCTTGCCCCAAAACTAGGGCTTATTTTTGGGATAGGGCTTATTTTAGGCCCACCCCCCAAAATCAAGCTAGGGCTTATTTTCAGGGGAGGTCTTTTTTTATTGAAAAGTTTTAAAATACAGTTTTCCTTTAAGAATCCCCCCTCCCCCTCCCTCCTCCCCCCTCCCTACCTCCCCCCCTCCCCCCCAACTTCCCAGAGCTAAATACAAGGTATATATATAAAATGCAATCATAAGCAATCATATACTAACAATTATAAACTCTAAAATCCATCACTCTCTAGCTTATATAGGATAAAACAAATAATAATAATATTGAATATATATAAAAAGAAACGAAGATAAGAAAAGAAAAAAACAACGAAAGAAGACTTATTCAAATGCTACATAGAACTTCTTAACCCTATACTTGTTCTGGATAAAATCAATCCATTTTCTCCATTCCATAATATAGCGTTCTTGCGAATGATCTTTCAAATAGGCCGAAATCTTCGCCATCTCTGCCAGGTCGGAAACCTTTAAAGTCCACTCCTCTATGGTCGGCAGTTCCTCTTTCTTCCAGTATTGGCCTATCAAAAGTCTTGCCGCCGTAATTAAATTCAACATCAACTTGGTGTCCACAACTGTGGCATCTGTAATTATTCCCAACAAAAAAAATTGCGGACAAAACTTTAACCTCTGTTTAAAAATCTTCTGCATGTTCCACCAGACTTTTATCCAAAAAGCTTTAACCTTTTTACAAGTCCACCATATGTGAAAATATGTTGCGTCTTCATCACCGCACCTCCAACATTTAGGCTGATAATTCGGACACATACTTGCAAGCTTTTTAGGATCTAAATGCCATCTATAAAACATTTTGTAAAAATTCTCTCTTAAATTTTGAGCTTGTGTAAATTTTACGTTCCTCACCCAAATCTTTTCCCACGTGTCCATTGTGATGACTTCCTGGATATTTTGGGCCCATTTTATCATACAATCCTTAACAAGCTCTGTTTCTGAATCAATCTCTATCAATGCAAGATATATCCGTTTGATATGTGCTGGTCCCTGATTCCTAATTTGCTTTATCAAATTTTCATCAGTCATTGTAAGTCCATTTTTCTGGTCTTCTTTCCACCTGGCCCGTAACTGAATATATTGAAACCAATTTTGAACAACCTTCTCTTCTCGCAAGAGGCTATATGATTTCAAACACCAAACGTTTCTTTCCAAACTGAGAATCTCCTTATACGTAGTCCGATCATGTTTGAAGCCAGCATGTATATTTTCTATTGCGTGTTTTGGAATTGCCCACAATGGTATCTTGCAACTTAACTTATGTCTGTACTTCTTCCAAACTCTCAGCAATGCCTGTCTTAAAATATGCACCCTAAACACGTTGTCTACCTTCTTATCATACAACAAATATGCATGCCAGCCAAACAACAAATCGTGGCCCTCAAGATTTAATAACCTCCCTTGCGTCAAATTAATCCAGTCACTTATTCCTACTAATGCAGCAGCTTCATAATATAATTTAAAATTAGGCAATTTAAGGCCACCTCTCTCACGAGTATCCTGCATAATCTTAAGTTTAACTCGTGGTTTTTTCCCTGCCCACACAAATTTATTGATACCTCGCTGCCATTCCTCCAGATTAGAATCTTTCTTAAGAATCGGTATCATTTGAAATAAAAATAAAAATTTAGGCAGGACATTCATTTTTACTGCTGCAATCCGTCCCAACAAAGACAATTGCAATTTTTTCCAACTCTCCAATTCTTTTTGAATTTTCCCCCATAATTTTTCATAATTATTTTTATATAGCTTTGTATTAGAGGGCGACAAAATCACCCCCAAATATTTAACCCTTTTAACAATCTCAAATCCAGTTAATCCTTCTAAAACGGCCTTTTGCGGTGTTGTCATATTTTTGGCCAAAATTTTTGTTTTTTGAACATTAACCTTAAATCCAGAAACCTTCCCATATTGTGTTATTATCTCCATCAGGTCCACAACAGAGTTCTCTGGCTGGGTCACTGTAACAACCAGATCGTCTGCGAATGCTCTCAATCTGTAGTCCTGATCTCCAATTTGAATCCCCTTAATTTTTTCCGAATTCCGAATTTTAACCAATAGTATCTCTAATGTTAACACAAATAACAAGGGCGATAACGGACACCCTTGCCTTGTGCCCTTCTCAATATTACATGCTTCTGTCAAGCTATTATTAACTATAATTCGGGCAGTTTGTTTTTGATATAATGCCCTAATCGGTTGTAAAAAATTTTCCCCAAAATCCATTTTATCTAAAACTTTCAACAAAAATTTCCAGTTCAATTGATCAAAAGCTTTTTCAGCATCTAAAAAAATTAGCACCGCAGCAATCTGGTTGTTCCTTTCCAAAAACTCTAACACATCAACTATATGCCTCACATTATTTTTCATTTGCCTACCACTAATAAACCCTGTTTGATCCCCATGAATCACCTGTTGCAGAACCCTCATCAATCTATTAGCCAAAACCTTAGCAAATATCTTGTAATCTGTGTTTAAAAGCGATATCGGTCTATAATTTTTCACTTGAGTAGCATCTTGGTCTTCCTTCGGAATCAAAGAGATAAAAGCTGTTCTCCAAGACGGTGGCACCTTTCCCCCCCTCTGGATTGTCTGGAACAGTTCCTTTAACGGTTTTATCATTTCTAATTGTAAATTTTTATAATAGGCCACAGTCAAGCCATCCGTACCTGGTGCTTTATCCACCTTCAATTCCTTAATTGCTGTAAAAATTTCTTCTTCTGTGATCAATTGATTAATCCCTTCTTTTTGTACTTGCGTAAGAACCGGGATGCTAGCATTTTCCAAATATATATCAATATCTTTTTCATTAATTTTCTCTTTAGCGTATAATTTAGAATAAAAATCCACAAAAGCGTCCTTGATAAGGTCCTGTTGAAACACAACCCTTCCTTTATGCTCAATCTTGTCTATATTAGAAGCCCTTTGTTTTTTCCTCAATCTATAAGCTAACCATCTACCTGGTTTGTTAGCGTTACAAAAAGTATTATGCCTGGCAAACCGCATATTGGTTGCCACTTGGTCAGCCATTAATTTATCAAATTGTCCTCTTAACAACTTAATAGCCTCCTTAGTCTTCACATCCTCTGAGTTCAAAATCAAAGCCTTTTCTTTTTCCTTTATTTCATTCTCCAGTTCTTTCCTCCTAGCTTCCACAGCACGTCTATGTTTGTTGTTCATATATATCAACACCCCTCTCATGTATGCCTTGCTAGCATCCCACACCATATCCATAGAAGTACCTTTGTTCATATTAGTTTCAAAAAAATCCTTCATCCGCTGTTTACATTCTTCCACATTTCTCTGATTTCTAAACAAATTCTCATTTACGCGCCACGAGCGCCTGTCTCTTTTCTCCTTATCAATCTCTAACCACACTGGACTATGATCAGAGATAGTTCTTGCACAAATCTTCACCTTTTTAGTCCTCAAAAAAAAGTCATTAGTCACCAAAATAAAATCAATCCTCAAAAAAGATTGATGTCTATCAGAATAAAAAGTATAATCCTTTCCCTGCAAGTGTCTCTCGCGCCAGATATCTCGCAGTTCCAAGTCATCCTTCATTTCAAAAAAAAGATTTAGGCAGTCTAGCATGACTTGGAATGCGCTTAAAAGCTCCAGCCTTATCCATCTGTACATCCATAACACCATTCCAGTCCCCCATAAAAATAAAAGATTTATAATCCAACTGGGTAAGCTTTGTATGAAGTAAACTAAAAAAGTCAGCCTGTTGTTGTTGTTGATTAGGGGCATACAGTCCAACTAGAAGCGTCTTTTTGCCTTCTATCAACAAGTCTATCAGTACGTATCTTCCATGCTTATCTGCTTCAATTAAATCCGCTGTTATGGCACTTTTAATATAAACAACCACTCCATTTTTCTTATTCATTGCAGAGGCAACAAAGTGCGTACCCAGTCTTGAGTTCAATAAAAACTTTTGGTCCATAGCCCTAATATGCGTTTCTTGCAAACATATAACATCTATCTTAAATTGTTTTAAATATTGAAAAACCTATTTTCTCTTCTGTGGTGAATTTAGTCCATTAACGTTCCAAGTCAAAAATTTAGTTGCCATGCATATCCTCCCAAAGCTCTTGAAGCACTGCTTTGATAGGACTATCTTCTTTAGGCCGTGCTCCTCCCACTGCTTGGCTATGAGTACGTTGTGAAGATTCTGAAGACTTTTGCTGGTCTTGTTCTTTTATTTTCTTTGCTCTTTTTAAAGCAGCACGCGTTACCCTTTGCTCTCTAGGATCATCCAAAGAGGTTATAGCTTGATCTCCTCCAGCACCATTTTCCTCTGTTTCATCCTCTTGATGTTCTTCTTCTCCTTCTCCAGATCCCTTTGCAGCTTCCAGAAGTGTTAATGGGGTTGCTTTTAAAACAGTATTGTAGAAATCACGCGCTTGCTTCACAGTAATCAACCGGTACCTTTTGCCTTCATACATCACCATCAGCCCGTCTGGAATCTCCCATCTGAACCTTACGTCTCGTTGCTTGAGCTCTTGCACAAGAAATGTAAAGTCCTTCCTTCTCCTCAAAATCTTTGGAGGGATCTCTTTTAAAACCAAGACTTCTTGATCAGCAATCACAACTTTAGCATCGTAGGCAGCTTGTATAACTTCATCTCTGATTTCTCTTTTTGTGAAGTAAACCACCACATCTCTAGGCAACTTTCTCTGTCTGGCAATCCATGAGTTTACACGGAACACTTTATCCATAGCTGCTCTTATTTCAGATGCTGGCTGATTCAATACCACTTCAAAAGCCTCAGAAACCAGCTGCTTTAAATCTTCCTTAATGTTCTCTTTTAAACCTCTAATTCTAACAGCAAACTGCATCTGGTAATATTGGGCAAGGCTTAACTCCCTTTCCATTTTGTCTCTTAAATTTTCATTCTCCCGTACTTTAACTTCTAATATTTCATTCTTTTGAGTCAAATCATCCAGTTTTTCATCTAAATCTTCCACACATTCCGCCACTTTATGCACTGAGGACAAAATGTCTACCTTCATCACGCTGAGCTTCTGTTCCATCCTCTCTTCCATTCTCTCCTCCAGTTTCTCCAATTTCTCCTCCATCTGTGCAAATTTATCAGCCATTGATTGATTAATTGACTCCAAAAGTACCTGGGCATGTTTATCCAAAGCATCTCGTAAGTCCTTCGGTGTCAGTACATCAGGAGGGTGCAACGCCTGTAATGATGATTGTTGCACCGGAGAAGATCCACCACTCCGAAGAGTTTTAGGGGGAGGTTTAGCCGCCATCTTTTACTTTTCAATTGTGACGCAGTTTCACTTAAAGTTTAAAAAGTCCATCAAGCTCGAGAGTATAATAAAATAATCCTCTTCACCTTTTCCTCTTGTACCACTCTGCCTGCTCCTTTAATCCATAGTCCTTTCTTCAGGCAGGGGTGGTCGCAGACGCCTGGCTCTGCTCCAAGAAGTCCGGAGCAGAGACGCCAGCCAGCTGGGAGCAACCCAGGCTTCGGGGGAGTTCAATCCTTCAGCCGCCCAAGCTCCAAGCTCAGGCGGCCCCGGAGAACTCTACCCCTACCTGGGGCCTCACCCCCTCCTCTTCTCCCGAGGAGGGGGCTTCAAATTCGCCCGAACAGCTGATCGGCGCTGTTTCGGGCGAAAAAACAACAGCTGAGCCGCGGGCAGCCCGGGGAGGCTGTCTCCGTCGCCGCGGAGCCACCGGAAGTCACTTTTCAGGGGAGGTCTTATTTTCAGGAAAACACAGTATCAGTTGTAACTAATGATAATATAATATTGTACAGTGCATCTCAGATTTCCCCTGTACAGGTTTATAAACTAATCCTGATGATGGTGATGATTAGTATTACACAAAACAATATAAAGAAGGGAAGAGAATGTTTTATTAATTAGTCTAATAAAGAATACACATTATAGAATAGAATAGAATAGAATAGAATAGAATAGAATAGAATAGAATAGAGTAGAGTAGAGTAGAGTAGAGTAGAGTAGAGTAGAGTAGAGTAGAATAGAATAGAATAGAATAGAATAGAATAGAATAGAATAGAATAGAATAGAATAGAATAGAATAGAATAGAATAGAATAGAATAGAATAGAATAACAGAGCTGGAAGGGACCTTGTAGGTCATCTAGTCCAACCCACTGCCCAAGCAGGAGATCCCACACCATTTCTGACAGATGACAGTCCAGTCTCTTCTTGAAAGATTCCAGTAATGAAGTTCCCACTTTTGAAGGCAAGCTATTCCATTGGTTAATTATTCTCACTGTCAGAAAATTTCTCCTTATGTCTAGGTTGAGTCTCTCCTTGATCAGTTTCCATCTGTTATTCCTTATTTGGTCTTCAGGTGCTTTGGAAAATAGGTTGACCCCCCTCCTCTCTGTGACAGCCCCTCAAGTATTGGAACACTGCTATCATGTCACCCCTGATCATTCTCTTCACTAGACCAGCCATGCCCAGTTCTTGTAACCATCCTTCATATTTTTTAGACTCCAGTCCCCTAGAGCAGGGGTAGGCAACCTTGGCTCTTTTATGACTCGTGGACTTCAATCCCCAGAATTCCTGAGCCAGCCAGTCATAAAAGAGCCAAGGTTGCCTTCCCCTGCCCTAGAGTCTCAACATCTTTTTTATAATGTGGAGACCAAAACTGGGTGCAGTATTCTAGGTGTGGTCTGACTAAGGCTTTATAGAGTGGTACTAGTACCTTACATGATCTTGATTGAATCCTTCTGTTAATGCAAATTAGGATTTAATTGGCTTTCTTGGCTACTAACACACACACTCTTGGCTCATATTTAACTGATTGTCCACTAAGACTCCAAGATCCCTCTCACAGTTACTCTATTAAGTCTGGCTTCACCCATTCTATATGTGTACTTTTGGTTTTTCTTGCCTAAGTGTAAGACTTTACTTTCTATACAGTACATTGAATTTTATTTTGTTAAGTAGGGTCCAGTGTCCAAGTCTTTCAAGATCTATGTGGATATTGAGCCTATCATCTAGGCTCTAAAATTTAGACAACAAAATTGTCAGCTACTGTAGATTCAACAGGAACCTATTTGATTTCTCACTCGGTGCAGCATTAGTCTTCCAGTTGATGTCAGGGTAATTGAAGTCCCCCCCGTTACTATTGTAGTGTGTTTCCTACATACATTTGTTAATTGGTTAGCAAAAAGTACATCTATTTTTTCTGCTTGGTTGGGTGGCCTGTAGTATATACCTATGGCAATGCTATTCTTTTATATTGAACCATATGCATTCTAGGAGGTTTTTGTCTTTGGTCTCGTGCATTTCTGTAGCAATATAGTGGTCTTTTACATATAGTGCAACTCTACCTCCTCTTTTATGGGGTTTGGGGTTATTTTTGAACAGTTTGTATCCTTCTATCAGTATCCTTCTATCAGTATGTTCCAGTCATGGGTTTCATCCCACCAAGTTTCAGTAATTCTAACTATATCATATCTACCTTCATGTATTAATAGGGTGAGGGGTGACATGATAGCAGTGTTCCAATATCTCAGGGGCTGCCACAAAGAAGAGGGAGTTAAGCTATTCTCCAAAGCACCTGAAAGCACCTGAAAGCAGGACAAGAAGCAACAGATGGAAACTAGTCAAGGAAAGAAGCAACCTAGAACTAAGGAGAAACTTCCTGACAGTTAGAACAATTAACCAGTGGAACAACCTGCCTCCAGAAGCAGTGAATGCTGCAACACTGGACGTTTTTAAGAAGAGACTGGAGAGCCATTTGTCTGAAATAGTATAGGGTTTCCTGCCTGAACAGGGGGTTGGACTAGATGACCTCCAAGGTACCTTCCAACTTTAATAATAATAATAATAATAATAATAATAATAATAATAATAATAATAATAATAATAATAATAATAATAATAATAATAATTATTATTATTATTATTATTATTATTATTATTATTATTATTATTAAAGTTGGAAGGTACCTTGGAGGTCATCTAGTCCAACCCCCTGTTCAGGCAGGAAACCCTGAGGAACAAACAGGGTGAACTCTTATTATTATTATTATTATTATTATTATTATTATTATTATTATTATTATTATTATTATTAGAGTTCACCCTGTTTGTTCCTCAGACTTTGAGCATTTGTATATAGGCATTTGAGATCTTTATGTCTGACTCTGGGCATGCTTCCCATGTCTCCTATTTGGTGTTTTAGTTTATCTTCCTTCCCATCCCTCCTTACCTCATTATTTGATTTGTTTTCTAGGGGTTTTTGCTTTGAATTAGGTACTGGAGAACCTAAAGATTGGTCATATGAATTATTTAACTGAAGTATGCTGTACATCGTTTCCCTGTGAACAAAACCTTTTTTCTTTCCTTTCAGTTATACCAATGAATTGAAAACTTCTATAAAAGGTCATTCCTTAAGGCAAATGTAAGGAACTTCATACTTAATTACTGAGGCTTATCAATTGTAGAAAAAAAGTTGAAGCAGGAATGCAATGAGTTGTCTTCATCTCTCCTTCACAGGCACCATGTTACAAGTATGCAATTTGGTATATGCATAATGATGCCATTGTACACAAGTCATTATGTTGATCGTTTAATCACTACTAAAGCATTTCCCCCCTTAGGGCTCTTATCCATTTTCACACATGACAGAAGTCTTTTGCAATTTCATCTTATCATTTTCAACAACTATATTACAGATTCAACAAGGAATATTGCCTGCCTTGTTCCTTGGGTCTGTGAGTGGGCAGATGGTCCATACTTATCCAACTCCATCTGAGAATTGATGGATTATCTCCAAATAATATGAGATGCCCTGCCACAGATTCCCAAGGTGACCATCTTGTTGGCTTGCTGCTGATAGAAACCTAAATGATTTAAAAGCTCTGACAAGAAGTTGACACATCATAACCTACTAAAGGGATCTTTTACAAAATTAAAGGCATATTCACTTAATAACGTCTTACTAACAAATCCTTCAACAATTCAAACCAAGTTCTTAATCAAGAAATTAAAACTTGTACCATCCTTGTTAGAAATATATTTCACCCCACAGAATGTATCGAATTACTGATCTTGACCTTTACTTTTGAATATACAATGTTGTATATAGCATACAATCTTCAGAGAACTCCTTCAGTAATCAATTCACTGCTGTCTAAATGATTTCTGGCAATAACATCTGGACTACTTTAAACAAATGTATGCTTGATCCATCAAGCAGTTTTTACAACTCTCCACAGGATTATTGTGTTTATTTTAACATCCTTACTTTTATTTTTATTACACTCATTATGTTAACAAACTATAAAATGAAAAAAAAGTATCAACAACCACAGTTTCAAAATAGACTTCCTTGATCACTGTAAATGTGCAGTGATGCTCATCAAAAGCTTATTAATAGGAAAGTTGACTTCTGGGATCTATTGGCAGAGTAATCTCTCTCTCTCTCTTTTTTTTAAAAAAAACAAGTTTTATTGGTTTTTTCAATTAAAATCTACATATTTAGAAAGCATCATGGTAACTGGGTAATCAGAGATTCAGTAACAGAGTTTTCAGTACATAATTCAGGTTACATTATCAAACTGTCCTTCTCAATTTCCCTTAACATTTCATACAACCAGTTTAAACTAATAAATTTCTAGAAATAGCATGGTCAGTTAAAAAATTTGTCAATTCAATTTCATTGAGATATATCTATGTCCTGTTATTAAATTTTACCTAATTTTGATTTTAATTATATTATTCAAATTTAGCCTTTAACATCCTGAATAATATTCACAACCCAAATTTCCCTTATTCCATTACAGCAAAAACTATAGCATCTAACATGTACACAGTGGCTGAGTGACTATGTTCTACCTAATAAACATTGTCTGTTTCACATCCTAATACATCACACGTTATTGATAGGACCACAACCTATGTTTATCAATCTACAACTATTTATACACAACTAGATTCTGTTTTAAATTTTAGCTAATTCTTAATTCTTAAATGGAATAATCAAACGTCTTTTAACATCAAACATGGGATCTATAAACCAAATTTCCATTATGTCAGTGCACAAATTATAGTATCTAAAATAAGCCTAATAGATACATAAACACATTCTAGTTGTATCTGATAAACATTTTCTATTTTAGATCCTGATAGATCACTGATTACTAAAAGGATAACTTTTAATGGTTCTCTAAGAACTCACTTTTTAAATCTAATTCGGGCTTTCTTTTTTTGCCAATCAGTTTTCCAGACCAAGGCCTTTAAATTGCCAGATAGGTCTCCCTTCGCTCCATTACATATTATTTGAATCAAAGGAGGCCATCTAGCCATCAGTGATCCACAAAAACCAAACCATTTGTCATCATTATGTTGTTGCCCCATTGGTTCTAGTCTCTGTATTTGCTCCAAAAACTTTATCTTCAGTTTGGTCTGGATTCCTTTTCCATCTGGGTTCATCTGCTTTAAATAAAGAGTCTTATCCAGTTTTGTAATTAGTGCTTGGCTATCCAGGCTTTCAGGAAACTGTCTTTGTTGATTTTCCATGTCTTCTATGTTAGCATCACTATCTTCTAAAGCAGGGGTCAGCAACCCAAAACAGCAAAAGAGCCACTCAGAACCGGTTCCGTCATACACACAAAAAAGTGGGAGCCGCAAAATGTGCGTGTGCATGTAGGCATGCACGTGAGCACGCATGCGCATACGCAGAACAAGCAAAAACATACACCACCCCTACACCCACACCGCATCGTGAGCCGCACACACCTGTCGCTGCCCAGTGCCGCCAGCTTACACGGGGGGGAGGGACGGACTCGCAGGCGACGGGCACTGGGTTGCTGCGGCGCCTTCAGCCCAGGTGCCGCCGGAGCTACCCAAATGCCCTGCCCCTCTCCCAGGACCTCCAAACCTCTGCATTTGATGAATGCAGCAGCTCTCCAAACTGCCACCGCCCCATTTGCAGAGCTGCTGCATTCCTCCGTGTTTGAAAGAAACTGAAAGAAACATGGACGAACGCAGCAGCTGTGCAAAGAGGACAGTAGCAGTTTGGAGTAGGTGCACGTGCACTCTCCAAAACGCTGCCGTCCCGTTCAGTGGTCTGCCACGCTCATCAAACATGAACAAATGCGGCAGCTGTGCAAACGGGACAGCGGCGGTTTGGAGAGTGTGCACGCACTCTCTCTCTCTCTCTTTCCGTCAGCCGGCTCTGGTGGGGCTGCCTGCCATCCTCTCTTTGCTCGGCTTCGCTCTGCCCAGCTCGCCTCCGGCTCCCTCGCCCGCCATTACCTCACGCAACATCCTCGCTAGTCCGGAGGCGGCCACTGGAGCGGGGGTTTTAATGCCTTGCCCCCTCCCTTATCCTTCTCTCTCTCTTCCCCACCACCGCCAAAGAGAGAAAGAGAGAGAGAGAGAGAGAACTTCAATCTGCGCGGGCCACTTCTTCCCCGTCCTGCCAAAAGCGCCTGAGCAGAGCGACGGCGCTCCGTCCCAACCACCCCAGGACTAGCGCTGGTGGAGATTCCTGCAGTGCCTCGCTTGCTCCTCCACAGACTGAGGAGGGCCTGACTAGGCGCTCCCTGCCCAGAGTGGAGCGGAGGCGGCCATGGTGGGGATTTTAGCGCGGGGGTCCAAGCAGTCCCACGCTGGTCCAAACAGCAAAGGGAGAGGCGAGATGTGGCAGCAGCAGCCCTGGTGAGCTCCTGCCGCCTCCCCTCATAGGAAGGGGAGGGCAAATCACCCCTTCTCCCTGCCGAGGCTGCTAGCCACTGCAGGGAGAAGGAAGGGGGGGACGTGCCTTCTCCCTCGCCGGGGCTGCTAGCCATGGTGAGGAGAAGGAAGGGGGGGGAAATCGCCCTTTCTTTCTCCCTGCCAAGGCTGCTAGCCGCGGCAAGGAGAAGGGGGGACACGCGCCTTCTCCCACAGGAAGGAGAAGGAAGAGGGGGACACGCCTTCTCCCTCACCGGGGCTGCTAGCTGCAGCAAGGAGAAGGGGGAAATTGCCCTTTCCTTCTCCCTGCCGAGGCTGCTAGCCATGGCAAGGAGAAGGGGGGGAAATCGCCCTTTCCTTCTCCCTGCCGAGGCTGCTAGCCACAGCAAGGAGAAGGGGGGGAATCACCCTTTCCTTCTCCCTGCAGAGGCTGCTAGCCACGGCAAGGAGAAGGGGGGGAAATCACCCTTTCCTTCTCCCTGCCGAGGCTGCTGGCTGCGGCAAGGAGAAGGGGGCGAACCGCGCCTTCTCCCACAGCGAGGAGAAGGCAGGGGAACGCACCTTCTCCCTCGCCAGGGCTGCTAGCCACGGCAAGGAGAAGGGGGGGAAATTGCCCTTTCCTTCTCCCTGCCGAGGCTGCTAGCTGCGGCAAGGAGAAAGGGGGGGGAAATCACCCTTTCGTTCTCCCTGCCGAGGCTGCTAGCCGCAGCAAGGAGAAGGCGGGGAAACGTGCCTTCTCCCACAGCAAGGAGAAGGAAGGGGGGGAAGGCACCTTCTCCCCGCCGGGGCTGCTAGCCTCGGCGAGGAGAAGGGGGCAACCTTAACCCTAACCTCCCCCACCGCAAACGAAGGGGTGGCGAAGGCAGCAGATCTGCAAGCCTCCGCCACCCCACCCTGCTCACCTTTTTACTTCTTCCTCTCTTCCTCCACTCTGCCAAGTACAGTTAAAAAAACAGAGGTTTGTGGGTAGTCCCACAAATGGTTTGTGGGCGGTCCCACAAACCAACCAATCAATTTAAACTTTTCAAGTTTTTTTGTGAGAAGTTTAAATTGATTATTTTTTTTGAAAAGTAAACATGGCAGAGGGAGGAGGCCTGGGAGCTGCATGGGACGGCTCAAAGAGCCACATGTGGCTCCGGAGCCACAGGTTGCCGACCTGTGTTCTAAAGTTATAGGCTCTTTCGAGGGAGTCAAAAGTTGAGTATTAAGTTTTCCCATTGTTTGTTGGTCCTTAAGGTTATTTGCCATAGTGATAGTTCCTTGTACTTTTAGAGTTGTCGGTTCTTTGGATAGAGTCAATTTTTTGTATTAGCTTTTTCAATATCTTGTTGTACCTTGTGTTCCTCTGTCTCAGTAGTAATTTGTTCCAGTTTTGTTATATTCTGAGTTGTAAATTCTTTAGTTGAAGTTCTGGGTTACAGCTTGTAAATTGGAGTTGGCACCTAAATTTTCCAGCCTGGAGATAAACATCTCAGAAACTTTATGGATTGTTTCTAATATGAGCTTATAGTGAAGCGAGGATTGTGGCTGATCAGTCTCCACTTTGAAGTAATGGTAAATAGTCCTTAGTGGAGGCTAATTTTTAAACAAAATTCAGTAAATGTTCACCTCCACAAGCCCTGAGTTCACCTCCAGCTGTTTCAGGTTTTTTATTTTTAGCTGATAGTGTCAAGGGCAGTTCCAAAATAAACAGGTTTATTTGCCAAAAAGGCCACAAGATGTCCCCAGCATACTTAAAAACTTTTTCAGACAGAGTAAATTTATCAGTTTTGAGTACTTTTAAGTAACTTTTAAGTAATTCTTTTCTCTCTTTTCTCTCTTTTTTAATCAAATAGACAGAATAGCCAGTTTCTGTAAGGATAGGAGTTTTGGGTCGCCAAAAATAGAACAGAAGTAAGTAAGGAATTAAATAGTATTATTTTGTTCAAGGTTTTCTTTTTTCTCCCGACGTGATCAAAAGCCACCCTTAAGGAGGGTGGGGGAAAAAAAGCTCCCTTCCCTCTCTCTTCGCTGGGGGAAGCAAATTCAAGGAGCTTTTGACAGGAAAAAGTAGGCAATTAGGAAAGGAAGAAGGTAATTCTCACCAGGTTTTTAAGTGCTTTCAAGTGCTTTGTTGTGCTTTTGGCTTCGGCAGGAAACAGCTAAATGATGGGTCATGGGAGTTGCTGATCCTTTCTTCGTCAGTTCAGAGAGTAGCTCCTAGACCACGGGAGGGCCGCCGCCCTTCTACCGCTGACTGGAGAGACCTCTCCCCTGCTCCTTACCCCTCCAGGGTGACTTTTGACCCCTTTACAGGGGGCTCCCGATGAAGAAATCCAGACGCCATGGGGACCATTCCCTCACGCGTCTGGTCGTGCTGAAAACAGGAACCCGGCAGAGTAATCTCTATCTCACTAATCCATATCTCCCATCTTTCTACCAGCACTAGTAAGGTCAATCCATCCTTTATTACAGCCAATCATCAGAATTGTACTTAAAAAGAATAAAAATAAAGTCTTAAAAAATAAAATAAAGAACAAGAACTTCATAATAATATGACTAGTTACAGTGGGTTTTACAAACAGTAAAAGAAACTTGGCCACAGACAAAGAAACTAAATTATAATAATAACAACAATAACAATAACTGTACATAAAATAGATCTGAATTATCTACAAATTTGGATAATAAGGGATAATACATGGCATTTGATTTCAACCCACCTTTTGCCACAAGGATATAGTTCTAAAAAATAAGTCATTGTCCTTAATTTTCTTGCAAGGATGGCTGTTGAAACCTCTAGTGTTAGTACCCTCCAAAATTTAGGAATGGATATTTGGGTTAAATATCATATAGTCTATTAAAAAAAATGGCTGTCAAAAAATCTAATTTATAGAAAGGGCCAATAAATCTAATTGCCTTTTAAAGTCCATAATATATTTACAGTTTGACATGGCTTGCTTATAACTCATCACTAATATAGCTTATCAAAAACCATAACTTTGCAACTTCAGGTAAATTAATCTTCTCCAAACCAATTCTCAGTTATTAGCCCAGATCAAGGGCCCTAGGGCTATAGAGGGGGAAAAAATACTCCGATCAATACATGGCCACATGGGGGATTACATTCTAATCACATCAGCTTCATGATGAAGGATTGTACCAGCAATGTCATTGCTAATCTAAGACAAGTATTGAATAAACACAGTTTAGGGCTAGAACAAAAATATACATGGGGGTGGGGGAGATCTGAAGTTCACTAAATCAATAAACAGGAAGAACAAACAGGAATTTAACAAAGGAGATTGAATGAGGAAAGGAATGAGAAGGAAGAAAATTTTAAAAAGATAGTGCCTAAGGAAAAAAATTTCCCAAGCTCTGCTAAAGATAAGATTTTTGTTTCTGCCCTGAAGAGAAGTGACCAGTGGTAATGATCAGAGAGTCACTACTGAAATGGACAAAGGCAGTGAACTGTTGTTGTCTTGATAGCCTACCAAGAGAATTAATTGCTTTCCCAGGCTTAACACTTGGAGTACAACGGAAATGCTTCCAAGACTCTTTAAGTCCACTGACAAGTAACCCTTCCTCCTTATCCAAAACAAGACATACCAAATTTGAATCTGTGATGACTCATTGTGGCCAACTCATCATGAGCAACTGACCACAGTCAACTTGCCACAGACAACTTACTTCAGGACAAGAGTTACACTAATATCAAAGAAATGGTGGAATAGAATCATTAAAGAAAGGATGCAAAAGAAGGCTTAAGCTGAACCAGAATGAAATGTGAATGGCAAACATTAAAATATTTTTATTTATTTTAAATAATTAAATAGAATTGATAAATTGTCCTGCAGTGAGTGTCCCATGGTGAGTTGGCAGTGGTGAGTTGGGTGTGGTCAGTTGCTTGTGCCGAGTTGGCCGCAGTGAGTTGGCTGTGGCAAGTTGTCCCATTCCCTACCAAATTTACCTGATCATTGTTTTGGGTAGAATAGACCAGTTTAGTTCACTAGTGGGAATGTATATATGCCAGCTAAGATTGTTTTTAAAAACTTCCATGTCTGCCAAGGGGAGCTGTTTTTCCCAACCCTAACCAGCACGTGGCAGATGAGGAGGGAAGACCAGCCTTTATTAGCATTGCCTGGGACAGAAAAAGACACACACACAAAATTCTCTGCTTCAAAACCAACTTGCTCCCTGCTACACCATTTTGATCCAATGAGTGTCAGGAAAAAGAAAATCATTATCTTCTCTGAATCTGCGTACCCTTTAATCAATCTGGAAATAATTTTAAAGGAAAGCATAGAGGAAAAACAGAAAGAAATGTTTAGATTTATACATCTCTTGAAAAGGGGCAGGGACTAGCAACGGTATCTGTGCATGAAATTTAGTCCATGAGCCATCAAACACTGACCTGTATTTTATAATTTAATCTATAGAGCATGAAGACAGAGTAGAAATGTCCATAAGCAGATAAACAAACTTGTAATCAGTGTATCAAGGAAAAAACTTTGTAAAGAGCTGAATGGAAAGTAATGGAAAATTCCAAGTGAGTAATACAAGTAATAGAAGGGGAAAACTACCATTGAATAAAATACCACTTGAAAATAAAATGTTTTTATAGGCTTTATTTTCATAATAAATATAGCATCCTGAAGGACTACTTAATTATTTCTCTTTCAGTTGTCTTCCAGTCAAACCTTCATCCCCAGTTCTCTGTTTCAGATATAGAAAAAAGTATATTTACATTTTCCTTGCAGCTAGAAAACCTCTTAGAAATTAGTTTGGATCAGAAAACTGCAGAGAAGGAATTAACTGCTGCAACTTTCTTTGTCTAATCAAACTCATGATCCTGGGGAATGTTTTTTTTTCCTTTTTCTCTTCCACCTTGAAAACTATTATATTCATAAAATTTAACATAATTAGATATGACATAGTAGAACACATGTTCAAACATTTTTTTATATTATTTGTTGAGGCCAATTTGCCATTAATTAATAACAATTTATTCATTAAATTTATTGGCTGTAACTAAAAGATGAGGGAGGAAGTATGATGAGCGAGGGAACATGGGATCTATAATTAATCTATCAACATCCCCAGTATGAAGTCTCCCCATTTGAGCCCCAAGCCTATTAGCAGAACCAGATCTTTAAGCTCTTGCAGGTCAGGAGGGTTGAAGCAGAGCTCACAATTACAGTGGAAATAAATAGAAATCAAAGGAAAGCAGAAATGCTGTGTTAAACAATTAACTGCTGCTATTGTGAAATGTTGGAAGCCAGTTTGGTGTAATGGTTAAGACATCAGGGCAGAAATTGGGACACTGTGAGTTCAGGTCCCACCTTAGATACAAAGCCAGTTGACTGATCTTGGACCAGTCACTCTTTCTCTGTCTTAGGAAGAAGGCAAGAACAAACCACTGCTGAAAAACCTTGCCAAGGGAACTGCAGGGACTTGTCCAAGAGGTCTCTGAGAATTGAACACGTAAGATTTTTGTTTTCAAATGTGAAAGAAAACTATGTCGGCACCCAAGGTTGCCTGGTGTATTTTTAATTGTAGAATTAGATATTTCAGTTTTAAAAAGTTTGAACAATGATACAACTGATACAACTCCAAGAGCTGTAGAAAGGAACAACTTCAGAGATAGTGGGACATCATCCAAACATACAAAATAATCAATATAAAATAATCAGCAAACCATCTTGGACATTATCTGTATATACAAAACAGATGTTCCTATCTTCCAAATCTTCCACTCTTTCAATCATTGCATCATGTAGCGACTGGAAATTGTGTGAAAAAAGAGTCTTCTTTATTTTCAGATCACAAACAGTTAAAGGATTTAATGGTAATAATCAGACAGAACTTTTGTTTATCTGATAGATTACTTATACTGAGCATCAATCCAATTCCATGCCAGGACTTGTCCACCACTGTAATTGCTGTCTTGTTAGCAATATGTGCACTGAAGAAAGACTTCTGAGTGTAAATATTAAGCAGGTGAAGATTTCTGGAAATTGTCTCATAATTTCATTGAGAATCAGAGTGGGTCACTGAAATGATGTGAACATCTGAAAGCTGCCCTGGTGCCTATACTTCTGCACCTGTTGCTTAGCCACATCAGAGCTTCAGTATAAGAAGCCCTGAAGGTACAGCTTTTGTGTGGTATATGCAAAAAATCCCTGTTTGGAGACGACTTCCTCAAAGCAAAGCATGATGGACTCTTCTGATGTGAAAGCATAGATAGCCTCCATGGACACCTTATCTACTTCATAGTAGGTACAAAAAATATTTTTATCAGTGAATTGCACTTGGCAGATCTAAGACAATATTACCAGCACACATAATTTAGCACAGTAAGTGTTAACCCTCCCATTGTTCTATACTACATTCTCTACATCTTCTGTAGTCTTTCTCATTATGTTTGCCTGAATATAGTGGAAAGTAGAGATCAGAACAGTGGAAGACAACTAGATCCTATAGATCACAGGAGTTGTAAAACCAGATTTATTGATTTTTAGCAACAAAAGTTCTGGTGATGCTGTGTTTAGACTCATTTAGTTAAATTGTTGAATGAATGAAGAAAGTGAAGAAGGGAGAGGAAGTGCCCTGCAAACAGCTCATATTCTATATTCTGGAAACTGTTCACTTGAAGGCAACTGAAAACCTCTGGTCTAGGATCATGCTTTGTATATTTCCAGGATCATTCAGCCTGGGCTCAACTTACTTAGAGTAGTCCTTGGTGCTCTCTGAGCTTGGTTGTTTTCTTGCAGACATTTCACTACCTAAACTAGGAAACATCATTAGTGCTAGTAAGGAGTGGGGTTTGCTCTCAGTTTATATTCTAGTGCAGGGCTTTTCAACCAGTGGTATGGGTACCACCTGTGGTACATTGGCACCTGGCAGGTGGTACACGACCATCCTAGAAAAGCGGTAGTGGGGGAGGAGAATGAGCTGAACCGGTGGCAGCACCACACAAGCCTGAGCGAGAGATGGCTGGAGCTACAGGGCTGTCAGGGCTCAGCGGAAGCTGCAGGATCAGCGCTTCTTCGTGGCTGTCAGGGCTTAGTGGAAGTGTCAGGATCAGCGCCAAGCTCCAGCTGGAGCTCAGTGCTGATGCTGGTGCTTCAATCAATCAGCTGGAAAACAGCACTGATCCTGGCACTTCTGCTGAGCCTAGAAGAAGTGCCTATCAGCCGGAATGTTGCAGCATCTCCAGGGTCTTGTGATTTACATTCAGATGCTTGGCAAGTGATTTTTATAATGGTCACAGTGTCCCAGGGTCATGTGAAGTGACCAAAACCTGCTGCAACCACCCAGCAGAGGAGGGAAATAAAAACCAAACACCCCCAACCCCACCCCTGCTGCCAATCCTCAACAGAAATGGTCACAACAATGACCAGAGAGCCGCCAGGCAGGCATATGTCTTGCTCAGCTGTGGCTTGGGGAGCACTTTTTTCAGTGCCATTGTAACTTTAAACACTCACTAAGCGAACTGTTGTAAGTCAAGGACTACCTGTACTTCATCACTTTTTTCCTTTTTTTTTTGGTCATCAAGTTTTTGACACCTTGCTAGGCGACTGGTGGTACTTGGATATTGCATATCCTAAAAGTGGTACAATTAGTGAAAAGGTTGAAAAGCCCTGTTCTAGTGGCTTACTTTGTCAGCGTTGGTGAGTGTAGTCTTGGTGGTTCTTCAGTTGGGCTGTTTATTGTTAGTTTATTTGGCAGTTTTTGATTGGGGTATTGTTAACTTCTTGATTGTTGGTCTGATGTTAATCTTGGAGTTACTCTATCGTCATCTGGTTGCTGATTGCTGGTGGAGAGGTGTTTTGGTATCCCCTCTTTTTTTGGCTTGTTGATAGTCTCATATTGTTTATGTCTGTATGTCTATTGATGACTAACTGTCAGTGTGGCGCATTTCCAAAACTTCTCTAGCATTTTTCAACCTGACTTGGTTTAAGATGGTCACAGTTTCCCAGCTGAAACTAGGGTTAAGTCTGTCCATATGTTATGAAGTTAAATGATTCCATTATGGCTTCTGCAAGTTGGTGTTCATGGATGCATTCTACCAGTTTTCTGTCTGTTTGTCCTACTTCATCCCATTTCAACCTACTTTATATCTTCTGCCTAAATGCTTCTAAGCTGAAAGAAAGTAAGGTTAGGGCCTCCTATGATACTAACTGTTCGAGATTGATTCAGAGGTAGCATGAGATGGAAGCAGCATCCCATTCATGTGCAAAGAACTTCAACTCAAGTTCCTAGGCAGCTGAAAGGAAAGGAAAGTACAGCATCAGGAAAAGAGGAAAAGAAAGTGATATAGCCAATTGAAGAAAGTTACACACATGCTTACCGGTTGCCAATTTGAGGAACTTCCTTGACCTCATTTTACTTCATAGATTTAGTTTCTGGCTGGGCCCTCTTTTATTCTAATAGTTTTTTTTCTAATCACTGAGTGTATGTTGCAAAAAAGAGGCTGAAAATTAAAGCACAATGGAAATACTGGAATTTAAAGAAATATATTTTAAATTTATTTTTCTTGGATTCAAATAGAGGGAAAATGTGATTGTAAAAATATTCAATATTTTAATCAGAATTACATATTTAATTGTTTCTAATCAGAATTACATATTTAATTGTTTCTGTTGGGACATTTATTATTAAAACTATTGTCTTTGCTGCTAAGCTAATTTGTATCTTGGTTTGATATATGGTATCTCATCTATAGATGGAAGAGAAAACAGCAGATTATACTTTCATAGAATTATATTTTAAGCCAAACTTCTGTTTTCCCATAACAGGTATAACTCTCCTCATAAATGCTCTGGCTGGTAAAAATAACAGAAAACGTTAACATAAAATGAATGAAATGTTCTGAGGTCAGTGAGCAGAATATACAATCTCAACATTTATTGTATTAAAAAATAAGCAAATTTTAAAAAGTAAACATATACATTTGCCCCAAAATTGTGCACCTATTTGTATCAGGTTAATTTGAGGGAAAATATTTTAATGTCCAAAAATAGTATGTTAGATTTGATACCTGTGAAGAATCTGAGATGTCTCTTTCAATAATAATATTTGTATAAATTTAAGTATATATAAAATCATCAGTGTACTTCTTTATTGTGTTAAATGTAATTCTTTCAAACTAATTTGCTCCATTTTTCCTTATAGTTTATATTATTTTATTGGACAAATGGATATAAATAAGCAAAAAAAAAACCTAGTGTATCATATAGTTATAAAAATCTAGAGCAAAAAAAAATAAATCTTGCCCTTTGATCTGGTGATAAAGCATTTGGTTCTGCTTTGGGTCAATGAATCTTAGTGGCTCTAATTATTCTGATTTTCTCATCCAATGTCTGTGAGATGCTCAGTCACCAGTGATGGATGCCAATGCCAAATGTCCAAAACTATTAGAAATATAAAGAACCCATTAGTATGGTTTAAAAAGTTTATTACCAACATAGGCCAGTTTGATAAAATGAATAAACACATCTAAAGCATAAAAATGGGAAAGCTTTTCTATGGCAAAAGAAATACTTCTGTGTGCCCCTTGAGAAAGAGCTTAGTCTCCAAATGGCATTCACAGAAACACGGAATTTAGCTACCTTTTCCTAGGTTTCCTCATGCTTATCTGCCAATAGGAACAACACTTTTTATGACCTGCTAGAACAGTTTACCAACATGCTTGGGACTCTATACGTTTGAGTACCAAATAAATCTAATCACTTTGGATTAAACTAAGATTAATGTTCTGTGTGCATCTACAGTTCTACATCCTTGCAAACTACATCCACAAACTCCCGCATTTTCTAGATTTTCTGTGTGTGTGTGTGTGTGTGTGTATGTGTGTGTTCCTATAATATATGGGTACATACCTACAGTATTGGTCTAGACCAGTGATGGCGAATCTTTTAGAGACCGAGTGCCCAAACCGCAACCCAAAACCCACTTGTGTATTGTCGTGTGCTGGGTGGGTGTGTCCCTTTGAGTGGGTGTGGCCCATTGGGTAGGTGTGGCTGTGGTGGTAACAGCAGACTGGGTGGGACTAAAAAGTTCAATCAATCAATTCCAACTTTGCGAGATCTTTTTTTTTCCTGTGAGATGCTGAAATTGATTGATTGATCTTTTTTTTTTTTGCACACAGCGGCGGAGGCCTAAAGCGAAAAGGTTTTATAAAACCCAACTGAAGGCCTAGGACTGGGGTGATGGCATGCATGCCCACAGAGAGGGCTCTGTGTGCTACCTGTGGCATGCATGCCATAGGTTCACCACCATGGGTCTAGACCAAGATTTTTTGGGGACATCCTGAATTCTGGCATTGGATTCTAAGATATCAGCAACCTCCCTGTTGTTAGGGGAAAAGTTTAACAGATTTTTTTCTTTTTAATCTTGCAAATTTTGGGTGTGGAAGCATGAAATAGGCAAAAGCAAGAGAAAAAGAAAGATACATGTGCTAATTGCATAAGTATATGGAGAATGAAGAGACAAAATGATTATGCTAATCAAAGTGCTTTTCTGCAGTCTTGTATTTGATATCAACATCAGGTGATAATAAACTTTGAATATTGGGATATTCAAATACTGGAATTATAGATTATTCTGTGTCTCAAAATTTTGTATCTATAGTTTTTGTTCAGGTAGCCTTGGTGGAGCAGTGGGCTGATGCCTCCTTAAGTAACACCAGCTGCCTGCAATTAGTGCAGGTTCGCATCCCACCAGGCTCAAGGTTGACTCAGCCTTCCATCCTTCCGAGTTAGGTAAAATGAGGACCCAGTTTGTTGGGGGCAATAAGCTGACTTTGTAATAATGCCGCTTGGGGTGTGTGTGAAAGCCCTAACAAGCAGGCATATACATAGAATGAAGGCTACTGCTAAGCTTGTAAGCCGCCATGAGTCTTTGGAGAAGGGCGGGATATAGTTTTAGTTTTAGTTTTAGTTCAAGGTCTTAGTGATGGTTTTCAAGTCCCTACATGGCATGGGTCCGGAATACCTCGGGGACCACCTGCTGCCGGCGTCAACTCCCCTCCGCCCTGTGCGTTCCCACAGAGAGGGCCTCCTCAGGGTGCCTCCAGTCAGAGAATGCCGGCTGGTGGCCCCCAGGGGGAGGGCCTTCTCTGTGGGCGCCCCAGCTTTGTGGAATCAACTGCCGGTGGAGCTCCGGATGGCACCGGATCTCAGCTCCTTCCGGCGCGGGTTAAAGACCCACCTGTTTGAACAAGCTGGCCTGGCCTGATGGGGAGTTAATTTGGGTTTTAAATATTTGTATATTTTATTGTTTTATCTTGGGCATTAATTTAATTCTATTTTAACTTTTGTAGTTTTGTACTTTTATCATATGCCCTGTTCACCGCCCTGAGTCCCTTGGGAGAAGGGCGGTATAAAAATTTAATAAAAACTAAAACTAAAAAAACTAAAATGTAATAAAAATAAAATAAAAAAATAAAATAAATAAAAGAAGAAGAAAATTTCAAAAATTAGGTCACTATATACAGTTAAATTTCTCTTCCCTCTATGCTTCCCTTGGGTTACACCAAGCTATTTCTATAGAAAAGGGATCTGAAGTCTCCAGTCCTTCTTAGAAATACACATTATGCTAAAGGCTGAATGTCTATGGAGATTCTCAGTCATCCAGGTCATGGTTGTCTGGAAGATGTTTTTTCAGAGGCAACAGGGCTTTCTTGTTTTTCTTTGAAGATGTTTCCTTTGGGATAACCATGACATGGATGACTGAGAATCTCCATAGACATTTAACTATGCACTTTGGGATGAACACCCTTCGAATGGTGCAGGACTATGAATGGTTGTCCACAAAACATTGTAGACTTTAGGAACAAGGCAGAAAACATCCTGAAGCCAGAAGGCTCCACACACATTTGCACTACTCAGATGACCCTGATGTCACAGAAAAGCTACAAATGGCCCCCAAAACTCTCTAAAAGAATGCAAATTACTAGCTGTCTGCAAGGAATATAAATCCTTCCATTCCCCACCATTCAGTCAGAGTTGAAGAAGCTTCTTGGATGAGAAGCAAAACTTCTTCAAAGAAAAATAAGGAAGTCCAGTTGCCTCCTGAAAAAGCAACTTTGGGACTAAAGGCTGAAGCTTTATTTTGCAGCCTGGCTATTCTATATATCAGAGTATTAACCCTTATTGGTATACAGTTTTAATTATATTTGGTTTTTATGGTTTCACTATTTGGGCTTATATTGTTCTATTGTAGATGTTTTTATTTCTGTAAACCACTCAGTGTCACAAAATCATGCCAGTTTATAAATCAGATCAAATAATAAATCTGATATATGATGGGCACAGAGTCCTGAATGTCTATGCAATCATTTTCCTGTGATACAAACTAGCTACCTCTCATGATTTCCCAATACTATTTAATACCCTCCTCACTTTTTTTCTTTTGCTGAAAAAGATCAGTGTTTGCTTGAGAGGTTCTCAAGGTAGCAACATTTTTAAGCAACAGATGGGCAATCGATTCTGGCTATGCAAAATTGAGCCTCCTGAATAAATTTTATTTATGTATTTATTTATAATTCAGTTAATACCTACCTCATTATACTGACTCTAGGCATCTAACAATATTTAAACTCAAAATACAAACAACTTAAAAGATCAATATCTACAATAACAGCAAAGGTAAAATTAATGTACCATAAATTAACAACTTCACAATCTCCAACTAATAATCTGAACTCTGTGTCTAGGAACACATCCACTCCTTCAAAACTTTGTGACGTATCAGCTGGCAGCATCAGGGTCTTGTAATCAAGAATAGACTGGTATACCAAAAAGCAGCTGCTGTGAAAGTATGATTAGTCTTAAATGACAGAACCCTCAGTGAACTGAACTGCTGAACTGAACGGGACAGGTAGAAATGATTGGAGAGAGATGATTTCACCATTGCATGAGGGGCTTTATAGGTAACATTCTGCAGCTTCACTACATCCAAAAGCTCTCTGGCAGCCAATGTCTGTCAATATCTGCCACCTTACACTTGCTTGTGCCTCGCTACCATGCAGTGACGGCCTGGCATGAATGCTGGGGAGGGTGATTGGGAGGGGGAATATTTGGGGGAGAATGAAAGCAATTGTTATATCTCCCTGAAATGCTACATACCAAGCTTGCTTGAAGTGACTGTTCTGAAAACATTTTGCTTCGACCTGATTGGTCATGGACAGGGGGTGTCAGTGATGGGAGGCACTTAAAGGAGGGAAAAGTTGAACTTAGGGATTTTGGTAAATGATTCTCACTTCTGGCTATGCATTATTGCAGTACATTTGACTTCTAACAAAACTATGCCTTTGTCAGCAAATGGAGCCAAGAATCATTCCTATTTAGAGGTTTAAGTGGTGGCAAGTCTGACAATATTTTACTGTGCATATACTGGTTCTGTTTGGGAAAGTATAATCCCATCCAGAATAAGCAATGGAAAAATCTCCAAATTCAGGGGTTTTTAAACCCCTCAGTCTTGTTAAGATTGAGCTGAAGCCTATACTTCCCAATCCAGGCCTCCACAGCCTCTAGACTCTGCAACAAAATTTTCACAGCATCTCTTGGTTATAGATGATCTGCTTCATCCAGAATTCTTTGAAGTTCAAAACAACCACATTTTCAACCATCTTCCTTAAAAACAAAAGGATGAAGACAGAATAAAAAATGGTCAGGTTCCACAATGGTTTCTTGAAAGGGATGAACCATCACCTCTGTAAGAGTCAATAGGACCAATACCTCTTTCAAAGATGTATTCACCAACTGCAAGATCCAACTTCATATAGGATATGGGTCTAACAGGCAAGTGGTCAAGCTTACATTTTCATAAAGCTCAATTGAACCAAACTCATGCCAGACTGAATCTCATTCACTTCTGTAGGATCTGTGTAAAGGCCAGAGTCCAGCTAGGAGAAAATCCAGATGATTTTGTCTGACACATCCCTGGCATATTTTTCATGGTGATGCCATAAGTGAACCATCAGGTCTATCATTTCCAAGAGGGTTCAGGATACCTTAATAGTTCTGTCCAGTGCTTTTTTTGTAAAAGAAAAAGGTGCCGGAACTCACACATGTCATAGAACCCGCCTTGCCTACCCTACAAGGTTCCATCCAAAAAAGGTGCCGGAACTCCATTCTGAGCATTCTATGAGAAAAAAAGCCCTGGTTCTGTCAGATTTTTATTTATTTTTATTTATTTTATTTTATTTTATTATTCATTTATTAATTACCATAGGGCAACTCTGGGCAGCTTACAGTTACATGTACAGTTAAAAACATAAAAAGAAATTAAAACCAAGGACACATGGGGAGGGCAGGGGCAGAGTGGTGGGAGATCTCTTATTGGTCAATCAAACACCTCCATTGTGCTATTTCCCCACTGGGCCCCCAAGCCAACTGGCACAGCCACGTCTTTAGGCCCTTATGAAAAGATAGGAGGGTCGGGGTCAACTTCAAATCAGGGGGCAAGGTGTTCCCAAGGGCAGGAGCAACAGCAGAGAAGAGCCTCCTCTGGATCCCATCATAATTGGGCTGACAGGACCTGTAGCATAGCTCCTCTGCCAGCACAAGTGGTACAGGCCAATTCCAGTGGGGTGAGACAGTCCCTCAGGTAACTTGGACCCATGCATGAAGGGCTTTAAGGGTGATCACCAACACCTTGGATTGCACTTGGAAGCAGACTGGAAACCAATGCAGTTTGCAGAGCAGTGGTTTTACAGGGGCCATTCTTGGGGGGCCCAAAGCTATCCACACTGCTGCACTCTGTACCTGCCCTAGCTTCCAAATGCTCTTCAAGGGTAGCTTCTAGTAGAGCTCATTACAATAGTCCAGCCATGAGATGACTAGGGACTGAATGACAGTATAGGGAATCCTGATCCAGGCAAGGCTGCAACTGGCACACAGCACAAAGCTGTGCAAAGGCTCTCCTAGCTGTGGCTCTCCCACCTGTTCCTTGAATAGGAGTCATGAGTCCAGGAGAACCCCCAAGTTGTGGATCAGGTCTTTCTGGGACAGTGCCACCCCATCCAGAGTCAAAGATGACAAAATCCCAGATCCCGGAGCTCCACATAGCCAAAGCCATTTGGTCTTATCATGATTCATGTTGTCCCCCATCACTGTCCATAATGTCAGATGGTAAGCCTTAATTGCGGCTCTAGCTTGTGCTTCATAAAATTCATTGCTTGTTGTCTTCCAGCAGTGCTCTAGACATCTATTCTTGCATTTCATCCCATTAACTCCTCTGTAAACTAGAAAGAGACCCAGAATCCAAGAAAAGGAAATGGCTTCATAGACACGATCTCATCAAAAGCCCCAGTGGCCCTATCATTTCAGGTCATGATAAGCCTTTAATAGGAATGTGCATCAGAACTTCAAGAACATCACCGTGCTCCCTCTGGAACCAACAGGCATCTGGGTGGAATGATCAAATGGGTCCAGTTTCCCTGCAGGGAAGAGAGCAGTTCTAGGGAACTCCAGGGCAACTTGAAAGTGATCTGACCATGGCAGGACAATTATATATGCTGGTAAGTCTATGCTAATGATACACCTGGTTGAAAGCTGCCTAAGTCTTGTCTATAAATTAATTTTTTACAGCATCTACAAAAGGGAAAGATCAGGAATGAGAAAGGAACAGAGAGAGTAACAATCACTACCTCTATTTCTACAATTTCTACTTCAGTAAAATGTTTTATTTAAATAGGGGAAAAGGAACTGTGCACGGATGGCCCAGAAACTGAATGCAGTGCAAAATGTCTCAGACATTACAAGCTCCTTGCAATCCGTTGCTATGAAGAATAATTTTCTGAACAGCATTCATAGTTGAATTAGTCCTGATGGACAGAACAAATATAAAGGGTAACATGCCAGCAGAATAATGGAAGGATTTTGTGCTACTAGCATTTTGACTGACCACCTACCTAATTTGGCTGAAGAATAGTTGAGATTCCTATCATTTTCCAGCAGGAAATCAGAAATGATTGTGAATGAAAATATACAGTCTACAGGCAATGTACAAGCCCAGCATGTTTTTACTTGTTAGCAGGAGCTCATCAACACATCCTTCAATTATGATTCAGGAAGAAATATTGGGTAGCTGTAAGCTGTTTACACAGCCCTTTCACACTTTAAAGCATGTGAACAATATTTAACAGAATGTTTCATTTTTAACTTGGTGGAAACAACCTTATTCCTATTAAACCTGGCAATGTTACAGATGTGATAATTGTTTACAGTCTGAGGTGGTGCTGGATTGTGGGCACAACAAAGTTAATTATGCCATCAGCTCAAACAATGCCCAATTAATGATTTTTGGCTATGGAAGGATGCTGGCTTTCATAATGTATGAGAATAGTTAGTTGCAATGAAACAAGAGAGAAGAGAGAATGCCAAGACTTCAGAACTACTTCCTCTCTCTCTCTCTTTGATTATATCAGTGTGATAGGAACCAACGTGTGTGACAAAATAGTTATTTGATCTGTCATATAAATCTAGGACACATACCTAGGTCATTTTTGGTCAAATAAAATCGTTGTCTACACAGGTGACCCAGTATAGGAACAGTGATTATTCCCACATTTTTGTTCTTCAGTTGTTCCACCCCACTTAAAAGATGAACTGTGGCTGTGGAAGAAAAGTATGCATGAAAACCCAGGAATATTGAGGTAAAGGTAAAGGTAAAGGTTCCCCCGCACATGCGTGCTAGTCGTTTCCAACTCTAGGGGCCGGTGCTCATCTCCGTTTCAAAGCTGAAGAGCCAGCACTTGTCCGAGGACGCCTCCATGGTCATGTGGCCAGCATGACTAGACGCCGAAGGCGCACAGAACGCTGTTACCTTCCCACCATAGTGGTCCCTATTTTTCTACTTGCATTTTTGTGTGCTTTCGAACTGCTAGGTTGGCAGAAGCTGGGACGAGTAACAGGTGCTCACTCTGTTACGCGGCACCCGGGATTCAACCCACCAAACTGCCGATCTTCTGATCGACAACCTCAGCGTCCTAACCCACTGAGCCACCACGTCCCTAGGAATATTGAAGTAAACTGTAATTAATCATTTTGTTCCAGGAACAGGGAAGATATTTAATTTTTATGTTTATTTATCCAGTTCACACTTCACAAGCCTACATGAGCACCAAAGTGATACTTTTTAGAATTTTGTGACAATCTGTGAGTCACAAATGTGTACAAAAATATGCACCTTAAGACAAACAATGCATAATATTATATTGATGAAAAGTTGCAAAAACTACACATTCTAAAAGTGCATATAACACAAAGCAGAAAAATTGTTCTATATAAATATATGCAAATTATATGTAAATCTCCCCTTTACCTCAATTTATGAAGTAATGCATAACAATTGGGAAAGTGAAATACTGAACAGGATGAACATCAACAGATTTAACCACCATTTAATTATTCTTTATGAGTGATTAATTCTGTCCCCACACCTCTCCATTATTGTCAATAGAGGAACAAACATAACATTTAGATAACTAAATTTGTAGTAAAAAAACAATTTATAAATGCAAAATAGAAATAAAGGCTTGGCTTAGCTTGATAGAATAATAGAAAGTTTTGTTTGCTGCAAGATGACATCACAATATATAATGAGGCAAAGGGCTAAGATAAAAGATGTACAAAAAAGGTTAAAGCGAATCAGGTACATTTCACCTAAAAAGAGATTAGAAGAGGAAATAATTCTAATCATTTTAAAATATTAGGAGATGATAGAACAGATTAGTTCTATGTTGCTTTAGAGAGCAAAATTCAAAATAATGACTTCAAACTAAAAGAAAGAACATGAAAATAAACATTGGGAGAACTACTACATGGAAAATTAGTTTTGACAGTCAGACAAAGTCAGAAGAGCCTCAGAAAGCATTGCATCACAATTTATTATAAACACTATAACAGTCTGTTATTCTGCGGTGGTAACAAGTTGTACTGGATGAAGTCTAACTGGATGAAGTGACAATTACATCATATTATGTTAAGAATTCAGATGATAGTTTTAGTGCTTTTGATCCAAAAACCCATGTGAATACAGTCTCATGACTCGTTATACACCTTATGGAAGTGTTGGTCTTGTGATTTGGTGCATGTTGTCTATGCTGTTTAAAAGATGGTGATCTCCCATTTTGCATCATCACAGTCTTATAGCAAAAGCAATAGCACTTAGACTTATATACTGTTTGGTAGTGTTTTACAGTTAAATGGTTTACAGAGTCAGCATATTGCCTCCAACAACTGGATCCTCATTTTACCAACCTCAGAAGGATGGAAACCTGAGTCAACCTTGAGTTGGTCATAATAGAACTCTTGGCAGTGGGCAGAATTAGTCTGTAATATTGCATTCCTCAAATAAACCACAAATAGATATTTTGGCTCATAACTTTTGTATTTCCATTTAATTACTCTTCCAAATCCCTGATGATTCAATACAGTCTTACAGATTATCTTTTATAATATATATATAAATCAACACATTGAAAATGGAGTGAATTTTAATCCTAAATCACTCATTCTTCAGGGAGATATAAATGCTATAACAGATATCTTAAAGCCAACTTCTTAGCCCTAAATATGTAAATAAAATCTTTCTGGCAATACAGTAAATTGTCTTCTTGGCCTTTTTACCAGTCAACATCATGAACTATAAATAGTTTTGATTCATAATTGAAAAGTATCTACAGTATAACTGTGACTCTTTAACATTGATTGAAAAGACACTTATGAATAATTTTAAGAAATAACAGATTAATGTCTTGTGGGCATCTCTCATAGAGCAACTTGAGAAATGGATTAATTAAATATACCAAGAGTTTATAAAATAGTATGTGAATTAGGTATATACTGTAAGAAGATAAAGATACTTAGAGCAAAGAGTATAAACTTGGAAATTCCAGATGTGTTTCTACAGCCCAGGTATTATTATTTAGATGTAATAGCCTGATATAATTGAGGAAGGCAATACTTACATTTAAATTCAAAGAAAAAAATTCTTATTTCATATAATGCATATATAGAGGGAGAACTATTTGATGATTCAAAAGCATTGACATGGAAGGTTAGTTGGCAAAGGAAGAAAGCCAGAGTAAGGCTGAAGAAAATATGGGTTTTGATTTATTAGAGGGGATTTCATATTACTAACTAGAGGGTTGAATGTGGTGAAAAATAGATATTTATTTAGAAAATAAAGTAACATTATAATTGAATAGGTAAGATGTATAACAAGACTAATAGACTTTGGTATGAAAAGGGGAAAAGGGAGAAGTTGAGATAAGGGAAATTTTGGTCACCTAATATAAAATATTTGGAAATCACTTGAAAATAAGAATTCTGTTTGCCAAATATGAGATAATAGATATTACCAGAAAAAGAGAGGGAGTATTTGAGCTTTTAAAAATTAGACCTAAACAAAAAAAATATGTATATGACTGATTTATTGGTTAACCCAGACAATACATGTAATGGTTTTGATCTATTAGAGTAGGGGTGTCAAACTGCCAGCCCGTGGTCTGGACACGTCACAAAGAAACCACACTCACCCCATTGCCGGCAATGGGGAAAAAGCTCGGATACTTCACGCAACTGTCAAACAAAACGTCTACGCCAAAGAATGCAAGCCTGAAGAACAACGACGTAGCATGGTTGACTGCAAGAAAACCTTTACTCTCAGGATATCTATGCAAATACAAAGTCAGTGTTGGGAGCCACTCGCCCCAACACGCCTTTTAATCCATGCCTGTAACAAGGCAGCAGCCCCACCCATGAGCCCCACCCCTCTCCCCCGCAAACCAGCATCCGCCTGGCCTACCATAACCATGCCCCCCTGACAGTCCCCAAAGCCCGGACGCAGCTGCACAGCACCCCGCGTTGCCGCCGGCTTGTGGATTGTGACACGTGCCTCCAACACAGCTGTCAAGCCGCCGCTAGCTCCGTGAGGCCCCGCGACGCCTGTGCATCCACCGGCAGCTGTTCCTGGCCGCTGCTCAGCTGCCTGGGCCGTGCGACCACCGGCGGCTGTTTCTTGCCGCCTCCCAGCTGATGGGGCCGCGCGACCACCGGCAGCCGTCTCCAGCCATCTCCCAGCCATCCCTGCCGGCACGTGTGCTCTGTGGTCATTCATGGCCGCCTCCGTCCGCCCCCGGCTATGGGCGTGGCCGCGGGTCCGGTGTTCGCCCGCCGAACAGCTGATGGGTGCGGGCGTGGCTGGGCTGTCTCCGGAGCCGGGTGGGTTCCACCGGCTGGGCTCCCCACGGCTGCCTCCGTCCACCCCTCGGAAGTTGGCATGGCCGCGGGTCCGGCGTTCGCCCGCCGAACAGCTGATGGGTGCGGGCGCGGATGGGCCTTCTCTGGTGCTGGGTAGGTGCCGCCGGTTGTGCTCCCCCGGTCCCCGCTGTGTTGTCGAGCCCGTAGGGCTTGACAGTCGGCCCCTCCTACCAAGGATCCTCCTGGAAGGCAAGACACAGGGGTTATACATGCACCAAGGAGAGTGGTCGTTTCCCCCCGACCCCCACCCGAGGGTTTATTAGGGTGCTTTTGGTGAAAAGCCCTAATCAACCGAGGGGCCTGGACATTCGACCCCGCCACCCAGGACGCCTCTGTAGCCGGATACCCCTTCCATAGCACCAGGTACTGCAGCCGCCCCCTCCGCACCCTGGCATCCAGAATCTCCTGTACTTCGTACTGCCTATCTCTCACAGGCCCCGGGCCCACTGTCCCTCCCCTGACAGGAACGGGGGCTGGTTTCAATAGGCTCCCATGGAATATGGGGTGCACTCTGCCAAGGAACTTGGGCAGTCTGAGGCGCACTGTTAGAATATGTTGTTGAAAAAATGGTTTGTTTAACAGAGTATTATTAATACACAGTGGAAGTTGTACTGGGACTTTTAGGCAAACAGTAATGCACTAACACGAGTTTTATAACTTATTTTTACTCAGACAACAAAAAGAAACACAGTAAGAAATAGTCCAAGTATCAATCCAGTATCATGCACATAAAAGTCAGTCCATAAAAACATAGTATCAAAATACAAAAGCTGCTTACCAATATCAAAAACAATATACACTGTAGCAAGCAGTTGATTCTTGAGAGAATAAATATCAAGTTAGCAAACAAGAGAACAAGAGGTATCCAAACACTAACATCAAACACATATACAAGAGCAACTATGTGTAACATCTAACTCTCTTTTATGTGGAATAATTACAGCCACACCCTTAGGCCGTTTAACTCCTTAAAGGTGCTTTTACTCCATTATATAATATTGTCACCCAAATCAAGTTTAATCTCTAACAATCTCCCCTTTTGGGTGGCATATTATACATATATTTTTACAATCTCAAATTACACATATCACAAACAGATTTATGCTTTATAGCACCCTGAGCTTTAGTAAACTGGTCAGCAATATTATCTTCAGTTGCACAATATTCCAGTTTAATCAAATTATCTTTAACACATTGTCTGACATTTAGATACCATAGATCCGTATGTTTTGATCTAGTTTTCACTGCAGCATTAGTTGCTAATTTTATAGCTGCTTGATTGTCTTCATACACTTTTATTGGTTCATTACAATTTAAACCCATATCAAACAATAATTGTTTCCATACCAATAGCTCAGTACATAATAAAGATAGACAAGAAAATTCGGATTCAGTTGTTGATAAGCTTATATGCTTCTGTCTGTTAGACCTCCATCCTACTAAAGCGTTTCCCAATAATACAACCAATCCTGAAGTGGATTTCCTGGTTACAGTATCAGATGCAAAACTAGCATCTGCAAATGCTTTTAGTTCCAATTCCTTTGTTGGCTCTAGATATAGAGAATAATGTATGGTGTGTTTCAAATATCTTAAAACTCTTTTCGCACCTTGCCAACATCTGGTTGTAGGATTCTCACAATATCTAGCTAAATGATTAACTGTAAATGCTATGTCAGGTCTTGACCAATTACATAAATACATCAAGCTGCCTATTAATGATTGATATATCTTTTTATCAAAGACATTGCTGTTATCTGCTGAACTCTCAAAACCTTGAACCATAGGTGTTTTTACTGGTTTACAGTTTTCCATATTATAACGTTTCAGCAAACCATTAATTTTCTTAGCTTGAGACAGTTTAAATCCTTTACTAGTCCTGACAATATCCAGCCCTAGATAATGACTAATAGCTCCTAGATCTTTTACTCTAAATTTTCTTTTTAACCCTGAAATTATTCTTTCAATTTCTGTTTCATCTTTTGCTATAATAGCAATATCATCAGTGAATAATAATAACAATGATAATTCACTATTTTGCTGTTTTATAAATAAACAAGGATCTGCAATACTAGCTTTAAATCCCAAACTATTTAACTCTTTAGTAAAAGAGTTAAATAGTTTGGGATTTAAAGCTAGTATTGCAGATCCTTGTTTATTCCACTCATAACCTGACTGTTTTAAACCATACAAACTCTTATTCAATTTCCAACAGTACCCTACCTTACTTTCTATTCCTGATGGAACTTTCATATATATATCATGGTTTAATGTTGCATGCAAATAAGCAGTTTCAATATCTACATGTTTTATACTATAATTCTTATTTGCTGCCCAAACTAAAGCAGCCCTAAGAGTGGAAGCTCTTAACGTTGGGGAAAATACTACATCATAATCACTATTATTCTGTGCAAATCCTTGAGCAACTAATCTTGCTTTATGTATTACCTCTCCTGTAACACTTTCTTTCAGTTTAAAAACCCATTTACATCCAATTAACTTTTCTGTTTTAGGTATTTTAACCTCTTGATAAACATTAAGATCTTGCAAAGACTTTATTTCTTTATCCATAGCTACTTTCCAATTCTTTCTTTCATTCTCAGGATACATTTTTATTTCTTCAACATTAGAAGGTTCAATGTCTATTTGACAAATTAAACCTGCCTCGAAACGATCAGGCTGTCGTCTTTCCCTGTTAGACCTTCTGAGAATTATTGGACTTATAGGTACATTTACATTATTATCTTCTTCCTCTCCTGTCTCCACTATCAGTGGTTCTTGTTTGATCTCTCTAGCAGGTTCCTCCTCTTCTTTATCACTTTCATTTGAGGAGTTAGTTAAATCTTGTTGAGGAATATATACAATATCTTCTACCCTTTCCCAGCCTGACTGTTCTTGAAAAACAGCGCTAGAACTACAATAAATGTTTTTAGTACCTTTCTCCCAGAACCGATAAGACTTATGGTTTAACTCATAGCCAACAAAAAATAATTGTTTAGCTCTATGTTCTCCTTTATTTCTTATTGAACTTGGAATATGTACCCAAGCAGGTGTCCCAAATGTGTGAATATAACTAAGATTTGGTTTTCTCTTATACCATAAGGTATAAGGAATTTTACCTGTAGCTGAACTAACCACATTGTTTAAAATATGATTAGCACATTTTGCTGCTTCTCCCCATAAGCTATCAGGTAAACCAGAATCTTCAATCATAGATCTAATCATAGCTTGCAATGTTTGGCCCCTCCGTTCAACAAATGCATTATGCTGAGGTCTATAAGGAGCTGTACGTCTATGCTCTATTCCCTCTGAAACTAACAGCTCATTGAACTGTTTATTAACAAACTCAGTTCCATTGTCTGTTATTATGGTTTTTACATTTAACTGAGTTTTCCTTTGTACAAACTTGAGCCAATTAGATATATTTTGTATAGTTTCAGTTTTTGACGTAAGGAGATAACAGAACCCATATCTGCTATAATGGTCTAGAACATTTAATATGTAGCAAGCACCCCCTAAACTGGGTTTCATAGGACCTATCAAATCCATAAATACCAGTTCTAATGGAGTTGTGGTTTTAAATCCATCTAACCTATTAGCTGGTGCTGCCCTGCTCTTTTCTCTACCACATACGTTACACTGTAGATATTTCTTACAAGCCTTTAACTTAAACCCATTAGACAAAGCTACAGTTCTTTTTAGTGTATTAAAATTCACATGACCCAATCTTCTATGTAATAAATGAATACATTCATCATGTGGTTTTTGATTTGTACAAGTAGTAGCCATTATTATAGGATCATTGCTAATTACAAACAAACCGTCTTTCATATTAGCTATTAAGTTCACTTCATTCTTTTGAATAAGACATTCCTCCCCTTGGAAAGTAACTTTAAAACCTGCTTCCAATAATGCCTTAACTGATAATAGATTATAATCACATCTGGGAACATATAGCATTTCCAAATTTTGTTTTAAAAATGAACAGTAAACCTTACCCTCTCCAGAGACCTTGACTCTCCAGCCATTAGCCATAGAAATATATTTTTTACTAGACCTTATATTCTCAAAATCCCTTTTTATTTTTGAAATACAGTGTGTAGCTCCACTATCTACCACCCACCAATTGTGGTTATTAGTAGTTCTATTAGCTACAGCTACATTAATCAGCTTTTTATTCTTTCTATGGCTTTCCTTTCTCTGACAATTACTATTCTGACAAAACTTAGCAATATGTCCCTTTAACCCACAATTAAAGCATTTCCTTAAAATATAAGCAGATTCAGTCTTCTTTATTTCTTGTTGCAATGGCTCTCTCAACTGTTTTCTCTCCATACGACATCTTGATTCTTCCAACAACCTTCCAGTTATTGAAGAAACAGTTAGGTCTTCTTTGGACAAAACCTCTAAGGACGATACAAAGGCATCGTAGCTCTCATCCAATGATGATAAAATGATGTAAACCTGGTGAAGCTCTGAGAAAATAAGTTCTTTTTCTTGCAGTTCCAACAAAGTTGCTTTTATAAAGTTAAGGTGAGCTAACATATCGCCATTCTTTTCCAGTCTAGCTCTAAATAGCTTTCTGGTAAGATTTATATGAGCACCAACACTGTCCCGAACAAAAATCTTTTTCAACTTAGCCCAACATTTAGCAGCAGATTCTTCTCCACGCACATGGACTAGCTGTTGGTCTCCTAATGTTAGCCCAATGATAGATAAAGCCTTATCATTGTCTTTATTGAAGTCTACAATCTTCTTGTTATCTTCTTCATTAGTTGGATCCCAGGCAGTTACATCAGGAGGATTATGGACTATTTTCCAAAGACCTTGATTTTGTAATAGCAAACTACATTGTGTAGACCAGGATACGTAGTTTGACCCATTAAGCCGGGTAATGCAGAATGGATTGAATAGTCCTAGTGCCATTGTCTGAATTTGAAAACTCAGTTAGGAAATATAAATACAATACTGTGCCTGTCCTCAGCACCACACTGGATCTGGGCCCATAACCATTGTTAGAATATGTTGTTGAAAAAATGGTTTGTTTAACAGAGTATTATTAATACACAGTGGAAGTTGTACTGGGACTTTTAGGCAAACAGTAATGCACTAACACGAGTTTTATAACTTATTTTTACTCAGACAACAAAAAGAAACACAGTAAGAAATAGTCCAAGTATCAATCCAGTATCATGCACATAAAAGTCAGTCCATAAAAACATAGTATCAAAATACAAAAGCTGCTTACCAATATCAAAAACAATATACACTGTAGCAAGCAGTTGATTCTTGAGAGAATAAATATCAAGTTAGCAAACAAGAGAACAAGAGGTATCCAAACACTAACATCAAACACATATACAAGAGCAACTATGTGTAACATCTAACTCTCTTTTATGTGGAATAATTACAGCCACACCCTTAGGCCGTTTAACTCCTTAAAGGTGCTTTTACTCCATTATATAATATTGTCACCCAAATCAAGTTTAATCTCTAACACGCACTGTGACCGGGTTGATGATGCGAGTAACCTGAAAGGGGCCTATGTATTTAGGGCCCAGTTTCTTGCTGGGTATTTGCAGCCGCAGGTATTTCGTCGACAGGTACACCCAATCCCCAACTCCTGGGGTGTAGAACAGCTGGCGCTTCTTATCGACTTGGGCCTTTGCAATGCTGGCCTGTTTGTCCAGTGCCTCCTTGGTTGCTGCCCACGCCTTCCTGATTTGCAACATCCACTCCTGGGGTTGGCAAGGGGAGGTCGCTCCCTGGTCGCACTCGGGGATGGGAGGAAAGGTGTAGTCCGACACCACTGTGTATGGTGGGAGGCCGGTGCTGCTGTGTACAGCATTGTTGTGGGCGACCTCCGCGAACGCCAGCAGGTCCGCCCAATCCGACTGCTGGTACGACATGTAGCTGCGCAAATATTGTTCCACTGCGGCGTTGGCCCGTTCGGCGGCACCGTTAGTGCAGGGATGGTACCCCAAGCTCAACCCCTGGGACGATCCTATAAACCGGAGGAACTCAGGCCAAAACCGGGCGGTGAAGTGCACCTCCCGGTCTGAGATAATGTGCCTAGGCGACCCGTGTAAGTGATACACGTGTGTTATAAACAGCCAGGCCAGGCGCCGGGCCAAAGGCAGGCCTTTCAGCAGAACGAAATGAGCCTGTTTAGAAAAAAGGTCAACCACGGTCCAGATGACAGTGTACCCCTGGCTCTCTGGTAGGTCCACGATGAAGTCCATCCCTATGTCCTGCCACGGCCGGCTGGGGTCTGCCACTGCCTGCAAAAGGCCTGCTGGTTTCACGGGTTGGGGTTTGGCCATAGCACATGTGTGGCACCGCCGGACATAATCCTCGACCTGCCGCCTCATGCCGGGCCACCAGAACTGGCGCCAGGTGAGGTGCAGGGTCTTTAAGAACCCGAGGTGTCCGGCCTGCTTGGCGTCATGACACCTATAAAGTACAGCCTCACGCAGGGCCTGCGGCACGTACAGCCTACCTCTGTACCATGCCAGGTCATCCCGTCGAGTCAGGAGCCGCGGATGCTGCTGTAACCAGCTGTCCCCCACAAGAGCCGCCTTCAGACGCTGTTCGAGGTCATCAACAAACTTGCCCTGTACAGCCCGTATCGCCTCTGGCCCGTGAGGAGGAATAAGGGCCTGTACCACCTCCTTCCGCTGGATGTCATATTGCGGAAGGCGTGAGAGGGTATCTGCCAGGAAATTTTTCCCCCCTGGAACATATTTTAGGGTAAACCTGAACCGCTTAAAATACAGGGCCCACCGCACATGTTTAGGGGCCAATTTCTGTGGTGACTGTAGGGCTTCCAAGTTTCTGTGGTCCGTCCACACCTCGAAGGGCTTCTCTGCCCTCTCCAGGAGGTGCCGCCACGTCTCCAACGCCCACCGAACAGCGTAGGCCTCTTTTTCCCAGATAGCCCAGGCACGTTCGGTGGTCGATAGCTTTCTTGACGCGTAGGCACAAGGTTGCAACGCACCTTTACTGTTGCGTTGTAAAAGAACAGCCCCAACCACCACGTCACTGGCATCCGCTTGCACGACGTACAGCGCTGCTGGATCGGGATGTAAAAGTATGGGTTCTCGGGTGAACAGCTCCTTCAGGGTCTCAAACGCCCGCTGACAATCCGTGGTCCACGCTACATGCAACCCCGGTCGTGGTTTCACCGCCAACTTCTTGGTTTTAAGTAGGTCTGTCAGCGGAAGAGCTACTGCAGCGAATGATGGTATAAATTGATGATAGAAGTTGGCAAACCCCAGGAAGCTCTGTAACTGTCGTCTGGTTCCCGGGGCTTGCCACTGCAGTATGGCCTCCACCTTCTTTGGGTCCATCGCGATCCCAGCCGCCGAGACCCAATAGCCCAGGTAATCTAGACGGGAAGCGTGGAACTCGCATTTCGACAGTTTCACGTAAAGCCATGCGTAAAGAAGCTTCCATAAAACTTGCCGTACGAGGGTAACGTGTTGGTCCATCGTCTCCGTGTAAATCAGGATGTCATCCAGGTACACGAGCACCCCCCTGTACAGGTGTTCATGCAGCACCTGGTTAATCAATTGCATGAACACGGGGGGGGGCCCTGGAGTCCGAACGTCATTACATGAAACTGGTAACTGCCAAGAGGGCAGTTAAACGCCGTTTTGCACTCATCTCCCCTCTTGATACGCACCCGATAATAAGCTTCATGTAAGTCCAAACGGGTGAACACGTTCCCTTTGGCCAGGTGGGACAACATATCCTTCATCAAGGGCAGTGGGTACAAATGCTCAACACACACTGCGTTGACCCCCCGATAGTCCACACAGAGACGCAGTCCCCCATCCTTCTTCTCCCGAAAGAGTACAGGTGCTGCCATCCACGAACGAGTGGGTTGTATGAACCCCCGTGCAAGGTTTTTGTCAATGTAGCTCCGGAGTTCTGACATCTCCCGCGGTGCCATAGCATACATCCGGGGCTTGGGAAGCTTGACCCCCAGCTCCAACTCGATCGCGCAGTCCGTAGCCCAATGGGGAGGCAGGAGATCACATTCCTGCTCACTGAACACTTCAAGGAATTCGGCGTATTCTGGCGGCACTTGTACCTCTGCCCCGGCTCTGCAGCTCTCCTCTGCCCTCCCTGGCAGGCCGGGTGTCCCCGGGTGTTCATGGTCAGGGGGCTGGGGCCCAATCCCCAGGCGTAGGTGCCGACAACCCCCCTCCCACCAGATGGTCGGCCCCCACCTGTCCAGCCATGCCAGTCCCAAGATCACCTCCTCTGTCATGGAGGGCACCACGATGAACCGCAACCGTTCCCAGTGCTCCCCCATGTCCAGCCGTGTGAGTTCTGTGATGTGTGTGATGGGCACCCCCCCCAGAAGAGACCCATCCACCTGCTGGAAACGTATCGGATGCTTTAGCCGCACCACCCCAACACCCAGTTTGGCTACCACCTTCCGGCTAATGAGACACCTCGTGCTACCAGAGTCGATTAAAGCCCTGAACCCCATCGCCTCCCCCGTGGTGGGGTTTGTCAACGTAACCGGGACTGTGAATGGACTAATCGGAGCACTTACCATGGGGTCCTCCTCGGGTCTATCGCCACGGTTGTAGACCTCCACGTCCACGTTGATTGCACTGTCTCCCTCTGTCTGGCCGCTTCCCTCTGGCATTGCATCCACAGCCTGACGAGAAGCCCAAGAACGCTCCGCAAAGTGCCCGGGGGTTGCGCTCCTTGCCGGGGTTGCTGCTGCGACCACCCGGGATGCGGGTATAGGGCAGGCGGCCACGCGGTGCCCTGGCTGATCGCACTGAAAGCAGCGGGGAGCGGACCGTGATGGTAGAATGGTGGGCCCTGGCGACGGTGGTGCCGGCTTCTGAGCCTGGCCTGGTGGCCTCGGCGGGGCCTGTCGGGGGTCCCCTGTGGCCCACACACGGCGTTGGCAAACCTGCAAGCCCACGTCCAGCTCGACCGCAATCCGCAGCCACTCTTGGAGCCTGGGAGGGATTCCGCGGACGATGCAGGCCCATAGGAGATATTCGTCCAACCCGGCCCGGAAATGGTGGATTAGCATCCTCTCTGGCCATGAACTGAGCCTACCGGCCACTCCCCTAAAGTCCTGCACGTACGCTGTAGCCGGATGGCCGTTCTGCCGCAGGCCTATGATCTCAGCCTCCGCCCATTGTGTGCGCGTCACGTCCTCGAACCGTACGCGCAAAGCCTCAAGGAAGAGGCCGACGTCGCCCAGCTCACGGGCACAGTCGCCATAGAGGTTCGCCACCCATGCTGCTGCCTCCCCTTGTAATGCCGTAGTGACAGCCATCACCATTCCCCACTGGGATGTGTACATAGGACCATACCTGTCCAGATGGTGGATGGCTTGTCTGAGGAACAGGGCCAGACGATCAGGGTTGCCGTCGAAGGTCACGGGCAGCGGCGGTGGCCCCCAGGCTGCGAGTCCTCCCCTTGGCCCTGCCGGGCCTCCTGGTCCCTGTGCAATTCCTGGTTGCGGCCACCCCAGCGCCCCTGCCGGGACAGCACCACCCGGCCGTGTGCCACCAGGCCCTGCGAGCCCCAGGTCAGGAGCAGCCGCCAGCCCCGGCGGTGGAGGACCAGGGACCTGCGGGGTACCAGGGGCCTGTGGAGCCCAAAAGCGGGGGCTTGCCAAACAGAACTGGGTCTGGCTCCTGCGCTCTGGGTCGGTCCTGGCTTGTGTCCATCTGCCGGTCTCCAAGTCGGAGTCAGTGGGGGTCCATGGCCGAGGCTCTCCAAAATGGTCTCTCAAGACATCCATAGTATAGCTGCCAGGTGCCATGGTGTAACTCCACTCTTCTCCTCCCTCGTCAGTGGCACAACACTCCCTCCATTCCCACAGAGACCCCTTCTGCCTTGATGGTTGGTCCCGTCCAGCCACCATCTGGCTCAAGACTGGGCTGAGCCACCACTCCCCAGGCTTCTCCTGGACAGCTGTTTCCGGGGCCTCGGCCACCTTTGGTGCTGGACAAGGGTCCCGGACCTTGGGCCGGACCACCGGTGGAGCCTCTCCCAATTCTCCCACCTCAAGGGGCACAGCAACCCCAGCTGGCTCTTCCCCCCCTGCCACAGGAACACCGGCTTGAGTCCCCTCAGCCATGTTGGCATGCTGGAGTTAGGAGCACAACAACAAGGAGCGCTGTGATGAGGGAACGCTGACTTACTGTCAAACAAAACGTCTACGCCGAAGAATGCAAGCCTGAAGAACGACGACGTAGCACGGTTGACTGCAAGAAAACCTTTACTCTCAGGATATCTATGCAAATACAAAGTCAGTGTTGGGAGCCACTCGCCCCAACGCGCCTTTTATCCCATGCCTGTAACCAGGCAGCAGCCCCACCCATGAGCCCCACCCCTCTCCCCCGCAAACCAGCATCTGCCTGGCCTGCGTAAATACCCCACCCCTCTACTCCGGCAACCCACGCCCAGCTCCTCCCACCAGCACCGAGATCCCCAGCGTGTAAGCCCTGCTTCCCCTCTACATTCCCAGGCGTGCTGCCCCCCACCGCCGCAACACCCTGCTCCATAACCATGCCCCCCTGACAGTCCCCAAAGCCCAGACGCAGCTGCACAGCACACCGCGTCGCTGCCGGCTCGTGGATTGTGACGCGCGCCTCCAACACAGCTGTCAAGCCGCCGCTAGCTCCGTGAAGCCCCGCGATGCCTGTGCATCCACCAGCAGCTGTTCCTGGCCGCTGCTCAGCTGCCCGGGCCATGCGACCGCCGGCGGCTGTTTCTTGCTGCCTCCCAGCTGACGGGGCCGCACGACCACCGGCAGCCGTCTCCAGCCGTCTCCCAGCCATCCCTGCCGGCACGCGTGCTCTGTGGCCGTTCATGGCCGCCTCCGTCCGCCCCCAGCTGTGGGCGGGGCCGCGGGTCCAGCGTTCGCCCACCGAACAGCTGATGGGCGTGGCTGGGCTGTCTCCGGAGCCGGGCGGGTTCGACCGGCTGGGCTCCCCACGGCTGCCTCCGTCTACCCCTCAGCAGTTGGCGCTGACCCAAACCGACTCTGTCACAATCTAGGGGTCTTTTGACTCATGACTCCTGCCCCAGGTAGCAATTGTGGCTAGGAATGCCTTCGTGCAAATTTGAGCTATGCACCTATTGCACCCGTTCTTGGATCAGGAGACTACTCTTTGCCATTCATGTCTTGGTCATCTCTTGGATGGATTCCTGTAATGCGTTGCACAGGAACTGTCTTTGAAAAACATCTGGAAACTAAAGCTGGTACAAAAAGTACTGCAGGAGTAATGTGCATACCAGAATTAGTACATGTTAAACCTCTGTTCTATGAACTTAATTGGTTGTCAGTTTGCTCAATTTAAAGTGCTAATTGTGACATATAAAGATCTATAAGACATGAAACTGGATTATTTGAGGGACCATCTCTCTCCAGTTATAGTTATCCATCCCATCAGACCTGGAAAATGGGTTATGCTATGGGTCCCATCCACCAAGAGTTTCATCTGACAGGAACCAGGACCTGCCATGGCACCCATCTTCTGGAACATCCGCTTCCCTGAGGTTATATTGGCCCCAATCTGCTGGTCTTTAGGAAATTCCTGAAGATATGGCTGTGCCATCAGGCCTGGGGATCCCTTAGAGGTGGGGGTACTGCAAGGTGGCTGTACTGTTTGTGAATTGTTAGTTGGCACTCTCCTGCAATTTTTTTATGCCTTTGGTTAATCAGTTTTCATTGCTTAACTTTATTTATATGAATGTGATATTTTGCTGTAAGCTACCTACAATCACATATATGGGGGGAGGAGGAGGAGGAGGAAGAAGAGGAGGAGGAAGAAAGAAGAAGGAGGAGGAGGAGGAGGAGGAAGAGGAAGGAGAAGTCCTTTACCTCCATTAGGCCTCCTTAGGACAGCAGCAGCAACTGTCATTTGTGTAGTGCTTTCCAGTGTTCAGCATGCTTCATATCCTCTTATCCTTTAGTGGTAACCTGGCATCCTTACATACAGTACATCATCTATTTTTTCAGTTAAAAAGTATACAGTGTTCACATTATAAAATATTTACCAGATTTTTGATGCTGACTTTTAATTTACAGATGGCTATCCACAAGAGGAAATGGTTTACAGATGGAGAAAAAACTCAGTAGAAGCTGCAGATCAGAAATCTTGGAGACTGTATCAGTTTGACTTCATGGGACTCAGAAATACTTCTGATATTGTGCAAACATCAGCAGGTAATAAATAAGAATTTCCTGTTTTGGAGCTTGAAAGATTCACTGCATCCATTTTTCTGTCTAGTATATATTGTGGTCACAATAAAAAATATACACACCTGCATGAATGATAGGAGGCAAGAGGAGAAAGCCAACCCCCTAATTCTTGTGATAATTTTGAATCAGTTTGAAGACCAATTCATAAAAATTACAGAGCTATAGCTTCTCATGGGACATATTGCTGAAAATGGGTTACAAAAAGGTGGTGGATAATTTAAAACAATGTAGGTCAAATATAGATATGCAACTAATTTTTTTTCAGTTCTTCTTACATATATTTTTTTGAGTAGTGTTCTCATCATTTTAGACCAGCAAGTTATCTAAATCAGATAACTATTCCCAAAACTAAAAAAGAATTAACCTTAGCATGCTTTAGTGCTCTGTGAAGAGTGTAGTTGAAGGAAAATCTATCGATCTATCAATTCATCGATCTGTCATCTATCATCTGTCCTCTGTCTATCATCATTAGCTATATCTCTATATCTATCTATCATCTGTCTGTCTATCTATCTATCTATCTATCTATCTATCTATCTATCTATCTATCTATCTATCATCTATCTACCAATCTTAAATAAAATCCCCTATTTTTTCAGACTCATCTTGTGATGAAGAGATGGTGGAACACTTACTGCAATACATATATTACTTTACTGATTATTCTATAAAGATGCACAGTTCATTTTATTACCCCTTTATTAACTGAATTTCCAGATCACCCAATGAATTCTTTATTACAACCATAGACAAGCATATCAATTTATTTTCTGTACAATTGTTGTTAACTGACCAATATCATTCATTCTTTGAATGTGGTCAAATTTTGTATTATTGTCTAAAATTTATTTCCATTGACAAGTACATGACATATATTGACAAGTACATGACTGTTTATTATTATTTTTACCAAAAAAATCTATAATATTTTGGTTTAGTTTATTCATTATGTCTTAACTTTTATGTTTTCTCTAAATGTAGTATTGATCATTTATTCTAATAAAGGGCTAATAAAGGACTGACTAAAAAAACAAGTTTAGATAATCCTTGCCTTCTACAATGAACAGGTGATGACCAATTCAATGTAATACAAAAATCATTATATATTACTGTTGCAAATGCATAATAAGTGGTAGTTGTATATCCTAATATTCTTGGTTTCATAAACATAAAGTTACCATTCAGAGGGTGCACTTTTTCATGACAATAAAGTGCCCAAATAAATCCACTGCTTGACATGCCAATTCCAGAAAACTTCTCTCCTATACATGCATATCTATATGGAGAAAATGAGGGAAGACCCTTGAAAGATCCCAAGCAGAAACTTCCAAAGACCCAGTGCCTCACTGCTTCAAGCACTAGGTTCAGAAAAATGCTTGATTTCTTCACAGGCGTTTTGCCTGCTCTAGTGTGAACCAGTGAATAGAGAGATCTCTTTTCTTTCCTTCATAATAATACATTTACAATATAGGTGTCACCTAAATAAATAAAAAGTAGAGGTATTTCTCCAAATTATAATGATTCATTAGCAGTGACTCCTAACTCAGTGATTTATAAATTAATGGACAATTGACAAACAACTCACCTTGGTAACTAAATGAATGTTCATTTGCAGGAGCAGTATGTTTTTGGCAATCAGATCTGGGTGTAACCAGCTTCAGGTGAAGTGTTCCATCATCTAGTGGTACATAGCTTTGGGGTATTGGTGCTCTCGGAGCTTGGTGGTCTTCTTGCAGAGGTTTCATTATCAAACTAGATAACACCAAGGACAGTTCAACTGAGCTACAAATATTATTTTCTATCAGTATACAATATAGCTTGCTGGTGTTGTAGCAACATCTTGGATTAGATAGACATTGGTCTGACCTATTAAGATGATTCGGTGCTGCTCTTATGGCAGCCCTGACCATCTATTAAATAAAATGAGTTAGGATTTTAATATATGTTCTATTGCTATTTGAGAACATATCTGCATTAAAGCAACTTACTGTGTTATTTCTGAATGTTGCAATGAATAGCCCAGTTTATTGGTAATCTGCAGTCTTTGACAGATGTATTCTCAGGTCAGATATGGATTTCAATCTTATAAAAATCTGCCACTGTCACAAAGAAATCAAACAAGTTGATTGGATTTTTTTTATTTCCGTCCATATGTCTTTTCACTTGTCTTCCATTCTTCAAACTTAATTGCTTAATAAATGCCCCAATAAATATTAATTGTAGGTATTTTTCACATTTTGTCATTTATTCTTGATGTCATTTTTCATTCATATGAATGAAATAGTTGATTATTGTTGTGTACTGTACTGTACACAACAATATTATTATTTATTAGCTGAATTAGTTAAATAAGACATTTCCCTTATTATTTAATATTTTCTACAAGGTTTGGTAGGATGTGTTTTTCTTCCCCTCCAAAACATTTTAAAGACTTGGAAAATTGCCAAGGTAATGAATGTTTTCCCCCCATTGCCCTTATCAACAGACTTTAATTTAAACTTAATGGAACTCATTTTAGTTCTAGCGCAAACTATTGTCCAGCGTGATAATAAATGCAGAAGTATGCATGGGGAACTATGGATTATTAACCACTCTAGAAATTAAGATTTGTCTAATTTTGCTCAGGGAAGGGGTTCCATTCTTACTAATGGTTAAATTTGGTGAAGAGATAGTGGTATCCTGATATCAACATAATATCTGTATATCGTAAATAAAATCAGGTTGGGAAAGTAAAAGAGAAAAAGAAAAATGCCACACTTTTCTGATTGCTCTGCAGGAATTCTTGTGTAACTCATAGCTACAAACCTTGTAATACAGGGACAGGCTATAATGCTCCATCCATATCTCTCTGTTTTGAGAACTTAAGGAAAGATGGGCTACATAAACCATCCTGAAAGCCGTTAAGGCAAGATAATTCTACATATTGACTACTCCAAACAGATGTACTCCTGTTCCATAAGCTATTTTTTCTTGTCTGATTGCTACATAGAGTTACAAATCTCCTTTATCTTCTACACCCATTTGAAATACTCTAAGGTGCAGGGATGATCTTAGAAACTTTTGGAGTCCTAAACAAGAAGGTAATTAAGAGCCCATATGGAAGACAGATTTTATAAAGCTTTTCCTCCTTTTGAGCACATGATATTAAGAAAGTTAACTAAGGCATCTCAGTGATTGTGTTTTTGATACTGCTGTTCCTTTTCCTGGGGAGATATGGATTTTTTGAAGGGGAAAAATGTTGAGGGCTTACTTACTAAAAAGAGTCTATATCTAAGGTTATTGAGCCCTGGTGGTACTGTGGTTATAATGCAGATTGCTGCAAATTCTGCCCACAGGCTAGAGCTCGATCCTGACAGAGCTCAAGATTGACTCAGTCTTCGATCATTCCAAGGTCAGTAAAATGAGGACCCATGTGCATATGTTTGTGTACATGTGTACAGTATAAATCTCTTTGTAATGACCTTCTTCAAAAAAGGAAAAATAATGGATCCAGGAAACTACAGACCTATCAGCCTGATCTCAAAACCTGGGAAGATTATGGAAAAGATAATCAAGCAATAAATCAGCAAACACCTAGAGGCAAACAAAGTCATAACCAAAAGCCAACATGGGTTTGTCAAAAACAGATCATGCCAGACAAATCCTATTGCATTTTGTTCAGGTGACAAAATTAGTGGACCAGAGGAATGCTGTTGATATAATTTACTTGGACTTCAGTAAGGCATTTGATAAAGTAGACCACAACCTACTACTTGATAAGATAGGAAAATGTGGGTTAGACAGCATCACCACCAGATGGATTCGTAGCTGGCTGACCGGCTGTACTCAGCATGTGGTCCTCAATGGAACCACATCTACATGCAGGGAAGTGTGTTGTGGGATGCCCCAGGGCTCTTATTCTGGGTCCAGTGCTCTTCAACATCTTCATCAATGATTTGGATGAGGGGATAGATGAGGAATTCATCAAATTTGCAGATGACACCAATCTGGCAGAAATAGTCAACACTCCAGAAGATAGGCTTAAGCTACAGAAGGATCTTGACAGACTTGAACATTGGGCACTATCTAACAAAATGAAATTGAATGGTGAAAAAAGTAAGGTTCTACATTTAGGCAAGAAAAACCAAATGCACAGGTACAGTTTAGGTGGTATCTTGCTCAATAGTAGTAATTTTGAGAGGGATCTCGGAGTCCTAGTGGACAATCACTTAAATATGAGCCAGCAGTGTGCTGCAGCTGCCAAAAAAGCCAACATAGTGCTAGGCTGCATTAACAGAGGAATAGAATCAAGATATTTTTTTCTGCCCAAGATGGCGGCGGCCGCAGTTTGAGCTTCGGGCGCTCCACAAGGGCTCCAAATGGGTCAGTTCAGGGAGGCCCACCCGTGGCACGGTATAATGGGGCGACTCCGGGGGCTGGGGGATGCAAAAACAGCTGCTGGGCGCTGTTCTCCGCGGCGCTGAGCCCCCCCTCCGAATAGCGGCGTTTGGAAATCGCCGGCCTGCCGACCTGCCGAGCAATGCTGCAATGCTGTGGAAGCTCTGGACGTCCTTGCTTGCCTTTCCTCTCCTGCCCGTTCGTCGTGGATACCCTCTGCTCGTTCGGAGGGGCAGCAGCGACGATCCCACCGGCTGGAGATTCGATTAGGACTATCAGCTGGCAGGCGCCGTCTTCGGTGGCGCGGAGCCTCTCTCTCCTCCCAGATGGCGGCAGTGGACTGTGGGCCTGGACATCAGCCTCGGCAGACGTGCTGGTGAATGCCCAGACTCGAGACAGCTGCCGGGAATGCCTTTCTCCGCCGCTGGAAGACCGTTTGGACTGGCGGGCGGGCGTTTGGGGGAGAGAATGTTTTTGCCCTCCCCCCCAGACTGGCGGCATTGGCCAGCGACACGAAGATCGACAGAGGCCTGGCCTGCCTGCTTTTTTGCTTTCTGTGCTGGCAGGCAGGCATCATGGCTATCTCCATGCCCGGCGGGAATCAAGACCCCCCCTATTGACAGTCCAGTTTGGCTGGGACTTGACCGTGGTGGGAGGACGGTTTTGGACTGGTCATTGACCACCTCACTGGTGTGAGAGACCAGTTGGGGTGGGCTTGGCCCAGGACTCCCTTTTCTCTCCACTCCAGATTGGACCCCTCAGCCGGAGTGAGAGGACGGCTGAGGCTTCCCTTTTGATTGCCATCTCAGGTGAGAGCTGAGATGGTCCTGTGGATTGAGAGACATGCCTACTGGACTTCCTTTTCTATCTATAACATCATCGAACTACCCTTTGGACATATTTGTAACACCTGCCCTATGTGATTATTCTAGCGCTGCATGGTTTGCCTCCGTTACTCCGAAGCTGATCTGTATGCCCTCAGGGGGGTTCCTGCCTCCTGGGCGCGACCTACCACCTGTTTCCACACTCCCCTTAATGACGAGCCCAAGTGTTGGGACTCCGAGAGGTGGCTGGGCTTAGATAGGGGCCTTGAGTTGAGACGTGCTAAGAGGCCCCTGATAAAATTTTTAGCCGGTTATTTTAAAAGGTTAGGGAGGGGGAGGGATAGGAGGGTGGGGAGGGAATCTTTAACTGGCACTCAGCCTGGACCTGTTAGAGGTCCTGACGGGACGGGGTCGGGGGAGGCGGCTGCTGGTTCTGGGAATGTGGGGGTGGGGCTTCAAATCCCCACGACAATAGGGAATGGCAGCAGGTGCTTGCACGGAGGGCCATATCAACACCCGGGATTGCGCCCCCGCTATCTCCGAGCGGTGGCACGCTCCGACCCTCCGGTTAGCACCCTCTTACCCGGGGATGAGGGTGATCAGGTCCCTGAGCTCAGGCTGGTCTATTTTAACGCTAGATCCGTAGTTAACAAAGCTCCCCTCATTCATGATCTGATCGAGGAGGAATGTGCGGATCTAGTGTGCATCACGGAAACTTGGTTGGATTCGGAGGGAGGGGTGCCTCTGACCGAGTTATGCCCTCCAGGTTTCCGGGTGCTACACCAGCCACAGGCTCAGGGCAGGGGTGGGGGGGTGGCAGTGGTTATTCGGGAGACTCTGTGTCCGCGGGAGGCCACCATTGTCCAGATGGCTGGGAGTGAATCCCTCCTCTTGAGATGTGGTCCATGGGCTCAGTTGGGCTTGTTGCTCACATACCTGGCGCCCGGCTGTGTGGCAACAGCCCTGCCCGAGCTGCTCGACACTCTCTCAGGGCTGGCGGTGGAGTTCCCCAGGCTTATAGTCCTGGGTGACTTCAACCTGCCGTCACTGGGAGGGTCGTCTGAGTTAGCTCGGGAGTTCATGGCCTCCATGACGGCCATGGGCCTGACCCAAGTTATTGAGGGCCCGACTCATGTGGGGGATCATACTCTCGACCTGGTGTTTCTATCTGGACAATGGTTGGATGATCTGGGAGGGGGTTCCCCGACCATCACCCCCCTGTCATGGTCAGATCATTACCTCCTGAGGCTGGTTTTCCGTTATGCCACCCCCCGCCGCTGGGTGGCGGAACCGACCAGGTGGTTCCGCCCCAGGCACCTAATGGACCCGGAACGGTTCCAGAGGGCGCTTGGGCCTATACCCATCACCCTTACCCACAGCCCAGTCGATGCTCTGGTGGATGCCTGGGAAACGGCGGCCGCCAGGGCACTTGACTGCGTTGTACCCTTGCGACATCTGACCCGGCGCAGATCCCGTTGGGCCCCATGGTTCTCTGTGGAGCTCCGGGAGATGAAGCGTCGGAGATGAGGTCTAGAGAGCGGTTGGAGGTCCAGCCGATCCGAATCTGACCGATTGCAGTTAAGAACCTTTATAAGGTCTTATCTTGCGGCGATAAGGACGGCGAAGTCTAACTACTTTGCTGCCCTTATCGCGTCCGCAGATAATCGCCCGGCCACCCTGTTTAGGGTAACTCGCTCCCTCCTTAACCAGGAGGTGAGAGAGGATCCCTTGCGGGGACGAGCCGAGGAGTTTAGTCATCATCTGGCAGACAAAATCGCTCAGATCCGGACCGGTCTGGACTCTGACTGGGCAGAGTCTGATGTGGAGGAATCGGGCAGTCTTGAGCATGTTATCTGGACTGAGTTCGACCCTGTTTCCCCTGATGATGTGGACAGGATCATGGGGAGACTGAGCACCACCACCTGTTTGTTGGATCCGTGCCCCTCCTGGCTAGCTTATGTGGCCCGGGAGGGGACACGAGGCTGGTTCCATGCAGTAATAACTGCTTCTTTGAAGGAGGGTGTCTTCCCTGCCACCTTGAAGGAGGCGGTGGTGAGACCCCTCCTCAAGAAGCCTGCTTTGGACCCGGCTGTTTTAAATAACTATTGTCCAGTCTCCAACCTTCGCTTTTTGGCGAAGGTTGTTGAGAATGTGGTGGCGCATCAGCTTCCTTTGTTCCTGGAGGAAACTGATTATCTGGACCCGTACCAATCGGGTTTCAGACCCGGACACAGCACGGAGACGGCATTGGTCGCACTGGTGAATGATCTCTGGAGGGCTAGGGACAGGGGTTGCTCCTCTGTCCTGGTCCTATTAGATCTCTCAGCGGCTTTCGATACCATCGACCATGGTATCCTGCTGCGGCATCTCAGGGGGTTGGGAGTGGGAGGCACTGTTTTACAGTGGTTCTCCTCCTATCTCCTGGGCCGCTTGCAGTCGGTGTTGACAGGAGGGCAGAGATCCGCCCCGAGGCCTCTCATTTGTGGAGTTCCTCAGGGGTCGGTTCTCTCGCCCCTCCTGTTCAACATCTATATGAAGCCGCTGGGCGAGATCATTCGTAGTTTCAGGGTGGGGTATCATCAGTACACTGATGATACCCAACTTTTTCTTTCCACCCCGAACCAACCCAGTGATGCCCTCGCCGTGATGTCCCGATGCCTGGAGGCGGTCCAGGTCTGGATGGGGAGAAACAGGCTTCGTCTCAATCCTGCCAACACTGAGTGGCTGTGCATATCGGCATCTCGGGTCAACCAGACTATTCCATCTCTAACGATGGGGGGTGAGGTGTTACCCCCCGTTGATAGGGCCCGCAACTTGGGCATCCTCCTGGATTCGCGACTCAATTTTGAAGACCATATAGGAGCCGTGACCAGGGGGGCTTTTGCCCAGGTTCGCCTGGTGCGCCAGTTGCGTCCCTATCTGGACCGAGATGCCCTACGCACAGTTACTCATGCGCTCGTGACCTTCTGTTTGGACTACTGTAACGCTCTCTACATGGGGCTTCCCTTGAGGACCACTCGGAGGCTTCAACTGGTGCAGAATGCGGCCGCGCGAGTTGTAATGGGGGTCTCCCAATACTCCCATGTAACACCTCTACTCCGCGAGCTGCATTGGCTTCCGGTTGCCCTCCGGGTGAAATTCAAGGTGCTGGTCATTACCTATAAAGCCCTACATGGCTTGGGTCCGGGGTATTTGAGGGAACACCTGCTGCCAGCATCAAATGCCCTTCGTCCAGTGCGCTCCCACAGGGAGGGTCTGCTCAGGGTCCCACCGGTAAGAGATTGCCAGCAGGTAACACCCAGGGATAGGGCCTTCTCAGTGGGGGCGCCTGCCCTCTGGAACCAGCTGCCAGTGGAGCTGAGGACTGCCCCCGACCTCCCTTCATTCCGCCGGGGCCTGAAGACCTGGCTCTTCGAGCTCTCTGGCCCAGGCTGAGGAGTAATTTATTTTAATTGGGGTTTTAATTGCAGAGGGTTAAATTTAATTTTTTTAAAATTGGTTTTAACTTTTGTATTGTTGGTTTTTAATTCCCTGTAAACCGCCCTGAGTCCTCAGGGAAAGGGCGGTATATAAATGTAATAAAATAAAATAAAAAAATAAGTGTTAATACCACTTTACAATGCCTTGGTAAGGCCACACTTGGAATACTGCATACAGTTTTGATCACCATGATGTAAAAAAGATGTTGAGACTCTAGAAAGAGTACAGAGAAGAGCAACAAAGATGATTAGGGGACTGGGGGCTAAAACATAAAAACGGTTTCTGGAATTGGGTATGTCTAGTTTAATGAAGAGAAGGACTAGGGGGTGACATGATAGCAGTGTTCCAATATCTCAGGGGCTGCCACAAAGAAGAGGGAGTCGAGCTATTCTCAAAGCACCTGTACAGTATGTAGGATGAGAAGCAATGGATGGAAACTAATCAAAGAGAGAAGCAACCTAGAACTAATGAGTAATTTCCTGACAGAACAATTAATCAGTGGAACAGCCTGCCTCCAGAAGCTGTGAATGGAAGTTTTTAAGAAAAGACTACACAGCCATTTGTCTGAAATGGTATAGGGTTTCCTACCTAAGCAGGGAGTTGGACTAGATGACCTCCAAGGACCCTTCCTATTATTATTAATCATTGCACAGTCAGCCAGATGTTCAGATTGGATTTGGAATTTTTGTCTACCTATCGAGTCCTTACCAAGGACCTGGGATAGGGAGATGTGGATGTATTATGGTATTAGAGATACTATCGTCGCAGGATGGAAGCAGTTGCTAGTAAGGCCACCTTTTGCAATTGACTAATGGTGAATTTATCAGTGTCAATGGTGTTCAAGCGGTGCTCCAGTTGTTTTGGGATTGCACCCTATTACTATTGGTACTACCAATAGGTGTCTATTAGTATTGTTACTACCTTTGCTTGCCTTTGCCACAGTAATTCTATTTCTGTTTGTAGGTCTTTGTATTTTGTTATCTTCTCCAGTTCTTTCTCGTCTATTCTGCTCTCTCCAAACACTGCCACGTCCACTATCCAGACTTTTTTTGTTTTTTTATTGACAATTATGAAGTCCAGGGTGTTATGTTGCAGATGCTTGTCTGTTTGAATTCTGAAGTCCCAGAGCAGTTTAACTTTATCATTTTCTATGACTTTCTCTATTTTATGATCCCACCAGTACTTGCTTACAGGCAAATGATATTTCTTGCAGATCTTCCAATGCACCATTGTTGCTACTTTGTCATGCCGCTGCTTGTAGTCAGTCTGTGCGATCTTCTTGCAGCAGCTTACCAGGTGGTCCACTGTTTCTTCAGCTTATTTGCATAGGCAGCACTTACTGTCTGTTGCTGTCTTCTCAATTTTGACTTTGTATGCATTTGTCCTTAAGGCTTGGTCTTGTGCAGCCAGAATTAGTTCCTCGGTCTCTTTCTTCAACTTTTCTGCTCTTAGCCATTGCCAGGTCTTGTTATTATCTGCTTTCCCAGCTATTTTTTTAATGTACTGGCCATGTAGTGCTTTGTCTTCCCATGTCTCTATTCTGTTCTTCATTTGGTCTTTCTTGTAGGCCAGTTTGGTCTCTCCAGTAGTCAGTAAGTCTTCCTGATATACTAATTTCAGTGCATCTTCATGATTGTCCTTCAGATGATATTATTATTATTATTATTATTATTATTATTATTATTATTATTATTATTATGTATCGCACAGTCACCCAGATGTTCAGACTGGATTTGGCATTTTTGTCTACTTATTGAGTCCTTACCAAGGACCTGGGATAGGCAGATGTGGATGTTTGAGGGTATTACAGATATCGTCACAGGATGGAAGCAATTGCTAGTAAGGCTGCCTTTTGCAATTGACTAATGGTGAATTTGTCAATGCCAGTGGTGTTTAAGTGGCGCTCCAGTTATTTTGGGATTGCACCCAAGGCACCTATTACTATTGGTACTACCCTTGCTTGTCTTTGCCACAGTCATTCTATTTCTATTTGTAGGTCTTTGTATTTTGTCTTTCTTTTCGACAGTTGTTAAGTCCGGGAGCAATTTGACTTCTTTATTTTGTATCTCACCAATTCCTGCTTGCAGGAAATGATATTTCTTGCAGATTTTCCAATACACAATTGTTGCTACTTTGTCATGCCCCTGCTTGTAGTCAGTTTGTGTGATCTTCTTGCAGTAGCTTACTAAGTGGTCCACTGGTTTTTTTGGCTTTATTATTATTGTTGCTGTTATTATGTAAAGATTGCCAAATCCCTCAGGACTCTTGGTGTTTTACAGATGATTCATAACAAACAAAATACAAATAAAAGAATGTGACTAAAATGCCCACAAAATAATGAATACATGAATAAAGTTAATTTATCCAAACCACAATGAGGTTCAGAGCCAAATGCCCTCCTGAACAATACTGTTCTGAGCAGCTGCTGGAAGGCAACTAGGGTGGAAGTTATCAGAAATAATTCCAAAGAATCAGAACAACCAGTGAAAAGCAGCACTTCTCCTATGTGGGAGGCTCCTAATTGCTTTTTTTTTCCTGAATAGAGTGAACTTGCTGGGCTGATTCCAAGAGAGAAGGTGATCCTGCAAATAAATAGGTGCGAAGTCACATAGTGGTTTATAGCACAGGTGTCAAACTCTCCATGGCACGTGATGTATCTTAACTCTTTTTGCATTGCCGGCAATGGGATGAACAAGGCTTCAGTATGATGAAACCGCCCATGGGCCAGCAGTTTGACACCCTTGCTTTATAGGTTAGTATCAGCATTTCAAATTGCATTCATGAGACCTTCCCACCACTGGCTCACAAAATGAATCTGGGGAAAATTTATTCTATGGACAGTCTCCGTTGTTCTAACAGAAGCCTTGAAAAGTTTTCTCAAGGAGAACCTCAAGCTGCAAACGTCTTATTTCAAATTGTGCTACCCCACCAAGAGACAAAAGTATTTACTTACATATTTACTAAGGGCATTTATGTCTTTTAGTTTGCAATATGATTAATAAAATTGTCATGTTCCAACTAGCTTGAGCTGCAATTTTAGACAAATTTACCTAGAAAAAGCATTCAATTTGGTGAGATCTTATTTTTGAATACAGTATCAATAATTTTTATTCATTGTTCAAACAAGCAGCTTCGCTAAAAACTATATGATAGAAGAAAAAGATGCTCTACTAGTGTGTGCATAAGCATATATTATTATGTAATTCTTTAAAATGAACATCTGTGCTGGCTTTTCACTGCAAATCTTAAATTGTATGTTGAAGATATTTTTTTATGAATATTAATAGGTCTTATCTGTTTATAGAATGTTACTGACATTTTTCAAAGCCCCACTGGCTCCCACTGAGTCTTAATGGTGCAGTAAGACAATGCTTGTAATATGAATAAACATAATTAGATAAATGCTCTGGAGACTAAGCTTTTCATCAGGACACAATTTGAAGAAAACCGGGACCACCATGCATCAGTGACATTAAGATCTTCAAAAATATCTCTCTGATTAATCCAGATTAGTACTAGTTTATTATTAATTTTAAATCCAAGTAAACAGTCTTGCATGACTGTGAACACTGGAAATGTATACAGTTAGTCCTTGACATATTACCATAACTAGGACCAGAATTTAATTGCAAAGCAAAGCAGAGGCTAAATGAGTTGCACCCTATTTTACAACCTTTTTTGTCATTGTTGTCAAGCAAATCACTGCAGTTGTTAAGTGAATCACATGTTTGTTAAGTGAATCCAGCTTCTCCCATTGATCTTGCTTGTGGGAAGCCAACTGGAAAGTTTGCAAATTGTGATTACATAATCCCAGGCTGCTGCAACCATCAAAAATACATGCCAGTTGCCAAACACTTGACTTTTGACCACATGACCATGGGGAGGCCTTGATGGTCCTAAGTGCAAAGATCAGTTGTCACTTTTTTTCAGTGTTCATAACTTTTAATAATCATTAAAATGATTGTAAGTTAGGGACTACCTGTACTACAGGTGAAACTAAATATATATGGATCCATCCCTTCTGCAATGAAGAGTAGCATAATTACTTATGTTCATATCAAATATTATGCTTCCTTTTGTATCATTAAGCATCAGTAGATCTGTAAGGATATGTCCAGGCCCAGAGCACAGTCTTATTTATGAATTCTGTGACAAACCCTTTGATGGATCTAGTTGTGGAGAAAGGGGTCCTGATTTGCAATCTCTTCTATGTGAAGTAGAGAATTTAGCTGGAATGGGCCAACAGCTTTCAGCCTCCCTAAGGGATTTACAGTATTCCCCACTTCCAATTTACCAATATTAAATCATGGCATTCTATTAAAAAATATCAGCTGCAGCCAAATTTGGAAAGCTGTGGCTTTGTAATAGAAATTAACATACTTTTACCTCATTGGACGCACATAAGATCAATTACTGAGGGCCAGCTGGATGTCTGGTTCTAAAACCTTGCAGTCTTGCCTTGTCAGGGTTAATATTTTTTTCTATCCCAATAAATATCTTATTTCAGGCATCAACATACTGGATAGAAAGGTGGTAAAAACCCTTGCTAAGAAATCGATCTGATTTAAAAAAATATTTCTCTTCATTGAAACCCTTACTCATAGGTTTCCTCTCCTTGGGGAAACTGAGTTGAAAATAAGATATCGTTCCTCTCTCAAATGTGTTTCCTTGGCTTTCTCGTGGCTTGGGGCATTGTCCTTTGCACTAGGCATAGCATGGAGACTACAGCTCTAGCATCTGAACTGGTGCATTTTTTTGTTAAATGCATATGAGTCCTCCTCCCCACCTGGCATCATCCAGATATGCTTGGATTACTGTCCCATGTTGGCTGGGAATCCTGGGTCTTGCAGGCTTATCAAGATATCAGATGGGGACATCAGATGGGGAGAAAATGTTTCATATAATAGAACCAAATTAAATATATCTCTTTCTTTTGTTTTATTTATTAATATGGGTTTTAAAAATAAATTTGGGCAGGGATTATATTCAGTATAATTGTTTAAGAAATTTCAAGTGACATAAGACTTCCTGGTTCTCCCTCCACCCCACCCCGGTTGAATTAGCTAATTACAACAGCAGACATAGAATAGCAACTATTTGGGCTTCCGGTGGCTCCGCGGCGACGGAGGGAGCCTTCCCGGGCTGCCCGCGGCTCAGCTGGTGTTTTTTCGCCCGAAACAGCGCCGATCAGCTGTTCGGGCGAATCTGAAGCCCCCTCCTCGGGAGAAGAGGAGGGGGTGAGCCCCCAGGTGGGGGTTGAGTTCTCCGGGGCCGCCTGAGCTTGGAGCTTGGGCGGCTGAAGGATTGAACTCCCCCGTAGCCTGGGCTGCTCCCAGCTGGCTAGCGTCTCTGCTCCGGACTTCATGGAGCAGAGCCAGGCGTCTGCGACCATCCCTGCTTGAAGGAGAGACTATGAAAGGGAAAGAGCAGGCAGAGCAGTACAAGAGGGAAAGATGAAGAGATGAAGAAGATTTTATTTTACTCTCAAGCTTGATGGACTTTGCTTAAAACTTAAAGTGAAAGTGCGTCACAATTGTAAGTAAAAGATGGCGGCTAAACCTCCCCCTAGAACTTTTCGGAGTGCTGGAAATTCTCCGGTGCAACAACAATCATTGCTGCAGGCGTTGCATTCTCCTGATGTATTGACATCGAAGGATCTTGAAAAACATACCCAGTTAATTTTGGAGTCAATGGGTGTTAAATTTCTACAGATGGAGGAGAAATTGGAGAAATTGGAGCAGAGAATGGAAGAAAGGATGGAACAGAAACTTAGAGAAATGAAGGTAGACATTTTGTCCTCAGTGCAAAAAGTTGCTAAATGTGTGGAGGTGCTGGATGATCAAGTGCAAGATTTGATTCAAAAGAATGCTTTATTAGAAGCAAAAGTATTGGAAATTGAAGATTTAAAAGACAAAATCGACAGTGAACAGAGCTTGGCCCAATTTTACCAGATGCAGTTTGCTGTGAGAATTAGAGGCCTAAAAGAGAATATTAAGGAAGATTTAAAGCAGCTGGTTTCTGAGGCTTTTGAGGGAGTATTGAACCATCCAGCATCTGAATTAAAACAAGGTATGGACAAAGTGTTTCGTGTGAATTCGTGGATTGCTAAACAGAGAAAGTTGCCTAGAGATGTGGTGGTTTATTTTGTAAAAAGGGAAATTAGAGATGAAGTTATACAAGCTGCCTACGATACCAAAGTTGTGATTGCTGGTCAACAAGTTTTGGTTCTAAAAGAAATTCCTCCAAAGATTTTAAAGAGAAGGAAGGATTTTATATTTCTTGTGCAAGAGCTCAAGCAAAGAGATATAAGGTTCAGATGGGAGATCCCAGCTGGGTTGAGCTTCATGTATGATGGCAAAAGGTACTGTTTGAGTAATGTGAAGCAAGCGCATGATTTTTATAATAATGTCTTGAAAGTAACCCCATCAACACTTCTGGAAGCTGCAGAGGGATCTGGAGAAGGAGAACATCAAGAGGATGAAGATGCACAGATAGACGAGAAGGGTACAGGAGGAGTTCAAGCTGCAACTCTTTTGGATGATCTTAGAGAACAGAGGGTGACGCGTGCTGCCTTAAAACGCTCAAAAAAGGAAAAAAAATAAGACCAGTAGAAATCTATGGAACTTCCACAAAATATTTATAGTTAAGTGGTAGTTGTGTTTTTTAAAAAAAAAAAAAAAAAAAGTTTTGGGATGCTATGTATGGTAATAGATTTTTTTTTTTTAATTTGGAATTAATGGACAACTTACTACAGAGGAAGAGGAAGAAAGTTTTGTGGGTTAATGTGGGTTAATTTGTGTAAGAACTATTTATTAATGTGCAAATGAGAATATGTTAAGGTAATAGTGAATTGTGGAAGAACATAGATGGGAATGATGCTAGTTTTCTTTTATTTTAGTTTTTTATATATATTTAGTATTATTAAGGATTGGTTTACTATATACAAGCTAGAGAGTGATGGATTTTAGAGTTTATAATTGTTAGTATATGATTGTTTATGATTGCCTTTTAGATATATACCTTGTATTTTGCTCTGGGAAGTCGGGGGGGGGGGGAGGGGGGAGGAGGGGAAGTGGAGGGGGGGAGGTAGGGGAGGGAGGAGGGGGAGGGGGAGGGGGGGAGATAGGGGGGAGGTAGGGAGGGGAGGAGGGAGGGGGAAGGGGGGTTTTTTTAAAGGAAAATTGTATTTTATAAAACTTTTCAATAAAAAAAAAAAAAAAAAAAGAATAGCAACTATTTAAAATCAACAAATACAGCTGAATAGCAGTTCCAGGGTAAGATATACAGCAGCAGCCAGGATCTGATTCTTTTTTATGATAACTAAAACAATAAGAATTGTCTCTGCAAGACTGAGATGCCATCAACAAGATGCTTCTCAGTTCCTATTCCTCCATTCACTCTCCTAGCTGTTTTCTTCCCCAATGATCTATTCTATTCCTTTCTCTTCTTTTAAATATACAGTTGGTGAAATGGACCCAGCGAACACCCTGAATTGCCTTCTGTCCATGTTCAGGTCTGTGCATCACCTGAGCTCTTTGAATTCAGTGACAGTCCCTTCTGCATAAATAAGCATAGGAGGGTGCTATTAAAATGTAAATTAGCATCAGTATCCCTGTTAATTTTAATGTCTCTGAATCTTGCCTTCATTCTCATTCTTATTAAAAATGTAGCTATCTTTAATATAATATACTACTGTTCTTGTTATGTGCTAAGTAAGAAGAATGTGTAATAAAAATGTAAATATAGAAGCATTTTAATCTATTACAAACATGACTATCCTCCCAAAATGTCATTCTTCAGAAGAGAAATTTGCTAAATCATTTGATTACAGCAGCTTTTACAAATATACATGCATACCTGAGTTTGTAAATGAGAGATGCAACTATAGCATCCCTTGACCTCAGGTTCTGTGGATGTGTTGGATCATCCAGTGATACGATTTGTTGATTCATTATAATAGATGATCCCAGTATATTAAAAAACCAGATGAATATTATTGAAAAGTTTTAAAATACATTTTATCTTTAACAATCCCCCCTCCCCCTCCCCTACCTATCCCTCCCTACCCCTCCCCCCCTTTCCCCCCTCCCCCCCCCCCCGACTTCCCAGAGCTAAGTACAGGGTATAAAAACAAAGAACAATCATAAGCATCCATATGCTACCAACAATAAATTCTTAAATCTATCACTCTCTAGCTCAAATAAGATAACTACAAGCAATACTAACATTTCATATAGAAAAGAAAAGAAAAAAAAGAAAAGAAAATAGAAAGGAAGACTTATTCAAATGCTAAATGAAACTTTTTTTTAATTGAAAAGTTTTATCATACATTTTATCTTTAACAGTCCCCCCCTCCCCCTCCCCTATCCCTCCCTCCCTCCCTACCCCTCCCCTCCCCCCCGACTTCCCAGAGCTAAGTACAAGGTATAAAAAACAAAAAAACAATCATAAACATCCATATGCTAACAACCATAAACTCTAAAATCTATCACTCTCTAGCTCATATAGGATAACTACAAACACTATTAATATAAAATATATAAAAAAAGAGAAAAAAGAGAAAAGAAAGGAAGACTTATTCAAATGCTACATGAAACTTTTTAGTCCCATATTTGTTCTGGATATACTCAATCCATTTTCTCCACTCCATAATATAACGTTCTTGCGAGTGATCTTTCAAATAAGCCGAAATCTTTGCCATCTCTGCCAGGTCAGAAACCTTTAAAGTCCATTCTTCTATAGTCGGCAGTTCCTCCTTCTTCCAATACTGACCTATTAAGAGTCTTGCTGCCGTAATTAAATTCAACATCAAGTTAGTGTCCACAACCGTAGCATCTGTAATTATTCCCAACAAAAAAAGTTGCGGACAAAACTTTATCCTTTGCTTGAAAATCTTCTGCATATTCCACCAAATTTTTATCCAAAAAGCCTTAACCTTTTTACAAGTCCACCATATGTGAAAATATGTTGCATCTTCGTCACCGCACCTCCAGCATTTAGGCTGATAATTCGGATACATACTTGCAAGCTTTTTAGGATGTAAATGCCATCTGTAAAACATTTTATAAAAGTTCTCTCTTAAATTTTGAGCTTGTGTAAATTTTACGTTCCTCACCCAAATCTTTTCCCACGTGTCCATTGTAATAACTTCTTGGATGTTTCGGGCCCATTTTATCATACAATCTTTAACAAGTTCTGTTTCTGAGTCAATTTCTATCAATGCAAGATATATCCGTTTAATATGTGCTGGACCCTGATTTCTAATTTGCTTTATCAAATTTTCATCAGTCATTGTAAAACCAGTTTTCTGATCTTCTTTCCACCTGGCCCGTAACTGAGTGTATTGAAACCAAGTTTGAACAATCTTCTCATCTCACAAGAGGTTATACGGCTTCAAACACCAGACATTTCTTTCCAGACTTAAAATCTCCTTATACGTAGTCACATCATGTTTGAAACCAACATTTATGTTTTCTATTGCGTGTTTTGGAATTGCCCACAATGGCATCTTACAGTCTAACTTATGTCTATACTTCTTCCAAACTCTCAACAATGCCTGCCTTAAAATATGCACTTTAAACACATTATCTACCTTCTTATCATACAACAAATATGCATGCCAGCCAAATAACAAGTCGTGGCCCTCAAGATTTAATAATCTCTCTTGTGTCAAATTAATCCAATCACTTATTCCTGCTAACGCAGCAGCTTCATAATATAATTTAAGATTAGGCATTTTAAGACCACCTCTTTCACGAGTATCCTGCATAATCTTAAGTTTAACTCGTGGCCTTTTCCCTGCCCAGACAAATTTATTGATACCCCGCTGCCATTCTTCCAGATTAGAATCTTTCTTAAAAACCGGTATCATTTGAAATAAGAATAAAAATTTAGGCAGGACATTCATTTTCACTGCTGCGATTCTTCCCAACAAAGACAATTGCAATTTTTCCCAACTCTCCATTTCTTTTTGAATTTTTCCCCATAATTTTTCATAGTTATTTTTATATAACTTTGTATTAGAGGGTGACAAAAACACCCCCAAATACTTGACCCTTTTAGCAATCTCAAATCCAGTTAATCCTTCTAAAAGAGCCTTTTGCGATACTGTCATATTTTTGGCCAGAATTTTAGTTTTTTGTGCATTAACTTTAAATCCAGAAACCTTCCCATATTGCATTATTATCTCCATCAGGTCCACAACAGAGTTCTCCGGCTGGGTCACCGTAACAACCAGATCATCTGCGAACGCTCTCAACCTATAATCCTGATCTCTAATTTGTATACCCTTAATTCTTTCCGAGTTCCATATTTTTACCAATAATATCTCCAATGTTAACACAAATAACAAAGGCGATAACGGACACCCTTGCCTTGTGCCCTTTTCAATATTACATGCTTCAGTCAAACTATTGTAAACTATTATTCGGGCAGTTTGTTTTTGATATAATGCCCTAATTGGTTGCAAAAATTTATCCCCAAAATTCATTTTATCTAAAACTTTCATCAAAAATTGCCAATTCAATTGATCAAAAGCTTTTTCAGCATCTAAAAAGATTAGCGCCGCAGGGATCTGGTTGTTCCTTTCCAAAAACTCTAACACATCAACTATATGCCTCACATTATTTTTCATTTGCCTACCACTAATAAACCCAGTTTGATCCCCATGAATCACCTGTTGCAGAACCCTCATCAATCTGTTAGCCAACACCTTAGCAAATATCTTATAATCTGTATTTAAAAGTGATATCGGTCTATAATTTTTTACTTGAGTAGCTTCTTGATCTTCCTTTGGAATCAAAGAAATAAAAGCAGCTCTCCAAGACGGAGGCACCTTTCCCCCTCTCTGAATTATCTGGAACAGTTCCTTTAACGGCTTTATCAACTCCATTTGTAAATTTTTGTAGTAAACCGCAGTCAAACCATCCGTACCTGGCGCTTTATCCAACTTCAATTCCTTAATTGCTATAAAAATTTCTTCTTCTGTTATCAATTGGTTAATCTCCTCTTTTTGTATTTGCATAAGAACTGGGATGCTAGCATTCTCCAAATATATATCAATGTCTTTTTCATTAATCTTCTCCTTAGCATATAATTTAGAATAAAAATCCAGAAAGGCTTCCTTAATAAGATCCTGTCGAAACACAACCTTTCCCTTATGTTCAATTTTATCTATATTAGAAGCCCTTTGCTTTTTCCTTAGTCTATAAGCTAGCCATCTACCTGGCTTGTTAGCATTGCAAAAAGTATTATGCCTAGCAAACCGCAAGTTGGTTGCCACTTGATCAGCCATTAATTTATCAAATTGTCCTCTTAATAGCTTAATAACCTCCTTAGTCTTCACATCCAATGGGTTCAAAATCAAGGCCTTTTCTTTTTCCCTAATTTCATTCTCCAATTCTTTCCTTCTGGCTTCCAAAGTACGTCTATGTTTATTATTCATATATATCAACACCCCTCTCATATAGGCCTTGCTAGCATCCCAAACCATGTCCATAGAGGTATCCTTATTCATATTAATTTCAAAAAAATCCTTCATCCGCTGTTTACATTCTTCCACATTCCTCTGATTTCTAAACAAATTCTCATTTACGCGCCACGAGCGCCTATCCCTATTGTCCTTATTGATCCCTAACCAAACTGGACTATGGTCCGAAATAGTTCTTGCACAGATCTTTACCTTCTTAATCCTAGAAAAAAAATCATTAGTCAACAAAATAAAATCAATCCTAGAAAAAGATTGATGTCTGTCAGAAAAAAAAGTATAATCCTTTTCATGTAGGTGTGTGTCACGCCAAATATCTCGCAGTTCCAAATCGTCCTTCATTTCAAAAAAAGATTTAGGCAATCTGGCATGACTCGGAGCACGCTTAAAAGAACCAGCCTTGTCCATCTGTACATCCAAAACACCATTCCAGTCCCCCATAAGAATAAACGATTTGTAATCCAATTGAGTAAGCTTTGTATGAAGTAAACTAAAAAAATCAGCTTGTTGTTGATTAGGAGCATACAGTCCAACTAAGAGCGTTTTTTTACCTTCTAACAACAAATCTATCATAACATATCTTCCATACTTATCTGCTTCAATTAATTCCGCTGTTAGAGAACTTTTAACGTAGACAACCACTCCGTTTTTCTTATTCATCGCAGAAGGAACAAATTGCGTGCCCAACCTTAAGTTCGATAAATACTTTTGGTCCATAACCCTAATATGCGTTTCTTGCAAACATATAACATCAGTCTTAAATTGTTTTAAATATTGAAAAACTTTCTTTCTCTTCTGTGGTGAATTTAATCCATTAACATTCCAAGTTAGAAATTTAGTCACCATGCGCGGCACCCCAAAGCTTTTGGAGCACATCTTTAATAGCCCCTCTATCTTCTTTGGGCCGCGCTCCTCCCACAGCTTCACTATAAGTACGCTTCTGCTCGTCTTGCTCTTGTATTTGTCTTGCTCATTTTGAAGCGGCACGCGTCACCCTCTGCTCTCCAGCAGCAGTCGACGAAGCTATAAGTTGATCCCCTCCAACACCATTCTCCTCTGTCTGCCCACCTTCGGCCTCTTGAGGTTTTCCCTCTCCAGATTCCTTTGCAGCTTCCAGAAGTGGTAGAGGAGTTGCTTTTAAAACATTATTGTAGAAATCACGTGCCTGAGTCACAGTAACCAGACGATATCTTTTACCTTCATGCATCACCACCAATCCGACTGGAATCTCCCATCTAAACTTAATATCACGTTGCTTAAGTTCCTGCACGAGAAATGCTAAATCCTTCCTTCTCCTTAAAATCTTTGGAGGGATTTCTTTTAAAACCAGAACTTCTTGCTCAGCAATCACAACCTTAGTATCATAAGCAGCTTGAATAACTTCATCTCTAGTTGCTCTCTTTGTAAAATAAACCACCACATCTCTGGGTAACTTCCTCTGCCTTGCAATCCATGAATTTACACGAAAAACTTTATCCATGCATCCCTCTATTTCAGACGCTGGCTGGCCCAATACTGCTTCCAAAGCCTCAGAGATCAGCTGCTTTAGGTCTTCTTTAGGATTCTCTTTTAAGCCCCTGATTCTAATAGCATACTGCATCTGATGATACTGAACAAGGCTCAATTCTCCGTCCATTTTTTCCCTTAAATTTTCATTCTCCAATACCTTTACTTCTAATATAGTGTTCTTTTGACTAAGATCCTCCACTTTTTTGTCCAAACATTGCACACATTCAGCCACGCTTTCCACTGTAGACAAGATGTCTACCCTCATTGCACTAAACTTCTCTTCCATCCTCTCCTCCATTACGTTAAACTTCTCTTCCATCCTCTCCTCCAATTTCTCCAGTTTCTCCTCCAACTTTGCCATCTTATCACCCAGCATTTCTGATATTACCTGGGATTGCTTTCCAAAGGCATCTTGTAAGTCCTTCAGCGTCAATGCCACAGGAGGTGTAGGAGGAAGCAAAGCTTGCAACGATGTCTGTTGTACCGGGGAATTTCCCGCACTCCGAAAAATTTTAGAGGAAGATTTAGCCGCCATCTTTCCTCACTTTCACTTGTTGTGCACTTTCACTTTAAGTCTAAAAAGTCCATTAAGCTAGAGAGTAGGAATCAAAATCCTCTTCACCTTGACCTCCTGTACCGCTCTGCCTGCTTCTTTTTACTCCAAAGTCTTTCCTTCTGGCAGGGGTGGTCGCAAACACCTGGCTCTGCTCCAAAAATCCCGGAGCAGAGACGCTAAGCAGCTGGGAGCAACCCAGGCTACGGGGGAGTTCAATCCTTCAGCCGCCCAAGCTTTCAGCTCAGGCGGCCCCGGAGAACTCAACCCCTACCTGGGGCCTCACCCCCTCCTCTTCTCCCGAGGAGGGGGCTTCAAATCCACCGAAAAAGCTGATTGGCGCTGTTTTCGGCGGAAAAACTCAGCTGTGAAGCGGATAGCCCGAAACGGCTATCTTCGGCGCCGTGCCGCCACCGGAAGTCCAAAAAACAGATGAATATTAATAAGGATGGTTCCAATAGATGAGACCAGAAGAAAATAATAACTCTGAGGCAATTGCATTCCTCAAAGAATACTTTTAATGGCTACATATTATCAGCACAGTCAAAGGTGAAACCAAGGCTGAAAGTTCCCACCCCCCAAAGGTTACAAAGTAAAAGCTGAACTCCCCACCCCTACAGTTCTCATAAATCACAATCTCCACTTAACTGCCTTGGCCAGCTTTCTAACGGTATCTCCAGCCCTCCAAAACCTGGGCAGCTTGACTTTTGTTCTCACAAGAAAGTTATGGCTAAACTAAAGAACACATCTCCCCCTTCCCATAGCTATGGCAACCAAAAACAAAGTAAAGATGGCTGCAGACAGAATCATTTGAAGGTTGGACAGATGCACTGTTGAAAGCTTCCACTTAATTCACTTTTATGACTTGCAGAAACAGTGCTGTCAAATTAAGGTGGTCCATTGTCGGGTTTAATCAGCTAGACCACGGGTCGGTAGCCCGCGGCTCTGGAGCCACATGTGGCTCTTTCAGCTTCTACTGCGGGTCCACTCCTCCTCTGCCATTTGCACAGAGAGCGAGAGAGCGTGACAGAGAGAGGCACTTGCACTTCACTTTCTCTCTCTCTCTCTCTCTCTCTCTCTCTCTCTCTCTCTCTCTCTCTCTCTCTCTCTCTCTCTCTCTCTCTCCTCCTGATTGGCCCTGCGCCCAAGCACCCCGCCTCCTGGGAGAAGCACAGCCACAAAATCCTTTTCCCTGGCTGGCCCCGTCCGAGGTGCACGTGGCCTAGGAGCCTCACATGGCAGCCCCAGGTTTACCCCTGGGAGCAGCCCACCGGAGTCTCCGCTGAGTGGGCCAGCCCTCCCGCAAGCCATGGCCCTGAGGGAGCTCAGCCCCTGCGATCCCCAGCCAGTACTACCATTGGGTCTGCTGGACAGGAAGGTTTGCTGGAGTCCCAGCTGCCATGAAGGCAGTCAGCCCACTCCTCTCCCATCGGCAGGAAGAGGTAAACAATTAGTCCCCAGTGCTGGGTTTTCCCACATGCAGGGCTTACATTGGTGATGGATACGCAGCAAGGGAGGGAGGGAGGGAGGGAGGGAGAGAGAGAGAGAGAGAGAGAGAGAGAGAGAGAGAGAGAGAGAGAAGCAAGCTGCTCCCTCCCTAGCCTGCTTGCCTTTCCCTCGCTCCCCCTTGCCCATGTCCCACTTCTTCGGCAGCACCTCCACCCAGCGGGGATCCTCCATCTCCCACAGTCAGGATGCCACTGCCTCATCTGCAGGAGGTGAGCGCGACAGCGCATGAGGCTGTCCCAGGAAGGGCAAGCAGCAGAAGAGAAATGGGGGTAGCCTTTTTAGCAGCAGCTTGGCCGTGGCATGCAGTCAGACTCACTCGCCAGGCTGCTAGCTCTGAGTGCTTAGCTAGCAGTCAGTCTGACTAACATGAAGGAGCTGGCCCAGATCCCAGACTAGACATTGGGAGTGAGCCCTGCCTGCTCCGCTTGCCTTCAATGCCAGTGTAATGCTGCTTTATCTGTGTATTTTGATTGCAGCTATTTTGGCTACAGTCCGGGGACCTCAGCAAGATATAAAGCAGTTGGTTGGAACCTGCAAGAAGAGGGAGATCCAGAAAGTCCACAGCCTTAATTCCCCCCTCCCACATGTGCCCAAGAGACAGAGAGAGAGAGAGAGAGAGAGAGAGAGAGAGAGAGAGAGAGAGAGAGAGAGATGCTTTAGTTCCACCGCTCTCTCTATTTGCTCCATCTGCTGATCTTCTCTGTCTTGCAAAGTGAAGCTGTCATGCAAAGTATGGCTGTTAAAAGTCGTTGCAGGATCTTTCCCTCTATTGCTATGTCTGCCTGTGTCTTCAGCATGTGGTGTGATTGCATCTGTTGATGGTTTATCTGCTATATTATATATATATATATATATATATATATATATATATATATATATATATATATATATATATATATATATATATAATCAGAACCCAATCAGAACACAGCTAAGCCCCCACCCAATCAGAGCACACCTCCACCTCATCAGAACACAGCCAAGCCCCCAACCACAAAACACACCCCCTCTGGCAGTTTAAAAAGGAAGAAAAAAACAGCCACACTTCTCCCAGAAGAATGAAGCTGAAGTCACCAGCCTGAGGATGACGGATGACACTTCATCGAAACGTTGCCCTGATACCTCCAATTCTACGTGGGGAAAAACCTGAATGAACAAAGATCAACATATATACAGTATGTGTGTCTGTGGATAGATAGATAGATAGATAGATAGATAGATAGATAGATAGATAGATAGATAGATAGATAGATAGATAGATAGATAGATAGATAGATAGATAGATAGATCTTTGGTCATTCGGGTTTTTTCTCACGTAGAATTGGAGGTATCAGGGCAACGTTTTGACGAAGTCTCATCCATCATCCTCAGGCTGGTGACTTCAGCTTTGTTCTTCTGGGAGAAGTGTGTGATAGTGGCTTTTTTTCTTCTTTTTTAAACTGCCAGAGGGGGTGTGTTCTGTGGGTGGAGGCTTGGCTGTGTTCTGATGGGGTGGAGGTGTGCTCTGATTGGGTGGGGGCATAGCTGTGTTCTGATTGAGTGGGAGTGTGTTTTGAATGTGTTTTGAGTGGATGGGCTGGTCTCAGCTGCCAGCCTTAGACCTGAACTGGTGAGTTGTGCTGCTTTTCTGCGGCTCCGTGTTTGTGGTGGTGCCATATTTTTATAGTGGGTGTCAGTTTGCTTATTGTGTGGTTTGGAGGGGTTTAAAGTGGCTAATGTTGCAGCTGTAGTTAGGTTTCTGTTTTGTGGTTGTGTGTCATTATCATTGTGGGTTCGGATTTGCTTTTTGAATGGTTGTGTGGTGGTGATGTCATGTGATGTTATCATGAGTTTGGGTCTGGTATCATTCTTGGTGGTTGGGACTCGTCTGTCAATCAAGGCGGGTTTCCAAATGGCTGGTAGGCAAGAGGTATCATCTCGTTTGTTCATGCTGTGGGGGCATTTTTCTATCTCGATGGCTTCTCTGATTATTCTGTTGTTAAAATGTTCAATTTTGGCAATAGTTCTGTTTTTTTTTAAAATCAATTTCATGTCCCGTGGCTTTAAAGTGTTGGAACAGGGATGAAGTTTGTTCTCCCTTTCTGAGTGAGTTCCTGTGCTCTTCATTGCGTGCACTTATTCTTCTGTTGGTCTGTCCGATGTATGTGGTGGGGCAGGTGGTGCATGGGATTTTGTATACTCCTTGGTTTTCTAACCCAATTATGTCTTTGGGGTTTCTTAGGATGGTGGATATTTTTCTGTCTGTGCAGAATGCTGTTTTGATGTTGTGTTTTTGGAGGATCTTGCTGATTCTGTCTGTGGTCCCTTTTAAGTATGGGAGGAGGGCTTTGCCATTTTCTTGTTCTTTGTCTTGGATTTTTGTGGGTGTCTCTCTTTGGATTAAGTTGGTAATCATGTTTCTTTGGAATCCGTTAGCTGTTAGTACATTAGTGAGAGTGTGTAGTTCGGTTTTTTGGTGTTGTTCATCAGCTAGGTGTTTTGTTCTAGAGATGAGTGTCTTGATCTGTGCTGGGTGGTGGTGTGAGAGTGCATTCAGGTAGTGGTTTGTGTTTTTTTTTTATGGTAGATAGTGTGTCCTAGGGAGTCGTTGGATTTCTTGTAGACTAAGACATCAAGGAAAGGAAGTTGATTGTTAGCTTCTGTTTCCATGGTGAATTGTATTTTGGGGTGTAGGCTGTTGAGGTGTGTGAGGAAGTCATCCAGTTTTTCTTTGCCGTGTGGCCAGATTACGAAGGTGTCATCTACGTATCTGAGCCAGAGTTTGGGTTTGTGGTTGGATTTTTCTAGAGCGAGGGTTTCAAAGTGTTCCATGTAGAGGTTTGTGATGACAGGTGAAAGGGGTGATCCCATGGGTGCTCCTTCCATTTGTTTGTATCTTTGTCCATTGTAGATGAAGTATGTGTTTGATAGGCAGTGGTTGGTCAGATCTAGGATGTGTTTTGGGGGTTGTATTTATTTAGGATAGCTGTCAAGGCTTCTTTGATTGGCACTTGGGTGAAGAGGGATATGACATCGAAGCTCACAAGTAGGTCACAGGGCTGTAAGTTTAGTTTACTTATGATCTCTATGAATTGGAATAAGTTTTGTATGTGTGAGGTGATGGAATTTGCGTAAGGCTGTAGTTGTTTGGCAAGAAATTTGGCTAGATTTTGTAGAGGTGAGCCTATGGAGCTGACTATGAGTCTGAGTGGGGTTCCTTCTTTGTGTATCTTGGGGAGACCATAGAGCTTGGGACATCTGGATGAATTTTCTCTGGGAATGATTGTTTGCTGGATCTCTTCACTGATGGGGGGTGGCTTTTATTTTGGATTTTGTGTTTTTTTTTCAGGAAGGTGGTGGGATCTGTCTTGAGGAGTTTGTATGTGCAGTCTCGGAGTAGGTTGGATAATTTGGTATGGTAGTCAGATGAGTTCATTACCACTGTGGTGTTGCCTTTGTCTGCTGGAAGAATGATTATGCTGGTGTCTTTTTTTAGGTTAAGTAGTGCTGTCTGTTCCTCTTTGGGTAAGTTGCTTTTGGGTGGTTTGCTGGTGCAGAGGATGTTGGTAACTTCGAATCTGATTTTGTTGGCATGTGTGTGTGTGTGTGTGTGTGTGTGTGTGTGTGTGTGTGTGTATGTGTATATATCCCTCTCGCCTCTGTTTTTACCTCTCCTCTTGATGACGGGCCCAATTATTGGGACCCTGAGAGATGACTGGGCAGGGACAGGAGCCTCTATCATAAATTCAACAAGAGGCCCCTGGTTTATTTTTTATCAAAAATTTTTAGAGGGTTAGGGAGGGGGGTGGGATTGCAGGTTTGGTCAGAAACTGGGGGGTATCCAGCAACCATTATTCAGGCCAGGCCTGGGACAGATCACGGCGGGATGGGGCTTGGGCTGGTTGCCTGCAGGGCCCCGGAGCGGGGTGTGGGATTATCTATCCCACAACATTAGGGAGCAGGCATTCGAACAGAGGGCCGTATCAACACCTGGGAGTGCATCCCCGCTGTCTTCAAGCGGTGATGTGCTCTGACCCTCTGGTTTCGTCCCACGGTTCCAGGAATGAGGATGAGCAGCCACCTGAGCTCAGGCTTGTGTATTTTAATGCCAGGTCCATAGTCAATAAGGCTCCTCTCATCCATCATTTGGTTGAGGAGGAGCGTGCGGACCTGGCTTGCATTACGGAGACCTGGTTGGGCCCAGAGGGAGGTGTCCCTCTGGTCAATATCTGCCCACCAAGTTTCCAGGTGCTTCACCAGCCTTGGGTTCAGGGTAGGGGCGGGGGTGTGGCAGTAGTTGTGAGGGAGACCTTATGTCCGCAGGAGGCCACCATTGTCCAAATAGCCGGGTGTGAGTCTCTCCTCCTGAGATGTGGCCCTAGGGCTCAGTTGGGCTTGCTGCTGGTGTATTTTTCACCTAGTCGCATAGCAGCAGCCCTGCCTGAGCTCGACATCCTCTTGGGGTTGGTGGTTGAGTTCCCCAAATTTATGATTTTGGGTGACTTCAATCTACCATCCCTGGGGGGATCATCTGAGTTAGCTCGGGAGTTCATGGCTTCCATGATGGCCATGGACCTGATGCAAGTAATTCAGGGCCCGACTCATGGGGGGGTCACACGCTCAATTTGATTTTTCCATCTGGACGGTGGTTAGATGATCTGGGTGGGGGTTCCCCAGTTGTTATGCCCCTGTCATGGACCGATCATCATCTCCTGCGGCTGGTCTTCCATTTTGCCACTCCCTGTCATGGGGTCGTTGAACCAACAAGATGGTTCCGCCCTAGGTGCTTAATGGACCCTGAGCGGTTCCAGGAGGCGCTTAGGTCCCCACCTGCTGCCTTTGCTCACAGCTCGGCCGATGCCTTAGTGGAAGCCTGGGAAAAAGCAGCCACGGAGGCACTCGACCGAGTTGTACCCATGCAGCCCCTGACCCAGTGCAGATCCCAGTGGGCTCCGTGGTTTTCTGCGGAGCTCCGGGAGATGAAGCATTGGAGACGGGGCTAGAGAGCTGTTGGAGGTCCAGCCGGTCTGAATCCGACCGATTGCGACTAAGGTCCTCTATGAGGTCTTATATCGCGGCGATGAGGACGGCAAGGTCTAACTACTTTGTTACCCTCATTGCATCTGCAGATAATCACCCGGCCGCCCTGTTTAGGGTGACCCGCTCCCTCCTTAATCAGGATGTGAGGGAGGAGCCCTTTCAGGGTCGTGCCGAGGAGTTTAGCCAACATCTGTTGGACAAAATTGCTCGGATCTGGACCGGTTTGGACTCCGACTGGGCAGATTCTGACGGTGAGGACATGGGCGGTCTTGGTGTTATCATCTGGGAGGAGTTCGATCCTGTGACTCTGGAAGAGGTGGACAGGATTATGGGGAAGCTGAGCTCCACCACGTGTTTATTGGACCTGTGCCCCTCCTGGCTGGTTTATGCGGCTCGGGAGGGGACACGAGGCTGGCTTCAGGCAGTGATAACTGCTTCTTTGAGTGAGGGCAGTTTTCCCACCGCCTTGAAGGAGGCGGTGGTGAGACCCCTCCTCAAGAAGCCTGCCCTGGACCCAGCTGTTTTAAACAACTATCGTCCAGTCTCCAACCTTCGCTTTCTTGCGAAGGTTGTTGAGAGCGTGGTGGTGCATCAGCTCCCTTTGTTCCTAGAGGAAGCTGATTATCTGGACCCATACCAATCGGGCTTCAGGCCCGGGCACAGCACGGAGATGGCATTGGTCGCGCTGGTGAATGATCTCTGGCAGGCTCGGGACAGGGGTTGTTCCTCTGTCCTAGTCCTATTAGACCTCTCAGCAGCTTTCGATACCATCGACCATGGTATCTTACTGCGGCATCTCAGGGGGTTGGGAGTGGGAGGCACCATTTTATGGTGGTTCTCCTCCTACCTCCTGGGACGTTCGCAGTCGGTGTTGGCAGGAGTGCAGAGGTCGGCCTCAAGGCCTCTCATTTGTGGAGTTCCTCAGGGGTCGGTCCTCTCACCTCTCCTGTTCAACATCTATATGAAGCCACTGGGTGAAATCATTCGTAGTTTTGGGGTTGGGTATCATCAATATGCTTTTCATCTCTACCCCAAATCACCCCAGTGATGCCCTCAATGTGATGTCCCGTTGCCTGGAGGCGGTTCCGGTCTGGATGGGGAGGAACAGGCTTCGGCTCAATCCCAACAAGACTGAGTGGTTGTGCGTGCCGGCATCTCAGCAAATTCAGATTATTCCACCTCTAATCATGGGGGTGAGGTATTACCCCCCGTAGATAGGGCTCGCAACTTGGGTGTCCTCCTAGATTCACAGCTCTCCTTGGAAGATCATATAGGAGCTGTGACTAGGGGGGCCTTCGCCCAGGTTCGCCTGGTGCACCAGTTGCGGCCCTATCTGGACCGGGATGCCTTGCGTACAGTCACTCATGTGCTCGTGACCCCTCATTTAGACTACTGCAATGCTCTCTACATGGGGCTGCCCTTGAGGACAACTCGGAGGCTTCAGCTGGTGCAGAATGCAGCCACGCGAGTGGTGGTGGGGGTTTCCCGATACTCCCATGTAACACCTCTACTCCGCGAGCTGCATTGGCTTCCGGTCGCCCTCCGGGTGAGATTCAAGGTGCTGGTAATGACCTATGAAGCCCTAAATGGCATGGGTCCAGATTACTTACGGGAGCACCTGCTGCCAGCATCAACTTCCCTTCATCCAGTGCGCTCCCACAGAGAGGGCCTCCTCAGGGTGCTGTCGGTCAAAGAGTGTAGACTGGCGAACCCCAGGGGGAGAGCGTTCTCTGTGGGCGCGCCAGACATTTGGAACTGTTTACCGGTTGAGCTCCGGATGGCTCCTGACCTTCGCTCCTTCCGCCGTGACCTAAAAACTTACTTATTTGAACAAGCCGGCCTGGTCTGATGGGTTTGGGGTATTTTAATATTAATTTTATTAATTTTTATTGTAATTGGGCTACATTATTTAATTCTTTCTTAACTTTTGTACATTGTATTTTTATTGTATTTATTGCCCTGTACACCGCCCTGAGTCCTTCGGGAGAAGGGCAGTATAGAAATTAAATTATTATTATTATTATTATTATTATTATTATTATTATTATTATTATTATTATTATTATTATTATTATTATTATTATTAATAATAATAATAATAATAATAATAATATGTTCACCTAGACCAACTTTAAGCATGAAAAAACAACTGGGTGATCTTAAGCCAGTCACTTTCTTTCAGCCCAACTCACCTCACAAGGTTGTTCTGGGAAAATAGGAGGAAGAAAGAATTGGTACGTGTGCCGCCTTGAGTTATGTATGGAAAAAAGACAGGATAAAAATATTTTTAAAAAGTAATATTGAAGTAATATTGTACTCAAAGATCTCTATAAACATTTATAAAATTTCCTGCTTAATGTGAAAAGTTATTACAGTTGGTTGCAGAATCACAAAATGTTTAGGCTGATTTTGTCATTTCCTTTCCTTGACTGATTTCCTTCAACAAGGGTACTTGACTTTTCTTGATGTAGTCATTCAGGCCATGCTTTTCTTCTACCTATAGAAGTCCTCTACACCCTTCAGTTCTTGGCAATATAACTGATCAATATCACTTTCTGTGTGCAAAGAATGGTACATTTTCATTAGTCTTCAGATCCAAGTTATCAAGTTTCATGTGGGACTAGCCAACTTTTCCTGCTGTATATTGAATAACAGAGACTGTCCAGGTATTAATTCCTTTAATTATGTTTTCACTATTGAGCTTTGATTCTGCTGATTCCAAAATTTTTTGAAACAATACTCAATACAGCAGTGGTGGCATTAAAATCAAAGTTTGTTATTTAAGCTTTGTTGTTTTGGGACCTGGACACTTTACTATCACTGATGGAAGCATAAATTATGTTTTGTATGAGAGAATTATGTGAGGAAAAAGTCAGAATCAAGCTGAAGTGCAAATCTTTATAGCAATTCCATTATACAGCAGAGCAGTGGTCACAATGATGTAAGCAGTTATACAGTACAAAATAGATCCCAATGATGTTTCATTACCTCACCTATGAATATGACACTGTATTAACTTCATGACAAACAGCCAAACATTAATGAAAGATTACAAGTTTCAGGAAAAATAGTAAAATGCAGTTAATTAATTATTTGCATTAACTGCTAAATTTCCTGTTTAAAACAAAAACACTTTTTCTTTGCTAAAGATTCTTATATTTTGTGTGTTTCTATATTTTATATGTATTAATCAACAGTGGCTGGAAGTTATAGTAAAGATTACACAAGATTATTACCAACTCATTTCTTCTTCCTGAATATTTAAAACTGAATATCTGCCCTTGACAAACAGAGATTATAGAGTTTAAATCAAAATATGTATGAATGCCTTACTTAATATATATAAAAGCAAACCAAAAACCACCCAAAAACATGTTCAAAAGAACTCCTTTTGGTAGGCATCAATATTGTTGTTCTCATTTTTGTATAAAAGAAAAACAACAACAACTCAAACCTCTACAGAAAACAGTACATTTAAATATTGATAGTTATTTATATTACAAGTCACTCTTCAGTGACATAATTTTATAAATCCAGGCTTTCCAGAAGCTGATCTCTGCAGTTTCTATTCATTTGTACTTTGGGGTATTCTGTAGTGACCTGATAATTTCAGAAGTTAGTGATATGGTATTTGGAACCATGGTGTTCTTTGTAGAATGCACTGAATTAATCAGTTGTACCATAGAAATTTTGATGGAACAACATCAAGGGCCAGAGGAAGGTAATTGTGCAATGTTCTATTTGATTTCCCATTTCAATTTATTTGAACTAATGTAACAATTTTTTTTTCTTGAATTGCCCCATCCTTTGTTGAAAAGATCAGTCAAGAGAGGCAGACCAGAAAGGAAAACAATATTGTCTACCATATTACTCTCACTTTTCTCAATAAAATAATATTTCAACAGCTGACGTAGGGCAAGAGCGTATGAAGTTAGTTTGCACACAGCCTAAAAGGAACTCCATTTGAAGGATTCCCCATAGTTTCCATTATGTAGAATGTTTTAAGGAATTTGGGGGGGGGGGCAATGCAATCTTGAACTTTAGGAGTGGGTCTCCTTCCTTCCGCACTTCTAGATTAACATTACAGGTGGATTTAAGATGAAAGGGAAATACTTTTCTTGAGTCCCAATATAACTTTATACAATTCAAACCCCCTAAATTGATCCTGGCCCCCATAATACAAACAAGAGAACTTTTAAGAAGCTCTACTCTAAGTAATGTCTCTGTCTATAAGATAGAGATTTTTTACCAGAAAAAAGATAGACAAAATGACTGTATAACTTTACAGGCTTTAGGTCAAAAGCAAGCTACTTCTCCCAATGATCTAAAAAGGACATAGGAAATTTCCAACCTGTCAGGTTCTATAAAGGGTCTATATAGAGCCAATTGGGTATAGTGCTTAAGTCATCAGCCCAGAAACCAGGAGACCCACAGTTATAGTCCCATCTTAAAGACAAAGCCAACTAGATGAACTTGGGACAGTCACGTTCTAAGAAGGCTAGGAAGCAGGTAATGGCAAACAATTTCTAAAAACCTTACCCCCCCCCAAAAAAAAATCATGGACTTGTCCAAGCAGTCACCAAGAATCAAGACTATTTCAAAAGCAACAGCAACAACAAAGATTCTACAAAAGTTTAAGAACTGTGAAGCAATTGGCCTAAATAATATATGATGGGTGGACAGCAGTCATTAGATAGGCATTGCTTAATGGATATTTCTATTACAAATCAACCTGTGAATTGAGCCTAATTTTTTTTCAAGCAAGCAAACAAATAAATAATTAGGGCAATTGGGGGGCATGACCACAGGTCTGCATTCCCTTTTAAAATTCCAATATTGTAAAATAGTTCTGAGGTTACTACCATATATAAACAAAAACATCACTGGTGAAATAATAGGCATCTGCAGGGACAAGGTGGATGTTTGCTAAAAAAAACATGTATCATACAATGAAAGTCCAAACTTGTCCCCCCATACATGTACCCCCAAAAAAAGTTTGCATTGTTTTGTCATTTTATCACTTGATGTCGTTGTAGTTAGGAATGGGTGCCTATGGTAAAATATGAGCTATGGTTCTTTTTTCTAAACATAGGATGTCATTTTTCTTTCATTTCAGTCAAATTCCTTTAGAAAAAAAAGAATTTCATAGGAGAAATTAGATCATAGAGAAATTAGAAATTAGTTAACTTTTTTTCCTTAACTTTTCCTTAATTAATTGCTAAATAATAAAGTCCTCTGGAGTAAATAATGTGTATATTGCATGAGTTTCTGCAGTACATATCTACATTTTGTGAAGATCAGTTTCAAGATCTGGCCATCATTTAAGAGACAAAGGGAGGCCAAACGTAGGTATTTGCTTCAAGATTTAAAAGGACCAGCTCTAATAGTAAGCATATTTCACGAATTCATCAGAAGTACATCCCATTGAGTATGCAAGAGCTGACATTGCTAGCATAACATTTTTACAATGTTCAATAGAGTATATATTTAGGATGATAAATTTAGACAACAAAAAAGAAGAAAAAGGGTACAATTCATTCTTATGGGATACATGGCATAAAATATTCTACTTACAGAGTTTCTATTTTATTCTATTCTATTTTATTCTATTTTAGTTTCTAAGAATTATAACCATAAAAAAACACTTATTACCAAAAAGATAGTAAGTCATTATGATCTTTGGTACATTTCAAGGAAGATCAGGCTGTGAAAATAAAAGTGAACAAACTAATCATTACTGGTTGACAAGCCCTCCCCCACAAGCATCTTTTTTATCACTGCTTTGGTCCTTAGTTCTCTGTCCTCGGATGCCATCCTAAGACCATCTGTTAAGTTGATTCCACCACAAGAACTACATCTATTCAAGGAGAAGTATATGAAACTTCAATGTATACAGCTTCCCTTATTTTTAGTACATTTTACACATTAATCTTTCCCTATGCTCTTGATTACCACTATTTCCAGTTAACCAGATACCTGATCTGAAGGTGTTTTTAATCATATAAGCTTTATTACATACACATAAATATACACAATAGTTTTGGTTATGTATTAGCATACATATTAGTCTTGTCTGAGTTCAGGGCATTGACTTTGCACAAGCTATGAACTAAAAGTCTTGGTGTTAAGCATGGATCAAACTTGCTATAGGGAATTCATTTAATTCTTCCATATTACCTTTCCAAAGCTCTTAACACATATGAGACTGTGTATGTCTCCAATATTGGACCTTCTGCATCTGTTAGGTTGTAACTCCCAGCATAATCAACTGAAACATGTCACTTTGGGTAATAGGATTCTTCTGAACAATTAATGGCTATTTAATGTTTGTTGATATAGCTTTTTGCATGAGCAACCACAGAAAATGTCATTAGTTATGTGCTTGTGTCAGACAACATCACTGTGGTTTGTTGCATACATTACTTATTTTCTGTCCTTACTTATTTGTCTACATTCATTTCCTTACACTAAATAAATAAATAAATCTATACTACTATATCCCTTCCACTCTAGAGAGATTGAATGAAGTTAAGTGCTCTGAGTTGCTTTTTGTATTACTTTACTAACATTCAGTAGAGTCTATATTTAGGAGTGAATATTGGACAGCAAAAAGAAAAAAAGGATGCAATTCATTTCTACAGGATATGATGCCTAGAATATGTTGCTTATAGAATTTCACTTTAGCAATCCTTGCCTAAAGAATTATAACCTTTAAAAGCATTAATTTACAAGAAGGTCATTTTAGTTTTTATGTTTTCATTTTGTTTACCATCTACAGTTCCTTCTGGTAGATGGAATAGGTAGATCAGGCAAACATATAAATTTGTTTAATAAAGAAATAAAGAGATCCCTGAAAGCAGAATTAAGAATCTGTTTGTGCCATATTAAAGGCAATATTAGAAAGGTTTAGCAAGCAAAAATCTTTGGAGGAGCCAAAAAGAAATAAGGAAAATAATCTTCTCACTTTGAAGACTGGAATCACTGGGGCTTCAGGGCAGGCAGCAATGACTGTTGGACTTTTAGCAGGATTCACCAAAAAAGGGATTATGAGTAACAGATAGCTATCAATGCTGCATCACCAGAAAGACTTCATGGCCTCCATTTCTCCAATTCCTGGTGGCCTGTATTAGTTGTAAAGAGTCCTTTGATCTTCCCAGGATATAGAAATAGCATCCAATAATACGCTACCCCTCGCCGCTGGGCTGCGGAACCGAGCAGGTGGTTCCGCCCCAGGTGCCTAATGGATCCTGAATGGTTCCAGACGGCGCTTGGGTCTATACCTATCTCCCTCACTCACAGCCCGGCTGATGCCTTGGTGGAGGCTTGGGAGAGAGCCGCCACCGAGGCGCTTGACCGGGTTGTACCCTTGCGACCCCTGATCCGGCGCAGATCCCAATGGGCTCCATGGTTTTCTGTGGAGCTACGGGAGATGAAGCGTCAGAGATGGAGTCTGGAGAGCTGTTGGAGATCCAGCCGGTCTGAATCTGACCGATTGCGAATAAGATCTTTCACTAGGTCTTATCTCGCGCGATGAGGACGGCGAAGTCTAATTACTTTGCCACCCTCATCACGTCCGCAGATAATCGCCCGGCTGCCCTGTTTAGGGTAACTCGCTCCCTCCTCTCCCAGGAGGTGAGGGAGGAGCCCTTGCAGGGGCAGGCCGAGGAGTTTAGCCAGCATCTGGTGGACAAAATCATTCAGATTTGGACTGGTTTGGACTCTGACTGGGCAGAGTTTGATGGGGAGGAATCGAGCAGTCTTGAGAGTATTATCTGGACTGAGTTTGATCCTGTGACTCCCGAGGAGGTGGACAGGATTATGGGGAGGCTGAGCTCTACCACCTGTTTATTGGACCCGTGCCCTTCCTGGCTGGTTTATTCAGCTCAGGAGGAGACATGAGGCTGGTTCCAGGCAGTGATATCTGCTTCTTTGAGTGAGGGTGTCTTTCCCGCCACCTTGAAGGAAGCGGTGGTGAGACCCCTTCTCAAGAAGCCTGCCCTGGATCCAGTTATTTTGAATAACTATTGTCCAGTCTCCAACCTTCGCTTTTTAGCAAAGGTTGTTGAGAGTGTGGTGGTGCATCAGCTTCCTCTGTTCCTGGAGGAAACCGATTATCTTGACCCGTACCAATCGGGTTTCAGGCCCGGGTACAGCACAGAGACGGCATTGGTTGCGCTGATGAATGATCTCTGGCGGGCTCAGGACAGGGATTGTTCCTCTGTCCTAGTCCTATTAGATCTCTCAGCGGCTTTTGATACCATCGACCATGGTATCCTGCTGCGGCGTCTCAGGGGGTTGGGAGTGGGGGGCACTGTTCTACGGTGGTTCTCCTCCTACCTCTTGGGCCGTTCGCAGTCGGTGTTGACGGGAGGGCAGAGGTCCGCCCCGAGGTCTCTTGTTTGTGGAGTTCCTCAGGGGTCAGTCCTCTCTCCCCTCCTGTTCAATATCTATATGAAGCCACTGGGTGAGATCATTCGTGGTTTTGGGGTGGGGTATCATCAGTATGCCGATGATACCCAACTTTTTCTTTCCACCCCAAACCAACTCAGTGATAACCTCGACGTGATGTCCCGTTGCCTGGAGGTGGTTCGGGTTTGGATGGGGAGAAACAGGCTCCAACTCAAACCTGCCAAGACTGAGTAGCTGTGCGTACAGGCATCTTGAGTGAATCATCCTATTCCACCTTTAATGATGGGGGGTGAGGTGTTACCCCCCCGTCGATAGGGCTTGCAACTTGGGTGTCCTCCTGGATTCGCGGCTCATTTTTGAAGATCATATAGGAGCTGTGACCAGGGGGGCTTTTGCCCAGGTTCGCCTGGTGTGCCAGTTGCGGTCCTATCTGGACCGGGATGCCTTGCGCACAGTCACTCATTCACTCGTGACCTCCCGGTTAGACTACTGTAACGGTCTCTACATGGGGCTGCCCTTGAGGACCACTCGGAGGCTTCAACTGGTGCAGAATGTGGCTGCGTGAGTTGTGATGGTGGCTCCCCAATACTCCCATGTAACACCTCTGCTCTGCGAGCTGCATTGGCTTCTGTTTGCCCTCCGGGTGAGATTCAAGGTGCTGGTGATGACCTATAAAGCCCTAAATGGCTTGGGTCCAGGATATCTGAGGGAACACCTGCTGCCAGCATCAAGTTCCCTTCATCCTGTGCGCTCCCACAGGGAGGGCCTTCTCAGGGTGCCACCGGCAAAGGATTGCCAGAAGGTGACACCCAGGGGGAGGGCCTTCTCTGTGGGCATGCCTGCCCTTTGTAACCAGTTACCCGTAGAGCTCAGGACTGCCCCAGATTTTCGTTCATTCTGCCGGGACCTGAAGACCTGGCTCTTTGAGCTTTCCGGCCAGGACTGAGAACTTTTAATTTTTAACCTATTGCAATTGGGTTTTTAATTAGAGTTAAGGGTTTTAGATTTTAATTAAGGATAATTTAATTTATTTTAATTTGTTATTAACTTTTGTATTGTTATATTGTTTTAATTGCCTTGTGTACCGCCCTGGGTCCTACGGGAGAAGGGCGGTATATAATTTTAAATAATAAATAAATATATAAATAAATAAAGATGTATAGATCAGGCCAATCCATCTTATTTAAGACTTCACTTTTAACATTTCTGTTCCAATTTTTTTCACTATATATATTTTGAGATCTATAGATAAATTCATTGAGCTAGAGCACTGAATTAAGACATATTTTACACTTTAAAAATACATTTTTGGGGGGCAAAGTGCAGGTTCCCTTGAAATGAATTTGATTTCTAGTAATTTTTTTTTGTGGGGGGGAAGCATGTCCATGTTGAGATATGTCCCTTGCCAGTCAGCCTGCACTACTGAAATGTCTTGGGTGATTTCCCCACACAAATACACATCAAGTTTAACCCTCCTTAGCTTTGGGATCAGTCAAAATTGCTAGGGTCTGTTAGTGGGCTGAAAAATAAATTTCTCAAATTTTCATTCCATTTCTCACTCACTCATTCACTTCAAAAGCCATTGGTTAAGAAATACAAAAACATCAAGCAAAAAAGAAATGTAAATTCTTTTAGCAAATAGCAGGAACCTTTTAGAACTCCTTAAAAACTATTTTGGAATATTAAAACTTTTTTTAAAAAAAATTCACATCCATTTTTTTCAGAATATTTATATGGGTGAGAAGGTAATGATTGCCAGAAATATAGTTCTTAGTAAAGCCTCTGGTCTGTGATACATTTTTAATGCAAGTTTCAATTCTATGCCAGGTTGTGCACCTATTCTGCACAATATGGTACTTTTACTATCTGAAGCGGCTTTCATTTTAGAGTACGTCTTCATTACTAGTGAATAAATATTTCAAAAAATACAAATATAAAAGAGAAAGAACAATGGGGACCTTTAAAGACATTTGAGAGTGCCCATTCCTAAGCTAGCAACTTAAAAAATGAAATGAAATTGGTTATGTACTAAATATCAGGCACCAGCTTTTCAAACTTTAGACAGTGTCATTTAAGAAAACATTTTCTTTGACATTTTCCTTGAGCTGGTGAAAATGCTACAGTCTGCCGAAGAGAAATGAAAGATTAGTGCCTCAGGAAGAGTGAGTGCCTCTAATGCAAATTACTCAATACTGATTCATGTCATATAAACATCATAGAATTGAAAGTAAAACCATATTTCTAAATGTCAGGGGGGAGGCTATCCTTTTCTATCACCCAAGGGATAAAGTTCTAAAAATAACATCAAATGGTTTAACAGTGACATCTTCATGCTGTCCTGTGAATGTAAGAAAATGCAAGCCTTTATAGCCATTATAAATACTTCCTTCAATTTACAGTCATCTGCATAAATGCTTTTACCTAAATTGTTGCCAATCATATTTCAGCTCAGTTCATTCATTCCCACTGCTATCATTTATAATGGTATATTAATCTGTAATCAGAAATTGAAGTTATTATGAATACCACAAGAATTTGCTTCAGCTTCCAACCACAAATACAAATAGACCATCACCACCTCTTCATTTATTCTTCTGGCAGCAGAAATCCAGTTTATTGCTGGCTCCCCACCAGCATAGTTCGTTCTAATTAGGAAGCTTAAGGTTCATTATCCCTATATGTTCAGGATATTGAAATAAATAGTACCTGAAGTAGGGATCAATTCCACCTATTTGAAAAGAACCGTGGTATTTTCTGGCATCATGCAGCCTTCCCATTTGATGGCAGGAGAAGAGCAAAATGTCAGATCCTCACAGCCACCTCGCTGCATATTTAGAATGTAGTTACATCTTTTTATATGCTACAGTAAAGCAAAATGTGTTTTCTTGCTGGCTGTCAGAAACAGAGGAGGATAGCCTTATCTAAACAAGTAGATAAGGCCAACTAGTAAGTGCTTCTTGAAGATCAGTCAGGATTGGGGATCAAATGGCTTTTTAAGGTAAGATCACCTGACTTTCCAATGTAAACACTGTAAGAGAGAAACCATGTTAGTCTATGGGTAGTCAAAAAATCAAGATTCTCATCAAACCTTTGAAGACTAACAAATTTAATTACAATGTATAACACGTTTTTCCTATCAAAATATTTCTGAACATTCTTTCTGCTATATGAATTACCTTATCAAAGGAGTTCAAAATGGGAGAGTTCCTAATTGTGTTCCTTTGCACATTACAAAGGAAATAGACAACATTTCACTACTGAACCAAAGGGATAACGCGCAATTTGACATATTTTCCCTCTTCCATATATTATTGTTGTTGTTGTTGTTGTTGTTGTTGTTGTTAATGATGGTATTGGAAGGGACCTTGGAGGTCATCTAGTCCACCCCCTGCTCAGGCAGGAAACCCTATACTGAAGTAGGAAAAATTGACAGAGACCAGGCCAAGCTCTTCAATGTAGGAAGTTTATTTGCGCAGGTTCAAACTGCACTCAGCATGAAAGAGTCTGAACCCCGAAAGGTCCAAAGCAGCATACATTTATACAGTTACATTCATCTGGTATTCATACGTCATAGTATAAGCGTTACATAGGGAGGAATATTATATGGTAATGTAGATAACATCATATGGAGAAGTGAAATATGCTTAGTGTGGATAAACAACAGAAAAAGGAGTTTTCAGCAAAAAGAGTTTACATGTGATATATGGTTGCCTCAGAGGAAGACAACAGGATGCATATGTCTGGGTCAAGATAAAAATACTAACGGCTGAGCACAGTTGTTGGCTCACAAGGAGAGGGAAGTAGGACATGGGTCAGAGGCTTAGGCCTTAAGAGCTCTGCTGTAGCATGAACCAAAGTTTCATACCTTCAGGCCTTCTCTCCAATCTTTGGGTAAAAATGTTACACCTGAGTTGGTACCTTAGTTTGCACTATCTCAATACCATTTCAGAAAACTTCCAATGTTGGAGCTTTCACAGCTTCTGGAGGCAGATTGTTCCTCTGGTTAATTGTTCTAACTGTCAGAAAATTTCTCCTTAGTTCTAGGTTGCTTCTCTCTTTGGTTAGTTTCCATCCATTGCTTCTTATCCTGCCTTCAGGTGCTTTGGAGAAAAGCCTGACTCCCATTTCCTTGTGGCAGTACCTGAGATATTGGAACACTGCTATGTCACTCCTCATCCTTTTCTTCTTTAGATTAGGCATACCCAATTCCAGCAACTGTCCCCGATCATCTTTGTTGCTCTTCTCTGTACACTTTCTAGAGTCTCAACATCTTTTTTACATCATAGTGACAAAACTTGATGCAGTATTCCAAGTGTGGTCTTACCAAGGCATTGTAAAGTGCCTAAATGAAGAACCATTCATGAAGATATTGAAGAGCACTGGGCCCAGGACAGAGCCCTGGGGCACTCCACTACACACTTCCCTCCATATAGATGTAGTTCCATTGATGACCACATGCTGAGTACGGCTGGTTAGCCAGCTACGAATCCATCTGGTGGTGATGCTGTCTAACCGACATTTTTCTATCTTATCAAGTAGTAGGTTGTAATCTACTTTATCAAATGCCTTACTGAAGTCCAAGTAAACTATATCAACAGCATTCCTCTGATCCACTAATTTTGTCACTTGGTCAAAGAATGCAATAAGTTTTGTCTGGCCTGATCTGTTTTTGACAAACCCATGTTGGGTTTTAGTAACGACTTTGTTTGCCTCTAAGTGTTCACTGATTTGTTGCTTGATTATCTTTTCCAAGATTTTCCCAGGTATTGAGGTCAGGCTGATAGGTCTGTAGTTTCCTGGATCCATTTTTTTTTCTTTTTTGAAGATGGGAACTACATCAGCTCTTTTCCAGTCCTCTGGTAGTTCCCCAGTGCTCCAGGATCTTTGAAAGTTATAGTTCAGTGGTTCTGAGATCACATCTGCCAGTTCCTTCAGAACTTTAGGGTGTAATCCATCTGGGCCTGGTGATTTGAACTCATCAAGGGTGGACAGGTGCTCACTTACCATTTTCTTGCCTATCTTAACTTGTGTTTCTAATTTTTTTATGGTACTGTTTTTGATAGGCTGAACTGTTTTATTCTTTTGTGTAAATACAGATGCAAAAAATGAGTTGAGTAGTTCTGCTTTCTCCCTATTGCTTGTCACCTTCTTGCCACTTTCTCCCACTAATGGACCAATCATTTCCTTAACTTTTTTCTTGTCTTTTAGATGTTGAAAGAAGCTTTTTTTGTGTTTTTTTTTACTTTTGTCACAAGCCTTAGTTCATTTTGAGCCTTAGCTTTCCTCACTTCTTCTTTTCAGGCTTGGGCTATTTGCTGATATTCTGCCTTAGTTATGTGCCCATCTTTCCCCTTTTTGTATTTGTCCTTTTTGTCTTTCAATTTATCAGACAGTTCTCTATGCAGCCATTCTGGTTTCTTTTGAGAGCTGTTATTTTTCTTCTTCGTTGATATTGTGCTAGACTGGGCTTTTATAATTTCACTTTTCAAAATTTCCCAAGTTTCTTGAGTTGTTTTCCCCTTGAGGATTCTCATTCATGGAATCCTTCCTAAGCTCTCTCTAAGTTTGTTGAAATTAGCTCTCATGAAGTCCAAGACTTTAGTTTGACTGTGTTCTATTGCTTGTGCTTGCATAATGTTGAATTTCAATATTTCATGGTCACTCCCCCCCCCAAGGTTCCTGTGGTTTCAACATCTTCTATTGTTTCATCTCTGTTAGTGAGAATTAAGTCCAATATGGCTGATCCCCTAGTTCCCTTCTCTACTTTTTGGGAGAAAAAGTTGTCTGCTAGGTTTCTCAGGAATCTGTTTGATCTTCCACTTGGTGCAGAGTTTGTCTCCCAGTTGATGTCAGGGTAATTAAATTCCCCAAGTACTATTGTGATATGCTTCCTACATACCTTATGTCAACCCTTCAAACGAATCTGTCTGCAGCCATCATTACTTTGTTTTTGGTTGCCACAGCCATGGGAGGGGGGAGGAGATGTGTTCTTTTAGTTCAGCTGTAAGAAATACTTTCTTGTGGGAACCAAAGTCAAGCTGCCTAGGTTTTGGAGGGCTGGAGATACCGTTAGAAAGCCCATCAAAGTAGTTAATTTGGGGATTGTGATTTATGACAACTGCAGGGGTGGGGAGTTCAACTTTTGCTTTGTAACCTTTAGGGGGTGGGAACTTTTAGTCTTGGTTTCACCTTTGACTGTGCCGATACTATGTAGCCATTAAAAGTATACTTTGAGGAATGCAATTGCCTCAATGTTATTATTTTCTTCCGGTCTCATCTATCAGAACCATGACACCTTAGTTAACTGACTAGCGAAAAGTTCATGTATTACCTCTGTTTGGTTGGGTGGCCTATAGTATACACCTATGGCAATGTCATCCCCCCCCTTTTATGTTGATCCAAATGCATTCAAGGCAGTTTTCATTATTGTTGTGCTGTATTTCTGTACAGATTTAGTTATTTCTTATATAGAGAGCAACTCCACCTCCTCTTTTATTTGGTCTGTTTCTTTTAAATAATTTAAATCCCTCTAGCTGTATCTTTTATGCCAATCTGTCCATTTCTGCACAATCTAAAATTTTCTTAATTAATTCTTCTTCCATTGGTAGGTTTTCATTTTCCAATATTGGCCAAATACAATTCATAAGAGTTATGAGGTAAAACCCTTCGGCAGCTTTTGACAGCTGTCAAAAGCTGCCAGTAGCCACTGCGCAAGCGCTACCATTTGACAGCTCTCTGCTGTCAAAACCGCCTGTAACTGCGCAGGCGCAAGACAGCTTGACAGCTCCGAGCTGTCAAAGCTCACCATCGCCGATTGGTCCGCGCACAACCCTGATTGGTCGCTAGTCGGCCAGCTGGGAATATAAATAGAGGCATTGTGAGACTGTTCCTCGCCCGGTTCTTGTCAATAAAAGGTTTTCGTTAGCCAGCTGTCTTGCATACTTCTTCTGCGGACGAAGCACTGGCGACGAAGGTGGGATTTACTGCTTCGCATAGCTGAAGTCACTAGCTGAGGGAAAAAAGAGATTTTTTTCCACGGTTCAGAGCTAGTCACAGCTGAAGTCACCAGCGGGAAGTTCAACTTCCTCACACCGCGAAGCAGTACCCACAACCGGGACAGCATGGCCAACCTCGGTCACATCCGCAAATTCAACATTCGCCATCCCGAGTGCTGGGAGTTGCATTGGGGCCAGGTAGAAGGGTTCCTGCTGGTCAACAAGATCACGGACGACCGGGCCAAGGCAGTGGCACTCCTTTGCCTCAGCGGACAAGCCGTGTACGATGTGGCCGTAGGACTTTTCAGTCCAGAGCCCATCGCCTCCATACCAAATTACACAGAAGAACTATACAAGAAGGAGCTTAACGTCCCTGATAATCACAATGAGGTGGTCACTGACCTCGAGCCAGACATCCTAGAATGTGAAGTGAAGTGGGCCTTAGAAAAACTGAGCAAAAAGAAAGTTAGTGGAAGTGACAGAATTCAAGCTGAGCTATTCAAAATCTTAAAAGATGATGCAGTAAAAGTGCTACACTCAATTTGCCAGCAAATTTGGAAAACTCAACAGTGGCCACAGAATTAGAAAAGATCAGTTTACATTCCAATTCCAAAGAAAGGCAGTGCCAAAGAATGTTCAAACTATCACACCATTGCACTCATTTCACATGCTAGTAAAGTTATGCTTAAAATCCTACAAGCTAGACTCCAGCAGTATGTGGATCGAGAACTACCAGAAGTACAGGCAGGATTTTGAAGAGGCAGAGGAACTAGAGATCAAATTGCCAACATACGCTGGATCATGGAGAAAGCTAGGGAGTTCCAGAAACAAATCTACTTCTGCTTCATTGACTATGCTAAAGCCTTTGATTGTGTGGATCATAAAAAACTGTGGCAAGTTCTTAAAGAGATGGGTGTACCAGACCATCTTATTTGTCTCTTTTTTTTAATTGAAAAGTTTTACAATACATTTTTGAATACAAAAAACCCCCCTCCTCCCCTCCCCTCTCCCCTCTCCCCTCTCCCCAACCCCTCCCTACCCTACCCTTCCCCCTCCCCGACTTCCCAGAGCTGAATACAGGGTATAAAAATACAAACAAACATAATCTAAAATATTCTAACAACAATAAAACATTAAATTCTATCGCACTTTAACTCTCCATCGTCAAAATATTAATAAAAACTACTAACTAGTTATACATCATATAGATCCACTACTTATTCAAATGCTAAATGAAACTTTTTAGTCCCATATTTATTCTGGATATAATCAATCCATCTCCTCCATTCCACAATGTATCTCTGTTGCAATTGGTCTTTCAAATACGCTGAAATCTTTGCCATCTCCGCCAAGTCAGAAACTTTTAAAGTCCACTCTTCTATAGTCGGCAGTTCTTCCTTCTTCCAATATTGCGCTACTAAAAGTCTCGCTGCCGTAATTAAATTCAACATCAACTTAATATCTATAACAGTTTCTGTAATAATACCCAATAAAAACAATTGTGGAGAAAACTTTATCCTTTTCTTAAATATCTTTTGCATATTCCACCAAATTTTAATCCAAAAAGCTTTAACCTTTTTACAAGTCCACCATATATGAAAATACATTGCATCCTCACAACCACACCTCCAACATTTGGGCTGGCAATTCAGATACATACTTGCTAATTTTTTTAGGATCTAAATGCCATCTATATAACATTTTATAAAAATTCTCTCTTAAATTTTGGGCCTGTGTGAATTTCACATTTCTAACCCAGATCTTTTCCCAAGTATCCATTGTTATAACTTCTTGAAAATTTTGAGCCCACTTTACCATGCAGTCTTTAACGAGTTCCGTTTCTGAATCAATTTCTATCAATGCATTATATATCCTCTTTATATGTGCTTGTCCTTGATCTCTAATTTGCTTTACCAAGTTTTCATCAGTCATTGAAAAACCAGTTTTCTGGTCCTCTTTCCATCTAGCTAGTAATTGCCCATATTGTCCAAATGGGTAACTTGTAGCTTAACTTATGTCTATACTTTTTCCAAACTCGCAACAGAGCACACCTTAAAATATGTGTCTTAAACACACTATCCACCTTCTTCTCATACAATAAATATGCATGCCACACGAATAACAAATCATGACCCTCAAGATTTAATAATCTCCCTTGTGTTAAATTAAACCAGTCACTTATTGCTGACAAAGCAGCAGCCTCATAATATAATTTAAAATTTGGCATTTTAAGACCACCTCTTTCACGCGTATCTTGCATTATCTTAAATTTAACTCGTGGTTTTTTTCCTGCCCAAACAAATTTATTAATTCCTCTTTGCCATTCCTCCAAATTTAAATCCTTTTTAAGTATAGGTATCATTTGAAATAAAAATAAAAATTTTGGCAAAACATTCATTTTCATAGCCGCAATTCTTCCCAATAGAGATAGTTGTAATTTTTTCCAACTATCTAATTCTTTTTGTATTTTTCCCCATAACATTTCATAATTATTTTTATATAACTTCACATTTGAGGCTGACAGATATATCCCCAAATATTTAATCCTTTTAACTATTTCAAATCCTGTTAGCTCTTCTAAAACAGCCTTTTGTGATACAGTCATATTTTTAGACAATATTTTAGTTTTTTGTACATTGAACTTAAATCCAGAAACTTTCCCATATTGCATTATTATCTCCATCAATTCTACAACTGAATAATCCGGCTGGATTACTGTAACAACCAGATCATCTGCAAACGCCCTCAATCTATAGTCCTGGTCTCTTATTTGAACTCCCTTATTTTTTTCCAAATCACGTATTTTAATCAGTAATATTTCCAATGTTAGAACAAATAATAGAGGTGACAACAGGCACCCCTGCCTTGTGCCCTTTTCAATATTACATGGTTCAGTCAAGCTATTGTTAACTATTATACGGGCTGTTTGCTTTTGATATATTGCCCTAATTGGTTGTAAAAATTTATCCCCAAATTCCATTTTCTCTAATACTTTCATCAAAAATTGCCAATCCAATTGATCAAAGGCTTTTTCAGCATCCAAAAAGATCAACGCTGCAGGGATCTGGTTGTTTCTTTCCAAAAATTCCAATAAATCTACAATATGTCTCACGTTATTCTTCATTTGTCTATGACTTATAAATCCAGTTTGGTCACCATGAATTACTTGTTGTATTACCCTCATTAATCTGTTGGCTAAAATTTTTGCAAATATCTTATAGTCAGTATTCAAAAGTGATATTGGCCTATAATTTTTAGCTTGGGTGACATCCTGGTCTTCCTTCGGAATCAAAGAAATAAAAGCAGTCTTCCAAGATGGAGGTACCCCTGCTCCCATTTGAATTGTCTTAAACAATTCCCTTAAAGGCTTCACCATTTCTAACTGCAAATTTTTATAGTACACAGCAGTTAATCTGTCGGTACCCGGTGCTTTACCCACTTTCAGTTAATTGCTAAAAAAATTTCTTCATCAGTTATCAATTGATTCATCTCTTCCTTTTGTTCTTGCGTAAGAACAGGAATATTAGCTCTTGTCAAATAATCATCTATATCTACATCTCTAATCTTATCTCTAGCATACAACTTAGAATAAAAATCAACAAAAGTCTTTTTAATAAGACTCTGCTGATACACTATTTTACCCTTATGTTCTATTCTATCTATATTAGCAGCCCTTTGCTTCTTCCTTAACAAATAAGCTAACCATCTACCTGGTTTATTAGCATTACAAAAAGTATTATGTCTAGCATACCGCAAATTAGTTGCCACTTGATCTGCCATTAACTTGTCAAACTGACCCCTAAGTAAAGTAATTACCTCTTTGATTTTCCCATCAGATGGATTCAAAATTAAAGCCTTTTCTTTTTCCTTAATTTCCTCCTCTAATTCTTTCCTCCTGAATTCCAATTTACGTCTATGTTTATTATTCAAATATATTAATACACCTCTCATATAAGCTTTACTTGCATCCCAAACCATCTCAATAGAAGTACCTTTATGCATATTAATTTTAAAAAATTCCTTCATCTGTTTTTTCCACTCTTCCACATTTTCATTTAAGCGCCAAGGCCGTCTATCCCTATTATCTTTTTCTATCTCTAACCATACTGGACTATGATCAGATATAGTTCTTGGACAAATCTTGATCTTCTTAATCTTAGAAAAGAAATCATTGGTAATTAATACAAAATCAATCCTAGAAAAAGATTGATGCCTGTCGGAGAAAAAAGTAAAGTCTTTTTCTTGCAAATTCCTTTCTCTCCAAATGTCTCTCAGTTCCAGGTCATCCTTCATCTCAAAAAAAGATTTAGGCAGTTTAGCATGACTTGGGATGCTTTTAAAGAGACCTCCCTTGTCCATTTGTACATTCAAAACGCCATTCCAGTCTCCCATAAAGATACAAGATTTATAATCCCACTGAATAATCTTGCTGTGTAATAAACTATAAAAATCTCCTTGTTGTTGATTAGGAGCATATAATCCAACCAAAAGCGTTTTCTTGGCTTCTATTAACAGTTCAATCATAACATATCTTCCTTGTTTATCTGCTTCAATTAAAGTCGCTGTCAAAGTATTCTTAACATAAATCACCACTCCATTCTTCTTTTTTTTTTTATTGAAAAGTTTTAAAAAATACAATTTTCCTTTAAAAAACCCCCCTTCCCCCTCCCTCCTCCCCTCCCTACCTCCCCCCTATCTCCCCCCCTCCCCCTCTCCCTCCTCCCTCCCCTGCCTCCCCCCCTCCACTTCCCCTCCTCCCCCCTCCCCCCCCTCCGACTTCCCAGAGCAAAATACAAGGTATATATCTAAAAAGCAATCATAAACAATCATATACTAACAATTATAAACTCTAAAATCCATCACTCTCTAGCTTATATAAAGTAAGCCAATCCTTAACAATACTAAATATATATAAAAAACTAAAATAAAAGAAAACTAGCATCATTCCCATCTATGTTCTTCCACATTTCCCTATTACCTAAACATATTCTCATTTCCACATCACAAACACCTATCCCTATTAACCTCTCTAGCCAAAATAGACTATAATAGATAGTTCTTACACAAATTAACCCGCATTAACCCACAAAACTTTCTTCCTCTTCCTCTGTAATAAATTGTCCATTAATTCCAAATTAAAGATTCTGTTACCATACATATCATCCCAAAACTTTTAAAAACACAACTACCACTTGTCTATAAGTATATTGTGGAAGTTCCATAGATTTCTGCTGGTCTTATTTTTTTGTCTTTTTTGAGCGTTTTAAGGCAGCACGCGTCACCCTCTGTTCTCTAATATCATCCAAAAGAGTTGCAGCTTGAACTCCTCCTGTACCCTTCTCGTCTATCAATCCATCTTCATCCTCTTGATGTTCTCCTTCTCCAGATCCCTCTGCAGCTTCCAGAAGTGTTGATGGGGTTACATTTAAAACATTGTTGTAAAAGTCATGCGCTTGCTTCACATTACCCAAACAGTACCTTTTGCCATCATACATGAAGCTCAGCCCAGCTGGGATCTCCCATCTGAACCTTATATCCCTTTGCTTGAGCTCTTGCACAAGAAAAATAAAATCCTTCCTTCTCTTTAAAATCTTTGGAGGAATTTCTTTTAGAACCAAAACTTCTTGACCAGCAATCACAACTTTGGTATCATAGGCAGCTTGTATAACTTCATCTCTAACTTCCCTTTTTACAAAATAAACCACCACATCTCTAGGCAACTTTCTCTGTTTAGCAATCCACGAATTCACACGAAACACTTTGTCCATACCTTGTTTTAATTCAGATGCTGGATGATTCAATACCCCCTCAAAAGCCTCAGAAACCAACTGTTTTAAATCTTCCTTAATATTCTCTTTTAGGCCTCTAATTCTCACAGCAAACTGCATCTGGTAAAATTGGGCCAGACTCTGTTCACTGTCCATTTTGTCTTTTAAATCTTCAATTTCCAAAACTTTTGCTTCTAATATAGCATTCTTTTGAGTCAAGTCTTGCACTTGGTCATCCAGCACCTCCACACATTTAGCAACTTTATGCACTGAGGACAAAATGTCTGCCTTCATCTCTCTAAGTTTCTGTTCCATCCTTTCTTCCATTCTCTGCTCCAATTTCTCCAATTTCTCCTCCATCTGTGCAAATTTAGCACCCATTGACTCCAGAATTAACTGGGTATGTCTTTCAAGATCCTTCGAAGTCAATACATCAGGAGAATGCAACGCCTGCAGTAATGATTGTTGTTGCACCGGAGAATTTCCAGCACTCCGAAAAGTTCTAGGGGGAGGTTTAGCCGCCATCTTTTACTTACAATTGTGACGCACTTTCACTTTAAGTTTTAAGCAAAGTCCATCAAGCTTGAGAGTAAAATAAAATAATCTTCTTCATCTCTTCATCTTTCCCTCTTGTACTGCTCTGCCTGCTCTTTTCCTTTCATAGTCTCTCCTTCAAGCAGGGATGGTCGCAGACGCCTGGCTCTGCTCCATAAAATCCGGAGCAGAGACGCTAGCCAGCTGGGAGCAGCCCAGGCTACGGGGGAGTTCAATCCTTCAGCCGCCCAAGCTCCAAGCTCAGGCGGCCCCGGAGAACTCAACCCCCACCTGGGGGCTCACCCCCTCCTCTTCTCCCGAGGAGGGGGCTTCAAATTCGCCCGAACAGCTGATCGGCGCTGTTTCGGGCGAAAAATCACACAGCTGAGCTGCGGGCAGCCCGGGAAGGCTGTCTCCGGCGCCACGGAGCCACCGGAAGCCACCACTCCATTCTTCTTATCAGTCACAGAAGCAATAAACTGTGTACCCAACCTCAAGTTTAACAAGTACTTTTGATCTGTGGCTCTAATATGTGTTTCTTGTAGACAAATAACATCGTTCTTAAATTGCTTTAAATATTGAAATACTTTCTTTTTCTTATGTGGTGAATTTAGACCATTAACATTCCAGGTTAGAAGCTTTGTCACCATTTTTCACGACCTGAAGCTTTTGGAGCGCTTCTTCCAAAATCACCTGCACTCTCTTTGGCCTCTCTCCTCCCCCTGCTTCACTATAAGTGAGTTTTTGAGGTGCCATCATAACTCTCTGCTGTTCTTGCTCTTGCTCTTGTCTCATTCGTCTAGCAGCAGCACGTGTCATTCTTTGACCTCTAACCTCTTCCGATGATACTGAAATTTGATCCACTCCTGTAACTTTCTGGAATTCTCCATCTTTCAGCTGTGTAACTCCTTTAACACCTTGTGCATTCTTACTTTGTGATTGATGCTCTCCCTCACCATTCTTCTTTTTAGATTCCAAAAGTGGTATAGGGACTGCCTTTAAAACATTGGCATAGAAATCACGTGCCTGTAACACTGTAAGAAGACAATGTCTCGTGCGTGCATACATCACCACCATACCCACTGGAATCTCCCATCTGAACTGTATATCCCGTCTTCTTAATTCTTCTGCCAAAAAAGCAAACTCCTTTCTTCTTCTTAAAATTTTTGGAGGGATCTCTTTTAAAATCAAAACGTCTTGCTCTGCAATTGCAAATTTACTATTATAAAAAGCTTGAATGACCTCATTTCTAATTGCTCTCTTTGTAAAATAAACCACCACATCTCTAGGTAATTTCCTTTGTCTTGCAATCCATGAATTAACACAAAATATTTTGTCTATATCCACCATAATATCTTCTACTGAATGCCCCAAAACGCCTTCCAGGGCTTCTGAAACTACTTTTTTCAAATTTTCCTTAGAATCCTCTTTTAAGCCCCTAATTATCACAGCAAACTCCATCTCATGGTACTGCACCATGGTTAAATCGTCGTCAATCTTATCCATCACAGTTTCAGCATCCATCATTTTAGCAACTAATCTGATATTATTTTGACTGTTCTTCCACTCTCTCGTCCAAACGCTCAATGCAAACGGCCATGTCTTGAAATGCAAGTAAGATGTCTGCTCTCATTTCTGTTAGCTTCTCATCCATAAGATCTGTAAGCTTCTCATCCATAAGTTCAACTAATTGTTGGGATTGCTTTTTCATAGCCTCTTGCAAAACATCTTGCAAATCTTTTACTGTCAAAGCTGGTGCAGGTGCAGGTGCAGGGGGAGGGGGCATTAAAGCCTGTAATGAAGATTGCTGCACCGGGGAAGCCCCCATGCTTCTAGGAACTTTAGATGATTTGGCAGCCATTTTCACCCACTTAAATCTGTTGCGCACTTTCACTTTTAGAAATCTCCACAAAGTCCACTGAGTTAAAGATCATATACTTGCTTTAACATGATTCTCCTGTACAGCTCTGCCTGCATCCAAGTAATCCAAAGTTCACTCTCACTGGCAGGGATGGTTGCTGCATCCTGCTCTGCTCCAAAGCCCTGGAGCAGAGGCATCCCAAGGTCCGGAGCAAACTCAGGCTTCGAGGGGGCTCAATCCTTCAATCACCAGAGTTTCAACTCTGGCGGTCTGGGAGAGCTCTACCCCTGCCTGGGTGCTCACCCCCTCCTCTTCTCCTGAGGAGCAGACTTCCGAGCTGCCAAAACAGCTGATCGACGCTGTTTTCGGTGGTTCTACAAAATGACGGGGCTGACAGCCTGAATGGCTGCCGGCAACGGAGCCTTGCCACCCAGAAGCTCCATCTTATTAGTCTCTTGAGAAACCTATATGTGGGCCAAGAAGCAACAGTGAGAACTGGACACGGAACCACTGATTGGTTCAAAATTGGGAAAGGAGTCTGGCAAGGCTGTATACTGTCGCCCTGCCTATTTAACGTATATGCAGAGCACATCATGAGAAAAGCAGGGCTAGATGAATCAAAAGTTGGAATTAAGATTTCCGGGAGAAATATCAACAACCTAAGATATGCAGATGATACCACTCTAATGGCAGAAAGTGAAGAAGAACTAAAGAGCCTCTTGTTGCGGGTGAAGAAGGAGAGTGCAAAATGTGGGTTGAAACTTAACATTAAGAAAACCAAGATCATGGCATCCGGCCCTCTCAATTCCTGGCAAATAGATGGGGAAGAAATGGAGGTAGTGACTGATTTTATTTTCCTGGGCTCCAAGATCACTGCAGATGGGGACTGTAGCCAAGAAATTAAAAGACGCTTGCTCCTTGGGAGGAAAGCCATGGCAAATCTAGACAGCACACTAAAAAGCAGAGACATCACCCTGTCAACAAAAGTGCTACATCCAGACTGCTACAAAATTCATAGCCCTGAATTGATTGATTAATTGTTCCATCAGTCAGGCAGCTGGACAAACAGCATCACCCCTGGTGCATTTAATACAAAAACAGTGGTTGTGTGGTGGTTACCATCATCAATTACATCACTGTCCTCCATGTGTACTATTTTCTCTGTACCACCATATCACAGAGTAGACTTGGCAAGCTTGTCTTATTTTTCAGCTGTATAGAGAAGTAAACTAATTCCACCATATAGTCCATTGAGAATGAATTTGAAAACTCTTAACAAAGTTAAACAGGGCAGACTTGTTTAACGGTTGTTTGGGAAATCTCAGGGCTGATGAACTAGTTCCCCATTGTTGCCAAGAAAATTATATCAAAATGTCTATGTTAACTTGAAGGACACTTGTCCTCCATCCTATTTGATCTTGCCATCCAATATATAAAGGTAATCAGACAATGCTGAGTCTTACTGTTTACACTGCAGATGGTTGTGGAAATATTATTTATTTGCACTTAACTACATTTTCATTAAATTGTAAATGAAATAATGCAAACTGGTCATCCAATGTTATCATTTTTTTATTATTGCAGGTGATTATATAGTCATGACTATATACTTTGAGTTAAGTAGAAGAATGGGATACTTCACTATTCAAACATACATTCCCTGTATATTAACTGTTGTCCTATCCTGGGTATCATTTTGGATTAAAAAAGATGCCACGCCAGCAAGAACAGCCCTAGGTAAGATAACAGGGGATATTTTTTATTCATTCCTCAACCTGATGAGGATCCTTTGTTACATATTTCCAATGAATAATTATTTTATTTCACTTGATAGGTAATCATGCTAGCAAATGTTTATATTCTGCAAGAAGTCCCCTATTCATGGTTCCAAGCCCCTTGTTGGAGAAGCATTTGAAAGAGTAATTTTCATAACATCATTTTCCTGGTGTTCTATTATTAATATCTCAGTTTTTGTATCTTCTTAGCTTCCCTTCCACTGTTGTTGATCATTCTACAATGTCCAAAGTGATGTGTGCTAAACTCTTCCTTAGCTCTGTCTCCCCAAATTTGGCATGAAATGTCTTAGTCATCCAAGTCATGGTTGTCTAAAGGTGCTTTTTCAAAAAGCAGCTGGACTTACTTTGTTTTTGCTTGAAGACATGGCATTGGCATAAAATGTTCATCAGAACTTTACTTCAGATTGGATGCTGAACAGAATATTATGGGGGGAGAACAATGTTTTAAAATATATATTATTTGTACAATCATAATATTAGTTTAAATACATAGGTTCTTACAAAGAGTGTGAACACCATTGTTCATCAATAATTTAGCTAGACAACCAGTTTCTTTTACTCCTTTTCTTGTTTTTAAGAATCCTAACCTAATCCTGATCTTAATCCTTTTCTCTAACAGTCAATATTTCATGCTCATTAAATAGTGTTTTCCCCAACTCCTGCAGGACCTTAACCCTTTAAAAGTTTTGGAATTTCTAAAACAAATTTGGCTTCTCCAAGCTCATGGGAAACTTCCTACTGTGATTCTAGTTCCTGGCATACCTCACTTATAATATGTAAATTCTCTCTGTTCCTATTGATCAGGATTTTGTGGACTGATAGAAAATAATTTGCAGTTTTCCATTTTCTTTCTGTTATGAGATTACAGTTCAATCAGAGATCAGTTTATCAAACATGTTTATTTACACAAGGATCTGTTAATTCTCAATAATAACTTATCTAGATATATCTAGATAGAAAGGGACTTTCAGCAATACTTAGATATTGTCTTTTTCATCAAGTAGAGACTATTTTTTCAGTGTAGAAAAATGTGGCATACTGGGGCATGCAATGAAAATATCTGTGACCCTTCTTCCAAGCCCTAAATAATTTGATTCTTGTTGTGACTCTTTGAATAGCAATATTCTTAAGCAATTTGTTTCTTGACAGCTGTGGACAAATTCATCTTCATCTGCCTTGAATTTCCATGTTTGGCATCAAATGGTTTGGTCAACAGGGCAGGGACTATATAGGATAGACATGAAACTTAGCAAAAAGTTTCGAAATTTATTAGCAGCTGAATAAATCTGCATCATTACCTTCCATGCATTGCATGACAGGATGGTGATAGCTAGAGTAAGTGGCTACCTGGTGTTCCAAATATTTGCTTCCTGCTAGCTAATGCTCTTTTTCTGTAATTCTAATACTTATAGGTTTTTTCCACTAAAGCAAAACTTCTTACCCACTAATATAAACCAGACCCAATGTGTTATCATCATATGTAAACTTCCCTTGACAATTTCACAATCTCCTAAGAGAAGGCAAAGCATTTTCTAAAAGAAAAGTGAAAAAAGGATATGTGTACTACTAATGTGCACATGTTGTTTCACAGCAGAACAGTGACTTCAAACTATCTTCTTCCTGCATTTCCTACTCAGTAATACTCTTCAAAGCTCTCACCTACTGTTTCAAGCCTTAAAGTCTCTCACTGACTGCAACTAAATTGGAGGTCATTGACTTATTTCCCCCCCCAAAAAAAAAATACCTTTTTTGAAATTCAGAGTTCTCTATATGAACTAAGCATAGCCCTCCTCTGGCTGACTCAGTGAAGTGGAAAAGTCTTCACAATATGCCACTATGTAAAAGCAGTTTCCTCCTTATGATATTATATATTTCATGTATAAGCCTACAAGCATAAATTTCTGTGAAAGCAACATTCTCAAGAGCTGAGAAAAATCTTCTTATATGAAATTTCTCACAACCCTCTGCCCAGTTTCATGCAAACCTTTGTGTTATTTTCATATTCTACCCACTCTCTACCATGTTGGTTTTGGACCCACCAACCATTAACTGATATAGGGTTGCCAGTGGCACCTGGACTGCTGAAAGAAAATAGATCTCATAATTGAAAAGCTTTCACATCTGGGCTCTCAGAGATCTAACCTACAGATGTGAATATATGAGCAACTGCAATTAGAACTTTCAAATATTGTACCCTACTATTAAATGCAATGATTTTAACCAACCATGAGTCACCAAGTGATAAGAAATCATCATGAACCAGTTTTAGATGATCAGTAATCATGAGGGAAATCCAGAGGCTGGCTTGAGGGATTCTCTGGAACTTGTCCAAGAAGCCAGTATTAATGACAAAGGGCTGAAATAAGTGGAATTCAGAGTCTGTACTCATAACTGGCCTTGGAATGGAGATACTGCTTTAGCTAAGAGCAACTAGAACCACAAGGTGATGGCACGGGAAACTTTGCATACATTTTGTTTTGCTCTGCCCTTTGAGATAACTAGGAATCCTAACTGTGTACTTTGTCTCTGTACATTGTGCAGCATTGCGATTACCAATATTTTGTGATCTGAGCAACTCAAAACTGATTCAAGAAGCAATTCACATACTATTTTTCCAGTAGAACTTTTTTAATGTCACAGACTTGCCTACATAAATGCTCTGCTGGATGTCTAAAAATAACTTGCATTCATTTTTGGGGATAAAATATTCGGGCCCAAGCCTTTATAAATTGCTCAAAAGACTAGGGGAGGGAGTTGTCAATAATTAATAGATTCAAACTTTACAATCAATATCTGATATCCTTTGAAGTTTCAGTGAGAGAGGTTTCACAAGTGAGCCAAAAAACAATTCCTCTCTAGAAATGATTTTATGCTTTAGTACAATTTGCATGAAGCACAGAGTTAAAATTTGTTCATGTCTTTGACTATTATTCTATGATTACAGAGTCTGATATGGCTGAAACAAACATTTCTATTGGTGGCATATAAAAATCTGAGATATATAAATCACTTCCCTCTTTAAATTAGGCAAAATGCTACAGAGAAGGGAAAATTAGACACAGCTCTAAATAGCTTTCATTTATCAAAAGTGTGGTATGACAGAGCAAACTTCCATTTTTATTACAAGCTAAAGGTAAAGGTAAAGGTTCCCCCGCACATACGTGCTAGTCGTTCCCGACTCTAGGGGCCGGTGCTCATCTCTGTTTCAAAGCCAAAGAGCCAGCGCTTGTCCGAGGATGTCTCCGTGGTCATGTGGCCAGCATGACTAGACGCCAAAGGCGCACGGAACGCTGTTACCTTCCCACCGTAGTGGTCCCTATTTTTCTACTTGCATTTTTACGTGCTTTCGAACTGCTAGGTTGGCAGAAGCTGGGACGAGTAACAGGTGCTCACTCTGTTACGCGGCACTCGGGATTCGACCCACCAAACTGCCGACCTTCTGATCGACAAGCTCAGCGTCCTAACCCACTGAGCCACCGCGTCCCACAAGCTACTTCAATCCAAAACTAAAAGAAATTTAAAATATTAAGTGGTTTTACACAATTGATGAAAAGTCCTGGTTCTAAATTTTCTAGTAGCAACCTGTTATATCTCTCAATATATCCTATACTACCAGTTTGACTCTAAGGAGGCATAGGCTGAAGTTTAAACTTCCTGCCATAGTATTCTCATCTCAGTAACTGAATGCTTTCTGCCTTGTGGGAAATTTACAAGGTTCAAAGCATGCAGTAATAAGGTATTGAATAAGAGCAAACATTTACAAATTTTATGATATTTTTTTAAGGAATTAAAGATTAAGACTGTTAGAAGTAAAAGGAAGAAATATAAAATTGGCTTATTCAATTAAGGTTAAAATAGGAGATTTTGTACAATGTTCTGATAACCCATTATGGACTGTTTGCAGACAACAGGACCAAGAAATTGATGTTTTATTGATTTGTTATAGATAAGGGGTGAGATATGGGACAAAGAGATGTCTGTTTGTTACCTTACAGGAGGTAAAATTTGCTGAATTTGTTTATATTTGTTGTGGCAAAAGTTGGAAGTCACTTCTTTATATATATATATATTTCTTTTCTTTTTCTCTGTTATAGTCTTTTTCTTTTTTTCTTCTACTTGTACTTTTGACCGTTCTCTTCTCTTAGTTTAGTTGTATTAGTTTTTAATACTGTAATTAAAAATCTTAATAAAAATTATATTCAGAATTTTAATAGGTTTTGAAGAGATAGGGTAGGGCATAGTAGCCACTTTTCACTGCAGTGGAGTAAAATATATTTTGATGCATGATACAAAAACAATGCCTTATATATTTGCATCAGACATTAGGATGCCAGTAGCTATGGGCAGGATCTCCATTAGAATGTTAGCATGTGCATCATCATTTTGACATAAAGTTGGTTTGCTGCAGATGCCTAGTCACTGTTACTGAAAACCAAGTTTCAGTTTGAAAAAAAAAGAAGTTAAGCCTTATTTTCTTAGTGATTCTGGTACACGAACTTTCTCTTGCATTATTGGGCAGCTCAGAGAAGAGTTATTATGTATGGATGCTGCAAAAACAAAATTCCTAATATATTTGAACAGCAAATAGCAATTCTTATAAGCTATCATTGTATGGCTTCACTTGTTCTCATTCAGTAGAAACAGTAATTACTATACTAGGATTAGTCATGACATCTATATGGGATAGACCAGCATTGGTTGACATTTGGTAGAATTTGGAGGGAAGCACCTCTCATTGTCCTTCCAGCTCTTGCAACAGTTTTTGATGTGATGAACCACAATATTTTCTGGACCACTTCCAAAAATTGGATTTGTGGCATGTTGTTATGGTAGTTCCATGAATGAATGGATCCACATAATGGTTGCATGGGAAAGAAGTCAAAAGAGCAGACTCGCAATCTGGGAATCATGTACTCATGGCTCCTGCTCAAAGTATAGTTAAATAACATAGCTAGGAAAGCTTTTACATAGTTGCACCTTCTGTATCAGTTGCAGTCTTACCTGGAACACAATGCACTGGAGGCAGCCATTCATACCCTTAGCATCTTTTGATTAGGCTACTGTAACTTACTATACATGGGCTATCATTGAAGACCATGTGAAAATTTTAACTGGTCCAGAATGCAATGATACATGTTGTTAGTTGCTTTTCTTGATGCGGAAAGAGGAAGCAAAGGCAATAACCCCTCCCCCTTGGGAGTATGGCAGAACCCAGGGAAAGGTGAGATTTGATTTTGGGTCAAAGGGGATAGATAGAAGTGAAATAGGAATAGGTTCTGACATTAATGTTATTTAACTAGAATGAATAGGGAAATTTACTGGGCCAAAAATGTTCTGGGTGTTACCCTTAACTCAATTATGATCCATCACTGGAAAATTTAACGCATGTGAAGATATTAATTTTAAAAATGCTGGGGCTGTTGGGGAGTGCTCCAACTGTACGAATTAAAGATTTAATCTGCCTTAGTAAACTCTTCATTTGCAGTATAGAATGCACAGGGGGAAAAAATAATGAGTAGAGAACAGAGATGTCAAATAATTTACTCAAATATATACTGCAGTTTTTGAAGCTTTCAATATTTTATTGGCATTTGCTTTCTTGATATGTTTTTTAGATATTAGAGTTCAGCAACAGAAAAGTACAGATAGTCCTCGACTTACAACCATTTGTTTAGTGATCATTCAAAGTTACAACAGCACTGGAAAAAGTGACTTATGATCATTTTTCACATGACCATTGCAGCATCTCCATAGTCACATGATCAAAATTTGGGCACTTGATAACTAACATGTATTCATGATAGTAGCAGTGCCTGGAGTCACAATTTGCAATACTCCCAGCTAGCTTCTGACAAGCAAAGTCAGTGGGGGAAGCCAGATTCAGTTAACAACCACATAATTCACCTAACCCTTAACAAATGTGCCAAAAAAGTCATAAAAAGAGGCACAATTAACAACTTAACAACTGTCTAGCTTAGCAAAGGAAACTTTGGGCTCAGTTGTGGTCATAAGTTGAGGACTACCTATATACTATATTCTACATGTCTATTTTTTCTTTCCAGATTTTTTCCCCTCATTCATTTCAGGTTTTTTTTATTGCAACAATCAGTTAAATGGGTTGAATCCATCCATTTGGATTAAGTTGCAAGGATATAACTAACACTTTTGGCTTGGATGGGATTGCATATAGGTGGGTGATTTCTGTTCATATTATTGAAGCATGTCATTTTTTGTGAGTTTACCAATAATGTTGTTCCCTTTCTATGCTGCAATTTTAAAATCTAATGATATCCTTCAAATCAAAATGAATTTGGATAGTCATTTATGAATATTTTTCTATAACAAGTATGATCTTATGAAATATCCTATAATGAGATTTGATACATTTAAAGATTTTCTTCATAATAGTTGAAGAATATAAAATATGAAAGACAATATAATGCTAAAACACTCATTATTCCAGGTGATATAATCAGGAACAGAATTTTTTTAAAAAATCTAATTTCTTAAGGAATCCAGAATACAGTCTAACAAAACTCATGCTCTAATAAGTAAGGTTTTGTTCTAAAAATTGAAGACAGCTACACTTCTAGAAATACTACAAGAAAATTATGTTCTGTTGTCCAGGTATCACCACAGTATTAACCATGACAACTCTGAGCACCATTGCAAGAAATTCCTTGCCACGTGTTTCCTATGTCACTGCAATGGACCTTTTTGTGACCGTATGCTTCTTATTTGTCTTTGCCGCTTTGATGGAGTATGCAACCCTGAACTACTACTCAAGTTGCAGGAAGCCACACTGTACAAAAAAGAAAAAGTCGGTAAGATAAAGTCCTATTGAAAATGGAGCACAATTCTTCTGCATTATCACAGAAATTAATAATCAAGTGCATTTAGACCTTAAATAAACACTTTGGTTAATGCTGTCTAATAAGAGGAGTTTGCTGTAAGAGTCCTCTGTACTAGAAATGCACAGAATTAGTGCATTGAAATGCTTTCACCACTTATTTTATTCTTTTTCATTTTATCCCAACTGAAAGCAATGGTCATGAGATGTGCAGCTGTATAAATATGATTGATTGATACTAATTTTAGTGCACTATACAGGAATTCTGGGATCTGTATATCTAATGTAAAATGACCATGCCTAATAAATTATTGTATTAATTATAACAAATTCATCAATTAGAATAATGACAATGGATCATCACAGTGACAAGAATGTGGTCTTAGTAACTGTTCAGTGCAGTCATGCCTCTACTGAGAACCATGCATTCAAATTCTACTATGATTTTACTCAACCTAAAGTCCAGCTGCTAGAAACAATTGCATTATTTTGACGTTGGTGTCTTGCAAAACGTTAATCTGTAAATAATACTAATATCGACCATGAGAATCAACGATGACTTGATGCCACATAATCAATCAATATTAATATAGTTTTAAAACAAAGAAATATTTTTTATTGAAAAGTTTTATCATACATTTTATCTTTAACAATCCCCCCTAACCCTCCCCTATCCCTCCCTACCTACCCCTCACCCCTACCCCCCCCCGACTTCCCAGAGCTAAGTACAAGCTATAAAGAACAAAAAAAACCAATCGTAAACATTCATATGCTAACAACCATAAACTCTGAAATCCATCTCTCTCTAGCTCATATAGGGTAATTACAAACACTATTAATATAAGATATATAAAAAAAGGAAAAGAGAAAAAAAGAGGAGAAAAAAAAGGAAGACTTATTCAAATGCTACATGAAACTTCTTAGTCCCATATTTGTTCTGGATATACTCAATCCATTTTCTCCACTCCATAACATAACGTTAAAGAAATATTTTAAAAGTAGAAAAAAAAAATAACTGGCTTTGCTCATATATGTATAGCCCAGTACATTTCCATTATTTTCCTGCTCACTGCAACCTTTCCACCTCTATAAAGCATCTGTGAGATTGCTCACATCTGAAACCAAATAAAGTTTAGCAGACCCTTAATACAAATAGGAATGATTAGGGCACTAGGCTATCAAAGCTCCATAATACAACACTGCAAATGTGATGATTTTTCAATTAACTAGAACCTATGACACAAACCTCTTTTTTGTTTCTTTGTTTGAACAAGTAGAATTTACTCCCATATATCACTTCTGTTATCTCAATTTTTTAGAAAGAAAATAGTTAATTTGTTTTAAATTCCAGAGAATATATGTATTCTGTAGGCAAGGAATTAGTATTTGAAAATTCACTTCTACTTGAAATCAACACAATGGTTAGGATTAGGACTAGGATTGGGATTAGGTTTACAGAAAGATTGGTGGGTAATTGCAGCTAGAGGTGAATCATATGGCTTGCTCTGCTGAGTTGAAGACCTCAGTTTAAATTGAGCATTTCCCAATGATATCCATGAAAAGGTAAAAGCATATACGTTGTCTTAGAAATTAGGGGTGCCAAACTGCCAGCCCGTGGCTGGATGCATCACGCTAAAACCTTGCTCACCCCATTGCCAGCAATGGGAAAAAAGTCACAATATGTCGTGACATGTCACATGACATCGCAAGTTTGACACCCGTGTCTTAGATCTTGTTGTATAAGGTGAACACTTATCAGGAATAAATGGGATAAGACAACTCTACTCATGTTTACTCAACATGTTTATTCAAAGTAAACACAAAATTGTGCTGTTAAGTACTTATGGAATTTTTTATGATTTCATTAATAATTAAAATGTCAAAAAAACATTATAATGTTTTATAACTTGTGTTCTTATACTTTACTTTTTTATTTATTTGAGCTGCCTGATGTCAGCTTTGGTCACATGATGGTGAGTATGAATATTTAAAAACTTAGTTTTTTATTTATAACATTATATATTATAAAATTCATTATAATTTTAATTAAACAACTATTATTATTACTCAGTCTTAAAGAATCATGCCATCATAATACATCTTAAATCTGTTATATTCCCACTAACCATTTCACATGGGGAGATCAACAAAATTGTATTTGGGTTGTTGCCCACTATTGAGTTCAAGTGCTGAGTTCACCTATAAATCCCTGATTCATCAAAAACATTATTCCAGTACAACATTTGCTTCAGACTTTGCCCATCCCTATTCTGTGTCTGTTTCCAATCATTGCTTGATGTCAGTGTAAGGGAATATATGGCAAAGCCTAATTCTCTTTATACACTTTGAGGTTTCCCTTGCATGGAGGTAAAATAAGGGACAAATATTTCCTTAGGACCAGCACAGATACAGAAAATCTGGCATACGTCTGTCTTACCTGTACACTGAAACCAAGGTGAGGAAAAGCTCATAGGAACATGGCAGAAAATAGAGGTCAATTTTATATTTCTTTCATAGTGGTATGGAAATAGGGAAAGCCTCTCTGAACCTGAGTTCCATCCAGAAAAAAATTGTGCTGGATACTCCAACTGCCAACACCTACTTCCACTCACCAAAATATACTTCTGTAGTTCGCTGCTTTGTGCCATTCAAATGTATGTATCTTTGGCAAATAAAGTGTCAAAGGAAAGCTGGACAATATGGTTTCTTTGAATTGCCTGTATTAGACCCAGGAAACTTCAAACTTCTGTTGCCATGGTACAGCCTCTTTGTCTCTTTTTTTCTGCAGAATTACTCTGTGTTAGAGATGAGACCTCCCCCTACAGTCATTGCACTGAACAATGCCATGTACTGGCAAGAATTTGAAGACAATTGTATCTATGAGTGTCTGGATGGGAAAGACTGTCAGAGTTTTTTCTGCTGTTATGAAGAATGCAAATCGGGCTCCTGGAGGAAAGGCCGGATACACATAGACATCTTAGAACTAGACTCTTATTCCAGAGTCTTTTTCCCCACATCGTTCCTGCTTTTTAACCTGGTCTACTGGGTTGGATACCTCTATCTCTAGAAACAATGAAGAAAACTGTGCTTTTTCTACTTCTTAGGGATGGGGATTATGTGGAAAGACAGATCCTGAATGGTTTTATTGGAAAGCCTGGAAGGTCACCTCACTTTTTCTCATCCAAGAAAAAGAAGTTTTTATTTATTGTTTTGTCAAAAAGGAAAAAATTCACTTCACATCTGAGATTTTTTGCTAACTACCCTGAAATGATCATGTAACAATGTTTATATTAATTGTTCTCATACAATGGAGAAGTTGCTGTTTTCTTTGGGTTATAGTTAACTGTGTAGCATACAGATAAGCAAGATAAGGATGTTTTGATTGGTCATTCTTATGTTACTTCTGTCTTTAAACTTGTTCTGGAAGCAAGTTTTTATTGGTACAGGTTATCCACAACTTTGTTTTGAGGAGAATCTGAGTTCCATGAAAAGTCACTTCAGTTCACTTCATGGGTTTCAGGTGGTCTTCCTTTGAGATGAAAAGGCATATTTTTTTAAAAAAAAAATGTTTACATTTGTTTTTCACAAAATTGTTGAATTAAGCTTTTCTTTAATACAGAGTTTAACATTCCACATATTGAGCAAATACTTCAGGAAACTAAATGATTTCTGGAATAACACTCTTGCAATATAATAATGCTTCGTTTGCTTTTGGTACTGTGTAAGATGACTTTCTATGTAATAGTAGTGGAAAGGTATGTTTCATTCCAAGCTACAGGTTAATTTCTTTCATACTTTACTATTTGTTTTCACTGATATTTTCAGGGTGAAAAAGCCCTCTAGTTCCAGCTTGAATAAGATCTACTATATCTGTGCTAATTAAAATCCATGTGCCTCAATCACTGTTCTGTGTAGGTTAAACTGCACATCCTATTGTTGCATCATTTGACTTGTGAACTGGATTTTTCCATTTAAATGACTGCAGAACTGCTTGTTATTAGCATCCTCACCTGGCAAGTGATCTTTGGATTAGCACAACAGTGACTTTTGCTCTGAGCAGATAAGTAGAAGCCTTAAGAATACAGACAGGATTTTCTTGGCAAGAAAATGAGATGTTGGGAGTTCAGTTAAAAGTTAAAAAAATAGTGATGCAGAATCACTAGGACTTTTTTAACTAGATTTTAAACTGGAAATGTATTTTGTACTTTTGGAACATGTTTCAGATATTAAAGTCCTGAAAATAATAAATTCTTCTGTTGTAAAATATTCATAGCCAAGCCCAATTCTAGAAGGCTAATTAAATGTCTCAATAGTTATTTATTTACTTGATTATTACTTATTTGTATTTCTACTGAAAGCATATATCTACTGTTTAAAAAAAGTTTGCTCTCCTTGCCACCTCTCAATCTCTAAGCATAACAGTATTTTTAAAAGTGTAACTCTGATACTATCAAATGCCTTTTTTTCCCACTGTCAACCTGAGGACTCATTTTACTTGCTCCAAATATTTTAAAACCAGGCACATTTCATATTATTCTATATTGTCTCCTTTTCTCTTGGAACTTAGTATTAAGGACTTATTCAAATATTCAAGAAATAAATATTTAATATCAAAATTACTGGCAGGAAACGGAAAGTACAATTGTTTGATAGTAAAATGTACTTTATAAGAAAAGGGTTTAAGTTTCAATTCCAGGCATTTTCAGATAGAGCTGAGAAGAACTATCTGAACCAAACAGAGATCTGTTGTTATTAAAACATGGCAGTTAGCTAGACCAATCATTTGATCTAAAATAAAGTTTTACTGTCTATTACTTATTCTAAATTCAGGTTCACTAGGTAATGTGTCAGAACTGTAAATGCTAATTCAGTAAGATTGCTGGATTAAAAAATGTACTAAATTTTACCAAAAGTTTTCCAAAAATATACTTGTTTATTTTAGATGGAAAAAAATAACAGACAATTTATTAGCAGACATTGAAGTCTTTCAACTTAAATATTGATATTGAATTTTTTCCCAGTTCATTTCTTCTCAATTTTTACAAAACTTCAAGAACCAAAGTGCATTTTTTTCAGGAATATGCATTTAATTTAAAGAATATATAGTAAAAATCATACAAGTCACTGTTACGAAAACTAAGAACTACAGTGTTAAACTGGTGGGCTATGTAAATATGAGAATAATTTTCTGGCAAAGGAACCTGTAAACCCTCAGCTAGCAAAGTTAAATTGAGCTTACTGCTTGTTGCTATCATGATTGGACTTTGTTTTTAGGATACTGCAATCCTAATTTGTTTAAATTAACTGGAAACATGACAAAGAGTAGAATAATTGCTGAGAATTGTCACATTGTAGACATAATGGCATACTTTATGTGCAATTTCATAACATATATAAGCAGAACACATATTTTATAGGATAGGACTTGTACATTTGTCTCACTTTCTATTGTATATCATCTATACAAGACATTTGATCCAATCAAATAGAAAATAAAATATTCACAAACTTAGTGCCCTCCCCCCAGCCTCTGGAATCAAAGTATATTAATTTAGCCAAAATATTTTGTACATGTCTTGGTTAGTGTGAATGATATAAAGATTTTCTTTCATAATCTCTAATATCAGTTTTAGACAAGTTGTACTTAATTCACAAGTTAATCAGACATTTTGGAATTCAAAATACTTTGAAAATAGTTTTCTTCCAAGGAGTGTTGAAAAGTAGCAAATTCCCTCTTTATTATCTTTCAGAGGCAGAATGAGTGCAGCTGTCATTTGTTGAGCAGTGCCAATCAAAACTTGTAGCCATACACAGTCAGTGAAATGCCTCATTTTCAGACCTAACATTCTTCATTTTCTGATTAACTCATGGGTGGAATCCAGACATGTTTCAATACCACTGGTTACATTGCAAGTGATTTATATTTGCATAGCAATCAACTCTTTTTCTTCAGCAGAATCATAGTTTTTTTCTCCCTACTTCCCAAGAATACTCTTAGATCTGAGACAAAACAACAACAACAGTGAACCACTAGATGGTACTAAAAAGCTTGGGTTTTCTGCATGACTTTGCAGTCATCCAGTGGACATCCAGGATTGCAGTCCAGATCTGATAAATCTGACATTATACAATTAATGCATTCCATTATTTCAATTTTCCTGTTTCAATTAAAAACCTAAAGTGGAATATTATAATATTATAACAGCTATAAAAAAGTTCATATACTTTCTTTCCAACTGAAAATATTTATATTCTAGCTGAATCTACTGCTACTGATTTCTTTGCTTATCTTTTGAATTACTATGCTCAACCTGTATACCTATCCCAGTGGTCGGCAACCTTGGCTCTTTTATGACTCGCGGACTTCAACTCCCAGAATTCCTGAGCCAGCATAGCTGGGAGTTGAAGTCCGCGAGTCATAAAAGAGCCAAGGTTGCCGACCCCTGACCTATCCTTTATTTATTTTTAGAGGCAGTTCACTGTTCTATGAACATTTTTGTGGTCTTCAATAGCCATCATGAATTATTCTTTTTTAGTATCTACAAAACAAGTTTTAGGAAAGTGATCTGCGAGCAAAGTGCAATTGTTTCACAAAAATACAACTGATGCCAGTATTGTTTATTTTTATTGTCTTATGAAACACTTTTCCTTGAGGAGTACAACCAGCCAAGATTGAGCAGATGGAAACAAATTATGAAACTTTTCAATTAATTATAAAGGCCCCTTATAGAGTAATAGCTTTAGAGTTTATTATTTTTGTATTTTTTCCACATAATGTGGAGGATATTTTTTATTATTAATGTTATTTACTTAGAAATCTGTTTATGTGGTTACTAGGCATCAATACTGAGTTGATGATACATAGTTATAATCATTACTTAAAAATGCATTATCTAATTTTCATCATTAATAATTAATCCCAATCTTGTGCAAGACAAAAACATATTATTACAGGTTAAAACCATAATAAAGAATAGCAGGTATGAAAACCCAATGGCAAGAGCAATTAACACTGATAAGTCTTCAGCTGGTCTGAAAGCTTTCAAAGCTTGGTGTTGGCCCCCAATAAACAGGGAGAGGATGTCACGATTAGAATACCTTTCTCTAAAAGTCATGGAGAATCTTTCTTGATCGCACTTGCCATTGAGTGGTATACCAGATACCATGGTTCAAAAGATGATTAGAAAAAGTGGATAACCTCAGAACAAAAACCAAATTTAATATAGTGTGATTATTCTCATGAATTTAATTTAATTTTACACATTAAACTTGACACTGAAGGCTTCATATTTCCTCTTCCAATTAACATAATCCAGAAAGCTGCATTCATACAACACAGTTGTTGATTATCGGTGCAAGTTAAGGATCCAATTAATATTTTTTTTAATCAGGCTTTCTTTCTTTTCTAATCTACAGAGTATCTTGTAAATAAATGTTCTTAATGTACTTCATTCTTCCCTAATCTGATAACTCTGAAATGAACTGAAGCATATTCCCCATCATCCCAACCAGCACTGTGTCTGTCATTCAGAATGGAATTAAGGAAGTTGACTTTATATGCAATTATTGCTTTACAAGTAATATTGATAGCCTCTGTTTGTTTATCTGTTAATGATTATTTATTCATTTATTCTGTTTATATACCATATGTTCCAAATCAACAAGCTAATTGCCCAGAATTAAATATAAAAAGGAAGGAACACTTAGTCTATAGATCAGGGCTGTCAAACTGCTGGCCCACAGGCCAGATGTATCATAGCGAAACCGTGCCCACCCCATTGCCGGTAATGACAAAAAAAGTCATGATACATCACGACACATCACGTGACATTCTGAGTTTGACACCCCTGCTGTAGTTGTACAACTTTGATCCACTGTGAATTTTCAAATATGCTGTCTATAGTCAAATTGAACATTTGTTGAGCACTTACTGCCTTATAGAAATACTCACATCTTTACAGGATTCACCTGTTCAATTATCCTGACCTTAGGTCTTAATCTAATGCCCTTTCCCCCTCTCCCAGTAAATAAAAAAAACTGGGTTGATTCATACAGAGTATTAAAAGTTAATGGCACTACACAATATCCTGTAAATCTAGGAGTCTGGCTGGAATTCGGAAATAACTTTCTAGAGTAAAAGTACAGTTACCTCCTTAATTTCAATGAACTACCAAGGAAATTATACTAATTAGGTGGTGCTACAACCATGCTCTGAAAGCTAAAATGCATTATTCTTATGTTACAGAGCCTTGAGTATTACCTGTGATGGGTATCTTCTTTCTTCAGATATGCAACTTTGGGAAGGACACATGGAGCAGGGTGAGACAAGTCAGCCAAATCAGCTGGATCAATCTTGATGGGTGACAGATATCACAGCCAATTCACCTTCACACCAACTTTTTCTTTATGTTACATCTGCATGAGTTAAATAGTTGAGTTTTGTTTTGTTCTTATTTCAGACTATTTAGAGAAACAAAATAAAAAAAATCAAAAGCTAACTATCAAACTCAAATCCTTCTTAAATTCATAAGTTTTACAAAAAGTTCCAAAGAAGTTCCAAATACATTTTTTAAAAAAATTGAATCAAATAACTTTTACTACAATATTTGCACATGGAACAAATTCCATTGCTAAAACAAATGTGAGGCTAGGCAAGTATACTAAACATGTTACATGCAAGTAAGTTATAACTTGAAATATGCTCTTTGGCAGAATTGAAGCCCAGTTCCTTTCTGTTACAGTCTCCAAGTCTCTGCATTGTGCATTCTTCTGCCTTCACTCTAGCATTGATGTAATCTCCTAATTTATCTTAACATGGCACATTATGTTGGAGGAAGAGCTGAAGGCAACCAACAGACCTGGTGTTTGATTCCAGTGCTAATAAGATGTCTGTGCTGCCACCATGTGGCTGTTCTTGGGAAATTACCAATATGCTAATTGGGTCTGCCAGTACCTTCCCCTTTGTGATGTATTTCCTATCCTGCTCATGATGCTGTACTAGGATCCACCCCTTCTGGGTTGGACTTCCTCCTTCTCCTTGCTCCCTTGTGTTCCATCCTCCATTATAACATCTGAACACAAGCCATGCGGACAGTAATCCTGTTACTGTCTTTTGACCTTAAGGTTCTGACCACGTTCAACTGACCACACCTTCTCTGCTGTAACCACCTTCTACATGCAAAATAAAGGTATTTCAGATGAACCAGGGGCTTTATGAGTTCACTGTCTGCAAAGGGCCATTAAATGTGACTAAATTTGCTTAAACAGACCAATAAGTGTCTCAACAAGGAATTAAAATTTATTTATTTATTTATTTATTAATTTAATTTGTATACCGCCCTTCTCTCAAGAGACTCAGGGCGGTGAACAGGGCAATACATAAAAATTAGATACAAAAATTAAAATTATTAAAACATGATTAAACAATGCCCATAAATAATACAAATTTAAAATTGAAGTCATTTATAAAAATCCCACCCCGTCCCATCAGGCCAGGCCCGCTTGTTTAAAGAGATGGGTTTTAAGATCGCGCCGGAAGGAGCGGAGATCGGGCGCCATCCGGAGCTCAACCGGAAGATGGTTCCATAAATCCGGTGCACCCACAGAGAACGCTCTCCCCCTGGGGGCCACCAGTCGGCATTCTTTGACCGGTGGCACCCTGAGGAGGCCCTCTCTGTGGGAGCGTACTGGGCGGAGGGAAGTAGACGCCGGCTGCAGGTGCTCCCCAAGGTATTCTGGACCCATGCCATGGAGGGCTTTGTAGGTCATTACCAACACCTTGAACCTCACCCGGAAGACAACTGGCAACCAATGCAGCTCGCGGAGCAAAGGTGTGACATGGGAGTATCGGGAGACCCCCAGTACAACTCTCGCGGCTGCATTCTGTACCAGTTGGAGCCTCCGAGTGGTCTTCAAGGGTAGCCCCATGTAGAGAGCGTTGCAGTAATCAAGACGAGAGGTCACGAGCGCATGAGTCACCGTGCGCAAGGCATCCCGGTCTAGATAGGGCCGCAACTGGCGCACCAGGCGAACCTGGGCGAAAGCCCCCCTAGTCACAGCTACGATATGGTCTTCTAAGGAGAGTTGTGAATCTAGGAGGACTCCCAAGTTGCGAGCCCTATCTACAGGAGCCCTATCTACAGGAGATAATGACTCACCCCCCATAATGAGGGGTGGGATATCCTGAAAATCCCAAGATGCCGGTACGCACAGCCACTCCGTCTTGTCAGGGTTGAGACGAAGCCTGTTCCTCCACATCCAGACCCGGACCGCCTCCAGGCACCGGGACATCACATTGAGGGCATCACTGGGGTGGTTTGGGGTCGAAATGAAAAGTTGGGTATCATCAGCATACTGATGCTGATGATACTGATGATACCCAACTCCAAAACCACGAATGATCTCACCCAGCGGTTTCATGTAGATGTTGAACAGAAGGGGCGAGAGGACCGACCCCTGAGGAACTCCACAAGCGAGAGGCCTCGAGGTCGACCTCTGCCCCCCTGCCAACACTGACTGCGAGCGCCCCAGGAGATAGGAGGAGAACCACTGAAGAACCGTGCCTCCCACTCCCAATCCCATGAGACGCCGCAGCAGGATACCATGGTCGATGGTATCGAAAGCCGCTGAGAGGTCTAATAGGACTAGAACAGAGGAGTATCCCCTGTCCCGAGCCCTCCAGAGATCATTCACCAGCGTGACCAATGCCGTCTCCGTGCTGTACCCGGGTCTGAAGCCCGATTGGTACGGGTCTAGATAATCCGCTTCATCCAGGACCAGAGGGAGCTGATGCGCCACCACACTCTCAACAACCTTCGCAAGAAAGCGAAGGTTGGAGACCGGACGAAAGTTATTCAAAACAGCCGGGTCCAAGGCAGGCTTCTTGAGGAGAGTGTTATGACTCAGGGCCAGCCGGTGGGTCCGGCAGCCGGTTCAGATGTATCGGATGACTCAGATGAGGGGGAGGAGGAGGGTGTGGAAGACGAACCGGCTGATGATGGCTTGGAGGCTTTGCAGAGCCCTCAGCCGGGGACCTCTTCTCAGCTGCGTGAGCCCGATAGTGCGGAGGATGATGACCCACAGCTGGCGTCGGGCGTTCCTGTTCAAGGACGCCCGACGCAGGAGGCAGTCGAGCAGGAACAAACAAAGAAAGGCTGTGGGACTCCTCGGGAGGAGGCACAGGGAGACCACGCCCTGAACTCTAAATAAAAGGAGTGTTTGGGGAGGGGCTGGTTGCTGAAAGCAACCCTTCCGCTTGAGGATTCAAGTTCCTGTGTTTTTGTTTCTTGTTCTGTTAATTGACTAATAAATCTTGGCAGACGCTTTTCAGCCTTGGACGCTCTCCAGTCTCTTCTGTTAGAATAGGGGTTTGCCTTACTACAAGGCCGGAAGAGGGCTGGTTCAGAACAGAGAGGTCTCACCACCGCCTCTTTCAAGGCGGCGGGAAAACTACCCTCACTCAAAGAGGCAGATATAACCGCCTGGAACCAGCCTCGTGTCCCCTCCCGGGCTGCATAAACCAGCCAGGAAGGGCACGGGTCCAATAAACATGTGGTGGAGCTCAGCCTCCCCATGATCCTGTCCACTTCCTCCGGAGTTACAGGATCGAACTCCTCCCAGGTGACATTGACAAGATCGCTCGTGTCCTGATCGTCCGATACTGCCCAGTCGGAGTCCAAACCGGTCCGAATCCGAGCGATTTTGTCCGACAGATGTTGACTAAATTCCTCGGCACGCCCCTGCAAGGGTTCCCCACTAACCTCCTGGTTAAGGAGGGAGCGGGTCACCCTAAACAGGGCGGCCGGGCGATTATCTGCGGACGCGATGAGGGCAGCGAAGTAGTTAGATCTCGCTACCCTCATCGCTGCGAGATAAGACCTAATATGGGTTCTTAGTCGCAATCGGTCGGATTCAGATCGGCTGGACCTCCAAACGCTCTCTAGGCCCCGTCTCCGACGCTTCATCTCCCGGAGCTCCGCGGAGAACCATGGAGCCCATTGGGATCTGCGCCGGGTCAGGGGCCGCAAGGGTACAACTCGGTCAAGTGCCTCCATGGCTGTAGCAAAACAGTCAAAAGACAGTAACAGGATTACTGTCCGCATGGCTTGTGTTCAGATGTTACAATGGAGGATGGAACACAAGGGAGCAAGGATAAGGAGGAAGTCCAACCCAGAAGGGGTGGATCCTAGTACAGCATCATGAGCAGGATAGGAAAAACATCACAAAGGGGAAGGTACTGGCAGACCTAATTAGCATATTGATAATTTCCCAAGAACAGCCACATGGTGGCAGCACAATGTCACTTTCCATGCTGTGACTTCTTTGTTGTTAGTTGCGAAGACGTGTCCAACCCATCGCGACCCTGTGGACAATGTTCCTACAGGCCTTCCTGTCCTCTACCATCTTCTGGAGTCCATCTAAGCTCACGCCTACTGCTTCAATGACTCCATCCAGCCACCGTATTCTCTGTCGTCCCCTTCTTCTATTGCCCTCAATCCTTCCCAGCATTAGGCTCTTCTCCAGTGAGTCCTTCCTTCTCATTAGGTGGCCAAAGTATTTGAGTTTTAGCTTCAGGATCTGGCCTTCTAAAGAGCAGTCAGGGTTGATCTCCTCTAGGACTGACCGGTTTGATCGCCTTGCAGTCCAAGGGACTCGCAGGAGTCTTCTCCAGCACCATAGTTCAAAGGCCTCAATTCTTTGGCGCTCAGCCTTTCTTATGGTCCAGCTTTCACTGCCATACATTGCAACTGGGAAGACCATAGCCTTGACTATACGCACTTTTGTTGACAGGGTGATGTCTCTCCTTTTTAGTGTGCTGTCTAGATTTGTCATGGCTTTCCTCCCAAGCAGCAAGCGTCTTTTAATTTCTTGGCTACAGTCCCCATCTGCAGTGATCTTGGAGCCCAGGAAAATAAAATCTGTCACTACCTCCATTTCTTCCCCATCTATTTGCCAGGAATTGAGAGGGCCAGATGCCATGATCTTGGTTTTCTTAATGTTTAGTTTCAACCCAAGTTTTGCACTCTCCTTCTTCACCCGCAACAAGAGGCTCTTTAGTTCTTCTTCACTTTCTGCCATTAGAGTGGTATCATCTGCATATCTTAGGTTGTTGATGTTTCTTCCGGCAATCTTAATTCCAACTTTTGATTCATCTAGCCCTGCCTTTCTCATAATGTGCTCTGCATATAAGTTAAATAGGCAAGGCGACAGTATACAGCCTTGCCGAACTCCTTTCCCAATTTTGAACCAATCAGTGGTTCCGTGTCCAGTTCTCACTGTTGCTTCTTGGCCCGCATATAGATTTCTCAAGAGACAAATAAGATGGCCTGGTATGCCCATCTCTTTAAGGACTTGCCAGAGTTTGTTATGATCCACACAATCAAAGGCTTTAGCATAGTCAATGAAGCAGAAGTAGATGTTTTTCTGGAACTCTCTAGCTTTCTCCATGATCCAGCGTATGTTAGCAATTTGATCTCTAGTTCCTCTGCCTCTTCGAAATCCTGCCTGTACTTCTGGTAGTTCTCGATCCACATACTGCTGGAGTCTAGCTTGTAGAATTTTAAGCATAACTTTACTAGCATGAGAAATGAGTGCAATGGTGCGATAGTTTGAACATTCTTTGGCACTGCCTTTCTTTGGAATTGGAATGTAAACTGATCTTTTCCAATCCTGTGGCCACTGTTGAGTTTTCCAAATTTGCCGGCAAATTGAGTGTAGCACTTTTACTGCATCGTCTGTTAAGATTTTGAATAGCTCAGCTGGAATACTGTCACCTCCACTAGCTTTGTTGTTGCTCAGCTTTTCTAAGGCCCACTTCACTTCACATTCTAAGATGTCTGGCTCGAGGTCAGTGACCACCTCATTGTGATTATCAGGGACGTTAAGCTCATTCTTGTATAGTTCTTCTGTGTAATTTTGCCACCTCTTCTTAATCTCTTCTGCCTCTGTTAGGTCCCTGCCATTTTGGTCCTTTATCATGCCCATTTTTGCATGAAACGTTCCTTTCATCTCTCCAATTTTCTTGAAAAGATCTCTGGTCCTCCCTATTCTATTGTTTTCTTCTATTTCTTTGCATTGTTCATTTAAGAAGTCATTCTTATCTCTTCTAGCTATTCTTTGGAATTCTGCATTTAATTGGGCATATCTTTCTTTTTCTCCCTTGCCTTTCGCTTCCCTCCTTTCCTCAGCTATTTGCAAAGCTTCCTCAGACAGCCATTTTGCTTTCTTGCATTTCTTTTTCTTTGGGATGGTTTTGGTTGCTACCTGTTGTACAATGTTGCAAACCTCTGTCCATAGTTCTTCAGGCACTCTGTCTATCAGATCTAATTCCTTAAATCTATTTGTCACCTCTACTGTATATTCAACAGGGATATGATTTAATTCATACCTGACTGGCCTAGCACTTTTCCCTACTTTCTTTAATTTAAGCCTAAACTTTGCAACAAGAAGCTCATGGTCTGAGCCACAGTCATCTCCTGGTCTTGTTTTTACTGACTGTATAGAGCTTCTCCATCTTTGGCTGCAGAGCATATAGTCAATCTAATTTCTGTGTTGACCGTCTGGTGATGTCCATGTGTAAAGCCGTCTCTTGGGTTGTTGGAAAAGAGTGTTTGCTATGACCATCGTATTCTCTTGACAAAATTCTATCAGCCTGTGCCCTGCTTCATTTTGTACTCCAAGGCCATACTTGCCTGTTATTCCAGTTATCTTTTGGCTTCCTACTTTAGCATTCCAATCCCCCATGATGATAAGGACATCATTTCTGGGTGTTAGTTCTATAAGGTGCTGTAGGGCTTCATAAAACCGGTCAATTTCATCCTCTTCAGCACCAGTGGTTGGGGCATAGACTTGGACTACTGTGATATTGAATGGTTTGCCTTGGATTCGAACTGAGATCATTCTGTCATTTTGAGGATTGTATCCCAGTATTGCTTTTCCTATTTTTTTATTGACTATGAAGGCTACTCCATTTCTTCTGAGGGATTCTTGCCCGCAGTAGTATACCTGATGGTCATCTGAATTAAATTCACCCATTCCTGTCCATTTTAGTTCGCTGATACCTAAGATGTCAATGTTTAGTCTTGTCATCTCTTGTTTGACCACGTCCAGCTTTCCTTGATTCATGGATCTTACATTCCAGGTTCCTATGGAGAAAAAATCTTTACAGCATCGGGCTTTCCTTTCACCACCAGACATATCCACAGCTGAGCGTCCTTTCGGCTTTGGCCCAGTCGCTTCATTCTTTCTGGCGCTACTAGTACTAGCCCTCTAGTACTAGTAGAGGGGGTGACTTCTTTACCTGATCATATCAGAAATTCTCTTCCCATAGAGCCTAATAGAATCAAGCTATATTTTTTTAAAGTTACAGTTGTTAAAAACAAAACAAACTTCAGTCTTATATGTAACACTACTGTCTAGCATTTTTTCCTGAAAAACTTTGTTCATCTTATGCTATATAATAATTCTTGTATGTCCTGGAGGATTTTACTGATTATTCACATGGGCACAATCTGGATTTCAGTGCTCAGGATTCTCTAATTGTCAAGACAATTACCAAGAATTCTGGGAGTTGAATTCCAAACACATAGAATGTACCCAGATTAGGAAAGATGAGTTGGATCAACGTACCTTCCTTCCTTCTCCCACATACTATGAAGAAAGGCTTTTAAATTGTTAAGGACAATATTCAAGTGAATAAAATTGCATCCATATATAAAAAATTCTTCTCCTTCATTGCCTTCTAAGCTTGATGATCTACCAAAGATGAATCAGAGGAATTGCCAAGGAATGCTTGAAGATCTTTCAATGAGATCTTAATAATTAAATGAGACATCCACATGAATGAAGGCAAATATACGTGTCCCAGGATAATGTTGCAGGATCCAATCTGGATCGATCACCAGGACAAGAAGTTTAGTCTTCCAAGCTTTCAGACCAGACTGTGAAAGAAGTTCCTGAAGATGGGCTCCAGCACAAGACCAAAAGCTCAGAAAACTAAGCCTCTGGTCCCAATGACTGACCCAGATTGGATCCTGAGACATCCACATGTCAGAGGCATTGTTAATATAGATTATCGAATAACCATTATAATCATGTGCATCTAAACATTTACATCAATCTCTAGCTTGTACTGGAGCCTGTTTGTAGCAAAATATTGAACTAGATTACCTCACTTTAATTCAGAAAGAGCACTTTTCTTATGTTTCTGTCTGGATCACTGAGCATTTAGTAAAGTTTGTCACATAGAATGGTGATACAGTTCTATTTCTCTGTAGATGGGTAACTGAAAAAGATAGATTGACTTCTCTAATGTAGGACTTTTCAAATATGTTGGCTTAAAACTCTGCTCATTTCAAAAAAGCATTGTAACTCGAGATAATAGGATTCACAATATATCTGGTGCATCTAAAAACAAGATTTAAAGTTTTCTGTACTCTTACCTATATTTTAATTTATTTACCAGAATGAAGTTAGTATATCCTCCTCATTAATTAATGATATAACTATAATTTCAAACCCACTTAAAGCCAAAGCATGTTCAATAAGCATAAACTTGCAGTCAAAATATATTTTTAAGACAGGGCCAAACAACATGCTTAAAATATTCTTGGTTAGAGAATTTATCTATAAGTGAGATGAGCAGCATACAAATTTAATAAGAAGCAACGGATGGAAACTAACCAAGGAGAGAAGCAACCTAGAACTAAGGAGAAACTTCCTGACAGAACAATTAATCAGTGGAACAATCTTCCTCCAGAAGCTGTGAATGCTCCAACACTGGAAGTCTTTAAGAAGAGACTGGACAGCCATTTGTCTGATATGGTATAAGGTTTCCTGCCTGAGCAGCGGGTTGAACTAGATGACCTCCAAGGTCCTTTCAAATGTTGTTGTTGTTGTTGTTGTTGTTGTTATTATTATTATTATTATTATTATTATTATTATTATTATTATTATTATTATTATTATTATTTACAGAATCAAATCCTCATTTTTTTTACTTGATATTCATTGCCAAGTCTTTACCATAAATCAAAAGGTATAGCAACAGTACTAAAATAAGCAATCTAATCAGAAAGCAAATCTCAATGACTGGTATTATGCAGTTTATGTTATGCTTTATTTTATAACTGTTTTGATTTGGACTGCCAGTGAGACAACTGGGGGGAAAAATTAGCTCATTCCCTTTCAATGTTATGTTTCTCATCTTTATTAACAATGCTGTTTGTGATGTTCTAGTGAAATGAGAACTAAATTCTGTGCCCAATGTGCCTTGATTAATACAGGTAGCACTAGTATGCCAATATTCCATTCTAGCTTAGGTAGTCATTTTAGTAGTACCCAAAGGGTTTTCCAAAGAAAGACCCAGTCACTCCCAGTTACAACCAAGCATCTTTTGTTTCTTACATTAGTGTTGCCAGCAGAAAACTCCACCTAGGTGATGCATACACATGCAATTTTATGTTAAAAGGTGGGGCTGTGTGTCTAGACCACAGGTCTGCAACCCGCGGCTCCGGAGCCGCATGCAGCTCTTTCAGCCGTCTCCTGCGGCTCCCAGGCCTCTACCATGTGCAGTCCCAAAAAAAAGTGGGACTAAAAAAGTTCAACCAATCAATTCAAATATGCAGGGTAGGTGCATATCTCACCTTGTCTCCACTCTTCAGTCAAACCCTGTTCTGCGCATGCGTGCATGTACGCACACGTGCACACATTTTTTGCAGCTCCCAGTTTTTCCTTTTGTGAGGGAACCGGTTCTGAGTGGCTTTTTCACTGTTTCAGGTTGCTGACCCCTGGTCTAGACCAATATTTATATTTGAATTTTGATTCTGACATTTGTATTTCTGAGTATAAATAAAAGTGCATATTATCAGAACATAGTATATTGTAAGCTGGTTATTTTCTAGACTATATAAATCATTTCATAATCTCTGTGAAATTAGCCCTTTGTCTTGGTATGTTACTCTCATTAATTCATTCTAGCATTTTATTTCTCATGTCTTACCTTTTTATCACACACAGCAGTACAATCCTAGGTTAAAAAAAAAACTACTACCAGTAAGGAGTAAATGCTACTGTGCTACAGTTTAAAGGTAAGTCTCATTGGATTCTAGTTGATATTTCATCCTGGAGGATTGCAACTTTGGTTTGTAATTTTTAATTTGTAATCCTCTAATGTGAAACTGATTTGTGGTGGGAATTCGTGGGCATGGCCTTTCCCAATCTGATATCTCCAAATCTTCCAAAATTTCATACTCTGCCTATGCTACCTGAGAATTCAGGAACTTGTAGCTCCAATACTGTATATCCACAGAAGTATGAGGATGGGATAGGATTATATAAACAATGAAGAAGTGAGCCCTGTACACCACAACCAAATAGTTCAGAAATTATACAGAAACAATTTTTATATCATTGAAATATAAAGTTATTCCTGAGACCCTTATTCATTTCAGGTTTCCAAAATACACCTATCCTTACATCCCTATCATATGACATCAATGTTCCCCTATAACAATTTTTGCATGCCACAACCTCATATTGCCTTTATCTCATCTGCAGTTCACAGCAGAGCCATCCTTTCGTCCATGGATCAGTTGCAGGCCCAGAGTCTCATATATGGGATGAAGGGCTGATACTCAGTACCCATCAACTGCCACACACATGTAGGTTAGCTGTCTCATGACTAGATTCTAAGAAATGGCTAAATCAATGACCCTAAATCAATGACCTTAGCAGCACATCTCATCCTCATTGCCACTGTTATGTTTCAGGATCAGTGAGACATTGATGAGGCGTTTGGTGAAAACAGCAACATTTTTATTAGGTTAACACAGAAACAAGCACGAACTGCCGCTAAGCTTCTATTTATATGGATTACCACTAGGTGGCAGCCAATAGAATTAAAGCAGTCTTCCCACTTAAAACACAAGTAACAACTCTGGAGACAAGCAGTCTGGAGTTTGAACAGACACAGTAGTTAACTAGCAATAATGGTTTTCAAATATTTTACATAACACCCCTTCCCCCTAGATGGTTCACAGTCTCTAGTATTGAAAATAGTTCTCCAAATACTTTGGCAGCCGTTTCAACCACTCCAAATGTCTCAGAACCTCTGGAGGTTCCCGGTCTACCAGCTCGCCTGCCAGGCTGGATAGACCAGTGTTCTTAGACCTGTTTGCATTGGGTTGTCCCAAGTCTTTTTGGCTGGTCTTTTCTGGTAGACCCAAAGTCTTTTCTGGTAGACCCCAAAGTCCATTGGTGGGACAGTTCCCACTGGGCTGGAAATTGGAGCTGTCTGCTGATTCTGCTCAGTGGGTACAGTCTCTGTGAGCGGGGTAATTCACCAACCACTGACCCCCCCGATTCTTCTGCTGGGGGTCTCATCAGAGTATGTTGACTCTGCTGACAGGCCACTGTCATGTTGCCCCTGGGTCAGGTTTTCATGAGAGTCTTGGGCCAGAGACTGGTTTGCTAGCCTCTGGCACAATTGGTCAATGTGCCATCGGAGCACTCAACCATCTTCCAGGGCCACTTCATAAGAGAATGGCCCTGACACCTTAGCAACCACAGTTACCACCCACAGTGCCCCTTGACCATAATTCTGGGCACAAACCTGGTCACTGACTTGCAAAGTTTGTGGTAGTTTTGGTTATGCTGAGTCTGATGCAACTCGGTCTGGATGCAACTGATCTAACTTAGTGATCAAGCACCATCCCCATCTAAGTTCTGCTGGACTTCTGCTCGTGGAAGTGCAGGGGGTCATGCATTGGCAGAGTAAAACGTTGGCTAGCCTGTGCTGCCAGTCGCCAGTTATGATCCTCTATAATGATTCTTTGGTTGTTCAGACCATGTGTTCCACTTGGCCATTTGAGGCCAGGTGAAAGGGGGCTGAAGTGGTGTGCCTAATCAAGTTAGCCCTCAGAAAAGACGAATTCTGCAGTGGTAAACTGAGTCCTATTGTCTGAGGCTAGCATGTCAGGTAACCTGTGCGTGGCAAAGATCCTGCACAGTTCCTGGATGGTCCTGGGAATAGTCATAGTCGGGATGGGTGTAACCTCTAAACACTTAGAGTGACTATCCACCACAATGAGGAACAGCTGTCCCTGAAATGGTCCCGCAAAATCGATGTGGATTCTTTTTTTTTTAAAAAAAATCATTATTAATTATTTACAGTAAAATTGACAACAGAATAATACATAGGGAAAGGGACAAGGGGTTTAAAGACACAAACCATATAATCACATAGTACAAATCGTGAAAAACAAATAAAACAGACCAAGAGTTATATCTACTCTTCTATTAACAAAAAAATATATCATCCCAGCTAAACTTTCCAATACATAGAATATCCTTATCATTAGAAAAAGAAAAAAAAAACCCAAAAAACAAAACTACCATTGGTCATATCTTATCAACCTTGTAGGCCTAATAAATTACACAAATCAATTGAGTGGGCGATCTCATCACTTGTCTCCTAAATTGAGCCTTCTTTTAAGCCATACAAAACATTTGTTCCAACTTACATTATATAGTGATTCACGTTTATCTTTTAAAATGTACGTTAACCTGTCCATCTCGGCACAGCGGAGAATCTTGTTTATTATCAAATGATCAGGGGGTATATCTGGGTCCTTCCACAATTGGGCAAAGGCCATCCTCACCGCTGCTGAGACATGAACAAATATATACCAATCTCTTTTGTCAATATTGTCTGGTCTTATACCCAATAATTAGAAGTCTGGCTGCATAGGGAAGCTCACGCCGGTTACTTCCAACAGCCACTGTTGAATTTTTCTCCAATATCATCTGGCATATAAGCAGGTCCACCATTGGTGGAAGAAGGTACCCTTGGCCGAGCAACATTTCCAGCATCTGTCAGAAGATCCTGGAAACATTTTAGCGATTCTAACAGGGGGGAGATACCAACGGTAGATCATTTTATAGAAATTTTCCTTAAAGAAGGAGGATAGAGTCAGTTTCATGGTCTTATTCCATAAGTTCTGCCACATATCAAGCTGTATTGTCCTCCCAATATTTCTCCCCCAGGCAATCATCGTGTCTTTTACAATCTCTTCCTCCATGAAACTGGACAGCAGAAGCTTGTATAAAGATAAATTTCCTTTGACTACCCAAGAGGAGTTTATCGATTGATTGTAATTGAAGAGTGATACCATACTCTTGTTTGTCTCTGGAGGTTCTAGTTTGTATTTGGGCATAGGACCACCAATCTATGTTGCATCCTCTAATTTGAAGATCAGCTCTGGATCTAAGTTTCCCACCTGCATCCAACAAGTCACCATAGGTCCAATTTCTCTTTATGCTGTGTACAGTCGGGAGGGTCACCACTTCTAGCGGAGATACCCATTTGGGGACCTGTGTATACACTTGTTTTTTAACCACCTCCCAAATCCTTTGCAAATTTCCTCTAATGTAATGAGTGGTAAAATACTTAGATTGCTTATCCTTCTGTGGCCATAAAAAGGAATGCCAACCTCACTGCAAATCATACCCTTCAAGTGTCAAAATACATTTCCTTGAAAGGGTCACCCAATCTTTTATCCAAACAAAGGAAGAGGCTTGGTAATAAAGTTCCCACATAGGGAGCCCCAAGCCACCTTTTGTTTTATGCTCCTGCAACATCTTACTTTTTATACGAGGTTTTTTCCCTCGCCAGATAAATTTACCCAAAATTTGATCTAATTTCCTAAAAAAAAATTCCCCAATCTTGCAGGGGCCATTTGGAATAAAAAGATCCATTTCGGTAGGATATGAGCTTTTATCACGGCAATTCTACCCAAAAGCGAGATCTGTATATGCCGCCATCTATCCAAGTCTTTTGCTGTATCCACTAACAGTTTTGAATAATTAAGCTCTTTGATGGTGGAGCACTTGTTTGTCAACCAAACACCCAAATATTTAATTTTTTTAACACAATTAATCCCCATAATATTTTGGATCTGTTCCTTTTGAATATACAACAAAATTTTTGTTAGCATTTTAGTTTTATCCTTATTAATTTTTAATCCTGCTACCTCTCCATAGTAATCCAATTTTACAAGTAGTTTTGGCCCTGTAGTCGGAGGATCTTCTAATATAAAAACCAAATTGTCAGCAAATGCTTGAAGTTTATATTCCTCCCCTTTAACTTTTAAGCCTTTAATTTCCAAATCCTGTCTAATCATTTGAAGAAATGGTTCCAGAGTTAAGATAAAGAGCAGTGGTGAAAGAGGGCATCCTTGTCTAGTACCCTTACAAATCTGTATCTCCTCTGATATTAATCCGTTGAGCAGCAACCTTGCCAACTGCTTAGCATAGATAGCTTGAACTGCCTTTGTAAATTAAGAACCAAAGCCCATCACTTCCAATTGTTGTATTATAAAGTTCCAGTTGACTCTATCAAAGGCCTTTGGAGCATCCAGAAAGATCATTACCATAGATTTGTTTGGATGGGTCTCATAGTATTCTAAGGCATTCAATACTACTCTTAGGTTATCCCTCGGATGCCTATGGGGTAAAAAACCATTCTGGTCTTGGTGGATAAAACGGGACAAAAACACCTGAAGCCTCTCAGCTAAAATTGTCACAAAAATCTTATAGTCCACATTCAGGAGCGAGATTGGTCTATAGTTCTGAATCAAAGTTCTATTGGTATCAGGTTTTGGGATTAGGGAAATATAGGCCTCTGTCCAGGACCGGGGTATCTTGGATTCTATTAGGACCTCATTGAATAGGTCCTTCATTTGTAAATTAATTGAGTCAAAAATCTCTTTATAAAATTTACCAGGGATTCCATCCAGTCCTGGGGTCTTATCACCTGCCTGTTTCCTAACAGCTACTGCAATTTCCCCGCTGGTAATTTCTGCATTTAGAATTTCTTTACAAGAATCAGGGATTGCCTCAATCTGCAAATTCTGGAGATAGCTCCTGACCTTATCTCCCTGGTAAGTTTCCTGGCTATAGAGAGAGGAGTAAAACTCTTGCGCCACCTTTGCTTTTTGTTCTGTCGTACCAACCAAATTGCCTGTGGAATCTCTAAGCATTTCAATCTTCCTAGATTCTGTTTCTTTCCTTAATCTGTAAGGTAACCACTGGCCAGGTTTATTGGCATACTTGAATTGCGTTTGTCTACACTTCCAAATTTTATTCATCAAATCTTTTTGATCTAAAATAGATAAGTCATATCTAATCAGTTCTATTTTCTCTTTAGTCAAATTATTAGACGGATCTAAACATAGCTCTTCCTCAACTGTCTCCAGTTCGGCCAGTAACTTTATCCATTCTGCAGCTGTATATTTTATTACCAGTCCCCTGACAACAGCTTTGGCCGTGTCCCAAATATTTTGGAGAGATGTATCTTCTTTCTTATTTTTGGGGGAAAAAAGCCTAATTCTTTTTAAATCATGTTTATAAATCCCTCATCTTTCATTATCTCAGCCCTCATAGACCATCTCGTTCTTCTGGTGGACCCCTTCCATTCTTCTATCAAAGGATGGTGGTCTGCCCATATGTTTGTACCTATTTTGGCAAATTTTATCTCTTCTTTCAAATACGAAGTTGAACAGAACATATCAATCCTAGACCACAACCTGTGCCTGGGAGAGAAATACGTATAATGCTTTTGCATGGGATGGAGATCTTGCCACACATCTCTTAGCCCCATTTCTATTCTATCCCATGTTTTAGGGAATACCTTTCTGTGTCCTTTTTTGTATTTTGGAGATCCCACCCCTGAATCATAGTCAATTACTGTGTCTACGATCACATTAAAGTCCCCTACAATACATATATGCTCATAGTCTAATTCATTTATTTTCTTGTAAAGGTCTCTTAAAAAGCCTAATTGATTGACATTGGGGGCATATATATTAACCAACAGTACTATCTTTTGACCAATAAAAATCTCTAACATCAATATCGTACCTTCTATATCAGCATATATTTGACGTTTCACCAGACCTTTCCGATTGTAAACAACCACTCCCCCTTTTTTTTTGATCGGCCAAGGATACATGCAACTTCCCCAGTTTAGGATAGGTTAGGTTTTTAAGATGATCTTTCCTTATATGAACCTCTTGTAGACATATAATGTCATAGTTACGTATCTTTCTGGAGGTTAGCCCAAACCCTTTTCCTCTTAATAGGAGTATTCAGACCATTAATGTTGGCGGAAATCAGATGGAGCCCCTCATCCATACCTCTACTTATTTGTGTTCTTAAATTTCCGGGATCTGGTCTCAATTTGGGAATTCATTCCTCTATCTTCTCCAGAATGGGCTATTTCCTTATCTTGTCCAGTATACTCTTTGGTTGTTATTTCCTGGGTTACTTCCTCTTGGCTTTTACTTTCGTTAACACCCTCACTCTCTTGGTCACTAGAATTGATATAGGTCTCTGAAAAGTCTTGTGCTTCTTGTATAGTTTCCAGTCATAACCTCCGCTCTTGCCAAGTAAAGGCATTCGAGTAGGAGCCAACGATAGCATATCCCATGTTTCCTAAACAATGTTGTGAGAAAATCATATTTCCTCCAAATATCTCGTACCTGTTTCAGAAGTTGAGGCAGAACTGTCAATCGATTGCCTTTATAGATAAAAGCTTGATCTCTCGTTTTCCGAAATACTTCGTCCCTCAGTGTTGTCCTGGTAAATCGAACATGAATCTCTCTTGGGAGCTTATTACATCGAGCGTAGCTAGTATATACTCGAAAGACATCATCAATGTCTCTTGAGACGTCTCCATGATCCTTTCCAGTAATTCCTGCCACAATCTCTCCCATCAATACATCCAAATGCTCGTCTTTCTCCTCGGGGACATTCTGAAACCGTAAAAAATAACCAGAATGGTCCATTTCGAGGAAGATAATCTCTTCCTCGATTTTTTTATTGACCAAAGCATATTGAAGTTCAAGTCGGTCCATTTTGCAGGTCACCTTCTCAGTCTTCGTCTCAGTAGCTTGGATCCATTCCTCATGATTAAATAAGGTATTTTGGACTTCCTCAAATTTTGCATGAAACTGCTGTGTTTCATTAGTTAGCTTTTCAACCTTTTTATTTAGCTCTTCCAGAAACTTTGATGTTGACTCTTGATTCTTAATCAGCGTCTCTTGTATAGTTTGGAGCATATCCTGCGTATTCTGTGACAAGGTCGCAGGTTTACCAGGAGTACTCATATCCTCTGATAATCGTGGTGCCGTGGAAGTAGTAGCTGGAGATGGAATTAAGGAAGTCGTGAGTGCCTTCTTCTTCAAAGTAGTGGTCGTAGTAGCCATTTTGGATATTCCTAAAAGATCTTTCCAGTCAATCATACAGCACCAGGTGATTTTAAACAGTCTTACCACCTTCTAGCAAAAATTACTCTCTCTATAAAGTATCTAATTTGGAAATTATTACTACTCATTAACTCCTATTGAGTATCTAAATCCAAATAAATAATTGTTTGTCTAATTAATTAATTAATTAATTAATTAATCACAATTAAGTATCCACTCATCAATTAACTCGTAACCTTAATCGCTAAACATCTGAAAAATCAAGTATTTAACAATTACAATTAATTCTAAATAATAATATAAACAATAATTAAAAGGGGTGTAAAGACCCAAAATGGAGAAGAGTATAATGAAAAGTAATAAACACAGTGAAAAAGAAAGATAGAAATTAAAAAAAGGAAAAGGAGAAGTTGTAACTATAATATACTAGACGAAGTTCTCAACTCTGGTTGCTAGATGGCAGCAGACACCAGCTCCTCCAATTCTTCCTACACACAATGCGAACTCAAAATTGACAGCTCATGCAATGGCGTTCTACAGACCAGGAAACATTAAAGTCAAATCAAAAAGGAAGGAGGCACATAAAGTCCATGGAGAATCACTTTCCCAAACAGCAGAAGTTCCAGATCATCAAAGTCACCAATCTTAAGGTAGGATTGAAGTCCAATCGCAAAAAACCCTCTTAGTCCAAAGTTAGTATTATTCTTAAACTGCCACACAGTCTCTCTGCCACTTCACTCTGTGCGGGCTTCGGGGTTGGGAGATATTTATAAATTCCACTACCTTGTCGATGTGGCTTGAGTCAGGACATCGAATCTCAGCACAATTTTATGTTTCAGCTGGGATGGATGAAGCTTCCTCATGCAGTATAGCAGCAGCCTCTGGAGGCCATAGCAGGCATCCACTCACCACACCGGGAGGTTCTTCAGTGTCTTCGTGCAGATTGCACTTTTGGCACGAAGCTGGAAAACTCCCCTCCTTTCCGCTGAGCTTTCCCACTCAGCGGCAGCTTCAAAGAGGCTTCAAAGAAGCCACCAGGCACAGCGACTATGTTGAGGTAGCTACTGCTCCTTTCTCTCTTCCTCTTTCCCTGAGGCAGCTATTGCCAGAAGTCAAAACGATGTGGATTCTTGACCATGGGGTTTGCATGGTTTCTCAGTGGTGGACTGGGGCTTGAGGCATTTCTGGCCTGGACTTCTGGCAAGTGTAGCAACTGTGTACTTAGGTCTCAATATCTTTATCCAACCCCAGCCACCACAGGTAGCTTCTCGCAAGTGCCTTTATCAGGACTATTCCCGGATGTCCCTCGTGCAGAGACTCTAAAACCCTGGGCCTTAAGGAGCTTGTGACTATGACCCAACTTCCCCAAAGAATGCAGCCTTTATGAGCTGAAAGCTCATCTTTCCTCCCATAAAAACTTTGGAAGTTTGGTCCCGGACTGATGTCCGGCCATCCTGTTGTACACCCAGTTCAAAATACGGCTTAGCATTTTGTTGGAGGCTGTCTCAGCAGCCGTATCCCCAGCATGAAGGGGAGACTCCAGCAAATCCTGGATAGCCAGGTTGCGTGCAGCTAGAGTGGGGTCTGGCTCTGAGTGTGGCAGGGGCAGTCTGCTAATGCCACCTGCGTGGCCCATTTCCTTGCCCGGTTTGTGAATCAGGCTGTAACTATAAGCTGAAAGAAAGATAGACCACCTCAGGATCCATGGAGATAGAATCTGAGGTGTTTGTTCATGGTGAACAAACCCAGAAGTGGCTTGTGGTCCGTGAAATGACGGCTGTAAAAGTAGTCATGAAATTTCTTGATAGTTTAGTTTATAGTTTATAGTTTATTATATTTGTATACCGCCCTTCTCCCGAAGGACTCAGGGCAGTGAACAGGGCACATATAAAATACAAAGTACAAAAGTTAAAAGAGAATACAAAGTCCGAGCTAAAACAATAAATAATAATGTAAAAAACCACAATAAAAACCCCAACACATCCCCCATCAGGCCAGGCCAGCTTGTTCAAATAAATAGGTCTTCAGATCGCGTTGGAAGGAGCGAAGGTCATGCGCCGTCCGGAGCTCAACTGGCAACTGATTCCATAAGTCCGGGGCGCCCACAGAGAAGGCCCTCCCCCTGGGGGCCACCAGACGACATTCTATGACCGGTGGCACCCTGAGGAGGCCCTCTCTGTGGGAACGCACAGGGCGGAGGGAAGTTGACGCCGGCAGCAGGTGATCCCCGAGGTACTCCGGACCCATGCCATGTAGGGCCTTAAAAACCATTACCAAAACCTTGAATCTCACCCGGAAGACAACTGGTAGCCAATGCAGCTCGCAGAGCAGAGGTGTAACATGGGAGTATCGGGAGACTCCCAACACAACTCTCGCGGCTGCATTCTGTACCAGTTGGAGCCTCCGAGTGGTCCTCAAGGGAAGCCCCATGTAGAGAGCATTGCAGTAGTCCAAACGGCCACTATGGCCAATGCCTCCTTGTCTATTTGGGTGTAGTTGTGTTCCGCCAAAGACAGAGTCCTAGAATAATAAACGATGGGAGCCTGCCTCCCATCAGCCATTCAATGGCTCAACACGCCCCCTACCCTGTATGGGGATGCATCACAAGCAATGCTGTTAGGCAGCCTTTTATTAAAATGTATCAGTACTGGGTTAGACATCAGCAGTGATTTGACTGCCAAGAAGCTTTCCTCGTGGATTCTCATCCACTGCCACTGTGCCTTTTTGTCCAAGAGCCTGTGTAATGGCTCTGCCACTGTGGCCTTGTGTGGAAGGAAGGCATGATAAAAGTTGAGTAGCCCTAAGAATGCCTGAAGCTCCCCCTTCAACTTAGGACTGGGAGCCTGCTGAATTGCTTTAAGCTTTGATTCCGCCAGGTGAATGCCTGCAGCATCTATATGGAAACTGAGGAACTTGGTTGAATCTACCCCTATCTTGCATTTTTCCCTTTTCAGTTTCAGCTTCGTGGAAATGCTGAAGGACCCCTGGAATGTTTTTTAGCGTGTGCTCCATCACACTCTGGAAAAGCCCTGGGGCTACACTGACCTCAAATTGTAGGCGTCTTACCCTGAAAACTCTCCTGTGGGTGACTATGGTCTGAGCTTCTGCCATGGCATCTTCCACGGGCAATTTCTGGTAAGCTAGGACCAAATCCAATTTGGTGAATATGTGACCTCCCTGTAGTGATGCCACAATATGGCTGACTATAGGCACTGGATATGCATGCTGTTGAAGTGCTCTGTTTATAGTGCACTTGTAATCTGCGCATATGTTCACCTAACCATTGGCTTTAAGTGGTGTAACTATGGTTGTCTTCCACACGCTGCTATCTACTGGCTGCAACATGCCTTGTTGCACCTGCGTGTCCAGCTCTGCATCTATTTTTGGTTTTAGGGCAAAAGGCACTCTGCAAGTCTTGATCCTGATGGGGCTTATGGTTGGATCAAGGTGGAGGGCAATTGGAGGTCCCTTGTACTTGCCCAAGATAGGGCTGAAAACATCAGCAAATTCCTGGCAAACTGCCGACAAGTCTTCTGCATCCATTCTGTTAATGCCAGGCACATGGATGCCCAGGGCATCGAACCAGTCTAAGCTGATGAGGCTTGTGCAGTGGCCTTCGACTACCACAATGTTGAGAGGACCCTCAAACTCTTTGAATTGAACCTTGAGCATAGCTTCTCCCTTAACTGCTATGTGGGAATTTTGGAACACCATTAACAGCAGATTTGACGGCTTGAGTTTAACTCTTTGGCTGCTGCAGTTGCAAATGTTGTTAAAAGTTCTTTGATAAATTATGGACAGGGGTGACCCTGTGTCCAGTTCCATGTGTCAGGGAATTCGTTGAAGCTTGACTTTAAGCCTAAGCTTTTCTTTAAGGGGGCGATGGGCACCTGTTCTAAAAATGCTCCTTCTACTGGAGCAATAGCCAACTCTGTTCTGCCCCGGGGGCCCTATACCTTTCCTGGGGAATTCTTCTTGTTGAACATCCCTCTGGCAACCTTTACAGACAGCGGCAATGTGGCCTTGTTTGCCACATGCCCGGCTCATTGCTGTATGGAACCTGCACTCCAAACGTCTGTGAATGCCTCCACAGCCCGCATGTCAAGTGAAGAGAACTGCCTTCTTAGATGGCTGCTGCCCTTGTTCTGGCAGCTTCCTCAGCCGGTCAATCTCACTGTCCATGTCAGGGTCATTGGCTTGTTTAGATTCCTCATGGTGGATGGTTTCTGGGCTGGGAGTGTTCTTGGAGAGCCATAAGGCTTTGACGGCTCCCCTGGCACCTTCTTTGGCCATTATCTCTTTCAGGGCATCCTGGAACATCAGGGTTTCCTTCACAAACAGCTTCTGCTAAAGGTCCCTGTTCCTCAACCTGCATACTAAATGGTCTCTCAGTCTTTCTTCGAGCTCTGTGAAATTGCAGAGCCAGGATGCCTGTCATAGTACGGCTATAAATTGGGCAGCAGACTCTTCTGGTTGCTGCTCCCTTTGCTTGAATGCGTGTCTCCACACAGTTATGGAGAGCTTCAGCTCAAAATGTTCCTTAAGCTTTTTCTTGAGCTCGGAGTAGGTGACCGACTCTAGTGTAGTGAGTAGGTTTTCAGCTATATTGAACATTGCCTGGCCACACACGGACAGTAGCATTGCAGCCTTTAAGCCATCTTTGCTAACTTGGTTAGCCCACAGATAATTCTTGATGTGCAAAACATATGAACTCCACCTCTCGGGATGCAACACATCTAACAGACAATTCTGAGCATTGCAGGGTAGACTGTATTGCAGTGTAGGATACCTTCCATGTATCATCATCCATCAATGTGTCCTGCACAGACACAAAAGCATAAAAAGAAGAAAAAAACAACTCCACAAAAAAATAAACAAACTGAATGAGATATTCTGAGTTACTGACAGTTTTATATTAAACTTTAGTATTGCTTTCAATATAGTTAGTCAAATTCCAATTTAACCAGATTCCAATCAGATGGAAACAAACTTCCATCAAGTAGGTTAAAACTTACAAATCTAAGCAAAACAACACAGAGTAATTTCTTTTAAAACTCAAAGATTTCAAAAAGAATTGTCCAACAAGTACTGTCTCCTCTTTCCAGAAAAAAAAACCAAAAACTGCAAGCTGAAACTGCAAGAGTGGGTATTAAATTTCACATCCACCCCCCCCCCTTTCTCAGACCAGAATTCTAAGCAGAGAGAGAAAAACAGTTAAAACGACCAGCCCCCCCTTCTTCTGTGTCTCTCTCTCTCTCATTCTTAAAGTAACACAGCAGGGAGGGGGGAGAAAGAGACTAGAGGGGGAAAAGAAAAGGTAAAAGGAATTTTACAAAAATCTCACTACTAAAAAAATAGCTTACTCTCCTTCACATGCATTTACCATAAATTCACTCACAGATCCCCCATAAAACTCTTCACATGCAAACACTTACAACAATAAAATCAGTAATTTACTGTTCCTTTCACAGCCTGGGATGGAGGTGGGGTTGGTAGGGTTTTGAGGGCTAACACACACACATTTAAACATCAGCAAATTAACTCATTCACGTCCATTCCAACTGCCAGCATAAACAATTTCACATACAAAAATTTCATTTCATACTTTCTCCAGGCAAGCCAATCACTATTATTATAATTTCAGGGAGCTGTTCACAAGCCAATGAGCTCCTTGTTCCAAATCTCTTTTTGTTTGTTTGTTTGTTTTTAAATAAGGCTTTTTTGTTTATTGTTATAAGAGGGGGTTTTAACCCTCTTCCAAGTCTTGGAATAACACAGAACAACATAGACAGACATATATACACAAATACTAGTAAAACAACATTCATTTAGACATATAGCTTGTCCTGCAAGAAGAGAGAAAAATCAGGAGGTGATTCCAACCAAACATGGTTTTATAGGTCCCTTTAACCATCTTCCATTTTTCTCACCATTCCAAGTCCAAGCTTAATGTTCCAAATGTACAAATATAAGTATATAACAAAATGAAACACACATCAATTTGGAGTTTGAGGCCAAAACAGACCTCCTCCTTTAATTAAAAGGAGAGGATTTTTTATGGTTACTTACAATTTATCCCACCAACTTCAAAAGACAGTGGGGAAAGACTAAAAGGAATATTGAACCTGGGGTCTTTTGTAGGTGTGATGTGGGAGGTGTCCTCACCTCCGACAAAAAGAATCAAATAGTCCAAAGAGCCAGATTAAAAGAAAAAGACAGAAAAAAACTTGCTTTTGGTTTCAACCTCTGATAGAAAGGGCTGCAAGATGCTGCAGACATGCCCCCCCTGGATTTTGACATTCCCTTTTAAAATGACTGGGTTTTCCACAGTTATAACACTTTCCTTGAGGCTTGCTGCCTTGCGATAAAGCGGCTGCCAATAAATTGGTTTGATAAAAAGCTGTTCCTATATCCTGTAATCTGTTAACAAAATCAGGATATGGCTCAGTAGCCTTCTGCCTGATGTTAGAGAAGGCTTGATGAGGTTTGCCAGAAACAGGCACTTTTCCAATTGCTCGATAGGCGCATTCAGAAGAAACTTGTAAAGTGGCAGCTGGTAATACAACCTGAGCATCAACTGGAGCAAAGGGACCAGACCAGTCAGCAATTTCTTCTACATCACCCCCCCTTTTGCTAATTGTTCCTCTAAAATTTGCCTCATGGGGGTATACAATGGCCGTGAAGAAGCAGAAGAATTAACCTCTTCATGAGGAGCTGAAGGTTCAATTAAAATGATTTAGGGAGAAAAAAAATTATTTTATCATAATCAGGTGGAGGTTTTGTGGTCAACTGCTGTCCTGCCAAAGCATCAGAGCCAAATTTTTCCACTGCTTGACGGCATTGAAACCATAGATGTAATATCTGAACTGGAGCCCAGGGTTCAAGATGTAAAGTATGCCCTATCTTTACCCAGTCCTGTAAACGGAGCGTCCCACACTCCAGATACCAAGGACAATGTTTCCCTATCTCTCCAATGAGCTTCCTTATCTCTGCCTCAGGCACTGTAAGCCCTGACTTTTGTAGCAGGAATTGAAGTTTCTCTACATGCTGCTGCTGTTGGTGAGATAGATTGCGACCCATAATTACCTCTGAGGGGTCCCATAGGATGAAGGTGCACCTTGGGGTCTATTCCAGATGAAGGTAAGTATGTTGGGAGTTGCTCCACCGGAGGGAGGTCCCTGTTGATTTGTTGCCCCATGTTGGGTGCCAAAATATGGGATTCAGAGACCAGTCATCGCAGGGTGTCCCAAAATGTCTGTCTGCCTATGCAGAGTTTATTGTATTTATACAGTTTTAACAAGCAGGAAAGAGTGCACAGCAAAAGCATTGTTTATTGGTATACTCCCTTGTCAGTCTTTAAGAACATCCCAGCCAGGGTAGAGTCTCACATATCTTGATGGTTCCTGGCAGTCCTTGGCGGTGCTAATTGGAGTGAGCTCATAGACATGTGGTAAACAAGATACTAAGGCAGGCAGTTTGCTGCACACGGTCCCTTCATATCCTTGACCTCCATCTCTACAGGACACAATTGGAACTAAATTTAATTCATTCAAATCAAGCCTGAGTATCTTCTCACTGAAGTAACTGGAATAAGTTGGTGTGATTTAACTCCCATTGATTTTGGTTTCACTCTCAACTACTTACTGCACAGTTTTTTTAATCAACAACAAATTTATTGATTAGCCCTTGGGCCATATCAAAATACAAAGTTCCAGCAGCAAACCATCACCAAAACTAGATAAAAGCAATCCAAAATGGAATTTGATAAAATACAATTTAAAATGGAATTAAAATACAATTTAAGTTAAAATAGTAATAAAATACAAATTTAAGATATAGATAAAATATGGTAACATTATATTTCGGAGTCACCCTTACAATCTACCCCAATCAGTCCCACATATGCAGATCTTAACTGGATCATTTTGTTCAAATACTGTGCTACGTTGAATGTTATTTTCAAGTTCTGGCTGGACATAAGGTAAGTTATTTTGATATGGGGATCCCAATGGGTCATTTGTTTGGTATATAGACCAAGATACCTGTCTCTCACCCTCTTATACAGACAACAGTCAAATAGGATGTGAGCCAGGTCCTCTACCTCTGCCGCTCCGCAAATGCAGAGACGCTCATTGTACGGTATAGCATGAAATCTCCCATATATGACCATTGTATCAAGCTGTTCGAATCTCGCTCTTGTAAATATCTCCCTAAGATGTTTTGGGAGTTGTAACTTCAAATAACTGTCCACTTGAAAAGTACATTTGTATTTACTCAGCCATTTCAAGTTACCCACCTTACTAAGGTACTGCACAGTTGAATTCACTGGTTTGATGGTTAATCTACCGGTATTTCCATTCTAGCACATTGATTTCTATAAGAGAGTGAAACAAACATTATTTTTTGCCACTAAAAACTAAAAGAACTTTAAAATCTTTAATTTGTCCTGAACTATGTATGCATTGATGCATCTGTTCATTGTGCAGATTTCCAGACTAATCAGCACAGTTATAATCCTGTAAATCCAACATTTTTTCTATGATTCACAAAGTGTAGATTTCCTCTGTATATATCACTACACAGTTTTCCCCTACAGTAATTCAGCATAGACCACAATTGGTATGGTGTACTAAATAGCATTTTACAAAAAACAAAATGATTAGATTTTATTATTATGTGGATAATACAAATAACAGGGAGAAAGCCTTTCTTATGTGTAGCTCTTTAGAAGAGTCACTCAATGTGTAATTTATTTATGATCAGTATTAAGGAGATAAATCCAGCTGAACAAGCTTTAGCAAAGAATAACACTTTCCCAAAAACTTTGGTTTCATTTGAATTTCAACCTGTTCAATACACTTTGTATACTTTATGCATTTTTGTCATAATTCCAGTGAATTTCTTTGAAGGTGCTCACTGCTGTGTTTGATTATTCTTGTATTTGCAGACATTGTTTCCATTTTTGTAAGCCTTATTTTGGTTCTGGATAAACCGCTGTTGTTCCAGTTTGATGAAATATGCCAAAAATTCAACCTTTGAAATATTTCCACATGCAGAATTAACATTTGGGACAATCATGATATCAGGTCAAAAACAGACAAAAAGTCAAAATTATAGGAGAATGACAAAGGACAGAAATATTTGATTCATTTTTATTTGTAATATTTATATGGATATCCATCTACAGACAAGTGACTCTGGATACAAGCAACAAAGCTAAAAACAATGTATAGATAATCCCTGAGTTGCGAGCATTCCCTTAGCGAACGTTTGAAGTTATGCAATAACTAGTTAGTGGTGGGATTCAAATATGTGAACAACCAGTTCTCTGTGTGGATGCTGCTTCCAGAAGTTCATTCTGGGCCTGGGCAACAAAAAATTAGCTACCGGTTCTGCACTAGGCCTTCAATACTCACCCTGCAAAGATTGAGATCCTTTGCTTTCTTGGCTGCTCCAGGCCTTTGGTGCATTCACAGAGAATGGAGGCCTAAAGTAAAGCAAGATCATGTGAGATCAATGGCGTGAGATCTCATGCTACTGATCTCATGTGATCTCATGGTAATTTAGGCCTCTGGAAAAGGCCTTCGACACCCAGATCCAGCCTCCAGAGGCACACAGAAGCACCCCCCAGCCTCAGATCTGGATGATAGCAGGAACTGCGGCAGAGAGGAGACAGACCCTTTCAAGGTGAGTCCAGCACAGCATGAAGGGAGGGAGAAGCATGAAGTAGCTTAGTGGATCGGGGAGTCCTTGGGGGCCTGTTCCATCACTAGGCCCTCCATGGCCTTCCCCACCCTGAGATACCTCATGTTCACTTAACGAGCCACATGCATTTTAACAAGCAGGGAGTGATCTCATTCAAGGTATGAGATTCACTCCTGTGAGTTTTCAAGTTACAAATGGAATGGGCAGGCTCCATTACATTTGTGACTCGAGGACTACCTGTATATAAACAAGCTTTATTTTTTAAAAAAATGTTTTAATGATTTTTAAGAATTACAATCTTTAGTGCTTAGTAAACAACAACTTCTTCAGTATAAATTTGTATATTCCTTAAGCAACTCCCAGTTTCCTTCTCCCTCAATTTCTCTTTTCATTCCCTGTCTCCCAAGTTGTGACATTTCCCCTAACAGCTCTATATTCCATTTTAAAACAAATTCTTCCTTGCCATCAGATGTATTTTGGATAAGGGGTAGAGGGTCTTTTGTATTTCCATTGTTATGGCTAAGTGTTGCAGCATTTTGTTTGTATATGGTCATTTATATTTCCCTTCTTTTATCTCTTCAGTCTCCAAATCCATTTCCTCTGCTTCGACTTCTGATTTCTGGTTTATTTTTTCATACTTTGTAGTTGTTGTCTGAGAACATTCTAGTTCTAGATTTAATTTGGAGATATGCTCATTTATATTATCTAAATTTTTTTAGTCTCATTATGGTTTCTTTTGATGTCTTCTTTGTATACAACAATTGTTCAAAATGTTCAATGTCCCTGAAAATAGCTCAAAAATCTCTCCCAGCCGGGCTTAGTCCAAAGTCATTTTTTTCTTTCTCTCCCACTAGTTCTTGAGATTAATAGTCCAAGCTCAGTAGGTATTTATAATCCAAGAAGGTCAGGGTGATAAATATGCCAAAATATTTTCCTTTATTGCCAGCTGTTCTCCAAAGCTAGGAGTCACCAAGCAGCCAGAAAACAAGTTATAGGGCTGTACACAAGTCCACCACTAGATGTCATTCAAAGACCATTTTGCACTCATAAGGCAAAGGATTTATTTCTTATATTTCACCTCAGTTCTTATCTCAGTTCTCAAATTTATCAAAACTGTAGCCTTATGTTACTTCCACTTCAGTATTGTATGTTTTTGTCCCCCATAAAATTAAAATGCCGCTTCCATTCACATTCAGAGGGTTTTAGCTTCTTGGGAGCCTTCCCCAGGAAATTCAGTTGTAAAATAGTAAAGAAAGGATCAACATTCTCACCCAGTCCCAAACATGCTGTTTACAATGTGTTAATTGGTGCTTTTTCTTCTTCGGTTGTCAGGAGCTAATGGCTGGCCATAGGAATGTAGCCAGTCTTTTCTCTGCTGGTTTGGAGGGCTTTCCTTGGATCAAATGGAAATACTGCCATCTCTCTATGATCAACAAGGCACCCCTCCTCTTCATCGCCTCTTCAGGGTGACTTTAGGCCCTTTTTAGGAGCCCCAGCAAGGGAAAATTGGGCACAGAAGGCAGAGCCCTGCCATCCTGCATCTGTTTCGCCATGACGCAAAGCCGGAACTGCATAAACAAGCTTTAATGTTGTTACTGAAAACTTTAAAATTATCAAAGGTGCAAAGCTAAAAAAATAACAAAATTGGGCAATGAGCAGGTGTTTTTACATTGGAATAATTTTACTAAATACACAAAATATTTATTGTCAACTTACTACAAAAAGGTATTAATTATTTTCTCTAGCATTCAATACATTATAATTCATTTCAGCTATAAAGGAGCACTTATAATTTCCAGAAGCACTTTTAGGAATGTTGTTGGGTTCTTCCAATGAAGTCTTAAACCAAAATAAATGCTTTTTTCTTCACATTGAAAAGAGTCTTCCTATTTCCCACAAGCAATGCATACCTTCTGTTTCAATACAGTACTCTTTGTATCCCAAAAGTGCTTTTTCAAAAGGCAACTGGATTTTTGAAAAAGCACGTTTGGGACAACCAAAATGATGACTGAAATATCCATAGACATTTATTCTTCATATGATTTTTCTCTTCTTCATTTTTGATTTCAGAAACCTCCAGTTCCTTTCCTCCAAGCCTGTGCCAAATCCTAATTGATGTTGGGAAAACATCACAGTGGTATATTTGGTATGGTGGTATAACAATATACATTTAAAATTTGCAGTAGGTCATGACAGCCCAAAGCATTAAATCAATAATGTCTGTAAATGAACAATAGAACAATAGGAATGAGGCAACATTAAAAAATGATGCTCAAACAGCACTGAACAGAAAAGCCTTGAATAGCTCTAAGCATTAGAATGTGGACTTATATTTTGGGCAGTAATTTGTTCAGCCATAAGAGATGTGCTTTTCTGGAAGTCTATATTGTTTCAAAACTGGGAAATAGCTTGCTAGTTTTATTTCAACAGTGAAGGAATAAAAGTTTCAGTTTGATTATTTTTCAGAATAGAATAGAATAGAATAGAATAGAATAGAATAGAATAGAATAGAATAGAATAGAATAGAATAGAATAGAATAGAATAGAATAGAATAGAATAGAATAGAATAGAATAGAATAGAATAGAATAGAATATATATTGGCCAAGTGTGATACAACACTCAGTGATAGTCATAGGATACTAAATAAAATCAATCAACATAAATCATAAGATACAGACTATAAAGTGATAGTTATAGGATGTTAAAGGAATAGGTAATAGGAAAGATGAGAAGAATTATAGTAATACAGCTCTACTACAAGATTTGACATCCTAGGGCATAAGACAGTCTTGTGGGAATTAGTTATTTGCAGAGTGATGGTATGGAGGAAAAAAGTAAATCCTTTTCTCTTTCTCTGTTTATAGTTTCCTCTGTTTACTGTATCTACTTGGGCAGAGAAATCCTCCTGTGCTTCTCCCCACTCAATTCTATTTGATGAAAATAAGTTTGACATCAGCGGGGGATGACAAAAAAGTCAGCATGGTTGCTTCAACCATTTAGTCAAAGTGATTATTATTTTTTATATTTGTCACATACACAGCAGGCCTAAATATGGGACCCGGCTTTGTGGATTGTGAAGATGGCAGAACTTGTTGAAAAGGCCAAATTGACTTGTCTGATTAGGAAAGGAACAATAACTACGTTTATACAAGACTGGAAACCCTTTATGGACTTTTTGTTGAAAATGGGTTGTTAATGGAAAGAAGGAAAGCATTATATATATAATTTTGGAGGCTGGAAATGGTAATAATTACATCTGAAAATGCTTTAAAGAAGATTGAAAGTTGCTTCTTTAGATATTTTTTCTTCTCTTTCATTTTTATAGTAATTTTACTAAAAGTTAGAATTACAATAATAAAAATACAAACTGAAAAATAAAAAATAGAAAGAAAAATGGATTGTGTAGAAAAAAAGAAAAATAGAAAATAAAATAAAAATTAAAATATAGTAAAGAAAAGAAATATATATAGAAATGACTTTCCCTTCATCAGAAGTAAAAATAATAATTTATCATCTAATTTTAAAATACAACAAATGGTCTCTTCTTCCAATATCCCATCTCTTATGTATAAATAAATCCTTATTTATCCTGATGTCAGCAAATGTCCAGTAAGGGTTATCAGAGATTTTTACATTTACATATTTGCTTGTGTGGCAAGCAGAGGGATATGTGAATGTCTAGTTTTTTCAATGTGAAATTATTTCTTCAGAAGATTGTAGCCCCCTTGCCAATAAAAAAGAAAAACATCAGGCACGAAGATATTCCACTAATTATCACTGTCATTTTTAAATATCACCCTTGAAAAATTGTTGGGGAATTCTTCCTTCTACTGGAGAAATTAATAGAAAATTTCCACCCAAATCCTCTGCCAAGAATATATTTGATGGAGAATTTTGAAAGGCCATTTATGTCTAGCATCTACATTGCTAAAAGAAAGTCTTTATTACATTATTCATATAAAAGTAACTCCCTTCTAGCACTGAAGATGTTGGGTAATGAAATGTCACCAAGAAAGCAACCAAGCTCAAAGTGCACAAATGACCTCCACAGGCAGGATTCCTTTGTTAATAAAAGAAGTGAACCTTAGGAATATCTTTATTTTTCATGTTGATTTTTTGTAATGCAGATTTATCCAATCTGATCAAAACAACTTCTGGTTTGTATTTATAGATCTAATCAGCAAAATGCTCTCTGTTCAGGTATTCACATCACTGCCTCAGAACTGATTGTATACAATAATCAGTATTGATGTCCAGGCTACAGTCTTATAATGGAATAAATGCAGATTCTATTTCAGACAGCAATAACACTTAGACTTATATACCACTTCATAGTGCTTTACAGCCCTCTCTAAGCAGTTTACAGAGTCAGCATATTGCCCCCAACAATCTGAGTCTTCATTTTACTGATCTCAGAAGGATGAAAGGCTGAGACAACCTTGAGACAGTCAGGATCGATAGTCGACAATATGTATTTTAACCATTGCACCACCATGGCTCTTCAAATTATAGATATATCATTTGGTTTAAAAAAAGATGGGATAAATCAGAATTACGATATCACTGTAGTATTCACACAGTTTTATATTTTGTAGCTTCTTTAATTACCCTGTAATGTGTTGAAATAGTTTTCAGTCCTTCTTATAATATTCTGTGTAACTGTCTTTCCTCCCCTTACACACACACATGACTTTTCACAACTGTTATCCTTTTGTTCCTTACAACAGTCTGAAGCATTTGTCATGATCTAACTTCTGTTCAAGCACGGTAGTCATCTAGATAGCACTGAAATTATGACTGATGCGTAAGGGAAGATAAATTAACATCTAAAAGAGAGGGAAATGAGGATCGCTGCAAAACCATATGGGGTAATTAAATCAAAACAACTAGGGGAATGTGATGAATTCTAGGAGGTATCCATTAAACCTCTATGGTAAAAACTGATGATAAATGACTTGAAGGCCAGTGACAGAGAATAATGTGCCTCTTTGTTTTAGTAACAATTTATTTTATTTAACAATTTATTTTATGTGAGTTAGTTGGTGGCTATTGACCACTGTTGCCTTTTTGGTTCTCTTAATCACACATGAAGACAGATAGCTTCCATTTACTTTGGTATCACAATAATTGATTCACTCAGAAAAATGGTCTCCACCATGTCATTCTGAATCTCTTTTCTCCAAGTTCCTGTGACACATCCTGGAACTATAATGATTCACACTGTGTGGGTTTTAACTTCTCAATAAACTTTCTGCTGCCCAACAACATTTGTATCTGCAACAAAAAATATCTCTGTCCTGACTAAGGGATTCTTCAAATACAATATTCCAAATAGCTACTTTGGCTACAAGACCACCAAAAAGTGGGTCTCTTGAGCAGTTTATTAAATACACTTTGCTACCATAGATTGTAAGCTATGAAGCTACTCCATGAGAATCAATATTGGGCTTGTATCTTATGTGACCCCAGGGACGCGGTGGCTCAGTGGGTTAGGACGCTGAGCTTGTCGATCAGAAGGTCGGCAGTTTGGCGGGTCGAATCCCGAGTGCTGCGTAACAGAGTGAGCGCCTGTTACTCGTCCCAGCGTCTGCCCACCTAGCAGTTCGAAAGCATGTAAAAATGCAAGTAGAAAAATAGGGACCACTACGGTGGGAAGGTAACAGCGTTCCGTGCGCCTTTGGCGTCTAGTCATGCCGGCCACATGACCACGGAGACGTCCTCGGACAAACGCTGGCTCTTCGGCTATGAAACGGAGATGAGCACCGGCCCCTAGAGTCGGAAACGACTAGCACGCATGTGCGGGGGAACCTTTACCTTTACCTTATCTTATGTGAGCTTAATATCGTAGGCTGGGAATTCCTTTTTATAGAAGGAACATCTTTTGATACATTATTGGAAAGTCAGCCACAATTTAAACTGCAATTTCTAGTAGATGAGTTTTATCTACAAGTTGAGACTGCTACTCTATCACATAATATCAAAATAACCTTTCTTTTTCCATTGTTTGCATGAAGAAACAGTCCAAAAAGTCAAAATATCAGCATAAACTTCTGCCCATTGTCTCAACAAACATTAAAAATTGGGGCTTTGATCACTTGATTAAAGCCACCATCTTGACTTTTTTTAACCCTCTTCCTTTGGATACCCTTAGGTATATCAGTGCAAATACTGCCTGATTTCTTCCTTCTAATATTCAGTTCCCTTCTCTACATCATTTAAGATATGGTCTGATTAGAGCTTCCTGAGATGTTTTCTTATTACCTTCTATTAAACCATTGATTCATATCTTGATAACGGATTGCTCTATCCTCTGTTGTCCTTTCTGTAAGCCCACCAAACTCTTCCTTAAAGTAAATGCTAACACTGTCCTCTTTGGAGCAGCACTAAAAGAAAATTCTTGGCAGTTAACAATAACCAAGAATGATTTTTTCCCCTATAGTTGAGGAAAAGGGAAACCTAAAATGATATCTCCAATGAAAAAACAAATTCCTCCACCTCCCAATGAGCCTCCATCTTGCCTTTCTACATATCAAGTTCCAAATGACAGAAATTACAAAAAAAAGAAATTATTATCTGAGAAATATTGAGAAGTGCATCTGAGAGGGCATGGTACTGTTTCTGTTATCTTAGGAGAGAACAATTTATAGACCGCATTCTTCTTCAACATCACTCCAAAGACTGCCAAAATTCATTGGCAAAATTTAAATTATGGCAGCACAGTTGTTAATGCCTTGGAAACAACAAAATACAATGGATACAGGGTTATAGCTTTATACAGACATTGCATATCTATTTTGGACTTTGAAAACTCTTCCAAAATCATCCAATGATGTCACCAGATCATTGCCATTCCTTCTGTGATCTCTTCTCTTCCTCAGATCTCTCCACCTATTGTTGACTGGCACTTTTGGCAGCCAAAACCAAAATGGCCAGTGGTCAAGAAAATAGAAATTATGGCCCAAACATCTGGGAAGATCTAAGGAAAGGATGCTATACACCAAGTAGTGTATGTCCTCAGAGTCACAAAAGAAATTCTTCCAGAAGGAGGTTAGATGCCAAGACTGAACAAATAATCAAAGTTCCCAAATTTAAGCTGCTATTCCATCAAAAAGCTAGCATTAAATACATTAAATCATAGGGACTGTATGGAACAAAAAGTTATAATATTTATATTGCAGTGCTTTATTTGCACAGAGGAAATGTCACTGGAAATATTGGGACTTTTGTCTGAAAAAAATACTGAAAAGTCTTGTTATCTAAATGGAAAGTTGTGCAAAAGGGATTTAAAGGGATTTTATGAAGCAAATAAACAAGGAAGAGGAAATGATGTGACCATGATTTGTTTGTTTTTCTTTTCACCTTTCAGGGTATTCTTGCAGAAAGCTCTGACAAGCAAATATCTCTTGGATTAGAGACATATGAATTGTAGCTGTTTTGACAGCAAGTTGCTTGAAGCCAATAAAAATATTTGAGCTGTGGCTGTCAGAATTATATGGGACTTCTTCACCCTTCACCCATCCCTTTCTCTCTTTTTATGTCATGTATCTATCATTTTATTTTCTCTAAGAACACCTTTAGGTGATTACCACCAAACTGGATCAAATCTGAAACCCCCCCCCCAAAAAAAGAAGTGTTTTTTTACATTATTATAGTATCCTCTGTATGAAGAGGTAGAATATCAATACATTAAAAAGAAGAAAAGAAGAAAGAAAGAAAGAAAGAAAGAAAGAAAGAAAGAAAGAAAGAAAGAGAGAGAGAGAGAGAGAGAGAGAGAAAGAAAGAAAGAAAGAAAGAAAGAAAGAAAGAAAGAAAGAAAGAAAGAAAGAAAGAAAGAAAGAAAGAAAGAGGGAGGGAGGGAGGGAGGGAGGACAGATTATTGATCTACCATTCCCAATATGTTACCCTCTGGTGTTTGGGGCTGCGAATCCAAGAATTTTCACCCAGTTGGGGTTTCAGTGCCAATTATTCTGGAGGGCACCAAGTTAGTGAAAGCTGAAATAAATTCTACAGACCTTGTTCCCGATAAAATATAAAGTTTAGCAATCCTTTATTCAATTTTTTCTAAAAAAGAAAAAAGAAAAGAAAAGCAAGCTCAGCTCATTGCAATCAGCTATCAGTGTGTTTCTTAATTTTGTTGCTTTTCTTTTGCTTTTCACATAGATTAACACCAGTTAAGCTTTTGACAATTGATGTACAATGAGTCCATTTTCCCTTCCTTGATTGGTTCCCTATGGTGAGAAAAAGGAAAGAATAAATGATGCGAAAAGGAGGGACCATTATAGGTAGAAGAGATTATGGTGTATTTATGTCTTTGACTCTCATTCTGGTGTCATATCATTCAAAGACCTATTTCCAGATTAGACTGGGAGAAACAATTGCTGAGAGGAGGAGATCTGGCTTGACAGTCTGTTCAATCAGAAAATAAATGACTGGAAACTTGGAGGGAGACAGCTTCACTGCAGCAGAAGGAATAGGTGGATAGAAAAGGCCTTGTTTTTAGTGAAGCACCAAAATGTTTAAGATTTTACAGTCTATTACCACTGCTTTGCAGACATGGATTATAATACAGGTGAGCAGAGCTCAGTGTTACAGATCAACATATTCCTATTGCTTTTTCAAGCTGGCAAGTTATATATTGTGCCAGTGAAGCTGTTCATTTCACAAAATGGTCCCAGTACTTAAGATTGCAAACTCACCAAAATTATGGAGCCCTTGGTGCTCTCTGAGCTTAGTTGTTTGCTTGCAGACATTTCACTAGCTGATGAGATAATAAAATCAGTGCTAGTGCAAGAATTTGGTTGCCTTATGAAAAATGTCATTTCTACTGAAGAGTGTTGTAGAGAAAGTCACGTGGACAATAATAAAACAAGCTTTCACAATCCATGTGAGTGAATTATTTATGGAAATCTACTTTCACATTAAATTTAGCAATTCAGAATTAGTATTCACATAAATCAATCTCATTCTAGCCATAATATCATAATGTTTGAAATGTTTTCAGGGATGTGCCACACACAACTGTCTCCAATCCTGCTATCTGGAATGAAGAAGCCAGAATCAGAAAATAAACAGAAGGCAAACACAGAACAAACCAAATGAAAAGGCTGAAGAGCGAGATCAAAGCAGAAATTGTAGCACTAAGCTATAGCCCTTTCCTTCATCTTGAAAACAATGATTAGATAACTGTAGAGAATAAAGGTGGAATCTTCACAAAATAGCTTTCATAATATCTAGCGTTTGCATTACTTGTATTATTTATTGTACAAATGCTTTTAGAACAGCATGCTTCCTTTTCAGCTAAAAATATCTATCTATATATATTGATATAACAGAATAACAGAGTTGGAAGGGACCTTGGAGATCCAATGCCCTGCTCTGACAGGAAACCTTATACCATTTCAGACAAATGGCTGTCCAGTCTCTTCTTAAAATCCTCCAGTGTTGGAGCATTCACAGCTTCTGGAGGCAGGTTGTTCCACTGATTAATTGTTCTAACTGTCAGGAAATTTCTCCTTAGTTCTAGTTTGCTTCTCTGCTTGATTAGTTTCCCTCCATTGTTTCTTCTCCTGCCTTCTGATGCTTGATCTTCTCATCTTTGTGGTAGCCCTCAAATAGTGGAATGTTGCTATCATATCACCGCTAGTCCTTCTTTTCACTAGACCACGGGTTGGCAACCTGCGGCTCCGGAGCCACATGCAGCTCTTTCAGCCGTCTCCTGCGGCTCCCAGTCCTCCTCTGCTGCCATGTGCAGTCCAGAAAAAATAAAGTGGGACTAAAATAGTTCAACCAATCAATTCAATCTTCTTGTGGAAAAAAAAAACTTGTGAAGTTTGAATTGATTGGTTGAAGTTCTTTGGTTTGTGGGACTGCCCACAAACCTCTTTTCTTCTTCAGACTGCACATGGTGGCAATGGAGGAAGAGACGGGAGGACTGCTGGAAAGGTGAGTGGGTCGGTCAGATGGGGCGTGTGGGGGTGGTGATGGTGGTGGTGTTTCTGAGCAGCACATGGAGTCTCAGGCGCTGCCAGACCCCCTCCTTCTTTCCCCACTTTTCTCTTTCTCTTTCTCTCTCTCTCTCTTTCTTTCTCTCTCTCTCTCTCTCTCTCTCTCTCTCTCTCTCTGTGTGTGTGTGTGTGTGAGAGAGAGGGACCAAGTCCGTTGATTTACCAGCGAGCTACCACTGCCTCATCTCCTGCCCTTGCTGCCTCTCCTGTGGAGACACGTTTGCGTCTCTCCGTGTCTCTCTCGGCCACTCAAAGCCATCCTGAAGCACTTTCAATTGGCCCCAACTGCCAAGCGTCCCCATGAAAGTCAATGGAGGTCCGCAGCGCCTCGAAAGGCCAGCTGTGGCACCTCCAAGTCTGTTTTACCAGCGAGCCACTGCCTCCTGCAGCTCCGCACCACCTTCTTTCACTCTGAACTGCGGCCCGCAAGGATTCCTCTCCCCACAGCTGCCACGCTGGTTTGTCCCTCACCCTGTTGGTGCTGCGAGCCGCGGGGATTCCTCACCCTGGTGGCGTCACTGGCCCGCCTCTGCTGGCTTCTCTGTGCTCCAGCTGTGCCAACAATGTCAGAACCGCGCTGAGCCTCTTGTTGACTCTGGCGGCATCCCGGAGGTGGCCCGGCCTTGGCCGATGGGCCGCGGTCCACACGGTCTGCTCATCAGGCTGCCCAACTTCCTGGCAGCAAATCCTGCAAGGAAGGTCTGCTAGGGAGGCGGAGGTCCGGTGTTGTTTTCCCCCCTTCTGTGTGTGTGTGTGTGTGTGTGTGTGTGTGTGTGTGTGTGTGTGTCTGTCAGACCCGCAGGAACAGCTGGAAGAGGCAGCCACAGTCAGCATTGTTTTCCCCCCTCATGCATGTGTGTGTCTGTCAGACCCGTGGGAATGGCTGGAAGAGGCAGCCGCGGTCGGCATTGTTTCCCTCCTCGTGCGTGTGTGTGTGTGTGTGTGTCAGACCTGTGGGAACAGCTGTAAGAGGCAGCCGGCGGTCCGGCATTTTTTTTCCCCTCGTATGTTTGTATGTGTGTCAGACCTGCATGAAACAGCTTGTAGGGAGGTGGCGGTCCGGCATTTCCCCCCCTCCTGTGTGTCAGGCCCACGGGGTTCGACACACATAGAAATGCAAACGCCGGACTGCTGCCGCCTCTACCAGCCATTTCCACAGGTCTGACACACACACACGGATGCACGAGGGGGGAAACAATGCCGGACCACCGCCTCCCTAGCAGACCTTCCTTGCGGGATTTGTTGCCAGGAAGCCGGGCGGCCTGATGAGCAGACCGTTTGGCCATTTTTCCATCTGCTGCACCTTCCTCAGGCTCCCCTCTTCCAAACACTCTGCTGCCATCTCGCCCAACTCTCTTTCCACCCCACTCTTTTGTGGCAGGGCTGTTCGGGTGTTTTTTTATGTGCTGTGCCTTCCTCAGGCTCCCCTCTTCCAAACACACTGGTGCTGTCTCACCTGACTCTCTTTCCACCCCACTCTTTTGCAGCAGGGTCGTTTGGCCATTTTTACATCTGTTGCGCCTTCCTCAGGCTCCCCTCTTCCAAACACACCACTGCCGTCTCGCCCAACTCTCTTTCCACCCCACTCTTTTGTGGCATGGCCGTTCGGGCATTTTTTCATCTGCTGTGCCTTCCTCAGGCTCCCCTCTTCCAAACACACTGCTGCCATCTCGCCTGACTCTCTTTCCACCCCACTCTTTTGCAGCAGGACCATTTGGGCATTTTCCCACGTGCTGCACCTTCCTCAGGCTCCCCTCCTCCAAACACCACTGCCATTTCACCCGACTCTCTCCTGACCTAACTGGGAAAAACAGTGGAGCCCAATGAAGCCCAATGAATCACAAAATAAAGCCAAAGTTAAGAAGAAAAGCCTGACAAAATGGATCACAGAGATACTAAAAAACCTACAACTTGAGAGACAAAAAAGATAAAAGAAATAATCATCTTACCTGATCTGCCTCTACCATTCTTAACAACATCCACAAGAAAATGGCAAGACTTTTTAACTAAGTGGAATAGATGGATGATAAAAGCCATCTGGCGAAAGAAAAAGACTAAAATCAGATTCAAGGGATCACAAGATTGGACCTATCAGAAGTAATTTTTAAAGATTAAGCATTTGTTTGAATATGGTTAAAATACAATATGGGCTACTCAACCAGTAATATTGAATGGAATAGAGTTAAAATTTATATTTTTTATGATATGAGAAACGTAACTGTCTTATCAGATGCAATTTTAAAAGATTAAGTATGTTTGAATATGGTTAAAATAGAACATGGATTACTTAATTAGTAAATATCAGATGGAATACAGTTAAAAATGAAAAATGGGGGATATAAATGAATTTTAGTTTGAGAGAGATATGTTTTTCTTTTTCTTCTTTCTTCTGAGTAGTATTGTATTTTTTTTTATGATATGAGAAATGTAATTGTTGGGAGGATTATTGTGAGGGAAACAGCTTAGATATTTAACTGTATATCAATTTTGAGAAAATCTTAACAGATAAAAATGATTTCAATTTTGAGGGGAAAAAGTTTAAATGAGAATGTTGAAAACAGGACATATAACACAACCAAGAGGACTAATTAGAAAAGAAGTTTTATATTGATGCTATTACCAATTGGATAAATTTTAGAAAAATGCTTATATTTAACCTTTTTGTTACTAAAATATTAAGCTGTATTAATTTAATGTTTGCAAAAGAGAACAATATAGGAAGAAGAGAAAATCTAGGAAAGCTGTTATGTAGAATACGATATGATACAAATTGACTATTATTGATAGTTGTCAAATATGAACCAGACGACATGTTGTTTACTAAACACTAAGATTGTTATTTTTTAAAAAAAAATTATATGTGTGTGTGTGTGTGTGTGTATCGCCTTCATGGATTACTGCCTTGTCGTGGCAAAGGGGCTTATGTAATTCAATGAAGCTATGAGCTAAGCCGTGCAGGGCCACCCAAGACAGAAAGGTCATTGCAGAGAGTTCTGAAAAAAGATGATCCACTGGAGAAGGAAATGGCAACCCACTCCAGTATCTTTGCCATGAAAACCCTATGGACAGTACCAGAAGGCAAAATGATATGACGCTGGAAGATAAGGCCCTCAGGTCGGAAGGCATCCAATACGCTACTGGGGAAGAGCAGAGGGCTAGTACTAGTAGCGCCAGAAAGAATGAAGCAACAGGGCCAAAGCCGAAAGGACGCTCAGCTGTGGATGTATCTGGTGGTGAAAGGAAAGTATGATGCTGTAAAGATTTTTTCTCCATAGGAACCTGGAATGTAAGATCCATGAATCAAGGCAAGCTGGATGTGATAAAAAAAGAGATGACAAGACTGAACATCAACATCTTAGGAATCAGTGAACTAAAATGGACAGGAATGAGTGAATTTAATTCAGATGACCATCAGGTATACTACTGTGGGCAAGAATCCCTCAGAAGAAATGGAGTAGCCTTCATAGTCAATAAAAGAGTAGGAAAAGCAATACTGGGATACAATCACCAAAATGACAGAATGATCTCAGTTTGAATCCAAGGCAAACCATTCAATATCACAGTAGTCCATGTCTATGCCCCAACCATTGGTGCTGAAGAGGATGAAATTGACTGGTTTTATGAAGCCCTACAGCACCTTATAGAATTAACACTAAAGAATGATGTCCTTATCATCATGGGGGATTGGAATGCTAAAGTAGGAAGCCAAAAGATAACCAGAATAATAGGCAAGTTTGGCCTTGGAGTACAAAATGAAGCAGGGCACAGGCTGATAGAATTTTGTCAAGAGAATACGATGGTCATAGCAAACACTCTTTTCCAACAACCCAAGAGATGGCTCTACACATGGACATCACCAGACAGTCAACACAGAAATCAGATTGATTATGTGCTCTGCAGCCAAAGACGGAGAAGCTCTATACAGTCAGTAAAAACAAGACCAGGAGATGACTGTGGCTCAGACCATGAGTTTCTCATTGCAAAGTTTAGGCTTAAACTGAAGAAAGTAGGGGAAAGCACTAGGCCATTCAGGTATGAATTAAATCATATCCCTGTTGAATATACAGTAGAGGTGACAAATAGATTTAAGGAATTAGATCTGATAAACAGAGTGCGTGAAGAATTATGGACAGAGTTCGCAACATTGTACAAGAGGTAGCAACTAAAACCATCCCAAAGAAAAAGAAATGCAAGAAAGCAAAATGGCTGTCTGAGGAAGCTTTGCAAATAGCTGAGGAAAGGAGGGAAGCGAAAGGCATGGGAGAAAAAGAAAGATATGCCCAATTGAATGCAGAATTCCAGAGAATAGCTAGAAGAGATAAGAATGCCTTCTTAAATGAACAGTGCAAAGAAATAGAAGAAAACAATAGAATAGGGAGGACCAGAGATCTCTTCAAGAAAATTGGAGAGATGGAGGGAACATTTCATGCAAAAATGGGCATGATAAAGGACCAAAATGGCAGGGACCTAACAGAGGCAGAATAGATTAAGAAGAGGTGGCAAAATTACACAGAAGAACTATACAAGAACGAGCTTAACATCCCTGATAATCACAATGAGGTGGTCACTGACCTCGAGCCAGACATCTTAGAATGTGAAGTGAAGTGGGCCTTAGAAAATCTCAGCAACAACAAAGCTAGTGAAGGTGACAGTATTCCAGCTGAGCTATTCAAAATCTTAAAAGACGATGCAGTAAAAGTGCTACACTCAATTTGCCAGCAAATTTGGAAAATTCAACAGTGGCCACATGATTGGAAAAGATCAGTTTACATTCCAATTCCAAAGAAAGGCAGTGCCAAAGAATGTTCAAACTATCACACCATTGCACTCATTTCACATGCTAGTAAGCTTATGCTTAAAATCCTACAAGCTAGACTCCAGCAGTATGTGGATCAAGAACTAACAGAAGTATAGGCAGGATTTTGAAGAGGCAGAGGAACTAGAGATCAAATTGCCAACATACACTGGATCATAGAGAAAGTTAGGGAGTTCCAGAAAAACATTTACTTCTGCTTCATTGACTATGCTAAAGCATTTGATTGTGTGGATCACAGCAAACTGTGGCAAGTTCTTAAAGAGATGGGAGTACAAGACCATCTTATTTGCCTCTTGAGAAACCTATATGCGGGTCAAAAAGCAACAGTGAGAACTGGACACAGAACCACTGATTGTTTCAAAATTGGGGAAGGAGTCCGGCAAGGCTGTATACTGTCGCCCTGCCTATTTAATAATAATAATAATAATAATAATAATAATAATAATAATAATAATAATAATAATAATAATAATAATAACAACAACAACAACAACAACAACAACAATAATAATAATAATAATAATAATAATAATAATAATAATAATAACAACAACAACAACAACAACAACAACAGTAATAATAAGTTGGAAACGACCTTGGAGGTCATCTAGTCCAACCCCCTGCTCAGGCAGGAAACCCGATACCATTTCAGACAAATGGCTGTCCAGTCTTTTCTTAAAAACTTCCAGTGTTGGAGCATTCACCACTTCTGGAGGCAGGTTGTTCCACTGGTTAATTGTTCTAACTGTCAGGAAGTTTCGCCTTAGTTCTAGGTTGCTTCACTCCTTGACTTCCATCCATTGCTTCTTGTCCTGCCCTCAGGTGCAGTGGAGAACAGCTTGACTCCCTCTTCTTTGTAGCAGCCCCTGAGATATAGGAACACTACTATCATGTTGCCCCTCACCCTTCTCTTCGTTAAACTACACATACCCAATTCCAGCAACCGTTCCCTATATGTTTTAGCCTCCAGTCCCCCAATCATCTTTGTTGCTCTTCTCTTTACCCTTTCTAGAGTCTCGACATCTTTTTTACATCGTGGTGACCAAAACTAGATGCAGTATTCCAGGTATGGCCTTACCAAAGCATTGTAAGTTCTTCACTTGATCTTGATTCTATCCGTCTGTTAATGCAGCCTAGCACTGTGTTGGCTTTTTTGGCAGCGGCAGCACATTGCTGGCTCATATTTAAGTGATTGTCTACTAGGACTCCAAGATCCCTCTCACAGTTACTACTATTGAGCAAGGTACCCCCTATACTATACCTGTGCATTTGATTTTTCCTGCCTAAATGTAGAACCTTACTTTTTTCACCATTGAATTTCATTTTGTTAGATAGCGCCCAGTGTTCAAGTCTGTCCAGATCCTCCTGTATTTTAAGCCTATCTTCTGGAGTATTGGCTATTCCTGTCAGCTTGGTGTCGTCTGCAAATTTGATGAGTTCCCCATCTACTGTATCCCCTCATCCAAATCGTTGTTGAAGATGTTGAAGAGCACTGGGCCCAGAACAGAGCCCTGGGGCACCCCACTACACACTACCTTCCATGTAGATGCAGTTCCATTGAGGACCACATGCTGAGTACGGCCTGTCACCCAGCTACAAATCCATCTGGTGGTGATGCTATCTAACCCACATTTTTCTATCTTATCAAGTAGTAGGTTGTGATGTACTTTATCAAATTCCTTACTGAAGTCCAAGTAAATTATATCTACAGCATTCCTCTGGTCCACTAATTTTGTCACTTGGTCAACGAATGTAATAAGATTTGTCTGGCATGATCTGTTTTTGACAAACCCATGCTGACTTTTAGTAATGACTTTGTTTGCATCAAGGTGTTCACTGATTTGTTGTTTGATTATCTTTTCCAGAATCTTCCCAGGTATTGAGGTCAGGCTGATAGGTCTGTAGTCTCCTGGATCTATTTTTTTCCCTTTTTTGAAGATGGGAACTACATCAGCTCTTTTCCAATCCTCTGGTAGTTCCCGAGTGCTCCAGGATCTTTGAAAAATATTTAATGTATATGCAGAGCACATCATGAGAAAGGCAGGGCTAGATGAATTAAAAGTTAGAATTAAGATTGCTGGGAGAAATATCAACAACCTAAGATATGCAGATGTTACCACTGTAATGGCACAAAGTAAAGAAGAACTAAAGAGCCTCTTGTTGCGGGTGAAGAAGGAGAGTGCAAAATTTAGCCTGAAACTTAACATTAAGAAATCAAGATCATGGCATCTGGCCTCTCAATTCCTGGCAAATAGATGGGGAAGAAATGGAGGTAGTGACAGATTTTATTTTCCTGGGCTCCAAGATCACTGCAGATGGGGACTGTAGCCAAGAAATTAAAACACGCTTTTTCCTGGGGAGGAAAGCCATGGCAAATCTAGACAGCACACTAAAAAGCAGAGACATCACCGTCCCAACAAAAGTGCGTATAGTCAAGGCTATGGTCTTCCCAGTTGCAATGTATGGCTGTGAAAGTTGGACCATAAGAAAGGCTGAGCGCCCAAGAATTGAGGCCTTTGAACTATGGTGCTGGAGAAGACTCCTGTGAGTCCCTTGGACTGCAAGGTGATCAAACCAGTCAGTCCTAGAGGAAATCAACCCTGACTGTTCTTTAGAAGGCCAGATCCTGAAGTTAAAACTCAAATACTTTGACCACCTAATGAGAAGGAAGGACTCACTGGAGAAGAGCCTAATGCTGGGAAAGGTGGCGGGCAAGAGAAGAAGGGAACGACAAAGAATGAGGTGGCTGGATGGAGTCACTGAAGCAGTAGGCATTAGCTTAAATGGACTCCAGAAGATGGTAGAGGACAGGAAGTCCTGGAGGAATGTTGTCCATAGCGTCGCGATGGTTCGGACACAACTTCGCAGCTAACATATTGTCCCCAACAATCTGGGTCCTCATTTTTACCAACCTCGGAAGAATGGAAGGCTGAATCAACCTTGAGCCAGTGACGACCAAACTGCTAGCAGTGGGCAGAGTTAGACTGCATTACTGCATTCTAACCACTGTGCCACCACAGCTTATTTTCCTTTCAAAAAGCCCCAAACTCCAAGAAACTAGGTGACAACATTGAATGTAGTCTAGTCACACATCCATAAGCATCTGGTTCAGACTATAATGATGAAAACCGTGATGAAGCATGCAATGCAACATCACACCAAAATCCCAGTCATACATGCATCAGACACATCAGTGATGGTTTTACATTATGGTGGTTGGAAGGAAAGGAACAGCCAGACCACGCATTGCTCCTGGAAGCAGCAGGAGGAACACTCCGGCCTGATGATGACGGATGGGATTTCGTCGAAACGTCGCCACAACTTTCTGAAGATGAAAGGAACGCGGGAAGAAACCCGAGACTCTAGATCTACACATACAGACACCCGCAAGAATCTACGAAAACATATATATATATATATATATATATATATATATATATATATATATATATATATATATATATATATATATATATATATATATATATATATATCACTCTGTACAGGGGGTTTGTGTATTCTTGTTTTTTAGGAGGATGTTTTGTTCTGTTTGATTTGTGCCATTTTTAAATCTCAAGTTTTATCTTTCATTTTAGGATTTGGGGGCAGGGTTTTTGTACACCATCTAGAGACTGTTGGAGTTGGATGGCTATAATACATTTACTAAATAAATTGTTTAATTAGTTAGTTAATAAAAATAGCCCTTTCCTCCTATTGCAGAGAAATTTACTTTCTTCTTCATATATCACTTTGAACTGTCCATTTTGATCAGAGTGTTTTGCTTTTTGGCAGACTAACCTGAATCATTGACACTTTTAGAGAAGAAACTATATCCTCTTAGCTGAGTCAATAGTTACCATGGTCTCTAATGTCTTCTCAAGCTATTTTTACCAAGATGGCTATAATATTAGAAATGGAGGTTTGCAACCCTTCTATCTCAAGGGACTATAAAGACAATAAAATCAAGCAGCACTGGACTTATTGCACACACATTTTTAAAAAGTAGGTACAGTAGCTTGGAGAAAAAAGTAGTAACCACAGACAAATACATTTTTGCCAAGTTTTGAACCAGAAACCTATTCACAAGACAAGTACAATGATGATAGATAGATAGATGATAGAGATAGATAGATAGATGATAGAAAATAGATGATAGATAGATGATAGTACATAAATGAGAGATAAGAGATAAAAAGATAGAAAGGAGAGATAGGTGACAGATAGGTGACAGATAGATGATGAGAGAGAGAAAGTATACATACATAGAGATATTCTTTTCTTGCCAACTGCATCATTTAGAGAGAGTTTGAAATTACAATGTCGTAAAAAAAACAGCCCTTTGCACTTATAACCATTACAATAATGTGAACAGTATTTGATTATGTTGCAACCAATGCACATTTATGATAGTTGCAGCATCACATGGTCACATGATCACCATTTGCATGCTTCCTAACTATGGTTGTGATAAGCAGAGGTGATGAAACACAGTAAAATTGCAAATCTGGTCACCTGAGCCCCTGCTTAATTGTGATGATGCTCTTAATGAACAAATGGGAAGTGATATCATAACTCCATCATAGTCACATGCATTTCTGCTTAGCAGCCACAGAGCTTAGCGATGGAGCTGCCAGTGCCAACTGTGATCACTAATCAAGAATACCCATATCTTCAGAAGACATTGGAACAGAGCATTAAGAAAAGAATTCTTATTTTAAAACTGACTGTTGTACATGCATGTCCATATATTTTAATTCTACACTTATACATTCTATATAAATTTGTGTGTATGTGTTTGTATGGGTTCATTAATAAATCCTCATCAGACATTAAGATAATATCAAAAGCTCTAGGAAGCTAGGCCAAGAACTATAATTTATTGGCCATAACTGTTTTAAATCACTTGCTTAATGTCTGATCACTTGCTTAATGTCTGACCTAGATTCCTGTGTTATGTAAAGGTTGCTGTTACTGAAAGCCAGACTTGCTGTCTCCAGGATGATAATTAGGTTTTGGGTGGGAAACTGTTACTTTAAGCCTATTGGTCACCACCTAGAGGCTAACCATATAAATAGCTGTGCAGCAGCCACTAGGGCTGCTTCTGTTCTGAGTTTTATTTATTTATTATTTATTTATTAATTTGGTTTATATACCGCCCTACTCCCAAAGGACTCAGGGCAGTTTACAAGGCAAAATTTAAAAACAATACAATATAAAATTAAAATTAAATTAAATTAAGTCTAGCCACAAAAAATTAAAATCACAATTTAAAAACATTAAAACCCCTCAGTCCAGACCAGATAGCTCAAAGAGCCAGGTTTTCAGGTCCCAGCGAAATGAACGAAGGTCGGGGTCAGTCTGGAGTTCCGTTGGCAGTTGATTCCATAGGGGCAGGTGTGCCCACAGAGAACGCCCTCCCCCTGGGGATCGCCCGTCAGCAATCCTTGACTGGCATTACCCTGAGTAGGCCCTCCCTGTGGGATCGCACAGGACGATGGGAAATTGACGCTGGCAGCAGGTGCTCCCTCAGATAATCCGGGCCCATGCCATTTAGGGCTTTATAGGTCATCACCAGCACCTTGAATCTCACCTGGAGGGCAACTGGAAGCCAATGCAGCTCGCGGAGAAGAGGTGTTACATGGGAGTATCGGGAGACTCCCATCACAACTTGCGCAGCTGCATTCTGCACCAGCTGAAGCCTCCGAGTGGTCCTCAGGGGCAGCCCCATGTAGAGAGCATTGCAGTAGTCTAGCCGGGAGGTCACGAGCACATGGGTGACTGTGCGTAGGGCATCTCGGTCCAGATAGGGCCGTAACTGGTGCACCAGGTGAACCTGGGCAAAAGCCCCCCTGGCCACGGCTCCTATATGATCTTCCAAACTGAGCCATGAATCCAGGAGGATGCCCAAGTTGCAGGCCCTATCAATGGGGGGTAACACCTCACCCCCCATAGTTAACGATGGAAAAGATTGGTTAGTCTGAGATGCTGGTATGCACAGCCACTCAGTCTTGGCAGGATTGAGACGAAGCCTGTTTCTCTCCATCCAAACCTGAACCGCCTCCAGGCAATGGGACATCACATCGAGGGCATCACTGGGTTGGTTTGGGGTGGAAAGAAAAAGCTGGGTATCATCAGCATACTGATGATACCCCACCCCGAAACCACGAATGAGCTCACCCAGCGGCTTCATATAGATGTTGAACAAGAGGGGAGAGAGGACCGACCCCTGAGGAACTCCACAAACGAGAGGCCTCGGGGCAGACCTCTGCCCTCCTGTTAGCACTGACTGCGAGCAGCCCAGGAGGTAGGAGGAGAACCACTGTAAAACAGTGCCCCCCACTCCCAACCCCCTGAGACGCCGCAGTAGGATACCATGGTCGATGGTATCAAAAGCCACTGAGAGGTCTAATAGGACTAGGACAGAGGAACAACCCCTGTCCCGAGCCCGGCAGAGATCATTCACCAGTGCAACCAATGCCGTCTCCGTGCTGTACCAGGGCCTGAAACCCGATTGGTACGGGTCCAGATAATCAGTTTACTCCAGGAACAGAGGGAGCTGAAGTGCCACCATGCTCTCAACCACCTTCGCAAGAAAGCGAAGGTTGGAGACCGGACGATAGTTGTTCAAAATAGCCAGGTCCAGGGCAGGCTACTTGAGGAGGGGCCTCACCACCGCCTCCTTCAAGGCGGCAGGGAAGGTACCCTCCCTCAAAGAAGCAGTTATTACTGCCTGGAACCAGCCTCGTATCTCCTCCCAGACTGCATATACCAGCCAGGAGGGGCACGGGTCCAATAAACACATGGCGGAACTCAGTCTCCTCATGATCCTGTCCACCTCATCTGGGGTCACAGGATCAAATTCACTCCAGGTAACATTCTCTAGACTTCCGGGTGGCAAGGCTCCGTTGATGGTGGCCGTTTCGGCTGTCAGCCCCATTGCTTTCCGTAGAGCCGCTAAAAACAGCGACGATCAGCTGTTTAGCGGCTCGGAAAACCGCTAATGCAGTCTTATGTGAAAGGAATGCATGGTAGAAATTGAGTAACTCTAAAAATGCTTGTAGCTCCCTTTTTCACTTTGGTCTGGGAACCTGCTGAATAGCTTTGAGCTTGGATTCAGTGGGGTGTATGCCTGTGGCATCTATGCAAAACCCAAGGAATTTTGTGGAGTCTACCCTTATTTGGCATTTGTCCCTCTTAAGCTTCAGCCCCACTTCGTAGAAACACTGAAGGACAGCTTTGAGCCATTCAGCCAATATTTCTACTGACTCCCCAGTGATGAGGATGTCATCAAAATAAGGGCACACACCTAGGATATTTTTGAGCATGTGCTCCATCATGCTCTGGAAGAGACCTGGGGCCACACTGACCCCAAACTGCAGGCGACGAACCTTGAATGTTCCCTTGTGTGTTACTATAGTTTGAGCTTATGCCATGGCATTGTCCATGGGCAGTTGCTGGTACGCCTATGCCAAGACCAATTTGGCAAATACGCAACCTCACTGTAGTGATGCCAAGATATGGCTGACTACAGGTACCAGGTACCTTGAATGTTCCCTTGTGTGTTACTATAGTTTGAGCTTCTGCCATGGCATTGTCCATGGGCAGTTGCTGGTACGCCTGTGCCAAGACCAATTTGGCAAATACCCAACCTCGCTGTAGTGATGCCAAGATATGGCTGACTACAGGTACCAGATATGCATGCTGCTGAAGTGCTTTATTTATAGTGCACTTATAATCCATGCATATGTACACCTCACCATTGGGTTTAAGTGGTATGACTATGGGAGTTTCCCACAAACTGCTATCTATTGGCTACAACACACCTTGTTGCCCCAACTTATCTAGCTGTCAATGCTGCAAACATTGACATGTTTTTGCACTGACAATATAAGAGGCAGATTTTTGCTTTAACTGTTTGGTTTTGAATCACTAAAGTGCGGGTGGAATGCAACCCAGATGTTTTGACAAGATAAGAGATAGCCACTTCAGAAGGGAAGTGAAACTTCATATGTTAAATTAATTGGTAAATGTGATTCACGATGTGTAAATAAGGGAGGGAAATTCTGTATGATGTGGTGTGTCAAAGGGAGGAGAATCCAGATTCTGGCATCCATCCATGAATGCCGATGCCATTCTGCTCATTATAGACTTTTTTAGAATAAATAATCATGTAGTACTCTTTGATGTGTCTTTTTAATTGGAACCATGACACTAGCTCTGCATCAATCTTAGGTTTAAGGGCAAAAGGCACTCTGCAAGGCTTGATCCTGATTGGGGTTATGGTTGGATCAAGGTGGAGGGCAATTGGAACTCTCTTGTACTTTCCTAGCCTAGAGCTGAAAAGATCAGCATATTCCTGGCAAACAGTCATCAGATCCACTGCTTGCATTCTATTTATGCCAGTCACATGGATGCCCAGGGCATCAAGCCAGTCTAACCTGATGAGGCTTGTGCGGTGGCCCTTAACTACCACTACGTCAAGGGATCCCTCAAACTCTTTGAATTGTACTTTCAGATAGCTTCTCCTTTAACCGCTACATGGGAATTTTGAAAATCCGTCAACACCAGATTTGACAGCTTGAGTTTAACTCTTTTGCCGCTGTGACTGCAAATGTAGTTAAAAGTGCTTTGAGAAACTATGGATAGGGCTGACCCGGTGTCCAGTTCCATTGAACATGGAATTCCTTGAAGCTTGACTTTAAGCCTAAGCTTTTCTTTAAGGGGGCGATGGGCTCCTGTTCTACAAATGCTCCTTCTGCTGGAGCAATAACCAATTCTGTTTTACCCCAGTGCCTCTGTACCTTTCCTGGGGAATTCTTGTAGAAAGTCCCTCTGGCGACCTTTACAAATGCTGGTGATGTGGCCTTCTTTGCCACATGCTTGGCACACTGCCATACAGAATCTGCACTCAGAGCGCTGATGTCTGCCTCCAGAGCCCGCACAGCTAGTGAAGGGAACTGCCTTCTCAAGTGGCTGCCACCCTTTTGTGGTAGCTTCTGCAGCCGGTCGATCTCATTGTCTACATCTAGGTTGTCGGTTCTTTCTGAGTCTTCATGGTGGATGGTTATTGGACTGGGGATATTCTTTGGGGGCCATAAGGCTTTGACAGCTCCCCCGGCAGCCTCTTCTGCCAGTACCTCTTTTAAAGCATCCTGGAACATCAAGGTCTCCTTCGCAAACAACTTCAGCTGAAGGTCCCTGTTCCTCAAGCTGCATACCAGTCAGTCCCTGAACCTTTCTTCTAGGTCTGTGAAGTTGCAGAGCCTGGACGCCTGTCATAGTGTGGCCACAAATTCAGCAGCTGACTCTCCAGGTTGCTGTTTCCTTTGTTCGAATGCGTGTCTCCATGCAATGATGGAGAGCTCTGGTTAGAAGTACTCTTTGAGGTTTTTTTCTTGAGCTCAGTGAAGATGACTGACTCTAGAGTTTCTGGAGCAACTAAGTTTTCAGCTATATCAAACATTGCCTGGCCACACACACAAAGTAGTGTTGCAGCCTTTAAGCCATCTTCACTGACTTAGTTCACTCTTAGGTGTTCTCGACTTGTGAGACATACGAGCTCCATCTCTCTCACATTGAACTCTGACAGCTTGCCGACCTTGGCCATTTTTTGCTGTTACTGACCTCTCAATGCCTTTTTACTTGAGAGATAGTGATAACAGGAGATCAAAGCAAGGTCTGAGATTTGGCATGTAAAGGATTACATCAAAAAGGCATTTTACAGGGGGTAGAGCTAGCTTGAATGGACAGATGCTGAATTTCTGCCTCCTCCAGACCATTGCAGAGAATTTATTAAGAAATATAACACCCAATTAAGGACTATGAAAATTTAAGAGATTATGAAATGTGAGTTACTTCCCTTGCTTCCCTCCTGAAGTTTGGATTGTATTTGATTCGGTTTTGGACATTCTCCCAGAGAAGCTTTGAATTTGAATGTTTGACTAAGAGACTTGAGGGGCTTTTGAAGGATGATGGGGAGAGGAGGGTCCCTATGATTGAAGACTGATAGGAGAAAGAATTTGGAGAGAGTTTAAAGGAGTATAGCTGAAAAGATAATAGCTGATTTATAAGTGTACAGTGTGAAGGCCCATTACTCCCTTCTTCCAGTCGAACTGTTGAGATCTGGAGAAAGTGAAAATATTAAACACCTATAAGACAGAGCCTTGATAAGGCATGTGTAATAAAGATAGTTGCTGCCTTTGGATTTTTTTATTTCCATCATGTTGCTTTCACGGAGATAAGTTGATAAGGACAAGACAAAGGGAGGAAGTGACATGTATGGACTATATAGTTTAAAATTCTTAGAAAGTTAAGAGCTCTTTTTGGCGGTTGGATGTCAAAATGCAGCCAAAATGCAGAAAGTGTTTGGCAAAGGCCCAAAGCAGGTGGAAGGCAAAAGGAATAAACCTGCTCAAAAATATATGCTGTTTTGGAGGGGATAAGGGCACAATTGAAATATATTGTATATTGTTAGTTGTTATATGAGAAGAAATATAGGTAATAAAAACAGTCTCCAGGGGCGTGGGTGCACTGTAGTATTTGTATTTTTATATTGTTTTTATTTAGATTTATATGTGTTATGTTTGTATTATTTGTATTTGAATAAAATAAAAAATAAAACAAAAAAGGCATTTTACAGCTCCTTCCCCCAGTGTCCAACCAACCAGTTGAATTTCATCCAATCCACAGGTGCCACCATTCTATGAGAAGCTGGAGATTCCATGGGCTTCTCAAAGTCTTTCTTGATTTCATTTCCCAATGGTCCCAGGCTCCATTAACTGGAGATAAGACAGATGTTTTTCAGGTCACATTCCTCTCACACAGAGGGAAGCCTCTCACACAGAGCAGAGCAAAGCAGATAATAGTTCCCCAAGCAACCATCTCCCTTCCAACAGAATGGATATATAAGCAAAGCAGGGAAGGATAGGGAAATGGATTAGGTAGATATGTAAATAGAATGCAAAAGTAAGCAAATATAATTGAGTGATCCTGACACAGGTTTTCATTTGCTCTTGCTCATGTAACTTAGCAGAAGGTAGACTCTTAGGCTACTGTTGAGTGCTGAAATGAACTGACAGTCCTAGATCTAAGGATCTAGACTTAAAGATCCAAATCAGCAGTAGCCCTTTCTTGTGCCTCCACCAGTTTCTATTCTGATCCACACTTTTCACTGTCTCAATGGAGAAATGGATATTACAGTCCCTGCCAAAGGTCTTGCACACCAAAACCAGGCATCTCCTTACCACTCACATTCTAAGTGGAGCCTGAAAGCACACCATGAACACTTGGATCTCTGGGTCTGGATCTGAAATGTGAAGACCTAGCTCTGTGTAAATGGCTGTAATGCTGGGAAGGGTGAAAAGAGAAGAGGATGATCAACCCAAGGTGGATAGATTCAGAAAGGTAATGAGTACATTGTTGAAGACCTGAAAGACAAGTTTAGGGATAGATCACAAATCTACATATGTGATTGCTAATGGTTGAAAGTGACTTGATGGCACATAAACAATCAATTTTGCTGCAGCAATTTGATATGGGAATCCCTCTGGAAATCTTTTTGGATGAATTTTCCATATCAGTTTCCAGAAGAAAAATGAAAGGTTATTTTTAATAACAGCAGCTGCCTAGGTAAAATTATGTTTAATGAGTGAGGCTGGCCAATAAAATTGAATTATGCTTTGGAAGATTGTAAGAGAAGACTTGTGCTCCTTTGGTGTATGCCCTACCAGAAGCTCAACAGTACCAGTATATCACTTTATACTTGGATTATTAACAGCTCTCTGGAACAAACAGTCAAAGAAAAAAAAATCAATCACTTCCGGGTGGCAAGGCTCCGTTGATGGTGGCCATTTCGGCCGTCAGCCCTGTTGCTTTCCGTAGAGCCGCTAAAAACAGCGACGATCAGCTGTTTAGCGGCTCAGAAACCCGCTCCTCGGGAGAAGAGGGGGGGTGAGCGCTTAGGTAGGCGTAGAGCTCCATTAGGTCACCAGAGTTTAAACTCTGGTGGTTGAAGGGTGTGAGCCCCCCTGAATACTGAGTTTGCTCCGGACTCCGGGACACCTCTGCAACCATCCCTGCCATCGATAATTAACTTTGGAATTACTTGGATGCAGGCAGAGCTGTGCAGGAGAATGCTGTAATAGCAAGTATTTGAACTTTAACTCTGAATATTTTGAGAGAAAAAGTTGCAAGCGGTGTGGAAAGTGAAAGTGCGCAATAGAAATAAACAGGTGTTAAGATGGCTTCTAAATCAACCAAAGTTCCTAGAAGTGCTGGTGCTTCACCAGTTCAGCATTCTTCATTACAGGCTTTGATGCCTCCTCCTGTGGCACCTGCACCCGCACCAACTTTAACAATAAAGGATTTGCAGGATGCTTTCCAGGATGCTTTAAAAATGCAATCCCAACAAATAGCTGGACTTATTGAGGAGAATAATACTGAAATCAGAGCAGACATTTTGGCTGCATTTCAAGGGCTTGCAATTTGTATTGAGTGTCTGGATGAGCATGTGGAAGAGCTCAGTCAAAATAATATGAGATTAGATGCTAAAATGCTGGATGCTGAAAATGTGATGGAAAAGATTGATGATGATGTAGTAATGTTACAATACCGTGACATGGAATTTGCTGTGAGGATCAGAGGTTTAAAAGAAGATCCTAAGGAAGATTTGAAAGAATTACTGGCACAGGGCCTTGAACAGGTTTTGGAGCATCCAGCAGAAGATATTATGGGGGATATAGATAAAATATTTTGTGTTAACTCTTGGATTGCAAGACAAAGAAAGTTACCTAGAGATGTGGTGGTTTACTTTACAAAGAGAGCAATTAGAAATTTGGTTATTCAAGAATTCTATAACAATAGATTTACAGTTGCTGAGCAAGAAGTTTTAATTCTGAAAGAGATTCCTCCAAGAATTTTAAGGAAAAGAAAAGAACTTGCTTTTTTGGCAGAAGAATTAAGGAAACGGCAGATTCAGTTTAGATGGGAGATTCCAGCAGGCATGGCAGTGATGTACGCAGGCTTGAGATATCGTCTTAATACAGTTTTGCAGGCACGAGATTTTTATGCTAATATTTTGAAGGCAGGCGCTCCGCCATCTTCAGAATTTAAAGGAAGGAATGGTGAAGGAGAGCGTCAGTCACAAATGGAGAGTATACAAGGAGCTGAAGGAGTTACTCTGCAGAAGGATAAAGAACCCCAGCAAACTACAGGAGTGGATCAGACCCAGGTACCAACGGAAGAGGTTAAAGAACAAAGAATGACACGGGCTGCAATCAGACGAATGAGACAAGAACAAGAACAACAGAAAGCTACAATTCATCTCAAAAACCTACTTACAGTGAAGCAGTGGGAGGAGCGAAACCGAAGAGAGTGCAGGTGGTTTTGGAAGAGGTGCTCTGAATACTTCAGGTCGCAAAAGATGGCGACAAAGTTTCTAACTTGGAATGTTAATGGATTAAATTCCCTGTGCAAGAGAAAGTATTTCAGTATTTAAAAAAATTTAGAAATGATGTTATTTGTCTACAGGAAATGCATATCCGAGCAGCTGATCAAAAGTATTTGATAAATTTTAGGCTGGGCACACACTCTAGTGCGTCTGCTCCTGACAAGAAAAATGAGTAGTTATTTATATTAAGAACAAATTAACAGCTAATTTAATTGAAACAGATAAACAAGGAAGATATGTTATAATGGAACTATTAATGGAAGGCAAGAAAATACTTTGGGTTGGATTATATGCTCCTAATCAACAGCAAGGAGAATTTTATAAACTATTACATAGCAAGATAATTCAATGGGATTACAAATCTTGTATTTTTATGGGAGACTGGAATGGGGTTTTGGATGTACAAATGGACAAGAAAGGCCTTTTTAGAAGTACACCAAGTCATGCCAGATTGCCTAAATCATTTTTTGAGATGAAAGATGATTTGGAATTGAAAGATGTTTGGAGAGAAAGAAATTTGCAAGAAAAAGACTTTACTTTTTTCTCTGATAGGCATCAATCTTTCTCCAGGATTGATTTTGTACTAATTACTAATGATTTCTTTTCTAGGATTAAGAAGTTTAAGATATGTCCAAGAACTATATCAGATCATAGTCCAGTATGGTTGGAAACAGAAAAAGACAATGGAGACAGACGGTCTTGGCGACTAAATGAAAATTTGTTTAGATATCAAGAAAATGTGAAAGAGTGTAAAAAACAGATGAAAGAATTTTTTAATATGAATATGCATAAGGGCACTTCTATTGAGATGGTTTGAGATGCAAGTAAAGCTTATATGAGAGGAGTGTTAATATACTTGAATAATAAATACAGACGTAAACTGGAACATAGGTGAAAAGAATTAGAGGAGGAAATTAAGAGGAAAGAGAAGGCTTTAATTTTGAATCCATCTGATGGGAAGATTAAAGAGGTAATTACTTTACTAAGAGGCCAGTTTGATATGTTGATGGCAGATCAAGTGGCTACCAATTTACGGTATGCTAAACATAATACTTTTTGCAATGCTAATAAGCCAGGTAGGTGGTTAACTTACTTGTTAAGGAAGAAACAAAGGTCATGTAATATAGATAGAATAGATTATAAGGGTAAAGTGGTGTTTCAGCAGAATCTTATTAAAATGGCCTTTGTTGATTTTTATTCTAAGTTGTATGTTAGAGACAAGATTCAAGATGTAGATATAGATAGATATCTACAAGAAGTTAATATCCCTGTTCTTACACAAGAGCAAAGGGAAGGGATGAATCAATTGATAAATGATGAAGAAATTATTCTAGCAATTAAGCAATTAAAGGTGGGTAAAGCACCAGGAACAGACGGTTTGACTGCCATCTATTATAAAGATTTACAGTCAGAAATGGTGGAACCTTTAAGAGAATTGTTTAGGACAATTCAATTGGGAGGAGAAGTGCCTCCATCATGGAAAACAGCCTTTATGACGCTCATTCGGAAGGAAGATCAAGATGCTACCCAAGCCAAAAACTATAGGCCAATATCGCTTTTAAATACTGATTACAAGATATTTGCAAAAAAATTTAGCAAATAGATTAATGAAGGTAATGCAGCAAATGATTCATAGTGACCAAACTGGATTTATAAGTGGTAGACAAATAAAGAATAATGTGAGACATATTGTAGACTTATTGGAATTTTTGGATAGAAATAACCAGGTCTCTGCAGCGCTGATCTTTTGGATGCTGAAAAAGCCTTTGATCAATTGGATTGGCAATTTTTATTTAAGGAATTGGAGAAAATGGAGTTTGGGGAAAAAATTTTACAATCTATTAGAGCAATATACCAGAAGCAAACAGCACAAATAATAGTTAATGGTAGTTTGACAGAAATATGTAATATTGAAAAGGGTACAAGACAGGGGTGTCCGTTGTCACCTTTGCTGTTTGTTTTAACATTGGAAATATTATTGATTAAAATACGAGACTCAAATAAAATTAAGGGAATTAAAATAAGAGATCAAGATTATAGTTATTACAGTAAGTCAACTGACTTACTCAGTTGTAGAGTTGATGGAGATAATAACGTCATATGGGAAAGTTTCTGGATTTAAGATAAATACGCAAAAAACTAAAATATTGTCTAAAAATATGACTATAGAACAAAAGGTTGACTTAGAAGAGTTAACAGGATTTGAAATAGTTAAAAAGACTAAATATTTGGGGGTATATCTTTCAGCTTCAAATGTGAAATTATATAAAAATAATTATGAATTGTTATGGTTAAAAATACAAAAAGAGCTAGATGGTTGGAAAAAATTACAATTATCCTTATTGGGAAGAATTGCAGCAGTAAAAATGAATGTTTTGCCAAAATTTTTATTTTTGTTTCAAATGATACCTATACTTAAAAAGTATTCAAATTTGGAGGAATGGCAGAAAGGTATTAATAAATTTGTTTGGGCAGGGAAAAAAACCATGAGTTAAATTTAAGATAATGCAAGATATACGTGAAAGAGGTGGTCTTAAAATGCCTAATCTTAAATTATATTATGAGGCTGCTGCTTTATCATCAATAAGTGATTGGTTCAATTTTACACAAGGGAGATTATTACATCTTGAGGGTTATGATTTGTTATTTGGTTGGCATGCATATTTATTGTATGATAAGAAGGTGGATAATGTGTTTAAGATACATATATTAAGGTATGCTCTGTTACGAGTATGGAAAAAATATAGACATAAGTTAAATTACAAAATACCAATTTGGGCAATACCTAAACATGCAATAGAAAATATAAATGTTGGATTTAAATATGATGAGATTACATATAAAGAAATTTTAAGGATAGAAAGGAATGTATGACAATTAAAGCCATATAATATTTTAAAAGAAGAAAAGATTGTGCAAACTTGGTTTCAGTATGGGCAGTTACAAGCAAGATGGAAAGAAGATCAGAAAGTTGGTATTTCGATAACTGATGGAAATTTGGTAAAACAAATTAGAGATCAAGGTCAAGCACAGATAAGAAGGATATATAATGCATTGATAGAAACTGATTCAGAAATGGAACTTGTCAAAGACTGTATGATAAAATGGGCCTAGAATTTTCAGGAGGTTATAACAATGGATACTTGGGAAAAGATTTGGGTCAGAAACGTAAAATTTACACAGGCTCAAAACTTAAGAGAGAATTTTTATAAAATGTTTTATAGGTGGCACTTAGACCCAAAAAAATTAGCAAGTATGTATCCACATTGTCAGCCTAAATGTTGGAGGTGTGGCTGTGAGGATGCAACGTATTATCATATATGGTGGACTTGTAAAAAAGTTAAAGCTTTTTGGATTAAAATTTGGTGGAACATGCCAAAGATATTTAAGAAAAAGATAAGGTTTTCTCCACAGATTTTTTTTGGGTATTATTACAGATTTTACTGTTATAGATACTAAATTGATGTTGAATTTAATTACGGCAGCAAGACTTTTAGTAGCGCAATGTTGGAAGAAGGAGGAACTGCCTACTATAGAAGAGTGGACTTTGAAAGTTTCTAACTTCGCGGAAATGGCAAAGATTTAAGCATATTTGAAAGAACAATCGCAACAGAGATATATTGTGGAATGGAAAAGATGGATCGAATTTATTCAGAATAAATATGGGACTAAAAAGTTTCATTTAGCATTTGAATAAGTATTGGTTTTATATGATGTATTATTAGTTATTTGTTATTCGTGAGTAATATAGTTATGTTTAAAGAGAGTTAAAGTGCGATAGAATTTAATGTTTTATTTTTGTTTGTTAGCATATTTTTAGCTTAAGTTTGTAAGTTTATCCCCCGTATTCAGCTCTGGGAAGTCGGGGGGGAGGGGAGGGTTGGGGGGAGGGGAAGGGGAGGGAGGGAGTTTTTCCTTTTAAAAATGTACTGTAAAACTTTTCAATAAAAAAAGAAAAAATCAATCTAAAATAATTACAGTCCTAAAAAGTGTAGCTATGCACCTTTAGTTTCTTTAGTCCCCTTTGTATCTAGGATGATGTAGCTCTCCTTTGGCAATACTTGTCAACTTTGTAACATGATTCAAAATACAGGTCAATTTTCTTACTTCTATGTCTTAGTTATAAAATTACATCAATTGTGGGAGATTACATGATAAATTTTATTTAATGTAACATATACCCTGAGCATTTACAGGCAATTTCAATGGCTATTTATATTCCAGCAGAGAAGTTTCTATAGTTGCGATAGGGATGCATTAATGAGCACAGTTAGCATACTAAAACGGCTTTGCTGACTTGGCTACAACACAGTAAGAAGGTAGGACAAAAGAACAGAAAGTCTCCAAACAGCTTAGGTAGAAATGTAGAACATTAAAGGCTTAGTCTATCAAACAAAAGCACTGATGCAACTTAATGGAAGAATTATGGATCAGCCTTCCCACACTTATGTTTTCCAAATATAACTCCCCAAATCTCAGCCAAATAGCTAATCTCCAGGGTGATGGGGCTGTAGTCTAAAAGATCTGGACTATGTCACTCAATTTATGTACTTCAGTGCAGATCTGGACTAATTTTCCCCAATTGTTGGTCTTCAGCTCTAATTATCCTTAACTGTTGGAGATAGGACTTAATGGACCTGTATATCAAAATCCATGAAGGGTATCACCTTGCCTATTTCAGAGCAACAGAGCTGATAGTGATAATAGTAGGATGGTCCCCATATGCAATGGAAAGCAGTTGTTCTTGTATATGTGTGTTTGTGTTAAAATTGAAATGAACACCGGCCAATACAGCACAATTAGGAATAGGACAGCCAACTGTGGGAGAGCGGAGGGCATGTGGACTGCTCACACACTCCATGGCTAGATTGTTAAACATCCATCTAGCTATATAAGCGGGTTTCTCTAACCACCAATTACCACTCTGACAATGTCAACAGAGGATTGATGAAAGGTAAGTTGTAGTTATTAAAAAGATTTTTCTATCCTGGAGTTCAGTTCCTCTATTGTATTTTAATGAATATAACTGGGATTCAAATTTTTAAGATTATTAGGGATGTGTGTGTGTCTTCCTTGTCTTCTATTATATTCTGAAAACTTAAAAAATAAGATGCCTTTTCCATTTCTAAAACCGCTACTGAATCCTCTAATTCTCTCATTGCATGGATCAATCTTTGGTTTTCATCTTTTATTTCTTCCATCTTTTGATCGGTTTCTACTGATTTGTCTTTAATTGTATGGATCCTTTGCTCATTCTTTGAAATCTTCTGTTGAAAGTTTTCCAGTTGGGATTTCAAATAGTGAATTTCTTCCTTCATTTTATCAGTTATCTTTTGTTTCTTCATGATTTCTCTTTGTGTCTTCTTTATGTGAAGTAATTACCTCCTGAATTAATTGTAATGTGGTTTGCATTTCCTTCTGAAAAGTGTTGGTTTTTCTTGCTGTAACATTGCATCAATTGATCTCTAATACACAGGACTGAGGGTAGTAGAAAACGGAGCTAAGGATGGTTTTTTTGTTAGCTTTAGCTAAGTTAGAAACACTCATTTTTGTTCCCACCCTCCAAAGCTTTCTCAGTTCTATTATATACCCCTTTTATCAACTTTATACAAACCCTCCAATCTTACAATCAATATTACCATCTAACCTTTAAGTTTGTCTTGTAGTCTTTGTCTGTAGCCTCTTATAATCCAATAGATGGCTGCATGAAGGGATGGCCAGTGCATGCATGTGTGCATGCACTCATCCCTCCACACTTGTGCTCGCACTGCCCCAACCCTGAATGTCCCACCAGCACTAGCACCACCACGAGCATCCCACCGGCACTAGCACCACCCCACCCCAAACATTCCATCGGCACTAGCACCACCCTAAGCATCCTGCTAGCACTAGTCCTGCCCCATCCCCAAGCATCCCACCTGTGCTAGTGCCACCCTGCCCCAGCATGTCCCACTGGCACTAGTACCACCCATAGCATCCCGCCAGCACTAGTGCCACCCCATTTGCAGCACTTGTGCCCATGCAGCCCCGTTTGCATGTGCACATGTGCTCGCACATGGCCATTTGCATGTGTGCATGCACTCACATATGGCCCATTTGTGTGTTTGTGCACAGGGCTCTTTTTTGCACATGCATGTGCATGGCCCATTTGCATGTATGCACATAGCGGTGCCTGCCTCCCTTTCTGGGCTGCCAAATCAAAAATGTTGGAGACCTTTGCAATAGACTCCCCCACATATGGGGAAGTAGGAGGAATAAAACCTTCTAGTCCACTTCTGTCTTTCAGCCCCAGCTTCAAACAATTGCCCAAAGGTCCAAAGTTGTCAGTCTGCCCAGACTTGTAATCCAAAATGTCCTGAATATAGGGTTAATAATCCATAAAAGTCCACCAAACTGGGTCACCAAGTGTCAAATTTCCACTGTCTCAGAATAGTTTTTAAATATAGGGATCTATTATTTATTTATTTGTTTGTTTGTTTGTTTGTTTGTTTGTTTTTATATACCGCCCTTCTCCCGAGGGACTCAGGGCGGTGTACAGAGGAAGGTAGGTATACAATTAAACAATAGTAAAAACAAATGAAACCCCAAGAGCTATCAGGCCAGGCCGGACTGCTGGAACAAGTAAGTTTTTAAGTCGCGCCGGAAGCTGCGAAGGTCGGGGGCCATCTGGATTTCGGTAGGCAGGCAGTTCCAGAGGGTTGGCGCACCCACTGAGAATGCCCTCCCCCTGGGGGCCACCAGCCGGCATTCTTTGACCGGTGGCACCCTGAGGAGACCCTCTCTGTGGGAGCGCACAGGACGGAGGGGTGTTGACGTTGGCAGAAGGTGCTCCCGTAGGTAATCCGGACCCATGCCATGTAGGGCTTTGTATGTCATCATTAGCACCTTGAATTTCACTCGGAAGGCAACCGGAAGCCAGTGCAGCTCACGGAGGAGAGGTGTGATATGGGAGTATCGGGAGGCCCCCAAAAGTGTTCGTGCAGCTGCACTCTGCACCAGTTGAAGCTTCCGAGTGGCTCTCAAGGGCAGCCCCATGTAGAGAGCGTTACAGTAGTCAAGGTGAGAGGTCACAAGTGCATGGGTGACTGTGCGTAAGGCATCCAGGTCCAGATAAGGTCGTAGTTGGCGCACCAGTCGAACCCGAGTGAAGGCCCCCCTGGTCACAGCTCCTATGTGCTCTTCCAAGGATAGCTGTGAGTCTAGGAGGACACCCAGGTTGCGGGCCCTATCAACAGGGGGTAATAACTCACCCCCGATGTTAAGGGATGGAATGCTCTGAGTATCCTGGCATGCCGGTATGTACAGCCATTCAGTCTTGTCCGGGTTGAGTTGAAGCCTGTTTCTCCCTATCCATTCCCGAACCGCTTCCAGGCACTGGGACATCACGTCGAGGGCATCACTGATGTTGTTTGGGGTTGAGATGAAAAGCTGGGTGTCATCAGCATACTGATGGTACCCTACTCCAAAACCACGAATGATCTCACCTAGCGGTTTCATGTAGATGTTGAACAGGAGAGGTGAGAGAACCGACCCCTGAGGGACTCCACAAACGAGAGGCCTCGGGGTCGACCTCTGTCCTCCTGCCAACACCGACTGCGAGCGTCCCAGGAGAAAGGAGGAGAACCACTGCAGAACCGTGCCTCCCACTCCTAATCCCCTGAGGCGCCGCAGCAAGATACCATGGTTGATGGTATCGAAAGCCGCCGAAAGGTCTAATAAGACTAGGACAGAGGAATGGCCCCTGTCCCGGGCCCTCCAGAGATCATTCATCAGAGCGACCAATGCCGTCTCCGTGCTGTAGCCCGGCCTGAAGCCCGATTGGCACGGGTCTAGATAATCTGCTTCATCCAGGACCTGAGGAAGCTGATGCGCCACCACACTCTCAACAACCTTCGCAAGGAAGTGAAGGTTGGAGACTGGACGAAAGTTATTCAATGAGGCTGGGTCCAAGGTGGGCTAAACCCACTTTTGACTTTGTCTTTCAACACCAACTCCACACAGTTGCCCAAAGGTCCAAGAATCCAAAACAGCTAAAGTTTGTATTCCTCAAGGTCTTGCTATTCCAAGTTAGTAATCTACAAGCATCTTCCAAAGAAAATAGCCAAAAATCCAATTTCCTCTGTCTCTAGGTAATTCTTGACACTGCAGCACAAATAGTATTTGTAATCCAGGAAAGCCGGATGGCTTTAAAATAGTTTATAGTTATAATCCATCATGCAGGAAAAACAGCCCAAATATGGTTTTTTTTTCCCTTTTCCAGCTGCAATCTGCAGGGATGAGAAGTTCAGACACATCAAAGAGTCTAGTATGCTATCTCTGTCTGGGCTTCAAGTCAAGGTCATTTATTCCAGGCTGAATAAAAAACAAAATCTTGGTGCTGTTCCTTTTTTCCACCACTAGATATCATGAATGGTCTATCTTCAACCAGGACTTATTTCTTGAAAACTCTGATACTTTTTCCAAAAAAGAAAAAAAGAAAATAATAAAATTTTCAAAGTCTTTTAGAATACCCAAATTTTTCAATCTTACAACTTTAAATTGTTTCCAAGTTAGTTTTGTGATCTATCTTCTTTCCTCCTGAAGGTTTTGAGCTACCACATTCTTCTAGTGGGAGGGGTACCAGAAAAGAAATCCCCCCTTCTTTTTTCTGGGACCCTTGCTTTTTGGATTTTTTTTAAAAAAGGTTTTTACAATTAAAGAGCAGGAAGGTTGATCTTACCCAATTCCAGACGCAATGCTTTTCTGCTTGGTTGTGCTTTTTTCCCCTGGCTATTGGTAGCTTCTGACTAGCCTGCTGGTTCAGAGGGCTTCCTTGGATCAAGCTGTGCAGTGGCTGCCTCACCATGATTGATGAGGGTCCTCCTCTTCTTCATCACCTGTCCGGGGTGACTTTAGGCCCTTTTTTGGACCCCCAGCAGGGTGAAATCAGACGTGGGAGGCAGAGTCCCACTTTCCTGCACCCATTTTGTTACCATGCAGAACCAGAAGTCTTGCAAAGCAGTTCTTCTTGGAAGAATCAGAAATGTATACCTGCCTCACTCAAATGTTTCCTTCTATATTGTCATCTCTTCAAGGTAGGCCAGGCCAAGAAACAGGTACAGCAGGATTCCAGGAATGCTATTTAGTAAGGTAGATAATAAAATTTTGAAATGCTCTCCAAGTTTTCTTTCTCTCATCTTATTCTAAACAAAATTAAGGTGTGGATTCTTCTTTCTTTCCTCAGAACTGTGTAACCTTTGGTACTATCCCTCCCTTAATGGCTCATACATTCCCACCCTATCCCCAGTATCATGTCTAAATTTCCTTATATCTACAGATAGATCTTGAAAATGATAACAGGAAAGCATAAACTGCTGAATCCTGCATGTTATGAACCTACCTATAAAGAAAAAGGTCCTTACCTATCGCTTCAGTGAAACTCTACAGACTCTTGAGTCAGAAGAAAACTGTAATTATAGTTACTGACGATTACCCAGAAAACTGTATAAAACAGAAATCAGAAAATTAGAATTAGAAAATTAGAATCATGAAAATTTTTGTCCCCATCACTAATTCCTGTCCTCAATTGCCTCTGTTTCAAGTCACTGAAATCATGTGTATTGCCTCCAAGGTCATGAGTGACAAAGTCCAAGAGATTATATGCTTAAACTGCTTTTGGATGATACTCAGAAAAGCATGGAAACCTTATTTTAACAGAAATACAACTAGGGGCAAGTTGAAGCTGCTTCATTTGTGAGCTGGTAGCAAAACAAAGGCAACATGAAACATGGCAGAACAAAGAGGTTGCAAGAAAATTTGAAGTTGCAAATTAATATCAAGCTACAAAGAGTTTTAAAAGTATTTGTAATACAGAATTTGGATAACTTAAAATCAAGCTGCATGGGAACATCTGGATGTACTTCTGAAGCTATTAGATTAGCTATGTAAGTTCTTTCTTTCTTAACTTTCAGCCATTTAAAGTAACTTTTTTCATTTGCTAGCAATATTTATCTTTCTGCTTTGATAATTTTGCCTTGATGATTTCTGACCATCAGGAGCAACTGGGTCAGTATAGCAGAGTAGTTAATTGTATCCAGCTAGGACTAAGGACACCCATACTCAGTTCCTCAATCAATCATAAAACTGATTGAACAATTTTATTCCAATCACTAATTCTCAGTCTAAGCAACTTACAGATTGCTTAAGAATCATATGGGATGGGGAGAATCATGTATATCACATGAGATCTTGGGACTTATTGGGAAGCTGTTCATTTGGACCTGGGTAACCCTAGATCACATTTATTCTCAAAGCAAATCAGTTTGCATTAGGAAGTCATCTGGGTGGCCTCAATGGAACAAGGAATACCTTCACCCTGGCTGATATTCTGGAAAGCATTTTTCCTGATAACCTTACTGCTGCAGAAGGCTATTCATTAGCTGATGGAGAAAAGGTTCATTGCCTCTACTCCTGAGAGCATACCAGGCTTATCTTGGCTTTTAAAGGAAGATGCAAATTTTTAGCAATTGTTGCAATGCACAGTGAAGTATATGCAAGACAAGAATTGGAAAGACATATTAATTTGGAAGCATAAATAATTCAGTTGCTTGGAGGGCTTTGGCTTACTCCCACCTGCTGTTTGAGATAATGGTGATGGTTTTTACAAAAGAGGCTTAGATTGCTTTAAAACATTAAGTCATCCTACTGTGTGCTGCAGTTATTCATATCATTTTGCAATATAGCTTGTTTTGTGAGGTACCTTATGATCTCCCAATAATCCCTCTCTCTTTAAAGTCTGATTCCTGTCACCAGGTTGTGCATGTAATCTACCCATAGCACAGAAAGGATTTCATCAACCCTCTTTCTGTTGCACTAATTTAATTGGACCAATTAGAAAAAAAAGATAGGCAAAAGATGGGCTGAAAGTTCTGCTTTTTTCAGTTTTGCACAAAAGTTTATTTGTGAAGACATTTAAAACAGGCAAAATTCCCCTTAGTGCATATTTTATATATAGTTGACTATTTCTAATGAGATTCAGATAATCCTATTTGGGGAACTTGGGATAAACCCCACCTAAAAATCTATTGCAAGCTGCAGGCTTTAAGAGAACTGCCAGACAGGGGCTGTTAAGAAGGATAAAATGAAGAAAAATCTCAGGTTTTCCCAATGAATGAATTATAGGACTAGGGTTCATGAAATTTATATATCTTTGTTACCAGAATAGCAGTTAAATCAAATAAGATGAGAAAAATGGCTTTATTACACTTATAACAAAGGCATAATAGAGTGAGTAGCATGCAGGGAAGTAAGAAATTAAGATTTTTCTTTTTAAAAAAGCAAAAAAGCAATAGCAATAAGACTTACATATCACCTCATAGTGCTTTATAGCACTCTCTGGGCAGATTACAAAGTCAACATATTGCCCCCCAACAATCTGGGTCCTCATTTTACCAACCTCAAAGGGACAAAAGGCTGAATCAACCCTGAGCTTTGTCAGGATGGAACTCCAGACTGTGGTCAGAATTTGCCTGCAATGCTACATTCTAACCACTGTGCCACCGGGGCTCCTATCTAACCTATCCATATTTTTCGTAATGGGAAAAATAGCCTCATGTTCCAGAATAAATGTCATGAGGCTTACAGCTTTTGATATTGGGGGCAAAACCATATTCTTCATGAATTGGCAACATCTTTTTAAAGCTCCAAGTTGACAGCTGTTATATGAATATCAGTTGCTACTTATGTTCCATCTAACTAGGCATTGTGAAGACTAAACTGACACAATTCCCTGGATTTTAGACAGGAAATTTAGTTTGATTGGCAGCTGCCCAGAGTTGGCTGAAAGATGGGAAGTTGAATAAATGTTCTAAAACAAAATAAATTTTAAAAACTACCTGGAAACATGGGGTTTAGGAACCTGGAATTTTGTTCATGGGGGAAGAAAGAGAGAGGAAACACAATCTTATAAAATAAACTCTACAGCATGGCTGACCAAACAGGGATTTTTCTGTTTTCCCTTTAATTCTTAAAGTGTTTTAAAATAATTATTTATGCTTCCAATATAAATTGATCTTGTTACATAGTTTAAAAATTATAATAAATTATAAACAAAGATATGGGGAATTGTCCAAATTCTATAGGTGTGTGCCCAGGAAAGTTCTGGAAAACTTTAAAATTTGCTCAGACATTCAGGGCAGATTCTGAATAATTCAGTAGCATTCAGTTTTTCATTTGAAGGTATAATAAAGAATGCTCAAGCTTTGCACCTAATATTACAGTTCAAAGCATGTCATTCATATGAGCTCAGCAACACTTACTAGAGCAATCCTATAAAGCAGATCTCAGTCTACTGTCTTTATACTGCAAATGGAAAATGGAAGCAATAGTGAATTCTATATGAAACAACTGACCCAATTATTTCCTTGTTTTAAATACATTTAATATTTCTTTCTTTTTATAATATTGTATTAATTTTCCAATTTTAAATTTAAGTATTTAAAAAGCAATGTGGTGGCTGGGTTAATCAATAGTTTGATAACAAAATCTTTAGTACAAATCTCAAATTACAACGTCAAATATTTTCTCTCTTTTTCCCTTAACATTTACTGTCTCGTATTTAAGCTAATACAGTTCTTATTATATCAACTCAGTAAAAACAATCATTACATTTTTAGCTTACACATATCTTAATTATTTTTTACATTCGGTCTTCATAAACAATCCATATCCTGTTATTAATTTTTTCCCAATATTTAGTTTCCCATCAATATTCCAATTTAATATTTATTTGATATTTATAATTTTCAGGCTTTAGGTAACCAAGATTTCCCTTATCTCAATTTATAATAGAACCTAATATTCAAAATACACATTTTATCTATTTCAATGTAATCTTGTTCTATTTCCTAAAAGTTATCTATTTCCCACCATATTAAATCATCTACTTAATAATACAATATCCCCTTTAATAAATCAAAATCATTATGTGTATTACCTGGCTGAATCAATAAATCAAACATATTCATAATAATTCATTTTCTTTTCCCTTTTAGGACTAATATTTAAATATTTAACAGATAAAATCCTTATTTTCAACTAATTTCCAAGTATTTTAAATCTAATGACCAAAATTCCCCCTTATCTAAACATCATCCTTTAAGCTTCTAATTAATAATATGAAATTCCCTCTAATAAGTCAAAACCCCAATTTTCTTCAACCTTATTCTTCCTTTGCCAACTAGGCTTCCATATCAGTGCTTTTAGATCATCAAATAGCTCTCTCTATATTTCTTTTTCATTTTCAGTGTTGTCACTCCTTTTCTGGATTTTCCATTAACTGTATTTGTTGGTCAATTGAGTCCTCTGTCTTAATATTTGATGGTTCCACTTCTTCTGTTATCTTCTGCATTGTTAATTCTTTGGTTGTAGTTAAAGTCTGGGTTTGTGTAACTAAGCTGATGTCTTGATCTTTTATGTTAGGTCTTATTTTATCACAAGCTGAAAGAATGGTTTCATGTATTACTTTTAACATGGAAATGATCTTTTCCTGGTCTTCATCCATCTCTTTCATGTGTTTATAAATAGTCTTTATAGTAGAAATTGTTTGTCAAGCAAGATTTTACAATCCAAGGTATTTCATCATCTCATATAGTAACCAATATTCCTCAAATAAAGAGATAGGCAATTCCCCACATATAACTCTGAAAGTCAGTAAAATTCACAGTTCAAGCAGGCCAGTTATGCTGCCCAGCTGTTCTCTTACAGCTGAGTTTCTCATAGATGGTGCCAAGGTCAGAAGAGTCTTATCTAAGGTCTGGGCTTCGAGCCAAGTCTCTTTTAGGAAATAACAAGTTATAATACCAAACTTCACCACAAGATGTCACCGATGCCATTTAAGGTTTTTTAAGTCCAAAATTTTTATAATCCTTTTTCCAATGTTATTTCTTTTTTGTAAAATAGGAAAAATTTTGGTCCCCAAGTTTCAAGAACATATAAATCCAATTAGATTAAAGTTGTTCTTTTAGTGCTTTAATTCCCCTGGGTAGTCATTTGCCGCTATTCTTAAAGGGTGGGATAGAAATTCCCTTCCCTCTCTCCTCACAGAGAGAAAGATACTTCAGGCAGCTTTTACAGGAAAAGAAAGTACTTAGGGTAAAGAGAAGAACGGATCTCACCCAGTTTCATCTGCATTGCTTTCAAAGTGCTTGGTGGTAAGTTTGACTTTGGGTGTCTGCAGCCTAGTAACAGGCCATATTACTATAGCTGCTCTTTCCTCTGCCAGTTTGGAGGGCTGCCCCAGATTGAGCGAAAGGCTGCTCCTTGCTGGTCACTCCTACAGGGCAACTTTTGATCCTTTCCAGGGTTCCCCAGCGGAGCAAAACTGAATGCAGAAGACAGAGCTCGCCTTCCAGCAGCCGCAGCAGCCGTAATAACAAACTGGAAGTCCAATTAATATTTCTCATATGGTAGTGTCTTCTCCCTTGCTAGAGATCTTCAGGCTAAACACCTCTTAGAGAAGAGTGAAAAATAAATACAACAATTACCAATATAAATAGAGGGTAATACATGAGTTTTGCTATCAGCTGGCAAGTCAGAGAATGATTGTTATGGGCAAAATTAAGAGAAATCTACCAGGAAGCAGGTAAAGGTTTTTGAAAACACGAGGATAAATGAAGAGTCCCAGGGTAACTGCTTCTGTTTTTTTCTAAGCCAGTAAATATCCTTGAAAAGGTACTGGCTAATTAATCAAATCCACCACTGTATATGTAGGTTTGAACTATGTGACTTACTCTAGGTGATTTTCTACAGTGATTGCTGGAGGACACCCTACAACTAATAGCAATCACTACCATATACCAGAATAGCCCAGTTATCTTAGATGAACAGATTTTCATTTTCCCAAGGGAAAAAGACAGTTGCTTGTTGCATTGTACAATAGTTTAACTTTGATTGAGTCTTCATTGCTTTAAGCCTCCAGTTACAGAATATTTTCATTGAACTTTCCATTAGTTTTTGAATAAGAGAAACAAGCTAAGGCGGGGCTTTTCACCTTTTTCACCCATTGTACCACTTTTAGGATATGGCAACATCAGAGTACCACCAGTCACCTAGCAAGGTGTCAAACACTTGATGGCCAAAAAAAAGAAGAAAAAAGAAATGAAGTACAGGTAGTCCTTGACTTACAACAGTTTGCTTAGTGACTGTTTGAAGTTACAGTGGCACTGAAAAAATTCCTTCCCAAGCCATAGTCGAGCAAGACACCTGCCTGCCCGCCCGATGGCCCTCTTCCTCCTGTCCGAGGTTTTTATTGTTGTGAGCATTTCTGTTGAGGATTGGCAGTGGGGGAGGGGTGGGGTGTTTGTTTTTTCCCTCCTCTGCTGGGTGGTTGCAGCAGGTTTTGGTCACTTCACATGACCCTAGGACACTGTGACTGTCATAAATATGAATCAGTTGCCAAGCATCTGAATGTAAATCACAAGACCCTGGAAATGCTGCAACATTCCAGCAGATTGGCACTTCTTCTGGGCTCAGCAGAAGGACCGGGATCAGTGCCGAGCTCCAGCTGGAGCCTGGCGCTGTTCCTGGTGCTTCCGCTGAGCCCTGACAGCCCCAAAGCACTGATCCTGATGCTTCCGTTGAGCCCTGACAGCCCTGCAGCTTCATCTGTCTCTCGCTCAGGCTTGTGCGGTGCTGCCACTGGTTCAGCTCATTCCTCTCCCCCGCTACCACTTTTATAGGATGGTCATGTACCACCTGCCAGGTGCCAAAATACCACAGGTGGTACCCGTACCACTGGTTGAAAAGCCCTGAGCTAAGGTAACTGGACTGAAAAAGACTTTGAGAAGCCAGAGAGTGAATAATTACCAGAAAATTATTCACTTCTGTGCAAGAAATGGCAAACTGAAGAGTGTTCTGCTAAAAGTGGAGCCATTTACCATAGCAGAATCTAGAACTGGCAAATAAACCTATTCTTTCTCATTCCTTTCCAGACAAGGAAAGATTCTGAGATCACTCTCAATTGCTCCGGATAGCAGCACCTCTCAAGGAGACCACAAGATAATGATCTCTGGTGACTTCCAGTTTGCCATTGCTGCGCTGCGGATGCTGGAAAATGAGCTCCATCTTTCGTGTCTGATTTTGTCCTGCTGGGGGACCCTGGGAAGTAATGAGTAGTAATGAGAGTTTCCCGATACTCTCATGTAACACCTCTTCTCTGCGAGCTGCATTGGCTTCCAGTTGCCCTCCAGGTGAGATTCAAGGTGTTGGTGATGACCTATAAAGCCCTAAATGGCATGGGTCCAGATTACCTTAGGGAGCACCTTCTGCCAGCATCAGCTTCCCATCGTCCTGTGCGCGCCCACAGGGGGGTTTCCTTAGGGTTCCGCCAGTTAGAGATTGCTGGCCGGTGATTCCCAGGTGGAGGGCATTCTCTGTGGGTGCGCCCGCCCTTTGGAATGAACTGACGATGGAACTTCGGACTGCCCCCGACCTTCGCTCGTTTCGCCAGGACTTAAAAACCTGGTTGTTTGAATTGTCTGGCCTGGACTGAGGGATTTTAAATTATATTAAATTAAATTAAATAATAAATTTAAATTTAAATTTAAATTTAAATTTAAATTTAAATTTAAATGTTATATTAATTTTGTGGGCTTGTATTAATTTAATTTAATTTTATTCTCTCTTTTTGTATTGTTTTTAACTTGCCCTGTGAACTGCCCTGAGTCCTTCTGGAAAAGGGCAGTATATAAATTCAATAAATAAATAAATAAATATGTATATGTATATGTATGTGTATATGTATATGTATATGTATATGTATATGAAAGAGTTAATTAGCAAGGTCCATTCAAAAAGCCTTGACAAATACTTAAACATACATTTGCCTTGCCTTCCAGCTAATATAAGAGAGAAGGAACCCGTGGCTCAGGAGGTTAAAACACTGCCTGATATATAATCAGCCCGGGTTCGAATCTCAGATAAAGGGTATGACTAACTGATGAGAACATAAATAGTTCGAAATGATCATCTTAGCCTCCCAAATTCTTTATTAGCAATTTGAATAATTTGCACAAATAATGAGCTGTCATAAGTTGACTAGTTCCTGTGGATAAGCCCTGAGCCGGGCCAAAACAGGAATGAAAGAGTTAATTAGCAAGGTCCATTCAAAAAGCCTTGACAAATACTTAAACATACATTTGCCTTGCCTTCCAGCTAATATAAGAGAGAAGGAACCCGTGGCTCAGGAGGTTAAAACACTGCCTGATATATAATCAGCCCGGGTTCGAATCTCAGATAAAGGGTATGACTAACTGATGAGAACATAAATAGTTCGAAATGATCATCTTAGCCTCCCAAATTCTTTATTAGCAATTTGAATAATTTGCACAAATAATGAGCTGTCATAAGTTGACTAGTTCCTGTGGATAAGCCCTGAGCCGGGCCAAAACAGGAATGAAAGAGTTAATTAGCAAGGTCCATTCAAAAAGCCTTGACAAATACTTAAACATACATTTGCTTTGCCTTCCAGCTAATATAAGAGAGAAGGAACCCGTGGCTCAGGAGGTTAAAACACTGCCTGATATATAATCAGCCCGGGTTCGAATCTCAGATAAAGGGTATGACTAACTGATGAGAACATAAATAGTTCGAAATGATCATCTTAGCCTCCCAAATTCTTTATTAGCAATTTGAATAATTTGCATATATATATATATATATATATATATATATATATATATATATATATATATAATAGAGGGAGAACTAATTTTGGTCAACTAATATAAAATATTTGGAAATCAGTTGAAAATAAGAACTCTGTTTGCCCATTATGAGATAATAGATATTACCAGAAAAAGAGAGGGAGTATTTGAGCTTTTAAAAATTAGATCTAAAAGAAAAATTTATGTATATTACTGATTTATTGGTTAACGATACATATGGTTTTGATTTATTAGAGAGGATACTGTATTATTAATTAGATGGTTTAATATGGTGGAAATAGATAACTTTTAGAAAACAGAAAAAGACTATATTCAAATAGATATGATGTGTATTTAGAATATTAGATTTTGTTATGAAAAAGGAAAAAGGAAGAAGTTGAGAGAAGGGAAACTTTGGTTACCTAAACCTTGGAAATTATAAATACCAAATGTTAATTTGAATATTGATGGGAAATTAAAGCTTGGGGAAAAAGCAATAACAGGACATTGATTGTATATAAGGGCTGAATGCAAACACCAGTAAGATATGTATAAGCTAAAAATTATTGATAAGTGTAACAAAGATATTTTTACTTAGTTAATAATAAGAACTGTATTAGCCTAATATGAGATAGTAGATATTGAGGGAAAAAGAGAGGAAATATATGATGTTGTAACTTCAGATTTATACTAAAGATTTTTGTATGTTATTGAACTATTGATTAACCTAGTCACCACATTGCTTCTTAAATACTTAATTGTAAAATTAGAAAACTAATAAAATATTATAACAAAAAGATAATGATCTCTGGTGAGTTTAGAGTTCTGAGGGATGAAAATCATCTTGCTCAAACTATGGTTGACATGTTTGAAAGGACACTGTTCACACTTTTTTTCTATTAACTTTTAAAAATTGCTTATTAGCTATTAGCGACCATTGAATTGACAAGTCTCAAAACACCAAATGAGTTTTCTTCAGTTCTTAGCAAAATATATTTTAAATACAAGTTTAAAGACTTATTTATTTATTTTGAATAGGGAGCAAAGCATGATTAGAATTTTGCTTCTGGAAAGCTATAAACAAAGTAAGAGTCCCTATGGATTTAAAATAAGATTTTGGAATCAATTACAAGAATCTTTTCCATAGGAAATGCTTGTTTTCAATTATTTTACAAATATATGATAGGATGAGATTTTGAAGGTATAGATGGATTGTGTAGATGGATTGTGTTTAAGATTTGTTATCAAAAAGAAACCAGTTTTACCACACAAAACTGACACTGATCTGATTTAAAATGTGATTTAAAAATGACAGATTATAAGAATGACATGGAAAAAGATGGACGGACATACATACATACATACAGGACATACGAAAGAAACTGGCTTATAACTTAATAATTAAAAGAGATATACAAATAACAAACCAAGAGAGTGATTTGGATAACTTTCCTACCAGTATGCTGGATTTTTTTAAAAAAAATTTGTTAAACTCTCCCTTTTTTAATGTATAAAATTAGCATCAATTTATATGTATTACATTGCATGCATTTGTAGCCACATTGCTGCTTAAATATAAAGAAGGATTGAAATGAGGGGTGTTTGGATGTTTTCTTGCAGATGTTTCATTATCCAAACTATGTGACATCATTAGTGCTAGAATATTCCTTTAAAATTAGATTTCTAATGCAAGTCTGAAACAAGCACTGTATGACAACATTCAAAGAGATTTATAATCTGTAGGAAAACTAAATTATGATCCATGTTGTTGAATGTTGCTTGTCCTTTTCCTCTCCCTGAGGCAAATGTGATAACATGAAGGTTTCTTTATACATTTTTTATTATCCTACTCTTTCCTTAGATATTATTGCCTAGATTTTTCATTGTCTGTCTTTTGCAAAATAAAATACGAACAGATTGCTCGGGGGACGCATATTTTGAAGTTACTATTCTTATGACTCTTCTTGTACATTTTGTTGTTAGCTGCAAAGTCGTGTCTGACCCATTGCGACCCTATGGACAACATTCCTTCAGGCCTTCCTGTCCTTTCCCATCTTCTGGAGTCCATTTAAGCTCACGTCTATTGCTTCAGTGACTCCATCCAGCTACCTCATTCTCTGTCGTCCCATTCTTCTATTGCTCTCAATCTTTCCCAGCATTAGGCTCTTCTCCAGTGAGTCCTTCCTTCTCATTAGGTGGTCAAAGTATTTGAGTTTTAGCTTCAGGATCTGGCCTTCTAAAGAGCAGTCAGGGTTGATCTCCTCTAGGACTGACCAGTTTGATCACCTTGCAGTCCAAGGGACTCGCAGGAGTCTTCTGCAGCACCACAGTTCAAAGGCCTCAATTCTTTGGCGCTCAGCCTTTTTTATGGTCCAACTTTTACTGCCATACATTGCAACTGGGAAGACCATAGCCTTGACTATACGCACTTTTGTTCACAGGGTGATATCTCTGCTTTTTAGTGTGCTATCTAGATTTGCCATGGCCTTCCTCCCAAGGAGCAAGCGTCTTTTAATTTCTTCCTTCTTGTACATAAATAACTAGTTTTTGGCTAGATGACCTCCAACTTTATTATTATTATTATTATTATTATTATTATTATTATTATTATTATTATTATTATTGTAATTCTTCTACTTATTTTTTAGATCTTTAAAAGTTGCTGCTGCATACCATATTGCTGTTGAATTATTTTCTACGCTATTTTATAATATTGAATTTAGCCACATCAGACAAATGATTGCCATCTAAACTTTTCAAATTTTTGAATCAGTAATTAATGTTGAACTATAACAACCTCAGTAATGAAGGTAAATAAATATGTATGATCAAGGATAAGTTGCAAGATCCAGTGTGAGTTGATCACTGGCTTTATTGTATAGTGGGTTCTGGAACGCATGGATGACGCCAGGCACAGGAGTACAGCATAACTGTCTTTATTAGGAGATAGATTGTATTGGCTGGATAGGGTTTACCTGTGCTCTTTTATACCTGGCCAGGTGTGCTTCCAGCCAATCAATTCAAACCTGGTTTTCCTGCCGAAAACCTAACCCTTACCTCAGCAGTAGTTTCGGTACAGTGCCACCTAGTGGTATTGGCTAAGCTGTTGCTTATAGTGTTATAAACTCCATACATAACACCCCTTCCCCCTTAAGAATAAACAATACATTCCGCTATTGACCCCATACATGTAACTTTGTACAAATCCACTTTAGTGTGACATGCTTAGCTGCCCTCATGACTGCACATAGTCTGAGAGATATGCTGGTGGCCTATGAGTCCATGTTGACCATCTAAGGGGTTCCCCCCTGTCCTGGGCCACAGCATCAGTGGGATGACCCAGCCTGGGTGTTTCTGCCGGACCCGTCCTCGAGTCTATTCCTGTGGCCTGCCTAGGCCAGCCCGGTCTCTCTGAAAGTAGCTCTGAGTCCATGAAGTCCTCTTCCGTTCCGGATTGGTTGTGCTGATTTGAAGTTGATTCTTCGTGGCCCACCTGTTGTCTATTGTTTTGTGGTTTTTCAGGGACCCGCCTCCTGACTTGATCCATGTGTCTATGGATCTGACGGTTCCCCTCCACCTCTACAATGAATGACAAAGGCCCAATTGTGTCAACCACCACTACTGGAATCCACACATGTCCCGGTCCATAGTTCCTGGCCCAAACCAAGTCGCCTATGTGTAGTTCTCTAGCGGGGTTGGGTTGCTCTGTCTCTGCAGCCACTCTGTTGGGGTGAAGCCTGTCCAAATTGGTGATGAGCCATCTGCCCCAACACAGTTCTGCTGGGCTCTTCCCAGTGGCAGTGCAAGGTGTGGTGTGTTGTGCTAGTAGGAATCGAGCCAACCTTTGATGCCAGTCACTGATGATGATGCACCTCAATGCGTCCTTTGTTGTGCGCACCATGCACTCAGCTTGTCCGTTGGTCGATGGGTGGAAGGGCATGGATGTAACGTGCCTAATCAAGTTGTTCTTCATAAATGCCTGAAAATCAGCAGATGTGAATTGTGGTCTATTATCCAAGACCAACACGTCAAGGAGGCCATGTGTGGCAAAGAGCCCCCTGAGTACTTGGATTGTCTTGGCCATAGTCATGCTAGTAACTGGTACTACCTCTAGCCATTTAGAATGACTGTCCATCACCACTAGGAATAGCTGTCCTTGGAACGGACCAGCATAGTCGATGTGGACCCTGGACCATGGAGTGTGGGTTGACTCCCATTTGTGTATAGGCGCGTAAGGCTGTTCTGGCCTGGACCTGTGGCAGGTGTAGCAACCAGCTACTTGTTCCTCTATAGCTGTTATGACTCAGGGCCAGCCGGTGGGTCCGGCAGCCGGTTCAGATGTATCGGATGACTCAGATGAGGGGGAGGAGGAGGGTGTGGAAGACGAACCGGCTGATGATGGCTTGGAGGCTTTGCAGAGCCCTCAGCCGGGGACCTCTTCTCAGCTGCGTGAGCCTGATAGTGCGGAGGATGATGACCCACAGCTGGCCCTGTTCAAGGACGCCCGACACAGGAGGCAGTCGAGCAGGAACAAACAAAGAAAGGCTGTGGGACTCCTCGTGAGGAGGCACAGGGAGACCACGCCCTGAACTCTAAATAAAAGGAGTGTTTGGGGAGGGGCTGGTTGCTGAAAGCAACCCTTCCGCTTGAGGATTCAAGTTCCTGTGTTTCTTGTTCTGTTGTTTTGCTTGTGAATTAAACTTGGCAAACGCTTTGCAACCTCAGTCGCTCTCCAGTCTCTACTGCTTGAACAGGGGTTTGCTTTATTACAAGGCCGGTAGTTGGCTGGTTCAGAACAATAGCCTTGTCTAAACCGGGCCACCACAGGTAGCTCCTGGCTAACACTTTCATCCTCACTATCCCCAGGTGCCCTTCGTGTAATGATTGAATGACCCTGTCCCTTAGTTTCTCAGGAATGATGACTCTGCTACCCCACAATAGGCATCCCTTATGGGCTGATAACTCATGCCTCCTAGTGAAATATGCCTGGAATTCTGGGCCCAGACTATTTTCTTGCCACCCATGCCTGGACCCTGCTCAGGATCTTGTCTGCTGTTGTTTCAGCAGCAATATCCTTTGCGTGGAGTGGACATTCTGGTAAATCCTGGATGGCCAGAATCTGCCGGTGCCGGGTCAGTTTCCAGGTGTTTAAGGGGTAGCCTGCTTAACCCATCAGCATGGCCCATGTCCTTCCCTGGCTTATGCACCCAATCTGCAATTATATGCCGATAGGAATATTGACCACCTGAGCATCCTAGGTGATAATATTTGTGGTGTTTGCCTGTCTGTTGTGAATAGAGCTAGCAGGGACTTGTGGTCTGTGAATATTGTAAACTCCCTGCCATACAGGTAGTCATGAAATTTTTTGACTCCAGCCACAATTGCCAGGGCTTCCTTATCGATTTGGGCGTAATTCCTTTCGGCTGCTGACAGTGTCCTGGAGTAATAAGCAATGGGGTTTTGTTTCCCATTCTCTTCTAAGTGACTCAATACTGCGCCCACTCCATAGGGGGAAGCGTCACACGTGATACAGATGGGCTTACTCTCTATGAAATGTGTGACAGTGGCATTACTAGACAACAAATCCTTTAATGTTTGAAAGCTTTGTTCGTGGACCTTGGTCCAATTCCAACTAGCTTTCTTGATGCTTTGTGTGGCAGGAATGCATGATAAAAATTAAGCAACCCAAGGAAAGCTTGCAGCTCAGCCTTTTTCTTGGGGGCTGGAGCCATTTTTATTGCCCTTACCTTGGAGTCAGCAGGATGAATTCCTTTGGCATCAATCCTGAACCCCAGAAATTCAGTTGATGCCACTCCAATGCTACACTTGTCCCGTTTCAATTTGAGCCCCGCAGAGTGGAACCTGCTTAAAACACTCTGCAATCTCTCAGCCAGCACCTCTTCCGAATCCCCTGCGATGAGGACATCATCTTCTCCATCACCTCCTGAAAGATCCCTGGAGCTACAGAGACACCAAACTGTAAACGGTTTACTCTGAAAGCTCCTCTCTGTGTTACTGTGGTTTGCACGTCTTCCATCTCCCTGGTAACCGGGAGCTGCTGGTACGCCTGCACAAGATTAAGTTTCGTAAAGATGGCACCGCCCTGGAGAGCAGCAAGAACGTGGCTGACCGTTGGAATCGGGTAAGCATGCGGATTGAGGGCCCAGTTCACTGAGCACTTATAGTCGGCGCAAATTGTAACTATGGGGGTTTTCCACTCTCCCCCTTCTACTGGCTCTAAAACCCCTTGTTCAACTAACTTATCCAGTTCGCTCTCAATCTTGTGTTTGAGAGTGAAGGGAACTCGCCGGGGTTTAATTCTTATAGGCAGAATGTTGGGGTTTAGTTTAAATGTGATCGGTGGCCCAGTGTACCTGCCTAACTGGCCATCAAATATGTCTGCAAACGTTTTGCACATGGACTCGATGCTCTTGGCCTGGGTGTGGTGGATACCTGATATCCCTATGTCCAGGGCCTCAAACCAGTCCAACCCCACTAGACTAGTTCTCTGGCCTTCAACCACGAGGACATCCAAGTGCTCATGGAAACCCTTGAACCCCACCGACAGGGTGATCTCCCCATTAATTTTGACTTAATTTCAAAGAAGTTAGTAGTAGTGTGTTGTTGGGCCCTAGTACCTTTCGGCGATGCATCCTTGGTTTGTTGTTCATGCAGGCCATCTCGGGAACAGTTCCGGCAGATGGAGGTTATGTGGCCTGTTTTTCCGTAGGCCCAACACTTGGCGATCCAGAATTTGCAGGCTGCCCTTGCATGGTTTCCGCCGCAACCAGCACACTTGGGGTTTGTCGCGCCACAGCCACAGGCGGTACACTTGTTAGATGTTGTTGGTTTCTGCTGGGCTCCCTGTTTTCTGCACTGAAGTTCGGGTTGTTTCAGCCTCCATTGCACTGCATCGATCTCGGCCTCTTTGTCCGCTCCGCTGCTCCTGCCGTGCGCAGCGATCGCCTGATGGATGGATCCTCCAGGGCTGCTGGGTCGGGGGTGGTCTGGTCTGCACCATTGGCCATGTCATGGGCCAAAACCTCATCTTGGACCTCCTGGAGTGTCAGGTTGGGTCTCGCGAACAACTTTTGCCACAGCTGCTTGTCACGCAGGCCGAAGATGATCCGGTCGCGTAGCCACTCATCCAGTTTTGTGAATTTGCAGAGGTGGGTGGCCTGCCATATGCCCGTGATGAAATCCGCCACTGACTCACCCTGCGGTTGAGCCCTTTATTTGAACTGGAACCACCAGGCCAGTTCTGACATTCATGGGTTGAAATGCTTATTAAACTTCTCTGTGAGGTCTCTGTAGGAGATGCTCCCGATTGTGTCTGGCAAACACAGGCCTACGACCAAATCATAAACAGTGGACCCACTGAGGCAGAGCAGGGCTGCCACCTTCATGCTGTCCTCCATGATCCGGTTTACCCACAGGTAAAATTCGATCTGTCCCAAGTGCGATTCCCATCGCTCAGGGTGACGGATGTCAAATGCCTGGATCTGGCCAATCTGTGCCATGCTGTATCCGGTCTTGTGGATCCTGCTTCGGGTTGACCTCTAGTGTGGTAGCTAGCTGGTTGTTGTAGAAGGGGAGGGAAAGATGCCTCTTTCCTCCAGCAAGCAATGCCGTCCCTTCGTGACTTCAGCTCTCGGCGAAGCAGTATCCCATCCTCATCGCCACTATTGTGTAGTGGGTTCTGGAATGCATGGATGACGCCAGGCACAGGAGTACAGCATAACTGTCTTTATTAGGAGGTAGATTGTACTGGCTGGATAGGGTTTACCTGTGCTCTTTTATACCTGGCCAGGTGTGCTTCCAGCCAATCAATTCAAACCTCACCTAGGACTCACCTATGACTCAGCTTAGTGATATATCTCCTGGGCACCAATACACAAAATAAATGGTCCTAAACTGATTTTTTTTGCCAATTGTTCATGTTGTATTATATTTTCTCTATGTAGACTAATTTTAAAAATACGTCTTTTAATATTTCTCACAGCAAGACTGACATAATAGAGCCATAGCTATGTACTGTTTACTAAATATTCAGAATCTGGCACAAGCTTGTAATAAAACCAGGATGGGCAAAACTGAAAATAATTTTGTGCCTAGAAATAAGTTGTGTATGTGATAGTTTCTTACATGAATCAGATGTCCTGTAGCTTCTTATGTGAATCAGATGTTCTGTAGCCTTATGTCAACCCAATTTGCTTAAGGCATCAGGGTAGAAACTGGGGGACTGAGTTCTGCCTTAGGCACAAAGCCAGCTGGGTGACCTTGGATCAGTTGTTCTCTGTCAGCCCTAGGAAGAAGGCAATGGAAAATCATTTCTGATATATTGCCAAGAATACTGCTATTACCAACAGTCAGCACTGATTAAAAGTAGTACACTTACATCTTCCCAAAAAGAAGATAGTTCTGAATTTAAGATGGATCCAACTCCAAAATTGTAACTTTTGACATATACATCAACATACATATTTTCACAAACCTAAAGTTATTTCTCCATTTTAAAAGTAATTATTTGAGGGAAGGGGTGTTTTTTTTTTCAGATAAGTATAATATTTCTTCCAGTCCTGTAAAAATATTTGTTTTGGTAGTCACATCTGATCTTGCAGTCACATTTAGTTAACTTTCATTCTTTCCTCTATGTAAACTTGTTTTATTCATTAGACATTATCTTAATGAACATATATAGAGAAAATCTCAGCTTGGTGAAGTACTAAGCTCTACATTAGATAGCATTTCATTGCATCTCCTTCTCAAATCAGCCTCGGTGTTGAAGAACAGGATGGCAAGTAGGATGGGTTCAACCTGAAAGGCTGTTAGCAAAATCCTCTCTGGGGGGAGATGGGAAAAAGAGATTACATTTGGAACCCCCATTGATAGAGGCCAAGTAGCAAGAAACTGAGAACACCATGCTTCATTTCCTACAATGTCCTTGAAATGCATGATTTAGCATTGTATCAGGGCACGACAGAATATTCACACTGGTAGCTGTTTAGATTCAGTCACCTAATTTTGGGAATGGCAGGCAGAAAAGTTGTTACAAATACAATAGGTACAAAGGAAAGATGTTTATATGAAACTAAGTAGGATACTGCAAGGGAGGTATGTATGTAATGTTCATAGTAACTATGTAATGTTTATAGTAACACCATGAGACTAGTTCACCACTGTCTACTTCTAGGATATTGTCTGAGTAGGACTACCCTACAGTCATAATATTGTTTGGTGTTTGGAAATACTAGATCCAACTTCCAACTTAGACACGGTTAGCAAATACTCCCAATTGCTGAGGAAGGGAACTGAAAGCTTATTCCAATCAATCCTCTGATCATGCTAACACAAAATTCCAGTAGTTAATCTAACATGTATCAAAATAAAAACCTAATAACTGAAGACCAGTGCTTTTTTTCTAAAAAAAAAAAAGGTGCCGGAACTCAGACTGTCACTGGGAGCGATGCCAGTGTCTTGCTACGGCATCACTGCCCATCCTTTGCACCCCCACCCCTGTGGCTCAGAACCACATGCCGCAGGGATTCCTCTCCCCACAGCCACCATGGGGATTCCCCTCCCCACAGTTGCCATGCTGCAGCCTGTGCCGAGCTCCCACCTGGAGCTGCTCCAAACCCAGAGCTGTGTTCCTCGTGGCAGTGGTCTCCGGCACCAAACAGCTGATGGCCTCCGGCACCGGCACTCTTTCCTTCCCAAAAATTGTGTAATGAGTCCTCTCTAAGCTCTGCTGATCAGCTTGTCCTAGATTGTTTTGCCACAAAACAGAACGGTTTCCAAGTTACAGTTGAGACGGCCCATCTCAGTTTAGATATATCACATATAATTGAAGATTGTAATTAGTTCCGTGAGCATGTTCAGCAAGTGTGATGTATTTGTGCTGGCATTTCTAGGCCTCTTTCCAACCACATCCAAAAAAATTTGTAACAAACATTGGAATTCTCAGTGCCATGTTTGGTATTTCCCAGCAATCTGTTACTGGAAGGAAAAAGCAATCCCTGCTGCGTTACTGATCCCAGAGAAGCATTTGCATGTATGGGTTAGGGTGCCATAGTTATGGATGAGAAATATTGGTTGCAAAGTTGGCATTTCTGGATGTAATACAGATATTTTGGACTTATTTTTGTTTCTTTGCATGTTTGATATTTTTTAAAAGGCATATGCTACTGACTATGCTTATGCACATATGTAACATCATTTGCTAGAATACATGACCACTGCTTGTCCAGAATATGAAAAGTGAAAGATTGTGACTAAACAAAATTTTAATGTACAGATAATACCACCAGAAATTATTTTAGCCTTTTTAGTAAATGTTGTTATTGATGTTAAGCTCACCTTGGAAAACATCATATATTGTTATGTATATACTAGGTTAATTATTTAAAGACTGAAGTGCAACATAACTAGATTCTAAATAATCTATTTTTCAAAACACACAACAGTCCAAACAGTAAAAGTAAAGTCCAAATTAAGAATATTTCATTCTTAAGAATTGTTTAATTTAAAGTGGTTTAGTTGTAATAGATGGTTATAGATTCAAAATAGTTTTCAAGAGTATGTACAAAAGATACTATTTTTTCTAGCATCAGCTAAATTAGACATATTACATTGAGAAAAATGTTTCTCATTTCTTTCCTGTTACCTTTATTGATTTCATTGCAGAGATGTTTGTCAAGGTATAAATCACCTTGTCACGTGCAATGACAATGTTAACATAGGAAATAGATTATTTTGTTATCTAATTTTACCGTCCAAAAGACAGAAGCAGATGAAAAATGTGAGGTTCTTTTCTGTTGGCTTTTTTGAATTAGCTGTTTTAGATTCTAAAAGTTTAGTTCCTAAAGAAGTAACTCTGTAAATAATTTTAATGTCCTCCTCTAGTGCAGGGTAGGCAAACCTGGCTCTTTTCTGACTCAAAGACTTCAATGCCCAGAATTCCTGAGCCAGCATGGCTCAGCTTGGAAACCTCTCTCTTTCCTCTCAGCATGGCTGGCTCAGGATTTCTGGGAGTTGAAGTCCACAAGTCATAAAAAAGAGCCAAGATTGCCTACTCCTAAAGCCAATAGAGGGAGCCTTTTTTTTTTTGCAAAAAAAAGGTGCTGGAACACCATTCTGAGCATTCTATGAGAAAAAAAAGCCCTGCTGAAGACCATAGGAAATGTGGATTTAAATATAGATTATTCAAATAGATTTCCACAATACAATTGAAACATTATGGGGATAATAGCATGTTGCGTGGATCCTTCTGTAGGACCACACAAAAAGCACTTACCTTCAAATTATTAAAACAAGTAGATATTCCTCTAAGCTTCTGTAGTTGTTTTATCGATTGCTCCTAGCTATCTCTGCATGGATGTTCTCCTTCTCAGGGTTTGTCCAATCCTGATCAATAATAGATTAGTGGCTGAGTGGGAAAGTTCTGCATGAGGCATTAATTATAAATGGACAAAAGTATTTTTACTTGTCAAGATTTTACAATATTTGTATTAAGGAAACAAATTGCAGCTAACTTGCTGACCTATAAATAAAAATCATATTGATAGACAGGTTAGGACAATCTAGCATACCTCTGAGGAAAAACATATCAGCATACTACAAAGCCAATGTTAAGAACTCATAATTTTTAAGACAAACTGTAAAAGGATTCAGTAGCCAGCAAAACATAATACTGCATTTTAACTCTGGTGAATGAGATTCTGAACTAGAAAGCAATGCTCTAGATCAGGGGTGCCAAACTGCCAGACCATGGGCTGGTTGCATCATGCGGAGGCTGTACCCAACCCAGCTTGGACAATGAGGAAAAAAAGTCACAATACATCATGACATGTCACGTGACATGGCAAGTTTGACACCCGTGCTCTAGATTAGGCCCTATTATATTAGAAATAAAAGGTATATATTCTAATTTAATAGATACTATGAAAATTTTAAAAATTAGTTGTTGAGGGTTTTTTATGACTTACAACATAAAGTAGTATAAAGTGACTTCTGGAAGAGGAATGGTGGACTGAAGATGGCTTCCCAAAAAGTGGAGCTGACAACCACAGCAAAGAATGAAAGCCAGTAAGCAGACCAGCTGTATGAACCTCTTCAGACAAATGAGAGGGCCTGACATCACCCATAAGTGCTCCAGAGAATTCCTTCACAGGAACATTGCATGACAGTGGTCCCTGGCAGGTTTTGGTTAGTTGGAAATGAAGGAAGAACCATCTTACTCTAACCATGGTGTATGTCTTTGAAAGGACATTAAGTTTGCATACTTACTTTTCTAATTGCTTTTAGAAATTGCTTGTTAACTATCTTTGAATTAACAAGTTTGAAAGCAAAAAAGTGAGTTTGCTTTCAATACTTAATGAAATAAAAATTTAACTACAAGCTTAAGAACTTTAAAAAACATTTTAATAAACAGTAAAATATTGGTTAAAACATTGAATTTAGAAAGCTACAAATGAACTAATTGTCTAGATAAATTTGAAGTAAGATTTTTGGAATTAATTATCATCCTTGTAGGAAAATTATTTGGTTTTTTATTTTTTTAAAAAATAAAGCATAATAAAATATAATTTTAAACACTAGACACTAGAAGGAACTAAAGATTTCAATTAAAAGAAAAGAAATATGCTTGACTAACAGTATAGAACAGTTCAAAATATTCTAACACTAAAAATACTGAAGGACACTTGAAAAATAGAGTCAAACGTTCAACTGTCAGCAGCAATATTTGCCTCTATAGACAGACTATGTTTAAGTTTTTATGTAAGAGGAACAAGCTTTACTTGACAAGACATAAACTGAATTGATAGCGGATTTACAATGGATAGGTTACAACAGTGACATATAAAAGTGTGTTACTCTACACTACAATAGAAACCTGCTGGTGTTTTATCAGTTAAAAGGGGCTGCAAATAATTTACCAAGACAGTGGCCTGGATAATTATTCTATACTGGACTTACAAAGGAGACTTGTTAAAGTTTTGAAGAATCTCCTGAGACATTCTGTAAATAAGAACAAGTGAAAATAACTCCAGCTCTGCTACATTATTTGAAGGGACTAAAGATTATTAGAAGTAAAAGAAAGGGGTAAAAGCTGGTTTATTTTATCAAGGTTAAAATAGATACATTGTTATTTCTAGAGAATCTTAGTGGACCTTTGCTGACATCAGGATTGAATTGACAACACTTTATGGATTTGTTATGGATAAAAAAATGGGATATGTGAAGGAGAGATCCCATATCCATATATGTATATATATATATATATATATATATATATATATATATATATATATATATATATATATATATATATATATATATATATATATATGTCAAATGCTTGTTAACTATTTTTAGATTACCTTGCTAGGCCCCAAACATGGGACAAATCTTTATTTCCTGTGTCAGCCTAACCTGAAGGCCATCGACAGGCAGTAGTCACACCGGTGACAGCTCATATTTGTGTAAATTTTAAATTGCTAACAAAGAATTATATATATATTTACTATTGTCTTTCCAATTAGGAATTCAATTTTTTAAAGTTTGTGGACTAAAAGATTTTCTATGCTTACTGAAGATCGGGGTTTTTGCTTATAAAAAAGAAACAAAACTGAACAGATTATAACAACTTTGGATTTAAAAGAAAACTTTAAATGGTAGGGGTGACATCTTGTGGCTAAACCTGATACTACAATTTGTTATTGCTTAAAAGAGATTTGAACAGCAGCCCAGACAATAGATAAGACTTATGTATCCTTGAGACATCAGCTGTGAGAAACCCAGCTGTGTTCCCTATCCAGTGACAAAATCTTTTTTGTATTCTCTGATTGTAAAGCTTTTAACCTAATACACTACTACGAGAATATGAATGAAGATCAGGAACAGATTCTCTCTATTTGAAATCAATTCATCAAACTATTCTGATGAAATAAGAGGTTACAGAAAAGAACAAGATATCAGCCCAGATATATGAACTCAAACTTTGATTACAACTAAAAAAATCAACTACACAGAATATAACAGAAAAGGTGGAACAATTAAAGATTATGACAGAAGATTCAACTGATCAACAAATACAATCAATGGAAAACCCAGAAAAAGGACTGACAATATGGAAAAAGGAAAAGACTTTCTACTTAAATCAGAAGGAACCTGAGGATCAAGAAGAGGAACAGATTGAAGAGAAGATAAACAGTTCAGGACAACTACATTGAGATGGGAAAATAGAGAGATGATTTGTTAGTCCTCTCAAAGAAATGGTGACCTGATGGTTCTTTCTACATCAAGCAATCTACATAACAACACAGGGAGATTTGTTTGATGACTCAAAAGCATGGACATGGAAGATGATTTGCCAAAGAAAGAAAGCCAGATTAAGACTGAAGAAAATTGGGGGTTTGACTTACTTGTGAGAATTAAAATAGAATATACTCAAATAGATAAGATGTGTACTTTGAATACTAGATATTGTTATGAGATGAGATAAAGAAAACTTTGGTCATTTATAACTTATAAGTATAAATATTAGTAGTTAAATTTGAACATTGATTTGCTTATAAAGGTTAAATGTAACAGTAAGTGTGTGTGTGTGTGTGTGTGTGTGTGTGTGTGTGTGGCAATTGGACAACCATTTGTCTGAAATGGAATAGGGTTTCCTGCCTGAGCAGGGGGTTGGACTAGAAGACCTCAAAAATCCCTTCCAACTCTGTTATTCTTTATTCAAATGTGGCTGGCCTTTGATTTGACACTGCATCCTCTATGTGACACTACTTCCCTTTAATTCAATTCCATTGTACTCCCCAGGGCCTATTTTATTTCCACATTATGGCTATGCAAGGTGGAGTTGCTTAGCAACACTTCAGCAGGCCTCTGTCTTTAAAAACTATTGTATACAAAAATCCATTTATTAGTTAGTAGAATTATCAGGTCGCCTCCCTAACCATTCCATGGAATGAGAAGGCATTTTTAAAAGGACTAATTGGATAAGCTTTTATTATCTAATTTTGGTGTCATCTTCCAGAACATTTATTATTGAATCTATGAACAAAAATAAAACATACAGCTCTTAATAAATCCCCAGTGCCCAGCTATTAACTGGAAGATCACAGCCCCTGAGACAACATCATTTAAGGAATGAGTCTTGCCTCCTTGTGATTAGTGATACATTTGAGTATTGTACCAACTCTCCATTAATCTATCTATCTAAACAAAAAAGAGAGAATTACTTAATGGGTCTGCATTGTTCCATGCCAACTGTATTTTCTTGGTGCTTATAAAGTATTTTTTAGAATTTCTAAAATCTACAAATAACCTAAGATTTGTCTAATATGGTTATAATTGCAGTCAATTATTTAAAACATTAGTGATAAATTAAAAGGCTCAGAAAAATTTGAATTGTCCTTTCCCACTTTATTCTACAGAATAATGAAACACTTTGGGTGTGTCTGTGTGTGAGTATGTATACATATGTATACATATACCAGATGGATTCGTAGGTGGCTGACAGGCCATACTCAGCATGTGGTCTTCAATAGAACTGCATCTACATGGAAGGAAATGTGTAGCGGGGTGCCCCAGGGCTCTGTTCTGGACACAGTGCTCTTCAACATCTTCATCAACAATTTGGATGACGGGATAGATGGGGAACTCATCAAATTTGCAGACGACACCAAGCTGGCAGGAATAGCCAATATTCCAGAAGATAGGCTTAAATACAGGAGGATCTGGACAGACTTGAACACTGGGCACTATCTAACAAAATGAAATTCAATGATGAAAAAAGTAAGGTTCTACATTTAGGCAGGAAAAATCAAATCCACAGGTATAGTATAGGTGGTACCTTGCTCAATAGTAGCAACTGTGAGAGGGATCTCAGAGTCATAGTGGACAATCACTTAAATATGAGCCAGCAGTGTGCTGCAGCTGCCAAAAAAGCCAACACAGTGCTAGGCTGCATTAACAGACGGATAGAATCAAGATCAAGTGAAGAACTAATACTACTTTACAATGCCTTAGTAAGGCCACATTTGGAGTACTGCATCCAGTTTTGGTCACCACGATGTAAAAAAAATATTGAGGCTCGAGAAAGAGTACAGAGAAGAGCAACAAAGATGATTGGGGGACTGGAGGCTAAAACATACAGGGAACGGTTGCTGGAATTGGGTATGTATAGTTTAACAAAGAGAAGGGTAAGTGGTGACATGATAGCAGTGTTCCAATATCTCAGGGGCTGCCACAAAGAAGAGGGAGTCAAGCTATTCTCCAAAGCACCTGAAAGAAGGACAAGAAGCAACGGATGGAAACTAGACAAGGAGAGAAGCAACCTAGAACTACGGAGAAACTTCCTGACAGTTAGAACAATTAACCAGTGGAACAACCTGCCTCCAGAAGTGGTGAATGCTCCAACACTGGAGGTTTTTAAGAAGAGACTGGCCAGCTATTTGTCTGAAATGGTATAGGGTTTCCTGCCTGAGCAGGAGGTTGGACTAGATGACCTCCAAGGTCCCTTCCAACTTATTATTATTATTATTATTATTATTATTATTATTATTATTATTATTATTATTATTATTATTATTATATACATATATATATACATATAGGTAAAGTAAAGGTAAAGTTTCCCCCGCACATGCGTGCTAGTCGTTTCCAACTCTAGCACTTGTCCGAGGACGTCTCTGTGGTCATGTAGCCAGCATGACTAGATGCCAAAGGCGCACGGAACGCTGTTACCTTCCCACCGTAATGGTCCCTATTTTTCTACTTGCATTTTTACGTGCTTTCGAACTGCTAGGTTGGCAGAAGCTGGGACAAGTAACAGGTGCTCACTCTGTTACGCGGCACTTGGGATTCGACCCGCCAAAGTACCGACCATCTGATCGACAAGCTCAGCGTCCTAACCCACTTAGCCACCGCGTCCCTTATATATATATATATATATATATATATATATATATATATATATATATATATATATATATATATATATATATATATATATATATATATATATATATATATATATATACACACACACACACACGCATACATACAGACATACAGACATATTGTTGTTGTTGCCTTCCTGTCCTCTACCATCTTTTGGAGTCCATTTAAGCTCACGCCTACTGCTTCATTGACTCCATCCAGCCATCTCATTCTTCTACTGCCCTCAATCTTTCCCAGCATTAGGCTCTTCTCCAGTGAGTCCTTCCTTCTCATTTGGTGGCCAAAGTATTTGAGTTTTAACTTCAGGATCTGGCCTTCTAAAGAGCAGTCAGGGTTGATCTCCTCTAGGACTGACCGGTTTGATCACCTTGCAGTCCAAGGGACTTGCAGGAGTCTTCTCTAGCACCATAGTTCAAAGGCCTCAATTCTTTGGTGCTCAGCCTTTCTTATGGTCCAACATTCATAGCCATACATTGCAACTGGGAAGACCAAAGCCTTGACTATACGCACTTTTGTTGACAGGGTGATGTCTCTGCTTTTTAGTGTGCTGTCTAGATTTGCCATGGCTTTCCTCATGAGGAGCAAGTGTGTTTTAATTTCTTGGCTACAGTCCCCATCTGCAGTTATCTTGGAGCCCAGGAAAATAAAATCTGTCACTACCTACATTTCTTCCCCATCTATTTGCCAGGAATTGAGAGGGCCTTGGTTTTCTTAATGTTAAGTTTCAACCCAACTTTTGCAGTCTCCTTCACCCGCAACAAGAGGCTCTTTAGTTCTTCTTTACTTTCTGCCATTAGTGTGGTATCCTCTGCATATCTTACATAGTTGATATTTCTCCCAGCAATTTTAATTCCAACTTTTGATTCATCCAGCCCTGCCTTTCTCATGATATGGTCTGCATATACTGTAAGTTAAATAGGCAGGGCAACAGTATATAGCCTTGCCGGACTGCTTTCCCAATTTTGAACCAATCAGTGGTTCCGTGTCCAGTTCTTATTGTTGATTCTTGACCCACATATAGGTTTCTCAAGAGATAAATAAGATGGTCTGGTACTCCCATCTCTTTAAGTACTTGCCACAGTTTGTTGTGATCCACAAAGTCAAAGGCTTTAGCATAGTCAATGAAGAAGAAGTAGATGTTTTTCTGGAACTCCCTAGCTTTCTCCATGATCCAGCGTATGTTGGTAATTTGATCTCTAGTTCCTCTGCCTCTTCAAAATCATGCCTGTACTTCTGGTAGTTCTCGGTCCACATACTGCTGGAGTCTAGCTTGTAGGATTTTAAGCATAACTTTACTAGCATGAGAAATGAGTGCAATGGTGCGGTAGTTTGAACATTCTTTGGCACTGCCTTTCTTTGGAATTGGAATGTAAACTGATCTTTTCCAATTCTGTGGCCACTGTTGAGTTTTCCAAATTTGCTGGCAAATTGTGTGTAGCACTTTTACTGCATCGTCTTTTAAGATTTTGAATAGCTCAGCTGGAATATTGTCACCTCCACCAGATTTTTTGTTGTTCAGCTTTTCTAAGGCCCACTTCACTTCACATTCTAGAATGTCTGGCTCAAGGTCAGTGACCATCTCATCGTGGTTATCAGGGACATTAAGCTCATTCTTGTATAGTTCTTCTGTGTAATTTTGCCACCTCTTCTTAATCTCTTCTGCCTCTGTTATGTCCCTGCCATTTTGGTCCTTTATCATGCCCATTTTTGCAATAAATCTTCCTTTCATCTCTCCAATTTTCTTGAAAAGGTCTCCGGTCCTCCCTATTCTATTGTTTTCTTCTATTTCTTTGCACTGTTCATTTAAGAAGGCATTCTTATCTCTTCTAGCTATTCTCTGGAATTCTGCATTCAATTGGGTGTATCTTTCTTTTTCTCCCTTGCCTTTCGCTTCCCTCCTTTCCTCAGCTGTTTGCAAAGCTTCCTCAGATAGCCATTTTGCTTTTGTGCATTTCTTTTTCTTTGGGATGGTTTTAGTTGCTACCTCTTGTACAATGTTGCGAACCTCTGTCCATACTTCCTCAGGCACTCTGTCTATCAGATCTAATTCCTTAAATCTATTTGTCACCTCTACTGTATATTCATCAGGGATATGATTTAATTCATACCTGAGTGGCCTAGTGCTTTTCCCTACTTTCTTCAGTTTAAGCCTAAACTTTGCAATGAGAAGCTCATGGTCTGAGCCACAGTCAGCTCCTGGTCTTGTTTTTACTGACTGTATAGAGCTTTTCCATCTTTGGCTGCAGAGCACATAGTCAATCTGATTTCTGTGTTGATTGTTTGGTGATGTCCATGTGTAGAGCCGTCTCTTGGGTTGTTGGAAAAGAGTGTTTGCTATGACCACCATATTCTCTTGACAAAATTCTATCAGCCTGTGCCCTGCTTCATTTTGTACTCCAAGGCCAAACTTGCCTGTTATTCCAGTTATCTTTTGGCTTCCTACTTTAGCATTCCAATCCCCCATGATGATAAGGACATCATTTTTTGTGTTAGTTCTATAAGGTGCTGTAGGGCTTCATAGAACCAGTCAATTTCATCCTCTTCAGCACTGGTGGTTGGGGCATAGACCTGGACTACTTTGATATTGAATGGTTTGCCTTGGATTTGAACTGAGATCATTCTGTCATTTTGGGGATTGTATCCCAGTATTGCTTTTCCTACTCTTTTATTGACTATGAAGGCTACTCCATTTCTTCTGAGAGATTCTTGCCTGCAGTAGTATACCTGATGGTCATCTGAATTAAATTCGCACATTCCTGTCCATTTTAGTTCACTGGTTCCTAAGCTGTCAATGTTCAGTCTTGTCATCTCTTGCTTGACCACGTCCAGCTTGCCTTGATTCATGGATCTTACTTTCCAGGTTCCTATGGAAAAAAAATCTTTACAGCATCAGACTTTCCTTTGACCACCAGAAACATCCAGAACTGAATGTCCTTTCAGCTTTGGCCCAGTCGCTTCATTCTTTTTGGTGCTACTAGTACTAGCCCTATGCTTTTCCCCAGTAGCATATTGGATGCCTTCCAACCTGAGGGGCTCATCTTCCGGTGTCATATCTTTTTTCCTTTTGGTACTGTCCATGGGGTTTTCATGGCAAAGATATTGAAGTGGGTTGCCATTTCCTTCTCCAGTGGATCACATTTTGTCAGAACTCTTTGCTATGACCTGTCCATCTTGGGTGGCCCTGCACAGCATAGCTCATAGCTTCATTGAATTACGCAAGCCCCTTCGCCACGACAAGGCAGTAATCCATGAAGGGGAGATACACACACACACACATATACATATACATATACATATACATATACATAAAGGTAAAGGTAAAGGTTCCCCCGCACATGCGTGCTAGTCGTTTCCGACTCTAGGAGCCAGTGCTCATCTCCGTTTCAAAGTTGAAGAGCCAGCGCTTGTCCAAGGACGTCTCCGTGGTCATGTGGCCGGCATGACTAGACGCCAAAGGTGCACAGAACGCTGTTACCTTCCCACCACAGTGGTCCCTATTTTTCTACTTGCATTTTTACGTGCTTTCGAACTGCTAGGTTGGCAGAAGCTGGGATGAGTAACAGGCGCTCACTCTGTTACGCAGCACTCGGGATTCGACCCGCCAAACTGCCGACCTTCTGATCGACAAGCTCAGCGTCCTAACCCACTGAGCCACCGCGTCCCTTTATACATATACATATACATATACATATACATATACATATACATATACATATACATATACATATACATATACATATACATATACATATACATATACATATACATAACATTTATATAGCCATCCATCTTCTAATTCAGAATCAACAATTAAAGCAACATTAGTTTTTAAAAATAGTTTGTTAAGCATACTGCATAAATCTATAAAAACCGTAAATATTTAACATAAATATTTACCATCAGGCACCAATGTTAAATTTCCAACATCCTTGTTAAATCCTCTCACCCTATCCCTGTGCTTACTGGAAAAGCTACAGCTTATATGCTTTTCAGAAGGCTAGGAAGGTAAACTTGACATTAAAGTCATCAAAGGAGCAGAAGTATCTTTGGAGAGGACAACCGTTACAATTTTGGACTATTCTGGAAAGTGCAGCAGTACTCCATACTGTTCTAAAGAGCAGAGAAGAGTGGATTTTTGGTATCCCTTCTTTTTTTTCAGCTACTGCAATAAGATGCTGGTGTGGGGTGTATAATCAATAAGACACTGGAACAATGAAGGAACATTTTCTTTTTGTGACTTGAAGACGATGTCAGTGCTGCTAACATCGAATGTTATTGCTTGACAAGACATGAAGAAGTAGCCATTTCATATGTTAAACTTGTGTATTGCTTTAAGAGATTAAGTTTAAGGTTGGGAGGGGGATGAGTAGGATTGCACCTTTCAAGGCCATCTCTAACTAAAGAAGATAAGACCTTGGCGGGTTTTCTAACGGAAGGGATACTGATTCTTTAAATTAATTGGAGAATATGATTAATGACAAAATTAGAAAGGTGGAGAATTGTGTTTTAATATATTGTGCAAGGGGCGGAGATTTCAGATTCCAGCTTCCTTTGAGCAAGCATTTTCCGGTGTATTAGGCTAATAAAGGACTTTTAAGGTAAACAATGCCTCAGAGTCACTTGAAAAGCCCATACGTCAGAAAGTTGACATCAAGCTGGAATCCACACTACTTTTTAAACTAATTAGGGAGTCCCTACCTCCCATCGCTGTCTCCAAGTTTGGGAGGCAGTCTGGCAAAGAGTTGGGGAAGATCCCATAATGGAGGGAGTAAAATTGCCTGAAACCAGCTCCCCAGCACCAGCAGCCACCCCAGTGGGGGAAGGGCCAGCGAAGAAGCCGGCAGGGAAAGAGTTTCAGCAATCCTCCCAGCTGGGAGCTAGACCCAAACAACCAGGAGAATTGGTCTGGTAGTCAGAGTGGATTAAGCCCAGCGGAGACTCCAGGCGCCTCAGAGCAGCCAGGCCAGCTGAGATTGAATACTCGGTTGAGGAGTTGGGAAGAAGTTTGGGAAAATACAAAGGTGGCCTTAAAAAAGACTTTTGAGACCTATAAAAAGCAAGCTGACAAAAAGAGAGCTCCCCAAAGAACATTCCAAGTTGGGGAAAAGGTCTATTTGTCGACCAAATACTTATGCCTTACATTACCCAATAAGAAATTGGGACTGAAATTCTTGGGACCTTTCCCCATTGTGAAAATCATCAACCCGGTCACAGTAAAATTGAAACTACCCAGACTTTGGGGGAAAAATTCACCTGGTGTTCCATTGTAGCTTGCTGAAACCTTTTCGAACCTCCACTTTAAGACCTCCCCCTAAGAAAGCACCTGGACCCCTTGTGGTAGCAGGTCAGACCCATTATGGAGTGAAACGTATTCTTGACTCTAGAATCTTTAAGGGAAAATTGCAATACCTAGTACAATGGAAGGGATACCCATTGTCTGAAGCCATTTGGGTGAAATTTACTGATGTGAAAGCTGACAGACTTATCAAAAGATTTTATGAGAAACACCCCAACAAACCAAAAGCCACTTCCTAACATTACAGGATCTGTCCTTTTTTTTACGGGTGGGGCGGATGTCAACACTGCTAACATCGAATGTTATTGACAAGAGATGAAGAAGTAGCCATTTCATATGTTAAACTTGTGTATTGTTTTAAGAGATTTAGTTTAAGGATGGGAGGGGGGACGGGTAGGGTTGCACCTTTCAAGGCCATCTCTAACTAAAGAAGATAAGACCTTGGTGGGTTTTCTAACGGAAGGGAAACTGATTCTTTAAATTAATTGGAGAATATGATTAATGACAAAATTAGAAAGGTGGAGAATTGTGTTTTAATATATTGTGCAAGGGGCGGAGATTTCAGATTCTGGATTCCTTCGAGCAAGCATTTGCAGGTGTATTAGGCTAATAAAGGACTTTTAAGGTAAACAATGCCTCAGAGTCACTTGAAAAGCCCATACGTGGGAAACTTGACAGATAGTGTCTTATTAGGCCATCTCAATGCTATGATTAATATTGTCTATCTTGAAGTTAATAATGTATAGTAGTACTGAGCAGACTGACAATTGCTAGGATGACCTGATGCAAAGAGGATAGATCTCCTGCACATGTAATAGCTGGGTAGAGGACAGCATACTGTATCTGCAGATGATTTTGCCAAGCACACTTCATTCCTTGAAATCCTGTTCTGTTTGGTCGCTAGAAGTACAAGAACACTCTTCTCTTTGTCATTTGATCTTCTTTACTCATTTTTTCAACCATCTGAAACTGAATTGCAACAGCACTCCAGAACCTGAGAAAAGGAATGCTAAAAGTATCAAATGTGTTTGCCAATAATGACTGTACCACATGTGAATTTCCTGATTTTCAAGATAACACTCCTGCCTCCTCAAAAAGCAAACTTTATATTGGCTACAACCATAAATGAAGCTTAAATAATCCAAAGTCTCATGAACCTTTGATATGGAGATGTAATGATGGAAGGCAGTCTCTTGTATTATTTAGTAGGGCACCCTCTGTAACATGATTCATTGATGTCTGGTACTTTGTCTCTAAATGCATTAGAAAAATCCAGAAGCATTGAAGAACATTTTTTCCACATCTGTAAAGGAGTAACAGTTCAAAAATGTGTCAGAATGATATATTATGGCTTTAAAAATCATGAAAGAAGGAAATCTATAAATCCAATAATGCTTTTTTTATCCTCCCTGTCATCTTCAGAAATGACCAAGTATCAAGTCAAAATAGGCTAGCAGTATGTTTGAATAATGCTTCTGTCACAAGATAGCTTATAGTTTTATTTGGGAAACTGCAGGGATAAAAGAGTGTTGTCTTCTCTAAATATTGTCATTGGATTATTTATTCTAAAACAAAAACTAGAAGCACCATCAGTCTCTATTTTTTTACACTTAGACATCATATACACTAGTAATGAAAAACCATTTGTGTTGTCTTCAGTAATAATGCATGGTATGAATTCTAATTAGAGAATGAACATTTATATTTTACATTTTAACCCAGTTATTCTAAAGGTAAAAATAAAGGGAAAGCTGAAGACACTGTAGTTTTTTCTCTCTTCCTCTTCCATTAAATAAAACTCTAAAGATGGGAAATATTTACTAAAACCATTTATTAATTCAGATCATGAGGTTCCAGATGGGTTTGTTTAATTTAGTGTTATCCATCTTTGCATGGATTGCAGTCTATTTCCATCCACAGTTTTCCAGTAGTTCAGACCAAATGATGAGAAAACACCTCTCCCTCTATCCTGTTTCCAGAAATCACCCATTGGTCAGCCAATCCAGCTAGCCAGGGACTGGTTAACATGCTATAAATCCATCTAAATTTCTTAGATCACAAGGAAAAGCCAGACAGTGTATTGGAACAGACGAGGCATCAGTGAGTCTGGGACTAGTCTGTTATCTAAAGCAGTGATCCCTAAACTTCTTGGTACTAGAGACTGTTTTATGAAAGACAATTTTTCCATAGGTTGGGGAAAATTGTTTTGCAGTTTTGCTCGCTCACCCACCACTCACCTCCAGTTGTGTAGCCTAGTTCCTAACAGGCCACAGACCAATACCAGTATGTGGCCCGAGTACTGGGGACCCCTGATCTAAAGAACCAAAATGTTTCTTAGTGTGTTATGCATATTATTATTTTTTATAAAAAAGAACCCTGTTTTTTAAAAAAACACTTTAATCATGTAATTATATTTTATATTATACTTTATAGTTTATGATCAGAACAATCCCAGTAAATTGATGTCATCTTTTATTTTGAGAGGAAGACACAATAGAAAAATCAGTATCACCTCTTGCTAATTTTTTCACTTGTCATAACTGTATTGCCTAGCTCATAATTACTATGCATTCAGAGAGGCTTCAGAAATAATGGCAGAATGCTGTATTGAAAGGGCTGGAATTCAACTGGAGTTATGGACAAAATATTTTTTCCTCTTCTCATGCTCACTAAAACAAAGTAATGAACAGCCATTTCAGGCATATGGAGAACACGTAGATAATGCCATTTAAAAGGGGTTGTAATGCAACGGAATTAGTTTTAGTATTATGGCCAGAGATTGATCATTGAAATAACAAATGGATTAATTGACAGAAGCAGTGCCAACAAATAAGTGCTTAGAAGGAGGCTATCAATTTACATACTTAATATTGCAAATATTTTATAGTAGAATAAAATAATTTGGGGCTGAGTAATTCAAGTGACAAGTAGAGCAATTATACAATGTGAGGGATCAAACTTCCAAAGGGAAGAAAACTATTTTGCCCTAAATATTGTGAGTGTAAAAACAGCTTAGCTGAAAGGGTTGCGGCAACAGCTTTTATCCAATGAATAAAAGGATGGTAAATGTCCCCCTCCAGATTTGATGCCATTTGCTGCATCTTTGAAAGGATTTGGATGGATTTTTCCTGAATTGCTCTGTTGCTTCCCCTTGAGCTTTATTTGGTGGTTCTAGTACAGCTATCATATACTCTTGACCAAAGATTGCTATGTTCCTTGTATCTGGGATGGCTGCCTTCTTCCACCAAGCTTGCAGCTCTGGGAGGAATGTACAAGGAGTGATAAGGTAGGAAGGGGACACCCACTTAGTCAGATCTGAATCATCCCTCATTATCAATGTTGGCAGATGTTGCAGTCAAACCAGCCTCACATATATGCCTCCTCTCTCTATGGATTCTCCAAGCAATAAACTTGAAGAAGCAGGGACTGGAAAGTTTTCATCTTTGGGGAAAAAGGCTTGAGAAGGTAGAATTGTAGAAGACTTCAAATTAAAGTGGGAAATTTAATTTAATTTAATTTAATTTATTGAGATTTCTATACCGCCCTTCTCCCTAAGGGACTCAGGGCGGTTCACAGGGCATATATAGATAACAATACAAAAATTAAAAGACAATTAAATCAATGCCCAAGTTAAAACAAGAATGATAAAATAATAACAAGCCTATAAAAACCCATATACCCCCATCAGGCCAGACCCGCTAGTTCAAATAAATGGGTCTTCAACCCACGACGGAAGGATCGGAGGTCTGATGCCGTCCGGAGCTCAACCGGCAGTTGGTTCCATAATGCCAGAGCACCCACAGAGAAGGCCCTCCCCCTGGGGGCCACCAGTCAACATTCCTTGACCAGAGGCACCCTGAGGAGGCCCTCTCTGTGGGCACACACAGGGTGGAGGGGAGTCGACGCCGGCAGCAGGTGGTCCTCGAGGTATCGCGGACCCATGCCATGTAGGGACTTAAAGATCATAACCAAAACCTTGAACCTTACCCGGAAGACAACTGGTAACCAATGCAGCTCACGGAGCAAAGGTGTAACATGGGAGTACCGGGAAACTCCCAAGACAACTCTCGCGGCCGCATTCTGTACCAGTTGGAGCCTCCAAAATATTTAAAAAGAATGTTAACAGTCATTATTCTTTCCATCAACTGAGAGATATCCTCATTTTATATGTCCATTTTAACTCTTGGAACAAAAATTGTTTCATGTGCTAGAAATTTATAATGTACGGAAGCTATTGTATAGAAATCTTTAAGTGCAATGTTATGAATGTTCAATCTGATGATATTTGAGTTCATTGGAACTCAAATATCATCAGACTGAAGCCTAACCTTCCTCACTGGGGTTATTTTTTATTTTTTTTATTTTTTTGTGTGTGTGCAGGAATGAAATAGAGGATTTTCCTCATGTCAGCCACCTATAAAAAGTAGGATGTAAATCATCATCATAATTTTATCCATGTCTACTCAGAAATACATTCCATTTAATACAATAAAAGCTAGTCCAGGTATACATGTTGAGTTAGCCTACAATGTTGGGTTGAAAATATATTAACCATAATGCTATGTCTTTAAGAAGTTAATTGGCCAATGGGTGTGTAAGTGTTCTCATGGCCATAAGAGGAAGCTAATAACGTAGCTTCTCTCTCTCTCTGATTTCACTGATCTCTACTGTTACTGTTTTTGCTCTGCTGTTGGTTTACTACTGTTGTAACCTGAACTGTGTATTGACCTCTGGACCGGTAAGAAGACTTTGTAGTTTGGACTGTTGCTATTGTTTATGACCTGGACTGTTTATTTTTGATTGTGCATTTTTGTTCTTACACCACCTCAAAAGTAAACTACTTTTTGTTTTTATAACTCAGTGTATTCTTGTGTGAATCTTGCTGCTCTCAGTACCCTTCCTTGTCTGTGCAACTCTTTGGTAGCACAAGGAGACCTCTGCACAACTAAATTCCTTAACACTGGTTATGGGCCCAGGCCTGTGCTGAGAGTAAGTACACACAGTGTTCCTGGCTGAGTTTGTGTTAGCTATTTTGGTGTAAAATGGCACAAGAACAGTTGTCAGGCATCTCCTGGATAACCCGGTTGGATGGGATAAACTATGTTTCCTGGTCCACGAAATGCTGCTTGCTTTTGCGCAAGGAAGGACTATGGACTGTTGTAAATAACCCACCAGATACTACTGCTTGGGATCCAGATAATGAAGAGGATGCAAAGAAGTTAGACGACTTTAAAAGAAGCAACGAGAAAGCTCTTTGCATTATTGGACTCACACTGAATGACCAGCAGCTTGTCCATATTCGTGGTGAGGAGTCTGCTGCAAGGTGTTGGGATGTTTTGCAAAGGCTTTATGTTCGAGACAGTGTGGGTGCACATATACACCTTACACGTAAGCTGTTTAGGGCTCGTCTGCAGAAGAATGGAGATATGCTGACCCATTTAAATTACATGAAGGCAGCTTTTCAAGAGCTTCATGAAAAGGAGCTGATTTTTTCAGTGTTGCATCAGGTCTACATTATTCTGTCATCTTTGGATGAGAGTTTTGATGGGTATGTTTCTTCTTTGGAAGTCCTGACCAGAGAGGAACTGACATTGACTAACATTACTGGGAGACTGCTGGAAGAGTCCAGAAGAAGGCGTTACAGAGACCAGCTGAGAGAGACACAACCACGAGAGGAGCAGCCATTTACCACTGCTTACAACGTCAAGAAATGTTATTCTTGTGGGGCTAGAGGGCATATAGCCAAATTCTGTAGAAAGGGTAGAAAACAGAATGTGAATAGCAGTGGGAAGGCTAAGAAGGGCATTGGTTTGGCTATTTCTGGTGAATCAACATCCAGAAACAATGAATTGTGGGTTGTTGATAGTGGGGCTTCACAATGCATTACTAAAGAGAAAAAGAGGTTTGTTACTATGAAAAACAGCAACCAACATGTTTCACTGGCAAACGGTTGGAGGATGAAGGCCTCTGGTGAAGGTAATTCCTATTGCCCATGCATTGATGAACAGTTACCTATGTTATATATACCTAAACTAAGATTCAACCTGTTATCTGTAAAGGAATTGGTTAAGGTTGGGTTTGTGGTAACATTCAGAGGGGAGCAATGCACTATTGAAAGGAATGGAACCTGTGTAACTGCTAATTTGAAAAATGGTTTATTCTTTCTCACAAGTAACCAGGTTAGTACAGTAAAAGCTAACTCAATATGTGAGAACAAGAAGCCACATGATGAATGTATACATTTATTGCATAGGCGGTTAGGGCATGTAAACTTTAACTCACTACATAAAACAGTTGAGTTAGTAGAGGGAATTAAACTGAAGCCATGTAGTAAGTATTTGAATTGCAATGCCTGTAATCAGGAAGTTGTGTTTGCTGATTTAATTGGACCCATGAAGCCAAGTTTAGGAGGATCATGTTATATTTTAAGTATCCTTGACCACTACTCTAGATATGGTTTTTGTTATCTGCTTAAGTCAAAGGCAGACACTTTCCAACAATTTGCAAACTGGCTGAAGTTCGTGGAGAGAAAAACAAAGAGAAAGGTTCAGTGCATAATTACTGATAATGGTACTGAATTTACAAACAAGCGCTTTGTTGATATGCTAGAATCTGCTGGCATTGAGCATAAACGTTCAGCCCCTTATAGGCCACAACATAATGCATTTGTTGAGAGACGTGGGCAAACGTTACAAGCCATGATGAGAACCATGTTAAGAGATTCTGGCTTAACAGATAGACTGTGGGGGGAGGCAGCAAAATGTGCAAACCATGTTCTGAATATAGTTGTTAATACTTCTACTGGTAAAATACCATATACTATATGGCATGGTAGAAGACCAAACCTTGATTACCTGCACACGTTTGGCACCCCAGCTTGGGTCCACATTCCTGCACAACTCAGGAGTAAAGGCCAACATAGGGCTAGGCAATTATACTTCGTAGGTTATGAAGCTAACCATAGATCCTATCGTTTCTGGGAACGAGGCACAACTAATGTATATAACAGTACTAGTGCAAAATTCCTTGAGCACGTTGGTTGGGATAGGTTAGAGCAAGTAACTGTTAATACTGATCCTCTAGTGTTTAAGGACTCCTCTGATAATGTAACTAGTAATGATAATACATCTCCTGTAAATATAAAAGATGAAGAGGAGATAGGGGAGATTAAAGAGGAATCAGAGGAAGGAAAGAAGTCAGAAATTCAAAGCCCTGTAATTCCTTGGCATTCAACGCGCATCAGACGTCCACCTGATTGCTATGAAGCAAGTGTAATATGTCAAGTTAGTTCAGTACCTTCTAACTATGATGAGATCAGGATGTATCCTGAAAAGGAACAGGCATCATGGAAAGCTGCAATGAACAGGGAGTTGAAGTCTTTGCAGGATCTTAAGGTTTATGTGAAAGCAAAACTGCCACCTGGTGAGCAAGCTATAGGTTGTAAATGGATATATAAGATAAAGAAGGGTGTAGATGGAACTATAACCCATAAGGCACGTTTGGTTGCACAAGGTTTTGCCCAAATTACTGAGGATTATGACGAAGTGTTTGCACCCAGTCTGAGGGCAACTACTTTAAGAGCAGCTTTAGTATGGACAGCTAAACACCAATATATGGTTAACCATGTAGATGTTGAAAGTGCATATTTACATGCTCCATTGCAACATACTATTTATTTAAGAATACCACCAGGATTGACCAATGATAGAGACCATGATTGTTGGGAGTTAAAGAAAAGCCTCTATGGATTGAAACAATCAGGCTATGAGTGGAACAAATGTATAGTTAAAGAGTTAAGTGCATTAGGTTTTGTAGCCAGTAATGCTGATCCTTGTTTGTTTAGAAGAGAACACAACGGAGCATTATCTTTTCTTTTATTATTCACAGATGATATTGCAATAATAACAAAAACTGAGTTAGAAGCACAAACTATCATTTCAAGATTGCAAAATAAATTCACAATTAGAAATCTTGGGAAAATAAGCCACTATTTGGGGTTAGATATTGTGAAAACAAATAGGGGTTTTAAGATTTCACAAGCTAGTAAAATATCTCAGTTATTAAAGAGATACAATATGGAAATGTGTAAACCAGCAAAAACTCCGATGGCTATGGATTTTAAGGACACTAATGTTGAGAGTCCTGTATTTGATAAGACTATGTACCAATCTTTGATAGGAAGCCTTATGTATCTTAGTAATTGGACTAGACCTGATATTTCTTACTGTGTAAACCAATTGGCTAGATACAACAATGAACCTACTGTTAGACACTGGCAATCAGCTAAATGAGTATTAAGGTATTTGAAGCAGACTATTCACTACTCGTTATATCTAGAGCCAAATCGTGAGTTAATCCTCACAGCATATGCAGATGCGAGTTTTGCCTCTGATTCAAACACTCGTAAATCTACTTCAGGGTTGGCTATAATGTTGGGAGATTCTTTGATTGGATGGAAGTCTATTAGACAAAAACACATAAGCTTATCTACAATGGAGGCTGAATTTTCATGTCTATCAGTGTTATGTACAGAACTGCTAGTGTACAAACAATTATTGTTAGATATGGGTTTAAATGTAAATGATCCATTCATTGTATATGAGGACAATCAAGCTGCGATAAAGATGGCTAATAATGCTGCAGTAAGATCTAAATATACTGATCTTCGTTATTTAAATGTCAGACAATGTGTCAAAGATAAATTAATACAGCTAGAGTATTGTTCAACTGATGTAAATATTGCAGACCATTTTACGAAGGTACAAAGTGCTGTGAAACACAATGCTAATTGTGAAAGAATGTGCATAAGATTGTAAGAGTTATATATTATTCTACCCAAAGGGGAGAATGTTAGGCATATGGTGTTAGCCTACAATGTTGGGTTGAAAATATATTAACCACAATGCTATGTCTTTAAGAAGTTAATTGGCCAATGGGTGTGTAAGTGTTCTCATGGCCATAAGAGGAAGCTAATAACGTAGCTTCTCTCTCTCTCTGATTTCACTGATCTCTACTGTTACTGTTTTTGCTCTGCTGTTGGTTTACTACTGTTGTAACCTGAACTGTGTATTGACCTCTGGACCGGTAAGAAGACTTTGTAGTTTGGACCGTTGCTATTGTTTATGACCTGGACTGTTTATTTTTGATTGTGCATTTTTGTTCTTACACCACCTCAAAAGTAAACTACTTTTTGTTTTTATAACTCAGTGTATTCTTGTGTGAATCTTGCTGCTCTCAGTACCCTTCCTTGTCTGTGCAACTCTTTGGTAGCACAAGGAGACCTCTGCACAACTAAATTCCTTAACATCAGCCACCTATAAAAAGTAGGATGTAAATCATCATCATAATTTTATCCATGTCTACTCAGAAATACATTCCATTTAATACAATAAAAGCTAGTCCAGGTATACATGTTGAGTTCTATAGCAGGAGTTTTCAATTTTTTAAATATCGTAGTAAAAAAAGGCTACTAACTCACTATTCTCTATGTATATTTCTATTACTTTAAGATTTTTACAAACAAACAAAAAACAACCTTAAACAGCTTTTTTAGGTAAGGCAGAATAAGATTAGTTCAAAGTAAATACTTAAATATGTCACTGTGTGGAGCCTTGAAATATGTTTGACCTAGGCTGGAGTAAAGAAATATCAAAGTTCTAGATGGGGCTTCAATCTGGATACAATTTGCAATACAATACCAAAAATCTCTGTTTCAATTTAGTAGTGCAAATTGCAGGCTTGTGATCTCATCAGAGACAAAGAATTAAAACCTTCCCACTTCACATACAAAAACTTATCCAATTTTCCACATTTAGTTTTTAATTAAAAACATTTAAAAAAAACCATACTGCTACTACAGTATAAATATACACAAATATATTCATGTGCTTACATACTGGATAGCTAGCTAGCCTACTGCATATTTAATCCAGAACAGAAACATTAAAATATATTATAAACCTATGTAATATAAATTTGGGAGATTGTTTGAGATTAATATTTTATCATGATAACATTTCATGATCTCAACTAAACTATGAATTTTACAGAGTTATGGAGCATTTATTAAGCCTTTCCTTTTTCAATCACCATTCAACATTGGTGATTTCATAGGCATGTAATGCAACACTACAGAAATATTTGTTGACTTCTTGCCAAATGTTGTTTCAACTTCTCAGTATAATATACAATCTTGGAATTTGTTGGTAACCTCCTCTCCCAATTTACCAGATCTGTTTCTGATTAACATTTCAAGGTTAGCAAAAATCAGGTAGATATTGCTTAACTGGACAACTCTTACTAATATAAGAGTTGAAGATCTGAAGACAGTACATCATTATCCACAGGGGAAATCTGTTTTTTTTTTCCTCTCTTACTGAAAACAATACATATTAAGTTACAACCAGAGCTGCTCTTCTGTTTTTCTTTCTATTTCTTTCTACTTCATTGAACAAAAGATAGAAAATGTTGTGTATTCACATGTTATATGTTATGTTACCATGTTCCTAGTTATGAGGTAAAACCTTCGGCAGATTTTGACAGCTGTCAAAAGCTGCCGGAAGCTACTGCGAAAGCGTAACCGCTTGACAGCTCTCGGCTGTCAATAACCGCCGGTTACTGTGCAGACGCGAGTTAGCTTGACAGCTCCGGGCTGTCAAACCTCTCCTTCGCTGATTGGCCTGCTTGGACAAGCGGGAAACCAGCACAGCCCTGAGTGGTCGCCGACCAGCCAGCTGGAGTATAAATAGAAGGCATGTAAGTCTGTTCCTCACCCGGTTCTGATAATAAAAGGTTTTCGTTAGCCAGCTGTCTCGTGTGTTTCTTCAGCTGACAGAGCACTGGCGACGAGGATGGAATTTACTGCTTCGCGCTGCTGAAGTCACTAGCCAAGGGAAAGAAGAGATGTTTTTTTCCTCGGCTCAGAGCTAAGTCACAGCTGAAGTCACCGGCGGGAAGTACAACTTCCCAATGCCCACGAAGCAGTACCCACAACCAGGGCAGTATGGCCAACCTCGGCCACATCTGCGAGTTCAATATTCGCCACCCTGAGTGCTGGGAGTCGCACTCAGAAGGATTCCTGCTGGTCAATAAGATCACAGACGACCGGACCATGGCAGCTGCACTCCTTTGCCTAAGCGGACCAGCCATGTACGATGTGGCCATAGGACTGTTCAGCCCAGAGCCCATCGCCACCATTCCGTATGCTGAACTCACAGAAGGACTGAGTAAGCATTTCATGCCAACCAAATCTGAACTGTTCTGGCGAGTGAACTTCACGCGGCATTTCAAACTCCCCGATGAATCCACCACTGACTTCATAGCACGAGTCAGGCATGCCGCACTCCGATGCCGGTTCCCTGATCTGGAGGACCGGATCCGCAACCAGGAAGTCATCAGGGTGAAGGACGAGCGCCTATGGAAGAAGCTAATCGCCAAACCCACCTTGACCTTTGCCAAAGTCTCCATGGAAGTCATGGCTTATGAAGACAGCCACAGCGAAAACCCCGGACCTCCGGACAGTGGACCATACGGGTCCGTGCACCAAGAGGACATCTCCCCCAGTGTCATAGGGGAGAACAACATCTCCACCAATATAGACGCTGTCCAACGGAGGTTTGAAAAGCTCAAGATCCAACGCGACAACCGAGGGGGGCCCCCAAACAACAAAAGCACTAACCAGCAAGGCATCAGAGACAAATGTGGCAGCTGCGGGGGAAACCACCCAAGAGCATCGTGCCGTTTCCGCAGTGCCAAATGCCACGGCTGTGGCAAAACGGGACACCTCAGAGCCGTATGCTGTAGCCAGAGCTGGGAGAACCTGCACGAATTGGAGGTGACATCCGCAGGTACGAGTCCGACAATGTCCAACGGGGAAAAGCCCTCTAGGTCCCTAGTACTAACTGTCAGAAGGATTAAGGGGGCTGGAGCAGTCCATTTAGTGTTAAAGCCAAAGGTTAAGGTTAACGTCCTGCTCCACGGGGTTCCCTGTGAGATGGAAGTCGATTCGGGATCCTCAGTCTCCCTCATTTCATGGAATACTTATAAAAGCATTTGCAGCCATAGCCGGCAGCAAACCTCCCTACAACCCACCAGTTTATGCCTTGCTGACTTCCAAAAAAAACCCATCCGACTCAAGGGAAAAGCCAAAATTCCGGTGGAATTTAGGCAGCTTAGGGGACTCCTCACAATTCTAGTTACGCAGGAAAACCAAACCAGTCTACTGGGTCTTGACTGGTTTGAAGCTTTAGGAATTGCGTTAACAGGAATTAATTCAACTCAGTCCACAAGCCTAGAAGCTGTCTGCCAGCAGTTTGCAGATGTCTTCAATGGCTTGTTAGGGAAGTATACTGGCCCCCCAGTGTCACTAAAATTAAACCCCGATGTACTGCCCATACGAATTAAAGCTAGAAGAGTCCCGTTCGCGCTAAAAAATAAAATTGAGAATGAACTGGACTGACTTGTCAATCTAGGAGTTTTAGAACCAGTCGAGGGGGCGAATGGGAAACACCAATTGTAACCCCAATTAAATCCAATGGCCAAATAAGGATTTGCGCCAACTATAAGGCCACCCTGAACCGAGCGTTGAATTCACACGCTTACCCCGTCCCAGCAGTGAGAGACGTCCTCGCAGCCATTAGATCCAGCACCATTTTTGCTAAATTAGATTTGGCGCAGGCATATTTACAACTACCTGTCACTCCTGACACTGCCATGGCACAGACAATCGTTACACACCACGGAGCCTTCAAAATAAACCGCTTACAATTTGGCATATCTGCAGCCCCAGGGATATTTCAAGAAATTATGGAAAAGACACTTAAAGGAATCCCTGGGGTCTGCCCGTACTTCGACGATGTCCTTATTGCAGGGGAATCTGAAGGGGATTTGGCAAACAAATTGCGGGAAGTTCTTAGCAGGTTCAGGGCAGCAGGACTTAAATTAAAAAGAGATAAATGCTCCATTGGGGTTCCATCCACAGAATTTGTTTTTTTTACTAAAAAGTTTTAAAATACATTTTATCTTTAACAAACAACAAAAAAAAGAGAAAAAGAGAAAAAAAACCAGCCCCCTTACCTCCCACCCTCCCCAACCCCACCCTCCCTTTCCCCTCCCCCCCACTTCCCAGAGCAGAATACAGGGTATAAAAATATAAACAATCATAATCTAGCTTACGCAAACAATCCTGAACTATATAGACTATCGAACTTTAACTCATATAGATAAACTCCAAACATATATATATGCATCATATCAATAATTATTCAAAAACAAGATAATACTTTTCAATCTACCCAATAAAAACAATCACAAATAAAAAAAATTATATCAATTGTCTAAAGCTGTTCTTCTTCCCAACTAAGCTTTCAATTCATATTATCCTGATATATTATACAAATTAAAATACCATAGATTACTTCCAAACTTAAAAATTTTTATATAATCACATCATTCTTATATTCTTATATTCTATTACCTACTCCAATATTGCCCATAAAAGTATTACAAATTAATTTCAATCACACATAAAACAATTTATATCATTTTTATAAAACTATTCTTCTATCCAACTAAACTTTAACATACTAAAACCAAGTTTATACAACCTTTCCTTCTCCTAATGTATTATACAACTTAAAATACCATACATTACCTTCCAGGCTTAAAACTTTCCATCCAAATAACAAAGCATAACCTACAGAATATCAATAAACACTACTACAAATCTTCCCAATTAAATTTTCATAATCATCTTAAAACTAAAGCAACACAAAATATTATATAATTATTTTATAAGGGTGAAAAATGAATCCCCAAATACTTAATCCTTCTAGCATCCTTATTACATTATTATCTCTTGCAATTATGCAACTAAATCCTCAGGTTTGCTTCATTCTTCCAGAAGCAGCACACCTCTTCCAATTTCTGGCCTTCTCCCGTGGTGATGAAATTTGACCCACTCCTGTAGCTTTCACATCTGTCTGCGTTAACCCTTCAACATCTTGTGGATTCTCTCTGGAACGTTGAGGCTCTCTGTCACCTTTTTTCTTTGTAGACTCCAAAGACGGTATGGGGACTGCTTTTAAAACATTACTGTAAAAGTCACGTGCCTGAATCACCGTAGTAAAATAATGCCTCGTACCTTCATAAGTCACCACCATACCCTCTGGTATTTGCCATCTAAACTTAATATCACGTCATCTCAATTCTTGTGTCAAAAAAGCAAATTCCTTCCTTTTTCTTAAAATTCTTGCAGGAATCTCTTTTAAAATGAAAACTTTTTGCTCATCCATTACAAAATCAATATTATAGGAGGCCTGGATAACTTCATTTCTAATCTTTCTCTTTGTAAAATAAACCACCACATCTCTGGGTAATTTCCTTTGTCTTGCAATCCACGAATTAACACGGAAGATTTTATCTATACTGTATCTTCCATTATTTCATCTGCTGGTCGCTCCAACACCCCTTCCAAAACCTCAGAAACCATTTTCGTCAAATTTTCCTTAGGATTTTCTTTTAGGCCTCTGATTCTCAAAGCAAACTCCATCTGAGAATACTGTGTTGAAATCAAATCATAATCCATTTTCTCTATCACATTTTCAGTTTCTGTCATTTTGGCTTCCATTCTAATATCATTTTGAACAAGATCTTCCACTTTTTCATCCAAAATCTCAATGCTTTTAGCCATATTTAACATTACAGATGTGATGTCTGCTCTCATTTCTGCTAATTTCTCTGTAAACGTCTCCTCCAACTTTTTCTCCATTATCTCAACAAATTGTTGCATTTGCTTTTCCATAGTCTCTTGCAGCAAACTCTGCAAATCTTTTACTGTAAAAGCTGATACAGATTCAGATGCAGAGGACAATGAAGTTTTCACCAAAGACTGCTGCCTCAGGGCAGGAACTTTAGAAGATATAGCCGCCATTTCACCCTCTATTGTTAACTACGCACTTTCACATGCAGATTCAGCAAAGTCCATTGAGTTAAAGATCAAAACATCATCTTCACCAAAATCTCCTGCATCGCTCTGCCTGCGTCCTCATTCTCAAAAGCTCTTCCTTACTAGCAGGGATGGTTGCGAATGCCCTGTTCTGCTCCAAAAAACCCGGAGCAGAGACGCCTCGCAGTCCGGAGCATGCCCAGGCTTCGGGGGGGCTCAATCCTTCCACCACGAAAACTCTGGCAGCCCCTGAGAGCTCTACCCCTACCTGGACGCTCACCCCCTCCTCTTCTCCCGAGGTTGGGTCTTCCGAGCCGCCAAACAGATGATCAGCGCTGTTTTCGGCGGCTCTACGGAGCCACGAGGCTGACAGCCAAGAAATGGCTGCCTCCGGAGTCGCCTTGCCATACGGAAGCCCATCCACAGAATTTCTACGTTACAAAATTGATGTGGGGGGAATTCACCCCACTGACTCAAAAATCAATGCCATCAAAACGGCACCCACTCCAAAAAACAAGCAGGAACTTCAAGCCTTTCTGCGGCTACTAAATTTTTATCATGCCTTCCTGCCCCACAAGGCAACCATCGCGGAACCCCTGCACAGGCTACTGGACAAGGGTACCCCTTGGTCCTGGTCCCCTCAGCATGACTCCAGTTTCAAGCTCCTTAAAAACCTGCTCACCAGTAATTCCACTGTTACACTTTACAAAGAAGAAATGCTCCTATGCCTAGCATGCAATGTTTCCACTTACGGGATCGGGGCGGTCCTAAGTCATTTAACTCAGAATGGAACCCAAACGCCAATAGCGTTTTACTCCAGAACGCTGTCAAAGCCAGAGCGCAATTACGCTCAAATTGACAAGGAGGCTTTAGCGATAGTTGCCAGCATGAAAAAATTTCACGACTACCTCTATGGACGGCAATTCACTATTTTCACTGACCACAAACCACTACTTGGAATTTTTACATGGGATAAGCAGACACCCGAAATTCTATCCCCCCGCATTATCAGATGGTCTACCTTTTTATCTGCTTATTCCTTCAAACTGATACACAAGCCTGGGAAGGAAATGGGGCATGCTGATGGATTAAGTAGACTTCCCCTGCCCATAATAGACCCAGACCCTGCCCCTGCTGGCAACATCCTAGCAATTTCAGAGCTACCTGAATGCCCCTTATCTGTCAAAGACATCACAGCCACTACAACTTCTGACAAAACCCTGGGCAGAATCCTTAGCTGCATCACCTCGGGGTGGCAATCTAAACCCCTTGGGCCCGACTTCCAACCATACTTTTCGAGGAAAACGGAATTGTCATCCCACCTGGGGTGCATACTGTGGGGGAATAGAGTAGTAATTCCTGAAAAGCATAGAACCAAGGTTCTGGAAACATTGCGTGAGGGACACCCGGGGACTGTTAAAATGAAGGCGTTAGCTAGAAGCTACGTATGGTGGCCTGGCATAGATAAACAAATTGAAGGATACATAGCCGGCTGCTACTCCTGCCAGGTTGTCAGAGCTGCACAACTGCAAGCACCCGTCCACAAATGGGAGACAACAAAAAACTCCTGGTCCCGAATACACTTAGACTTTGCAGGACCCTTTCAGGGACAGGTGTTTTTAATTGAAGTGGATAGCTACTCCAGGTGGTTGGAAGTTGTGCCAGTCAGTAGCATGACTACGGCTGCCACAGTACAGCTACTAAGGGGGCTTTTTGCCACACATGGACTGCCTGATGTCTTAGTCTCCGATAACGGCCCCCAATTTACTTCCCATGAATTCCAGACTTTCAGCACGGGGAACTCTATTAGACATGCCACTTCAGCTCCGTTCCACCCCTCGTCGTATGGCTTGGCTGATGTTATGGTTAAATCCACCAAGGAGGCACTGCGGAAAATCGTCACTGGAAACTGGCACCGCAGGTTAGCGCAATTCTTACTGGCACAACACACAACCCATTGCACAACCACCGAGAAGTCGCCGGCAGAACTACGCTGGGGGAGACGGCTCATGACCAGACTTGACAGATTACACCCGGAGAGAACCACGGCAGAACCAAACCAACCCATTCATCATAGAACTCTGACTAACGGTCAAGCCGTCTGGGCTAGAAACTATGGGGGAGGCAACAAATGGATTCAGGGAGTTGTAATTGACCAGACGGGACCCTCGTCATACATAATTGATGCCGGAAATGACTGCCACCTACGCTGGCACATCGATCAATTGCGACAACGCAGCCCTCAAAACTTGGGGGGAAGGGGTAGCGAGGAAAATCCAATGCGTTACATCCCCCCTGAAACAAGCAAATCCCCCCACCATACACTTCTAACGAAGGGGCCCGGGAAGCTCTTGAACCAACCCCTAATCCAGAATTATCACTCCCCGAACCTGTGGAAGCGGAACCTCCAGGAGCAATGCCCCTCCGACGTTCAGAAAGAACAAGAACCCCCCCCCCCGCATACTTAAAGGACTTCGAATGGGGGACCTCATGGAAAAACAACTGGAAGAATCACCACACCAGTTTGGGGGAGGGGTAAGGGGTGTTGTGTATTCACACGTTATATGTTATGTTACCATGTTCCTAGTTATGAGGTAAAACCTTCGGCAGCTTTTGACAGCTGTCAAAAGCTGCCAGAAGCTACTGCGCAAGCGTAACTGCTTGACAGCTCTCGGCTGTCAAGAACCGCTGGTTACTGCGCAGACGCAAGTTAGCTTGACAGCTCCAGGCTGTCAAAGCTCTCCTTCGCCGATTGGCCTGCTTGGACAAGCGGGAAACCGGCACAGCCCTGATTGGTCGCCGACCGGCCAGCTGGAGTATAAATAGAAGGCATGTAAGTATGTTCCTCGCCCAGTTCTGATAATAAAAGGTTTTTGTTAGCCAGCTGTCTCGCGTGCTTCTTCAGCTGACAGAGCAGAAAATATACTAGAACCAGTAAATAACGACTGTTCTTAAGGTATTCATTCAAAAATGGTACTAGCAATTTTTAATTTATTGCTGTTATGTTATTGTTTTCCAATTAGACATTATCTTTGTAAGTAACTTAGAAATACAGATTTATTTTCAGAACTGGTTGAACCTTACTTTTTCTATTTTTGATTGGGTCTTATTTATGTTTATTTCTTATTGAATTTACAACTGTTTTTATATTTATTTCAGCATTCAAGGCAACTTGCACATACTGTATCTGCTGCAAACTCCACATGGGATCAGGAATGGCATCCAGGAAGTAAATGCTCAGCTCCATCCAATTGCCCCAATTGTACCCCGAATTAAGGGATTACAAGGTCATAAAAGGAAGATTTTCTTTAAGGCAGTTTACAATAAAAGCTAATACAATCCTGGGTTGTATAAACAGAGGCATAGAATCAAGATCACGCAAAGTATTAGTACCGCTTTATAAAACCAAGTAAGACCACACCTGGAATATTGCAGCCAATTCTGGTTACCATATCACAAAAAAAAGATGTTGAGAATTTGGAGAAAATTCAGACAAGAGCAACTAAGATGATTAAAGGCCTGGAGACTAAAACATATGAAGAATGGCTGCAGGACTTGGGTTTGGCTAGTCTAAAGAAAAGAAGAAATAGGGGACAAATGATAGCAGTATTTCAATATTTGAGGGGCTGTACCAAGAAGAGGGGATTATGTTATTCACCAAAGCACGAGAGGGCAGGACAAGGAACAATGGTTGGAAACTGATCAAAGAGAGAAGCAAGCTGGAATTAAGGAGAAACTTCCTGACAGTGAGGACAATTAACCAGTGAACCAGTGCCTCCAGAAATCGTGGACGCTCCATAGCTGAAGATTTTTAAGAAGAGGCTGGACAGTCACTTGTCTGACTGCTTGAGCAGGGGGCTGGACTAGTAGACCTCCAAGCTCCCTTCCAGCTCTATTTTATTCCTAAAAAAAACCATGCTATCAAAATCAAAACTAAAATCAGCTCTAAAAATAATTAACCACTGAAATCTGGGTGAAAAGATGTTTCTTGTCATCTTTTTAATTGCTAGAATAGTAGGAGCCCAATTCATCACTTGAGAAGGTATTGCCATAATCTGTAAGTGACATTAAGAGACATTGCACTCATTTCATATGCTAGTAAAGTTATGCTTAAAATCCTACAAGCTAGACTCCAGCAGTATGTGGATCGAGAACTTCTAGAAGTACAGGAAGGATTTCGAAGAGGCAGAGGAACTAGAGATCAAATTGTCAACATACGCTGGATCATGGAAAAAGCTAGAGAGTTCCAGAAAAACATCTACTTCTGCTTCATTGACTATGCTAAAGCCTTTGATTGCGTGGATCACAACAAACTGTGGCAAGTTCTTAAAGAGTTGGGAGTACCAGACCATCTTATTTGTCTCTTGAGAAACCTATATGCAGGTCAAGAAGCAATAGTGAGAACTGGACACAGAACAACCGATTGGTTCAAAATTGGGAAAGGAGTCTGGCAAGGCTCTATACTGTCACCCTGCCTATTTAACTTATATGCAGAGCATATCATGAGAAAGGCAGGACTAGATGAATCAAAAGTTGGAATTAAGATTGCTGGGAGAAATATCAACTATGTAAGATATGCAGATGATACCACTCTAATGGCAGAAAGTGAAGAAGAATTAAAGAGCCTCTTAATGCAGGTGAAGGAGAGTGCAAAAGTTGGCTTGAAACTCAACATTAAGAAAACCAAGATCATGCCATCTGGCCCTCTCAATTCCTGTCAAATAGATGGGGAAGGACAGCAAGTCTGGCTAGTCAGTGACCGCTACACAGACACACCAACTGAGCAACCTTAAGCAGCATTCAAACAGACATGTGAAACAGTTGAAGTAAAATCCCAATACATTACACTATGTTTTTCAAAACTACTTTCAGAGGACAAGCAACACTATAACAGCATCATCTTGCAAGGTTTTAATCAGTTTGGTGGCATTTTTGCAGCTTTCCTGAAAATATACAATAGCCATTGGATAGGTGATTGCAAAATACCATGATGCAAGAATTAATGAATAGCATGCATAACATGTTAGCCTTTCTCAGTGCCCCACTAGTAATTTTATCTACTGACAGCCAAAAAGTAGTGAAAGCCATTGTTGAGGCCTAATTCAGCAACAGGAAAAGATTTTTTAAAAAATAAATCAGGCTATTTAGAAGTGTGTCAAAGGTTTTATAGGTCATCCCTTTTTAATGTGTTAACATTGCTTGATTTTATATTATAATTTTACCTGTGCCATTTTATTTTTTTAAACAAGTTTTATTGGTTTTTCAGTTAAAATCTATATATTTAGAAAGCATCATGATGACTGGGTAATCAGAGATTCAGTATCAGAGTTTTCAGTACATAATTCAGGTTACATTATCAAAACGTCCTTCTCAATTTACCTTAACATTTCATACAACCAGTTTAATAAATTTCTAGAAATAGCATGGTCAGTTGAAAAATTTGTCAATTCAATTTCATTGAAATATATCTATGTCCTGTTATTAAAGTTTACCTAATTTTAATTTTAATTATATTATTCAAATTTAGCCTTTAACATCCCAAATAATATTCACAACCCAAGTTTCCCCTTATTTCATTACAGCAAAAACTATAGCATCTAACCTGTACACAGTGGCTGAGTAGCTATGTTCTACCAAATAAAGATTGTCTGTTTCACATCCTAATACATCACACTGTCAAGCCCCGCGGGCTCGACACTACAAGGGGAGGGCGGTCTCACCTCATCCGATGTCCGGGTCTGTGCGGATGGACCTCTCCGACAACCCGGCTGACACTCAGCTGCCCGGACTGCCTCCCAATGCTTCTCCGCTGCCAGGTTCTCCACAGAGTTCTGCAGGCATCCTGCTGTCCACGCCTGCACACCCGGACTCCGCAGCAGGCTTCACTAGCCTGCAGCAGGCCTGGCTGCCTGCCTCCGCCTCTCAGCTGATGGCTATGCCTGTGCATACGGGTCTTCCGTCAGGCCCCACAGGCAGTTGGTCGGACAGGCCCAGTGCCACTGCCTTCTCATCGGCAGGAGGTCCTGCTCGGACGGGGCTGCCAGCTGAATGCACTGTTCCCTGGTTGGGAACGTGGCCTGTTGCCGCCTGTGAGTTGGACCCAGGCGGGTTGGTGGCCGTAGATGCACAAGCCGAGGCTTCGGTCGCTGCAGCTGCTGCGGAGTCCTTGCCGGTTCTGTCGGTTCTGCCGGGTGGTGAGGTGCAGGGGTTTCCTGGACAAGGGGGGGTGGCCCTGGGTTGGGGGGTGTTGGGTGTGGCCATGTGGGGTGAAGGGAACCTCCCAGAGATATGGGGGGTTGTTTTGGAGTACTTACCCTGTGAGAGGCAGCATGCCAAGGAGTACGGACGGAGGAGCAGCCGCATGAGGCACGGAAGGGGGAGGTGTGGTTTATAGGCATGTGGCCAGAGGTTGGTTTGCTTTGGGGGGGGTGTTTACTGTACATGCAGGCAATAAAGAGCGTTGGGAGCATGGTGCTACCAATGCTAACTTTATCTGTGTCGGAAGCTGAATAAAGCGGTCCTTGGTTGTCACCCATTCCTGCTGTCAGCTGTGTTTCTGTGTGGGCATCGTTTTGTGGATTGGTTGTGACAGTAAGTTAGCATTCCCTTTTGTTTCCCTTCCCTTTTACCGTGTACCCTCCTTTCCCTTCTGTTTGCGTTTGGATCGGACATGGCGGAGGGAACACAAGAGGCTGCCCCAGTGGTTGCTGGGGGAGAGCCAGCTGGAGCTGCAGCACCCCTAGAGTTGGTGGAACTGGAGGAGACTCAGCCTCTGGTGAGGCCGAAGGTTCGGGACCCTCCTCCTACAGTTGCTGGAAGCAGATCCCTGGACGCAGGAGACCAGACCCATGGTGAGGAATGTTGGTTTAGTCCTGCACTGGCCCATGTGGACCCTAGACAGGGACACTCAACATGAGCAAGGGCCCTGCTGATGGAGTGGAGGGAACATCGCCTAACAGATGAGGATGGGGAGGACTGGAGCTACTCGACGGCGCCAGGCAGCCAAACGATGGATGTACTGCGGGACAGGTTTGGGGAGTTTGGCTGTCAAGAGCCCTTGCCTTGGTCAGCAACTGATCCAGAACGTGGTGTGGGATGATGGTTGCATGCCAGCACTGGGTCTGTGCACTCAGGACCATCTCATTTCTGGCTGGCAGCAGACGGGGGAGTTACCGGGCAGGCATCCCAGCCAGCAAGTGCTCCAGGCTGGCAGGCAGCAGGTCCATGCCAACACGGGACTGCCATAAGAGGCCTGATGCCACAGGCGGGGCCTTGGGGCCCGCGGATGATCTGGGGTCCACCACCACTGCACTTGTCATATGATGGGCACCCTGACCAGCTGGCTATGTTTCTCAGCCATGCTATTGGCCATTTAGATAAGTATGCCCCTGCCTATTTGTCACAATGGGCTATGGTGATGGCTGTCATTGCGGCATTGCAGGGCGAGGCCGTGGCATGGGCTGCTGACCTTTACAGTGACCATGCCAGGGAGCTGGGGGATGTTGGCCTGTTCCTGGATGCATTGCAGGCACAGTTTGAAGACATGGCCTGGGTCCAACAGGCTGAGTCCAAGGTGGTGGGCCTGCGGTGGATTATGTCCATGAATTCTGCTGGGTGGCCAGTAGGCTGCGCTTGTGGCCAGAACAAATGCTTGTACACCACTTCAAGGTGGGTCTTGACGGAGCCCTCCGATGGGCATGCATTGTTTGTGGGATCCTGCACCTGCTGCAGGAATGGTTTCGGGTCGCCGTGGAGTTGGACGTGGGATTGCGGGACAGCAGCGGATGAATTGAGAACATGTCCTGGGGTCACCGAGGCATTGAAAGCACAAGGGAAGAGAAATGAAAACCCCCAGCAATGACCACGAAACCTCCAAGTCCAGTTTCCCATTCATCGATCCGATGCGTCTGATGCGACCAGCCAGGGCACCGGGCAGCAGAGTGTTCAGTTCTGGTGTCATAAATAGTTCCAGCCACCTCTCCGGCACACAGTGCCACACCCAGGAAAGCTGTGGAGCACTCACGAGCGGCACACCAACTGCCAGGCGATCCACCCAGAGCAGTTGGTTGGATGGGCCCAGCCCCGCTGCCTTCGCGTCGACAGAAGGTCCCGCTTGGACGGGGCTGCTGGCTGAATGGAGTGTTCCCTGGTTGGGAACGCGGCCTGTTGCCACCTGTGAGTTGGACCTAGGCGGGTTGGTGGCCGTAGATGCGTGAGTCAAGGCTTCAGTCGCTGCAGCTGCTGCAGAGTCCTTGCTGGTTCTGTCAGTTCTGCCAGGTGGTGAGGTGCAGGGGGGTGGCCCTGGATTGAAGGGTGTCGGGTGTGGCCATGTGGGGTGAAGGGAACCTCCCAGAGATATGGGGGGGTGTTTTGGAGTACTTACCCTGTGAGAGGCAGCACGCCAGGGAGGATGGACAGAGGAGCAGCCACGCGAGGTGCAGAAGGGGGAGGTGTGGTTTATAGGCACGGGGCCGGATGTTGGTTTGCATTGAGGGTGTGTGGTTACTGTACATGCAGGCAATAAAGAGCGTTGGGAGCATGGTGCTACCAACGCTAACTTTATCCATGTCAGAAGCTGAATAAAGCAGTCCTTGGTTGTCACCCGTTCCTGCTGTCGGCTGTGTTTGTGTGTGGGCATCATTTTGCAGACAGCCTATGTTTATCAATCTACAACTATTTATACACAACCAGATTCTGTTTTAAATTTTAGCTAATTCTTAATTCTTAAATAGAATAACCAAACGTCTTTTAACATCAAATGTGGGATCTATAAACCAAATTTCCATTATGTCAGTGCACAAATTATAATAAACCTAACAGATACATAAACACATTCTAGTTCTATCTCATAAACATTTTCCAGACAGTCAGATGTCACAGAGATCAGAACATCACGAGCTTCTAGACCCAGATCACAATACTGACATTCGACCTCAGGTACCAAGCAAATCACTCAGACAGGAAAAGAAAATGACCATCCAGGCCATCTGCTTGTTGACAAGGATCAAGGAGACAGAAAAACCACTCTTTAACCATCCCCTAGAACTGGCTCACTTCGAACACTTCTCCAGATGGAGACCTCATGCATTGGGCATAGCAGTGATCATTTGTTTCCTGCAATGCAAGATAAGCTTTCCAGACAGCTATCTCCAAGCCAAGAGAGGGATTCTATGAAACGTGCAGCAAGATGCATACCCGGTAGTATTCGAGTGTCTGAAAGCTAAGAAGCTTATCCCGAGGTCTAGTTCACTGCTGAAGTTGAACCTGTTACTTGATAACCATAACTTACTTCGAGTAGGGGGGCATCTAGATAAGGCTAAAAGTACGATAGAAGAGTATGATATATTCCTACGAGAACATTTATTTCTTTATATATATTTCTATAGTTTTACTGCTTTTAACCTTGTAAGCCTCCCAGAGTCTTACAAGGTTAAAAGTGGTGAGATAGGTGATAGACAGATAGATAGATAGATAGATAGATAGATAGATAGATAGATAGATAGATAGATAGATAGATAGATATCTCAGTCCATAATTTAATCAAAAAGCCCATTCATTGTGAAATCTGCAAGGTCTGTGCAAATCCTTCAGAACTTCAATTTTTTTCAGCAAAATGAAGGGATTGTGCAGATACATGCATTCAGAAGCATGTACCTGAAACAGCTGAAAGCATGAAGACAGTTACTTCATGGATGGGGGGGTTCCATCCATATCCCTCATATCCAAGTATTTCAGTTGATAGGATTTGCATAGTCCTAGAATCAGCATATAAGATATTTAACTCAATAACTGTACAGTTCCATTAAAAATTCATTTACAGATCTAGATTGGATGAGTTTCAAGATATAGCCAAACTAATTAATAATCAAACCACAGCATGGGACTAAATACAATTGTCCTTTTCCAATACATCTCCCTGCTTTATAATACCAATTATGAAGTGTTAGTTACACTCTGCTACTGCCATATGTGCACAAGTTTAGATGCTGTTACTTACATTCCTGCCAATTCTTTTTTTAAGTGGAATGTTCAAAGAGGATATAGTAAATCTCTTCTCTAATGCACACTTAATGTACATTTATAGATAGATTAGTATAGCTTATATTTTTATTTGAACATCCGTGCCTTCTCAAAGGGAATGTCTTATTTTCTGAGATGCAAACAATTCAGGATCTCTAATCTCTTGTATACTGTTTCCAACAGATCTACATTCTCACTCTCTGCTTTCTTTCTCCTTTACGGATGTTCTTTTCTACAATTGACCTAGATATACTCAAAACTACATGTGAATACAGAAAAATGTAAAGGTTTCTTTATGAAACCTAATGCTAATTAAGCAGCTTCTCACTTTGTAGACAACTTAGAAGCTAAACTACTGCAACCTTTTTGGTACCAGGGACCGGTTTCATGGAAGACATTTTTTCCATAGACAGTGTGTGTGTGTGTGTTCAGGATGATTTAAGTTTCTAAATACCATATTTTCCGGCGTATAAGACGACCCCCAACTTTTGAGAAGATTTTCAAGATTTTTCGTCTTATACGCCGGAAAATACTTACATGCCAGTTGCCAAGTGTCCGACACAAGCCCGATTCAGCCCCTTCTGATGCAGATGGTGCAAAGCCTCCCTTTTGAAGCCCAAAGGGGCTTTTCCTTCCACCCACCCATTTGAGAGCACATTTGCAGATGGAGCAGCCATGTGTCTGGAGCCAAGCCCCGCCCAGGAGGCGGTCAGCCAGGTGGGCCCGGAAGACGCGCTGGAGAGCCGGGCTTGGGGCAGCCATGCTGAGGCTGGCTTGCGAGGACCGCTGCTTGGTCTGCAGGAGAGAGGGGCACCAAGCCCGCCAGAAGTCCCCAGAAGTTCCTGGAACGGCCTGGTGGCGGGTGGGTGCTCCCTCCCCGACCCACCAGGGAGTGTCTCTCAAAGCGCAGCGTCGGGCGGCCGGGAGCCCGTTGGCCTGGTCGCTGGCAAGCTGGCCCGCGGCTGGAGCCGGGGCCCAGGAACCGGTAGCCGGGTGCGGGTGGGGAGAAGGAAAGCCGGGCGCGGGCTTCTGCGGCTGGTTGCGAGGCCGGATGCAGGCATCTGCTGGATCGCCAGTGAGTGGTCTCGAGGCCCCACTGAATGTCGGGCCTGCCAGGCCTGACATGCCACCCCCCCACCAAGGGTCCTCCTGCAGGGGTAGAAGACAACTTCCGGGAGAGATAGCGGGTAGAAGGGCGCGCTCTGCTTATGCTCAGATGCCGCTTGGGTGAGGGGGAGGGGCTTCCTGCCGCTCCCGGGGTCTGGTATTTGCAAGGGGGAGGGGAAGGGGCTTAGAGGCTCTTGGGGGTGGGAAGGGAGAGTCACGTTGGAGGGGGGACTGGACTAAGGAGGCTTGAAGTTGCTTTGCAAGAACGGGGACACTCGATTGATTTATGTACTATTTTCCGGCGTATAAGACGACTGGGCATATAAGACGACCCCCCAACTTTTGAGAAGATTTTCATGGGTTAAAAAGTCATCTTATACACCAGAAAATACGGTAAATAAATAATGCACTTTATTTCTATTATTATCACATTGTAGCAAGTCTAGCAGCCTTGGAAAAGGTGCAGATGAGAGAGGGATTCCCTTGGAGACACAGTGCTAAGGGGAAATGTAGCTTCTCCCCTCCCCCCTCCCCCATTGCAAGCCTGGTAGGAGCGCTGTAGGCTTGCAAACTTGAGAGCTGCATGAAGAATGGAGTGTGAACACACACACACTCACAAATGCACAAATACACCAAATTAAACCATGAAAAGCAGGTAGGAAATTGCCAAAACATGAGGCACCTAGAGCAGCATCAAAACAAAAGCAAAAAAAAAACCTCAGTGGTATTAGAAAAGGTGCAAACGAGAAAGAAATTCCCTTGAAGATGCAGTGCTTAAGTGAAATGTAGCTTCTCCCTGCCCCTATTTGCACCCTGAAAAAGCAAACACATACCTTGGAGGGGGATCCCCCTCCAATGAGATTTTGGGGAAGCCCCTGGTTGAAAGCTGGGCTGGTGCGTGCTTGTCTTGCAAACTTGGAGACTTGTGCAAGGGCAGCATGAGCCCAGCTGGGGTGATGGGAGGGGGAGAAGAGGAAAGTGAGGAAGAAGAGGAGGAAGAAAAAGTAGCAGGAGGAAAATGTAGCAGTAAGAGGAGGAGGAGGAGACAGAAGAAGAGATAGCACAAGAAGCAAGAGGAGGAAGAGGAGGAAGGACACAGAGCCCAGAAGTTGCAAGCCAATTGCAAGCACAGACACTGAAGAACCTTTGCACTGAGCACAACGGCTTCTGCCCTGCCACTCTTTTCCCCTTCCCAGACCCCTGCAGCTGCGCGATCCAGTTCCTAACTGACGAAGGCCCAGTACCAGTCTGCGGACCAGGGGTTGGGGATCCCTGCAATAGACAATAGCCCCACAGCTGGTAGATTGATCCCTACATTGCACAATAACATCAATTTTACTTTCACTGCACAGGCTTCAATGCCCAATTCAGTGTTAGACATTAGCTTTAAGGGCCTATGTGACACAGTACTTTCAGGATTGTCATATTCAAAATGAGTTTGACTGCCCTGTTATCTCATCAAAATAAGAATGCCACCACCATAGCAAATAAAAATAAACCATGGCCCAGGAGGCAGCTTCTAAGATTATACCCCAAATTCTATGAAACATGCTGCTCCAAGGAGTTAGCTTCTTCACTCACATCTTTTAGAAAACTTCCAAGTCAAGCTTATTTTATGAGCTTTTGGTGCGCTTGTGCTTCATGAAGGAGGCCTTTTTATTTCTTTTTCTAGTTTTATATTTATCAATTGATATGAGATGAGATGACATTCTGCTTATTGAGTTTCTTGTGACTTGATCACTTCCCAGAGCTGTAGGATGAGATGATATGTTAATAATTGAGTATTTGTGGTTACATTCCTTCACTTGTAATGTTTTTTCAAATCTATCTTTTAAGGCTAAATGTTATGAGTGTTGAAGAATAAGTATTCATTTTACAATGAGAATGGTAACACTGGCATAATTACAAACTACAATGCACACTCTAATACTTATATGAAATAGAAATATCAAAAGTTTTTAAATTGATATTTACTCATTTGTATCTGACATATGTCCATTTCTTCAGAATAGCTCTTTATTAGCTCTCTATATGTTGTCAAAGCACAACTTCCACCATCCCTTAGCATTTGATTGGCTGGGTAGAATTATCTAGAACTCTAGTTCAACAACATCATTCTACAGCAGGGGTGTCAAACTGCCGGCCCATGGGCTGGACGTGTCACAACAAAACTGCTCCCACCCCATTGCTGGCAATAGGGAAAAAGTTCCGATACGTCACACAAAGTCACGTGACGTCACGAGTTTGACATATCTGTTCTAGAGGGTCACCGTCAAGCTCCAAAAACCAAGAAAGACATGTTGATGTTCTTCTAAGCTGCTTCCTTTATTATTCCTCACCTATAGACAGAAATGTTTCCAAAATAGAGCAAACTAATTGCAACATTAAAGATGTATTCTGAGAACTCCTAGAAAGGAACTGCCTTAACTCTCTTCCTCCCAATCAAACTATCTAAACTTTCTTGAACAAAACATTGTTCATATAGATCAGTGGTTCCCAAACTTAGGGTTAGGGTTAGGGTTGCATGTTAGGGCATTGAGGTGGGGGCCAGCAGGCCAACCAAAGCAGCAGGTGGAGCTCGGAGGCTCGGGGTGGGAGGGCAATGAAGTGGGCAGTCGGGCCATTGGCAAAAGAGCAATGCATCTGAGCAGAAAGCAGCCTCGGAACAAGTGGGGCAGGTAAGGAAAGAAATCCTTGCTCCCCCCAAAAACTGCCTTTCTTTCCTCACTTGACTCCCAGCCCCATGTCACTTCTCCTTTGTGATCCGCCCCCACCGTGTGTAAGAAAACAAAGTGTTTTTTTGGGGGGAAAGGTCAATCAATCGATTCTAACTTCGAGATCTTTCATGAGAAGTTGGAATTGATTGACCAGGAAACTCTGGATTCTAGTCCTGCCTTAGGCATGAAAGCCAGTTGGGTGACTTTGGGCCAATCACTTTCTATCAGCCCAACCCACCTCATAGATTTGCTCTTGTGAGGAAAATAGGAAGAAAGAGTTTTAGATACAGTATGTTCGTTGCTTTGAGTTATTTATAAAAATAATAAATGTGGGCTATGAAGAAACAATATTACAGTGCCAAGGCCAGTTTTGTCTCCCTGGATTTCATAGTGCTCCATATAACTTCTGTAGGTGGAATCCATAATAGAATCTATGTTTTTTTAAAAAAAATGTTATAGAAGTGGCTGCCATTCTGTTATTTTTGTCCCAGACCATTCAGAGCTTTACAGTATGAACAGGAATTAACAGGTGGGGCTTAGAAATTAATGGAAAAGTTTAGAATTCACTTAAGGATGACTCCTATGTTATCTTAGGCCCGGGATATTTGCAGGACCGTCTGCTGCCAGGAACGACCTCCCATCGCCCGGTGCGCGCACACAGGGAGGGCCTCCTCAGGGTGCCATCAGCTAGACAATGTCAGCTGGTGACCCCCAGGGGGAGGACCTTCTCTGTGGGAGCACTGGCCCTGTGGAATCAACTTCCTCTTGAGCTCCAGATGGCCCCGGATCTCCGGTCCTTTCATCGCAGCCTTAAAACATTTCTCCTCCATCAGGCTGACCTGGACTGACGATAGGGATTTTTAAATAGAATATTTTAAATATTTTATCATTTTATCATTGGGGCTTGTTAGTTTAATCTTTTTTAACATTTCTATTATTGTGTTTTATTGTTGTTAGCCGCCCTGAATCCTTCGGGAGATAGGGTGGCATATAAGTCCCAAAAATAAATAAATAAATTAATTAAAGCATAAAGCAGACACTGTCTTTAAAATACAGAGTAGAGTATGATACTACAGGCATGGTGTTTCTCAATTATTTGTTACAATTGAAATACAGTGATGTTCTTTGGCTCTAAATAGGGTTGCTCCACCTTACTTCTAGCTGACAAAGTTAAGCAGAAATTTCCTAATTTCATTTTGGCTTAATGTGCTAGCTATAATATAGGATAATGCTTCTTTTTAATGTGGGCTTAAGGCATTCTTTGATTTCTAAAACAGAAAGGCCTTTTGGACAGACAAAAAGGAGAGAAATGAAATCAAGACACATAAATCACTTCTACTTGCACAGAATTTCTGGATCTAAATCTAACATGCACATCATTGATCTTAATTATCCAAATTAGATTTTAAGAATAAGTCACTTTGTTTTGGCACCTTTCTTCTCCACCGTTTTTTTTTAATTTGACATTTTCATTTAAAATATAAAGATTTTCTCAAGTCCTGATGACTAGATTCTAGTTTTCTTGGCAACAATATTATTACATAGGGATAAGCTATCTCTTTCAGGATACTGAATGAAAACAAACACATAATTAGTGGAAGAGATTCTTCACAATGTCTTTTAAAAATATTTATCAATGGAGAGATGCAACTCCATACAAAGACTTCCCATATTTGTGATTTGATTTTGAAGGCTGACTTGCATTTCAAAGGGAAGAACCTAAGATTCTTATTCTGCCTATTTCACAGAACATAGAATCATAACCACCTATCCAAGGCAGAAGACCTTATATTGCCCAGGACAAATGGCTGTCCAATCTTTTCTTGAAAATTTCAATATTTAAGGAAGCCCTAGACCACACCCATAATTGTTTAGAAAATATTGCTCTATAGTAAAACAAAAACAAACCTCCAAGATATAAATCCACATTTTATACTAACCTAGAATGCCTAAAACTTGTCTTGGGTTTTTGGGATCAGTATGAGGGTTCTGCTATATAATATTCCTCTCAATGCCTAGCATGGTCTCAACTTGACAAGGACTGTTATTTTGAGAATTACTGGAAAAAGATTTCTGTGGGACTTTATTTTGTTATCATTTGAAGGATAAATTGAAATAACTGTTATTTTTTTCAGATTCAGCCTGAAAGATCAATATTATGAATCTTCCTTCCTCAGATTGTACTTGTCTCTTTAAAGTTCATGGTAAATTCTTCACAACTATAGCTAGTCCATTTTTTCCCATCTGTCCAAGTGAGACCACAATTTTTTTACTGAGATGAATAAATAAGGAGATAGTATACAGATAGTATACAGTTGCCAATTTGAGCAATCTCCAAATTGCCATGTTTTGCCATGTTCTGTTTCTATTACGGCTTCCAGACCTGTATATAGGTTTCTCATGAAGACAGTTATCTAAATACAATGACTTTATGTTTAGGTGAGAAATATAATGGTTACAAACTTCAAATAACATGACTACAATAACTGAGGAAATGTGCTCTTCTACCCAAGAAAATATAATTGCAAATGAGATTCTGATAACTTTAGAAATGTGCACAGAATTTTAGGTCAGTATTAAACTACTCAGCCAGGGCTGCTGATTGTCCACCATGGATGAATGATTTGTTACTAATTAACAGTAAGCAGAGACTGTGAGAGAAATTTAAGACAACCAGGTTCCAGAGTAAACTACTGAGCAAGTGAACAAACTTTTCTAATAGGAACTTGCCTCTGGGATTTAGTGGAGAGATCCAAATACAGTGGTGCTCAGTATCACCCATGATAAGGAAAAGTATGATGAAACATGATGCAACTTTATGGCATAAACTCTAGCTATTCCTACTGGTGTCCTGACATCAGATACATAAGTCATGTGGTTTGTGTCATAACATTGCAATACAAATAATTTTATCATTTGCGCTCTCTCTCTCTGTCTCTGTCTCTGTCTCTGTCTCTGTCTCTGTCTCTCTCTCTCTCTCTCTCTCTCTCTGTCTCTCTCAACAGATGCCTATATATCCATAATAACTTTTTCTTTAAGAGTTTGCATTTGGCTAATCTGAAAGTCTAAGAGAACTAAGGAAAAATACTGGCTCTTTACTACTAGAAGATGAAAGTGAACATGCCCAGATAGAAATTTACACTTTAAAGGCCCTCAGCAATCTGGCATATATTTGCAGCAAGTGCAAGCATGAAATTCTTGACTCCATCTTTAAAAGGTATAAAAAATACAGTTGTGCTAAGTTGGTAACCCATTGCTACAAATAATTGAAAATAAATATGCAGTGGTAAGACCATCAGTTCATAAAACATACTATCTATCAGGCTTCTCTCTGATAGATCAGACAGGAACCAATTATATAGGCTTACAAGAATGCAGAAACTTGAGATAAGTAGTACAGAAAAGCTAAGAAGCCATTACTAAATAACTTCAATTACTGTTGTGTATCAAGTGTGAATATTATTTATAATACAAAACAATTATTTCAAAAAATGTGTGCCTCTTTTTCCAATAGGCTGGATAGCAAGAACAACAGCAATGAATGATTCCTTCCTCAGATACTGCAAAATGCTACTACCAAGAACAACAGTTGTCACATAATCATACTGTATATTTAGAATTTCAGGAAGAAACCTCAAAACCTTGGAGCTTATGTTATCTCATCAAAGAACATGAAAAGTCAATGACTAACTAGATAAATGATGATATATAAGAGAGGTTTCCTTTATTGGCCTTTGGACTAAATACTTGTATTGTTTAAAAATAAATTGTGCACATTGAGTCATGCATTTTATGGCCTTTTTTGTCTGAATACCAAGGGGAAATAAACAACTGTTAGTACAGAAAGGAAATATAATTTAACAGGTTTAACCAAAACTTAGTAAGATAAGTCCTATAATTGTAGTACAACAGAATACAATTTGTTCAGAAGAAATGCAATCAATAGAAAGTGAGGGAAAATGTTACTTTATGTTGAAAGTATCCACTTCTGCTCAGAAATCTAGTTAATGAAATTAACAACATTGTAAGAGTTGAACTAAAGTAATTGGCAGAATTGTTGGTATTTACACTTCTTTATCCAACTAAGGAAAGGTAGAAGTCAATGCTATCTAGAAATAAACTTCAGAACTTTCAAAAAGGTATAAAGTTGTAAATATAGAAAGGTACACTACCTATCATTCCCATGTTGGATGGGAATAATGGGAGCTGAAGTTCAACATATACAGAGAACATTATGCTAGAAAAAGCTGATGTATGAAAAGATGGGCACATACACAGATGACACTATTACCTACTTTTCACAAATGTTTAAAAAGCAGGATCTTTAAATGCCATATAACAGGCATGTCAAACTGCTTGCCTGCAGATGCTTCATGCTGAAACCATGCCCACCCCATTGCTGACAATGGGGAAAAAGTCCTGATATGTTGCGCAACTTCACGTGACGTTGCAAGGTTGACATGCCTGCCATATAACTAACAGTGATGATCTAACAATATTTGTTTTGTGCATTCCTGAGCCTGAATTTAAAGGATTGGTTTTATGCATCATATTTAAATTTATTTTTATGTGTAGAGAGATCTGCAGCCAAGTTTAGAATACAGGAACTTCTCAGTGTTAATGGAAGCAACTGTAAAGAATAACTTATGCGTGTATATATAATGAGTTACATATCTCAGTTATTATTAGCGTACCTGTGCTACTTACAAGCATGTATCATGTTTTATTTTAACCATGACTACATTACAATGGAAACCTTTCCATTACAAAGTCTTATCCTGGAGTATTAATTCAATGATACACAGGTAATGAAATTCAACAATGTATCTACAATTTTGTTTCCAATTCTAGAGCGGATGATCTAGCTCTCTTGTAGAGTTTCACACCAAATATGAACATCTATCATCTTGCACAGCTTCACACATTCACACCAACATGAATATATTTCAGACAGCTGAGGATGGGCCATGCATACTTCCATAAGTGAGAAGAGAATAATCTTACAACTACTTAATGAACGTCCCTTCACTGTAAACATATATTAATATATATTCAGAATATTGTGTGAATATACCAATGTCTACTAAACATAGAAACATAGATTTGGACCATCCTACGAGCACAGAATCCAAATAAAACCACCCAAACTGAGTAAAATTTTCAAACAAGCTATGTATCTACTTAATTTTCATGTCATCTAATCCATACTGAATCACCCATTGCCATTAATAATGGTCAATGTCTAAAGTTAAAGAATATTTTCAGATACAACATAATATCCCTCAAAAGCCTGTATTCCTCTTAGTTTTATAGCCCAAATTTGTATCCATGGTTTCATCATCTTCCTTACTCGATTTCACTTAACACTCCAAATCTTATTCACTTCTGAATAATTTCTGAATGAAGTTGTTGTTGTTGATAGCTGCGAAGTCATGTCCAACCCATCGCGACCCTATGGACAATGTTCCTCCAGGCATTCCAGTCCTCTACCATCTGCTGGAGTCCATTTAAGCTCACGCCTACTGCTTCAGTGACTCCATCCAGCCACCTCATTCTCTGTCGTCCCCTTCTTCTATTGCCCTCAATCGTTCCCAGCATTAGGCTCTTCTCCAGTGAGTCCTTCCTTCTCATTAGGTGGCCAAAGTATTTGAGTTTTAGTTTCAGGATCTGGCCTTCTAAAGAGCAGTCAGGGTTGATCTCCTCTAGGACTTACCGGTTTGATTGCCTTGCAGTCCAAGGGACTCACAGGAGTCTTCTCCAGCACCATAGTTCAAAGGCCTCAATTCTTTGGCGCTCGGCCTTTCTTATGAATTTCTTTCACTGCCATACATTGCAACTGAGAAGACCATAGCCTTGACTATACGCACTTTTGTTGACAGGGTGATGTCTCTGCTTTTTAGTGTGCTGTCTAGATTTGCCATGGCTTTCCTCCCCAGGAGCAAGCGTCTTTTAATTTCTTGGCTACAGTCCCCATCTGCAGTGATCTTGGAGCCCAGGAAAATAAAATCTGTCACTACCTCCATTTCTTCCCCATCTATTTGCCAGGAATTGAGAGGGCCGGATGCCATGATCTTGGTTTTCTTAATGTTAAGTTTCAACCCAAGTTTTGCACCCTCCTTCTTCACCTGCAACACGAGGCTCTGTAGTTTTTCTTCACTTTCTGCCATTAGAGTGGTATCATCTGCATATCTTAGGTTGTTGATATTTCTTCTGGCAATCTTAATTCCAACTTTTGATTCATCTAGCCCTGCCTTTCTCATGATGTGCTCTGCATATAAGTTAAATACCATATTTTCCGGCGTATAAGACGACTGGGCGTATAAGATGACCCCCTACATTTCCTATTAAATTAAAGGGTTTGGGCTATACTCGCCATATAAGACTACTCCTCTTCCAACGCATACCAAATAAAAATTAAAAAACATCAGATTTGATTTTAATATGGTAATTTTAATTCAAATGCTTATGACATGCAGGTACTTAGTAGGAAAACTGTCACTTATAAACATAAGGCTGATTGTCATCAAACATGTAAACATAAAACAGTGCAAGTGGATTAAACCTTTCCTAACTCACTCTAAAGCTTTCCCTGCACAGACCGAATGTGAGATCCGCTCCAGGTTTTCCAGCCAGCCCGCCCAGTTCCTGAGTCAAATGTGTCCTTACAGCTAAGCAGCAGCTCTGACTGCTGCATTCCCCACCTGCCTTTCAAGTTGGGATAGACTGCAGCTGCTCTTCAACTTTAGAAGGAAAGATGCCCAGACCCCAGACTGTAAAAAATCACAGAGTGCAGCTTTTTCTCCAATTGGTCCTGCTTTCCCTGCGCAGACCAAATGGGAGATCCGCTCCAGGTTTTCCAGCCAGCCCTGTCCCTAAAGTTTCAGCACCTGGCATATAAGACGACCCCTGACTTTTGAGAAGATTTTCATGGGTTAAAAAGTCATCTTATACGCCAGAAAATACGGTAGGCATGGTGACAGTATACAGCCTTGCCAGACTCCTTCCGCAATTTTGAACCAATCAGTAGTTCCATGTCCAGTTCTCACTGTTGCTTCTTGGCCCACATATAGGTTTCTCAAGAGACAAATAAGATGGTCTGGTACGCCCATCTCTTTAAGAACTTGCCACAGTTTGTTATGATCCACACAATCAAAAGCTTTAGCATAGTCAATGAAGCAGACGTAGATGTTTTTTTTTTTGGAACTCTCTAGCTTTCTCCATGATCCAGCGTATGTTGGCAATTTGATCTCTAGTTTCTCTGCCTCTTCGAAATCCTGCCTGTACTTCTGGTAGTTCTCGATCCACATACTGCTGGAGTCTAGCTTGTAGGATTTCAAGCATAACTTTACTAGCATGTGAAATGAGTGCAATGGTGCGATAGTTTAAACATTCTTTAGCACTGCCTTTCTTTGGAATTGGAATGTAAACTGATCTTTTCCAATCCTGTGGCCACTGTTGAGTTTTCCAAATTTGCTGGCAAATTGAGTGTAGCACTTTTACTGCGTCTTTTAAGATTTTGAATAGCTTAGCTGGAATACTGTCACCTCCACTAGCTTTGTTGTTGCTGAGATTTTCTAAGGCCCACTTCACTTCACATTCTAGGATGTCTGGCTCGAGGTCAGTGACCACCTCATTGTGATTATCAGGGACATTAAGCTCATTCTTGTATAGTTCTTCTGTGTAATTTTGCCACCTCTTCTTAATCTCTTCTGCCTCTGTTAGGTCCCTGCGATTTTGGTCCTTTATCATGCCCATTTTTGCACTAAACGTTCCCTTCATCTCTCAAATTTTTTTGAAAAGATCAATTGGGTGTATCTTTCTTTTTCTCCCTTGCCTTTCACTTCCCTCCTTTCCTCAGCTTTTTGCAAAGCTTCCTCAGATAGCCATTTTGCTTTCTTGCATTTCTTTTTCTTTGGGATGGTTTTAGTTGCTACCTCTTGTACAATGTTGCAAACCTCTGTCCATGGTTCTTCAGGCACTCTGTCTATCAGATCTAATTCCTTAAATCTATTTGTCACCTCTACTGTATATTCATCAGGGATATGATTTAATTCATACCTGAGTGGCCTAGTGCTTTTTCCTACTTTCTTCAGTTTAAGCCTAAACTTTGCAATGAGAAGCTCATGGTCTGAGCCACAGTCAGCTCCTGGTCTTGTTTTTACTGACTGTATAGAGCTTCTCCATCTTTGGCTGCAGAGCACATAGTCAATCTGATTTCTGTGTTGATTGTTTGGGGATGTCCATTCTTTCATTTTGAGGATTGTATCCCAGTATTGCTTTTCCTACTCTTTTATTGACTATGAAGGCTACTCCATTTCTTCTGAGGGATTCTTGCCCACAGTAGTATACCTGATGGTCATCTGAATTAAATTCATCCATTCCTGTCCATTTTAATTCACTGATACCTAAGATGTCGAAGTTCAGTCTTGTCATCTCTTGTTTGACCACGTCCAGCTTGCCTTGATTCATGGATCTTACATTCCAGGTTCCTGTGGAGAAAAAATCTTTATAGCATCGGACTTTCCTTTCACCACCAGACACATCCACAGCTGAGCATCCTTTCGGCTTTGGCCCAGTTGCTTCATTCTTTCTGGCGCTACTGGTACTAGCCCTATGCTCTTCCCCAGTAGCATATTGGACACCTTCCGACCTGAGGGGCTCATCTTCCAACGTCATATCATTTTGCCTTTTAGTACTGTCCATAGAGTTTTCACCCCAAAGATACTGGAGTGGGTTGCCATTTCCTTCTCCAGTGGATCACGTTTTGTCAGAACTCTCTGCTATGACCTTTCTGTCTTGGGTGGCCCTGCACAGCATAGCTCATAGCTTCATTGAATTACGCAAGCCCCTTCGCCACGACAAGGCAGTAATCCATGAAGGGGCTGAATTAAGTAGGTTAACATGAATTTCCATCATGATAAAATCTTTTATTCTGTGAGCATCTAAGGTAAAAATTCCCACACATCTTGCTATTGGATAAGATTAAAGCCCAGGGATTGTATCACTTGATGGATTGGAGACCGTTGGTTAAGGTGCCAGATTTTTGGTTTTTTATTTTGTTTTAAGTCACCTAGAGTAGTGTTTCACAAGATGGACATCCATGTTAGCCTTTTAAATAAATAAAATCCAGACATTTCTTTTTCTATATTAAATTAAGAATGAACTAAATGAATTCTTTTCAGATCACATTTGGATCTGAGAAAAGCTGAAGACTTGAGCTGTGCAAAGCAGCATACTTTCACAAACTGTGAAGGCTACTGCAATCTTCAGAAATTTTGATGCAGTTGTTTTTAGGATTGTTCCCCATTGTCTGTGTAAGATGTCCCACTGTAATATTATTGCTGAATTGTACCTACATCTGGTGATTACCATAATAAAGGATTTTGTTGTGTCTGTGTGAAATGCTCAAACAAAACTTCTGCTGATTCTACCACCAAATATAATTGATATGAATGCACAGATGACCTCGGAAAGACTTTGAAGTAGTCGTGCCAAATTTTGCAGATGTAGCTGTCTCTGGGCTTCAGAAGTGGTATTGTGTTCATGTCACCTATGAAGCACACCTCAAACCTCTTAACCTATAAGACTGTGATAATTTGAAAGTAAATAAGTAATGTAGAAACATCACAGCTCCATATTGGAGATGCTCATCTTGACTTCTTTGACCATAGTTTCTGGACTCTCCTGACTACATATTTCTGAATGCATGTATACAGTGGCATTACAAAAGAGCCTAGGAGTAAAAATGAAAATATTTCCATTGGGTTAATGAGGTGCTAATCAGGCAGCACTTAATACTTTTAAACCTTCTATAAGTAATTATGAGGAAATACTGTATTAAAGGGTAAACTATTAAAGGGTAAACAGAAGTATGTGATAACCATGAAATCCTGTAAAACTGCAAGGTTTAAAGAAAATCTGAAAGTATAATTTGTATTACAGATTATTTGAATGCAAAGAGGCAAGAGGGCAACTGCTCCAAAAAATACTGTGATGCAAATTCAAATCTCAAGTTATAAATGAGTTCCAAGAGAGGCAGTGATTATTTTGAAGCTGTTGTACTGAGATGAACCAGGCTGACAAGATAAACACACATCTCATCAGATCAGGAATATTCATAAACATCTCACTCTTCCCATCTCTTTAGATTGCATTCTTAAAACCATTTAAGATGACTCAGTATGTAAATCATTCTAATCTGAGAGTTAATTTTATTTCATCTCAATTACTGAATATTTGCATACAGTTACTATACCTTAGAAACATGTTCTACATTTTTAATCTCTCCAGTTTTAGAAAACAGGAAAATTTGCATGAAGCTCTATCACAGGCTCACCAAAAATGAGTTATGAGCCTATCTGGCCATGAGGAATGCCTGCTGTAGTGTATGCTGCTAGCATACACAGGAAATGCCAGCGCAGCAGGGGGCTGGCCAGCTCCAGGCGATAACCGCTGAGGCGGGAAAAGCCGGACGGAGCAAGTTTGACAGCCCCCGGCATGGTCAGCTCTGCCGGGAAGCCAGGGTTTAAACCTATTGGCCACATGCACTGGCGGGAAGCCCAGGTTCAATTCTATTGGCCATCATTCACCTGGGCAGGTATAAGAAACACCAGGTAAACCCCTTTGTCCCAGATTCATTCCTGATCCGAATAAAAGAAATACTACCCAGCTCAAGTGTCCATCTCTCTGTGCGACCACGCGACTTTGCACTGGCAACGAAGGTGGGATCCTGCATCGGACAACGCTAGCCACGGACAGAATCCAATCGGCAGCCCCGGATCCAGACGCAGGACAACCGAGACGACAAGATGACACAACTGGGTCAGTATCCCCTTTTCAATAGCGGCCGCCCTGAGGAGTGGGAAGCCTTCGTGGGGCAGATAGAATGCTACCTGAGGGCGAACGGGGTGAAGGAGGACCGGCAGAGAGCGGCGGTACTGCTCTGCAGCTGCGGCACAGAAACCTACCAGCTGGCAGTCGGCCTCTGCGCACCCGATGACATCCACTCCGTCGGCTACAACGAATTGCTGGCGAAGCTGTCTGAACATTTCAAGCCCGAGACGTCCGAGATCGCCTGGCGGTATCGTTTTGAAAAACGGGATCAGCGACCAGGTGAGTCTGCCAAACAGTATATGGCAGCTCTGAGGCTGGCAGCTCGCCTCTGCAATTTCGAAAATCTAGAAATTAGGCTGTGGGATTGGCTCGTTTGCGGGGTGAGGGACAGGAAGCTGCGCCAGAAACTTTTTGCTAAGCAGAAACTGACCCTGAGGGATGTCCAAGACGAACTCCTAGCCTGGGATGCAGCCGAGGAGCCCGAGACGAGGGAAGGCAGATCCATCCACCAGGTGAGAAGAGGCACCGACACAGACAGGGCAGAGCTGGAGGTGGATGCCATCAACCGACCTCAGCGATCCTTCAACCCCGACCGAGACAACAGAAAAGAACCGAGACCAACCACGGCAGGCGAGAGAGACCAGGGGTGCAGATGCGGAGCGAGCGGACCCCGGTCTACCCAGCCTCACGGTCACAGCGCGAATCGCCCTTGGTCTACCCAGCATTGCGGCTGCAACTCCCGGTCTACCCAGAACAGCGGTTACGGACAGCCCCGGTCTACCCAGTGCTCTGGCTGTGGCGCGAGCGGCTCCCGGTCTACCCGCTGTGCAAGCTGCGGAGGACAGCATCCCCGGTCTACCTGCCGTTTCAAGTCAGCAAAGTGTCGGTCGTGCGGAAAAACGGGGCACATCGCGGCAGTCTGCAGAGGCAAGCAGCGGGACAGCCTACACGAGGTGGAAGCTGAGTTCCAGTATGCCACAGGTACTGGGAAGCGGTCGTTGGGTCTGACTGTGAGTCACACGTTGGGACGGCCGGGCGTTTTCAAAACAGGGGCTCCTGCGGCGCTAGCTCAAAAAATAAAACTGAGGATGAAGCTGCAAGGGGTCCCCTGCTTGATGGAGCTGGACTCAGGGTCAGCCGTATCCATCATCTCCGCCAGAACGTTTTTAGACATTTGCAAGCGGAGCAGCCAACGGGTTCCCTTGAGAACATCCAGACTGACCCTCTCTGACTTTCAAAATTCACCGATCAAAATCCGGGGGGAGGCGTTGCTGTGGGTGCAGTACAAGGGATTCAAGGGTAAATTAAGTGTGTTGGTCGTCGAGGGCCAGCGGACTAGCCTTGTGGGGTTAGGGTGGTTTAACGCCTTGGGCATCAAAATCACAGGGATTAATCAAACACGGAGCCATTTGTCCCTAGAAGCAGTCTGCGAGGAATTCACGGACGTGTTCGATGGGCAGTTGGGAAAGTACACGGGTCCCCCAATCTCATTTAGACTAGATCCCCAGGTACAACCCATAAGGATGAAGGCGAGGCGTGTTCCATTCGCGTTAAAGCAAAAGATAGAGCGGGAATTGGATAAGCTGGTAGACCAGGGGGTGTTAACACCAGTGGATGGAGCAGATTGGGAAACTCCCATCGTAACGCCAATTAAAGCTAATGGGGAAATTCGTATCTGCGCTGATTATAAAGGGACGATAAACCGAGCTTTAAGTGCCCATTCCTATCCGGTCCCTGCAGTCAGCAGCATCTTAGCGTCCCTACAAGGCGGGTCGGTGTTCGCTAAATTGGACCTCGCCCAAGCTTATCAGCAATTGCCGGTAGACCCAGGGCTGCTAGAGCACAAATGATCATCACTCACAAGGGAGCGTTCCAGGTAGACCGGTTGCAGTTTGGGGTTAGCGTAGCGCCGGGGATATTTCAGGAGGTGATGGAAAGGACGCTTAAGGGAATACCAGGGGTTTGCCCTTATTTTGATGACGTCCTGATCGCAGCCAGCTCCCAGGACGTGCTCGCGACCCGTTTAAGGATGGTCCTTGAGAGGTTCAGGGGGGCAGGTCTCAAACTCAAAAGGGAGAAGTGCAGGATTGGGGTCCCAGAGACAGAATTCCTGGGGTTCAGGATAGATGCTCAAGGCATCCACCCATCTGCATCAAAGGTGAGGGCAATCAAAGAAGCCCCTGCTCCCAAAAACAAGCCTGAATTGCAGGCGTTCTTGGGGCTCCTCAATTCCTACCACACATTCCTGCCTCACAAAGCCTCAATTGCAGAACCCCTACATAGGCTACTTGACAAGCAAGCACCTTGGGAATGGACTGACAAACATGCAAAAGCATTCCAAACACTAAAAAACATGTTAGCAAGCGATGCCACTGTCACCCATTTCAGGGAGGATCAGCCAATCTGTCTTGCGTGCGATGCATCCCCTTATGGGATTGGAGCAGTGCTCAGCCATCTCAAGGAGGATGGAACTCAGGCTCCCATCGCCTACTACTCCAGAACCCTGTCAGCTGCAGAGCGGAACTACGCCCAGATAGACAAGGAGGCACTGGCAGTGGTTGCTGGAGTAAAGAAATTTCATGATTACCTGTATGGCAGAGATTTCATAATCTTCACAGACCATAAACCTTTATTAGGACTATTCACAACTGAGAAACAAACACCACAGATTTTGTCACCTAGAATGCTAAGATGGTCAATATTTCTCTCTGCATATTCTTGTAAATTGATACACAGACCAGGGAAGGAGATGGGGCATGCTGATGGTCTCAGCAGACTGCCCCTAATGGAGAGGGAGCCGGACCCAGCACCAGCTGCCCAAATCCTGGCAATCCAAGAACTGCCAGAATGCCCCCTCAACGCGAAGGACATAGCCACAGAGACACCAAAAGACAAGGTTCTGAGCAGGGTCCATTCGTGGATGAGTAGTGGGTGGCAAGACAAATCACCAGGGCAAGAGTTCACTGCTTACTTCTCAAGAAGGTTTGAACTGTCCACACACAAAGGGTGCCTTTTGTGGGGAAACAGAGTCATAATTCCCACAAGGCTCAGGGAAAGAGTTCTCCAATCACTACATGAAGGACACCCAGCGATAGTAAGAATGAAGGCTCTAGCAAGGAGTTACCTGTGGTGGCCAGGGTTGGACAAGGAGATAGAAGCACAGGTAGCGGGGTGTTACACATGCCAGAGGACACGACCAGAACAACCACATTCACCAGTCCATAAGTGAGAGGAAACACACTCACCCTGGTCCAGGGTGCACATAGACTACGCTGGCCCATTCCAAGGTCACACATTTCTGGTAGTTGTGGATAGTCATTCAAAATGGCTTGAGGTGGTACCTGTAAGCAGCATGACATCAGCAGGGACCATCCAAGCACTGAGGGGGATATTCGCTACACATGGGTTGCCTGATGTAATCGTGTCAGATAATGGAACACAATTTACTTCCTCGGATTTCCAGGTGTTCCTGAGGACCTTGGGGATTAGACACGTCACCTCGGCCCCCTTCCACCCTGCCAGTAACGGATTGGCAGAACGATTCGTGAGAACAACAAAAGATGCACTCAAGCGCATAGTACAGGGAGATTGGAAGCAAAGACTAGCCACATTCCTCCTTCACCAACACGCAACACCTTGCACTGCCACAGGCAAAAGCCCAGTGGAACTCAGATGGGGGAGACGCCTCATTACAACTTTAGACAGGCTTCATCCAGACAGAGTAGCCGCAGACACGGGGAACCCCAACATCAAGACACATTTTACCTCAGGGGACCTCATTTGGGCCAGGAACTACAGTACGGGTTATCCATGGGTGCCAGGGGAAATTATAGAGCAAACAGGGCCCCTTTCCTACAGAGTAAGGGTGGAGGGGGGACTCCTGTGGAAAAGGCATCTAGATCAATTGAGGAAAAGGACTCCTGAAAGGATGGCAGAGGACACACTGGGGGGTGAGGAGGAAGATCCAACACAAAAGCCAATACAAACACATTCACCAAGGAGGATGGTTGGGGGGGAGCAATGGCAACCCCTGTACAGGCAGGAGTCTGATAGAGAAACCAGGCAGTCACCAGGAATCAGCAAATCACACAAACAGACACACAGCAACCTTCCTCAACAGGAGCTTCAGGAAGGAAGGAATAGCCACGCCACCATACCTCCGGAAGATCATGTACCAAGAAGGTCAAGTAGGCCACACAAAGCGCCAAGCTACCTCGCTGACTATGTACGTTCATAAGGGGGCAACAGATCAACAAGTGTATCCATTGTAACCGTGTTTTGTAAATATGTGTATATAGTTGGAGATGGTATGACAGAGGAAAATCCTCACTATGGGGGAAGGGGTGTAGTGTATGCTGCTAGCATACACAGGAAATGCCAGCGCAGCAGGGGGCTGGTCAGCTCCAGGCGATAACCGCTGAAGCGGGAAAAGCCGGACGGAGCAAGTTTGACAGCCCCCGGCATGGTCAGCTCTGGCGGGAAGCCAGGGTTTAAACCTATTGGCCACATGCACTGGCGGGAAGCCCAGGTTCAATTCTATTGGCCATCATTCACCTGGGCAGGTATAAGAAACACCAGGTAAACCCCTTTGTCCCAGATTCATTCCTGATCCGAATAAAAGAAATACTACCCAGCTCAAGTGTCCGTCTCTCTGTGCGACCACGCGACTTTGTACCTGCCTTTATTACTATTGCAAATAAATTCTCTCTTTTTTGCTCACATTAAAAAGGAGTTGCTTAAAGTTTGGCTTTGTCCCAGTGCCTGCAGAGAATTGCTTTCTCATCATTCCGTAACCCATAAACTCCATTGCATCAATGAACTTCTGAAACTCTTTGCTCTGTCTGTAACTAGATGGCAGGTTTATTAGGGCAGGCTTTAAACTCTTGTAAGGAGAGCTTCTCAGGAGCTCCTCAAATATGGTTCTAGTTCTTCTCCACAGCTGCATGTGAATTCCATTGTTTCTGCTCCATGACAATTCCAAAATTACACTTGTGTGGGATGACAATATCAGAATATTCAACACAAAGATAATATTGCTGGAGAATTTTTTTCCCCACACCCACCAGAACACAACCAGAAAAAATGCTAATGCAGCAGAGAAATGTTTATTTGAAGCAAGAATAAGAATTATCTCTTACAATATGCAGGATGTTAAGGTAAAAGAACACAGAAAATGGTGTCAGAGGTGATTATAGAACAGGGATCCTCAGCATGCCTGGCTGAGGAATTCTGGGAGTTGAAGTCCACAAGTCATAAAAGGGCCAAGTTTGAAGACCCCTGCTATAGAAGGATCCAAAAATACAGGGTGGTGACCACAACCCTATGACTAATGCCCCACCCCTTTTTTACCTGGATCACCATATAAAAGGCAGTTTATTAAAATATTTCTTATAAAGTATGAAATCATATGATGAATTCTTGCAAAAATCATTAAACCATTAAAACAATTAAAATAATTATCACTTTATAATACATTATTATCTAATATAAACTTCACTCTGGTTTTTGGTTTGCTTTGTTTTCTAAAAAAAATAAAAATTCTTTTTTTTAAACTAAATCATTCTCACTTAACTTTAATAGAAAGTTTCAATAGTTATGTCTGAAACATGGCTCAGATTTCCAAAGCCAAACAAACTCACTTGGGATCCCAGGAACAAAGTTTTATTGAAAGAAAGCTTTTGCAAAGGCTGGTGGTCTTAAAATCATGCAGGAAATCAAGCCACACACACAATTTTTAAAATTACATATTTATACCATCTCACGAAGCTGGTTCCTCCCCACCCCTATCGTGCTCAAAAGCCCACCTGCTCATCCCGATCATTTAGAGCACTGGCGAATTTTGAATTTCAGACAATACTTGCTGAGTTCTATGGTCCAAACAGGTTCAGTGCTGGCTTTCACTCTGGTAAGGTGAGTCCACCCCTTCTCTTTTGTGCAGACTGCTGTCTCAGTGGTTAAGAGTACTTGGAATAGTCCTTCCCACTTCGGTTACAGTTTTTCCTCTTTCCAGGTTTTATGTCATGGTTCCGATAAATGAGAGTTCAAACAAAATGCAAGCATTGTTTATCTAAAAAGTCTTAATAATGAAACAAAACATCAGCACTCATGGAGGGATGCCAGAATCAGACCTCTCCTCCCTTTGATACATCATATCCTGCATAATCTCCCTCCCTTAATTACATGTCGTGAATCACGTTCACCAATTAGTTTTACATATAAAGCTTCATTTCCCCTTCTGTATGCAGCTACTCTTATCTTCTCAAAATAGCCATTTGAAATTTCCCTCCCTTCAAGATTCAAAGCGAAGCAGTTTAAACAAAAGGCTGTCTTTTATATTGTCAGTGCAAAAACTTGTCAATGTTTGCAGCATTGACATCCGCCCGTAATGTAAACAAACACAAGTTAGGAGCTGGCTTTTGGTTTGTTGGGGTGTTTCTCATAAAACTTTTTGATAAGTCTGTCAGCTTTCACATCACTAGATTTCACCCAAATGGCTTCAGACAATGGGTATTCCTTCCATTGTACTGGGTACTGCAATTTTCCCTTAAAGATTCTAGAGTCAAGAATACGTTTCACTTCATAATGGGTCGGACCCACTACTATGAGGGGTCCTGGTGCTTTCTTAGGGGGAGGTCTTAAAGCGGAGGTTCGAAAAGGTTTCAGTAAGCTAAAATGGAACACCGGGTGAATTTTTCCCAAAAGTCTGGGGAATTTCAATTTTACTGTGACCGGGTTGATGATTTTCACAATGAGGAAAGGCCCTAAGAATTTTGGTCCCAATTTCTTGCTGGGTAATTTGAGACGTAAATATTTAGTTGACAGATAAACCTTTCCCCCCCCCTTGGAATGTTCTTTGGGGAGCCCTCTTTTTATCAGCCTGTTTTTTATAAGTCTCAGAAGTCTTTTTTAACACCATTTTTGTGTTTCTCCAAACCTCTTCCCACCCCCTCACCCATTGATCAAGTGTCTGGGAAGCAGAGGGCATTGGGCTGAACTCTTTTCCTGTGGCTACTCTGAAAGGTGTGTAGCTAGTGCTGCTGTGAAGTGAATTATTGTAGGCCACCTTGGAGAAAGGGAGGAGCTCAGTCCAGTTTGTCTGTTGGTAGGAAACGTAGCATCTGAGGTATTGCTCCACCATTTTGTTAGCGGATTCTGCAGCCCCATTGGTAGCTGGATGAAAAGCAGACGATAAGCCTTGAGATGATCCAATCAATTTAAGGAAATTCCTCCAAAATTTCGCTGTGAACTGCACTCCTCTATCTGAAATTATTCGCTTAGGGGCACCATCAGTTGGTAGATATGTTTCAAGAACAATTTAATCAGTCGTGCAGATGGGAGACCTTTAAAGGCGATAAAGTGAGCCTGCTTCAAAAACAGATCTATCACAGTCCAGATGACAGTATTTCCTCTACTGTTAGGTAGGTCTACAATAAAGTCCATAGCTATTTCTTCCCATGGTTGAGAAGGGTCGGCTACCAACCGCAGTAGCCCAGGGGTTTTCCCTGGAATTCTTTTCATGGTGGCACATACGGTACAACTCTTGACATAGTTTTCCACATCTCATTTTAGCCCCAGACACCAAAATTGCCAGCGGATGAGGTGTAGAGTTTTTAAATATCCGAAGTATCCAGCCTGTTTTACATCATGGCTGTGTCTGAGAGCATTGAGACAGAGGGTTTCAGGTAGATACAATTTTCTCCCCATGTATGCCAAACCATCCCTGCATGTTAGGGAGGTTTGATTATCTTTGAACCATTGATCAGTAAGGAGCTCTCATTTTATCTTCTTCACTTCCAGGACATCAGGATTAGGGGTTCTGCAAGGTGTGAGTTGTGCTGCAGGTTGTGAACTGGGGATAATTGCCTCATAGACCTCTTCACGTTGACTCTTATACTGTGGCAGCCAGGATAGTGCATCAGCCTTCCCGGTATGTACTTTAAAGTAAAGTTAAAACTGTTAAAGTACTGTGCCCATCTCACTTGCTTTGGGGACAATTTGTGGGGAGTTTTTAGTGTCTCTAAATTGTTGTGATCTGTCCATACTTCAAAAGGCATCTTGCTTCCTTCTAAATAGTGTCGCCAGTTTAATAGCCCCCACCTAATTGCAAAGGCCTCCTTCTCCCAGACTGTCCATCTCCTTCGCCTTCTGTGAATTTCTTAGAGATGTAGGCACAAGGTTGTAGGACACCACTCTTATTCTTTTGTAGTAACGCAGCTCCAACTGCCACGTTGCTGGCATCTGCTTGAATTACAAAGGGCTCCCCGGGGCATGGGTGCTTTAGGACCGGTTCAGTCACAAATAGTCTTTTTAAATTCTCAAAAGATTTCTGACAACTCATAGTCCATGCTAGTGGTTGACCAGGTCATGGTTTTCCTCCTCCTTTACCCGTTTTGAATAGTTCTGTAAGGGATAAAGCAATCTCGGCAAAAGAGGGAATGAATTGATGGTAGAAATTGGCAAATTCTAGGAAGCTCTGGAGCTGTTTGCGAGTTTTTGGGGGCTGCCATTCAAGTGTTAAAGAAACTATTGAATGCCAAACTTTATATCAAATTGTCAGAATGTGAATTTCACCAAACTTGATTAGATTATCTTGGCTGTAGAATTCAGGTTGTTCTGACCTCGGTTCTGCTTCATGGAGGAGAGGCTTCTTATAGTGGGTGAGCTGAACATCTAATTTTACCACTGCCTGATACCATTCATGCAGCTGGTCAGGCACAGCTCGGTAGATACATGCCTTAGAAAGATGGTCATCTAACCCTTCTCTAAAAAGATGAATTATGGATTGCTCAGGCCATCATTCTATCTGACCAGCCATCTTTCGAAACTCCCACATGTACTATAGGGCAGGCTGGCCAGCTCGTTTTATCTTATGGATTTGTTCTTCCACTTTGAGGGCAATGGATGGGTCCTCAAATCTTCCCTCAGCCCCAGGAGGAAAAGGTGGGGGTCCTCCAACTCAGGGGCCTGCTCGTTATACAAATTGTTCAACCATTTGGATGCTTCTCCCTCTAGGCTGGATACAATCACATCTACCATAGCACTTGGGTCTGGGTAGACGATATGCAGATGATACCACTCTAATGGCAGAAAATGAAGAAGAACTAAAGAGCCTCTTGTTGCGGGTGAAGAAGGAGAGTGCAAAACTTGGGTTGAAACTTAACATTAAGAAAACCAAGATCATGGCATCTGGCCCTCTCAATTCCTGGCAAATAGATGGGGAAGAAATGGAGGTAGTGACAGATTTTATTTTCCTGGGCTCCAAGATCACTGCAGATGGGGACTGTAGCCAAGAAATTAAAAGACGCTTGCTCCTGGGGAGGAAAGCCATGACAAATCTAGACAGCACACTAAAAAGCAGAGACATCAACAAAAGTGTGTATAGTCAAGGCTATGGTCTTCCCAGTTGCAATGTATGGCTGTAAAAGCTGGACCATAAAAAAGGCTGAGTGCCAAAGAATTGAGGCCTTTGAACTATGGTGCTGGAGAAGACTCCTGCGAGTCCCTTGGACTGCAAGGCGATCAAACCGGTCAGTCCTAGAGGAAATCAACCCTGACTGCTCTTTAGAAGGCCAGATCCTGAAGCTAAAACTCAAATACTTTGGCCACCTAATGAGAAGGAAGGACTCTGGAGAAGAGTCTAATGCTGGGAAAGATTGAGGGCAATAGAAGAAGGGGACGACAGAGAATGAGGTGGCTGGATGGAGTCACTGAAGCAGTAGGTGTGGGCTTAAATGGACTCCAGAAGATGGTAGAGGACAGTAAGGCCTGGAGGAACGTTGTCCATAGGGTCACGATGAGTTGGACACGACTTCGCAGCTAACAACAACAACAAGAGATGACCCCAGCAATTCAAATGAGAGTGTACTTGGTTGAGGAAGAAAATCAGTTTCTCTGGGTCCCCATCGAAGGTTGCTCTGAAGGGTGGGCTCATCATTGGTTGCTGGGGCCCCCATTGCTGCTGGCCCCACCCTGGTTGTTGGTTAAATGGTTGCTGGGGCCCCCACTACTGTTGTTGTGTCTCCAGTTGATTCTGGCCCCACTCTGGTTGCTGATTTAATGGCTGCCAGGGCCCCCACTGCTGCTGGCCCCACTGGTCCTGTTGTATGTTCAGGGGTTGCATGTTCAGGTCCTGCTGCTGCCACCCTTTAATTTAATTTAATTTAATTATGGGACTTATATGCCGCCCTATCTCCCGAAGGACTCAGGGCAGCTAGCAACAATAAAACAACAATAAAACAATAAATACAAATATTAAAAGAGATTAAATTTACAAAGCCCCATTAAAAACCAATAAAAATTAAAACAAAATTAAAACCCCCATCTTCAGTCCAGGTTGGCCAGTTGGAAAAGGTATGTCTTTAGGTTGTGACGAAAGGACCGGAGATCTGGGGCCATCCGAAGTTCTCGGGGGAGCTGATTCCAAAGGCAGGCACCCCAACAGAGAAGGCCCTCCCCCTGGGGGTCACCAGCCGACATTGTCTGGCTGATGGCACCCTGACCTCTCTGTGTGAGTGCACAGGGCGATGGGAAGTCGTTCCTGGCAGCAGACGGTCCTGTAAATATCCCGGGCCTAAGCCATATAGGGCTTTATAGGTAAGACCCAGCACCTTAAACCTCGCCAGAAGGGCAACTGGCAACCAATACAGCCCACGCAGGAGTGGTGTAATATGGGAGTATCGGGATGCTCCCATAACAACCCGCGTGGCCGCATTCTGCACCAGCTGAAGCCTCTGGGTGGTCTTCAAGGGCAGCCCCATGTAGAGAGCATTGCAGTAATCTATACGGGAGGTGACGAGCGCATGAGTGACCATACGTAAGGCACCCTTGCTGTTGTCCTCCCACCAGCTCCTGATCTCCAGGCTTCTGCACCACTCCCAGCTGTTGCAAGGCTTCTATTAGCTGGGACAAGCTTAGAGGTTGTTGGCCTTTCACTTGTGGGGGTTTCCCAACCTCCCATTGCTGCAGAGTCCCCAGGCTGGGGTCCTCTGTCTCTATGGGTCTGGAGGGCTTGGTAAGGGACTCCTGGGGCTGGCAGGCAGTCTGGTCTGCAGACAGGATTTTCCACTCACCCAAATTCTCAGTTGTAGATGGTCTGGCAGCTCTCCACCATTCTGCTTTTCGGGGCTTCAGCAGTACAGTCTCATGACATGTGTAGTCTCCACTGGAATGGTTCCAGCCTGACAACCAGCTAGCCTCTGCTAACTGCTCGGATTCTGCCCCCAAAGGGGAGTTGTGCAAAAATTCATCTTCCCACAGCATACTGTCTGTTAAATCCTGCTCTGCACTGCTGGCAGCTGCCAAGTATCCGTCTCAACCCCAATTCTCTTTGCCCATGATAAAGATTCTCCCCTGAATCTTTGCCAATTTCTCTCAAAGTCAGAGACAATGGCAGGTTGTTTGAAAAAATGTAGATTCTGGCATGATGTCATGGTTCCAATAAATGAGACAGTTCAAAAAAATGCAAGCATTGTTTGCCTAAAAAGTCTTAATAATGAAATGAAACATCGGCACTCATGGAGAGATGCTAGAATATGACCTCTCCTCCCCTTGATACATCATATCCTGCATAATCTCCCTCCCTTAATTGCACATCGTGAATCATGTTCACTAATTAGTTTTACATAAAAAGTTTCACTTCCCCTTCTGTTCATGGCTACTCTTATCTTCTCAAAATAGCCATTTGAAATTTCCCTCCCTTCAAGATTCAAAGTGAAACAGTTTAAACAAAAGGCTGTCTCTTATATTGTCAGTGCAAAAACATGTCAATGTTTGCAGCATTGACATTTTGATTAATACCCACTGTCCTGATTGGAAATGATGCACTACAAAGTCAAGGTGGAGGGTGTCTGTGCCAGCAGTCCTTTGTTCCTGAGAACAGATAAAGCATAAGAAAGCTCCAGTATCTAATTCTTTATAAACATGTCATTAGTTTCATCAGGGCTTTTTTTCTCATAGAACGCTCAGAACGGAGTTCCGGCACCTTTTTTGGATGGAACCTTGTAGGGTAGGCAAGGCAGGTTGTATGACATGTGTGAGTCCCGGCACCTTTTTCTTTTACAAAAAAAGCACTGAGTTTCATATTGTGGAATTTCCCCCACTTGAGGTAATTTAAAATCAACTTGAAAGCATTGAAATGACCTCACCACTAGATAGAGCTTTTTATTTACTTGCTTACATATCATATATTTATCACAGATTTGTTTAACTAAAGTATAAATACAATCATCCTGTTTAAGAAAAGTATTAACCATTCCTTGTGAACCCCCCCCCCCTTCAGTGGCTGCTTCTGTGTCCTAGCTATTGCTTTCAACCTCCGTTTCCCATCTGATAACATCCATCTCTCACTTTCTTCTACTTTCCATTTTTCTATACGTTTGAGCTGACCACATTAATGGCAGTCTCCCTGCTTCCAACAATTTAAAAAGCAACTTTCCTGCTTCTTCTTTCTATTATCTATTCCTTCACTTCCCTTCTGCCACTCTGGCCTAACTTTTTTCTTTTCTTCTTCCACAAGTACATCTTCTGTGCTTCCTCCAGAAGCTCATTCATAGACTTCTTTGACCACCCATCAATCTTTTGCAACTTTCTGCTTATGTCCAGAAGGGCCTGGGTGGTTTCTTCATCAGGATCCATTCCTAAGTACTTCCTTATAGTATCTTTTGGTCTTTCCAGAAACTCCATAGGAGTTTCATCCTTCTGACACTTCTGACACTTTAGAAACATTTTGGAATTTTGGCACTGCTTCCCTAATTCCCTTTATAATCATGTTTCTAAGGTTTTCCATATTTTGTCTATCTGCTAGTACATTGTTATTCCAATTTGGCCTAGCAATTGAGTATTTTCCTTCTCCATCAGCATTATTTACATTCTCCCTGTTATATACTCTTATGGCAGCTTTCCTAATTAGGTCTCTTTCCTCTGGTTGAATAAAGTTTTCACAATGAAAGTAAGTTCATCCCATGTGTAAATACTGGGTCCTAGTAACTAGTCAAGTTGTTCTGGTACTCCTGTGGGATCCTCTTTTAATTTTTTAAATTCCTTTTTAAGCTTCTTAACTTCACTGCTTCTTAGAGGATCTTGGACATAACCCACCAGAGGAAGTCCTCCTTGTACACCACTTGCCACTTCCCTTAAGGGGAATAGTTTATTTTCCTCTAGTTCATTATGATCTCTTGGTCTTTCCCTTCTCTGATGTTGGTGCCTATTGTCAGTTTTGATTTTACAGTTTGCAAAAGGCAAATTTTCCAAGTCCCTTTCATATTGGTCTCCCTCTCTCAGTGGAAATAATTCTACCTCCATATCTTCTAATTCCTTCAATTTGATTCTTCTTTCCTGTGTCACATCACACTCGGTTTCAAGTTAGACCACTTGCAAGAGGGAAATTGTCCAAATCTCTCCTACACTGTTCTCTGTCTCTTCTTAATTGTTCAGGTTGTTCCAGGGACCAAACTTGAGGCACAACCTGAGGCAAAGCCTGGGGCAAGACTTGGGGTAAAGCCTGGGGTAAAACCTAAGGGAATTGTTTGGGGTTATGGGGAGGAGGCAAATAATATTTGTTAAAGTCTTCTCTCTCCCTTTTGACTCTTTCTTCTGTTATTAATTCCTGCTCCTTTAATCATTCTTTTTCTTTGTCAGATTTATTCTCCACCTGTTCAGGTTGCTTACTTAGAAACAGATAGTCTGTCTCTGGAGGCCATTTATCTGGCATCCAAATGAGGGCATAATTAAGCTCCTCAGGTGTTTTATCTTTCTTATTCAACACATAATTATACAAAGACTGACACAGAAAGAAAGTAAAACTACCTAACCTTGGCCACTGTGTTCCCTCATCTATTTGTTTTTGTTCCCAAATAAAATAACAGTATTGTATAATCAAATCTTTATCTAAATCTTTCACCATTCTATGATATGGAGGATACTTTCATTTAGAAAGGATCTTACCAAGGGGACTGTTAAGGGGTATGGAAACTTTATCCATCGCCCCCTTCACCTCCTCTCAATCCTTTTTGGAAAGAATATTATTCATGGATGGTTACCGTTCAGCTGTCAAGTCCTGACCAATCAAATGAGACCACATTTCACTTCACCAAGTCACTTTCTCCATTTCCAGCTAATCTCCTCACAAAGGTATAGTAACACGTACTCAGGAATCCACTCTCTTGCCAGCCCTAATGGCCCTCGGGTCATCTCATTCACACTCTCACACATCTCAGACTCAGACTGACTTACCCACCCAACCGCCCAGGTAAATGTGAACACTTCCTTATTTTCTTACCTGGGTTTGTGCACAGAGTTTCTTGGTGTTGGTTATACAACTCACCTCTGTGTTAATTTCTAGAATGACCTACCAACTTTGGTCCAGGAATCCACTGGGTCCTCACAGGTGCCGGGCCGGTTGTGGTCGCCCTCTGGAAACCATCAAAATTATCGGATCATAGTCCTGTATGGATGGAATTATTTAGGGAAGATGGAATAAGAAGATCTTGGAGGTTGAATGAAAATTTATTTAGATATAATGTACTTTCAGAAAAATGTAAAGATTATTTGAAAGAGTTTTTTGTTCTGAATATGCATAAAGGAACACCGATTGAAATGGTTTGGGATGCCAGTAAAGCTTATATGAGGGGGATTTTGATTTATATGAACAATAGTCATAGGCGTAAGCAGATGCAAAAACGTAAAGAATTGGAAGAAGAGATTAAATTGAAGGAGAAAGCTTTTATTTTGAAGCCATTAGATAAGAGATTAATGATTTCAATAAATTTGTTGAAAGAGCAATTTAATATGTTAATGGCAGATCAGGTTGCAACTAATTTGAGATATGCGAAGCATAATACTTTTTGTAATGCAAATAAGCCTGGTAGGTGGTTAGCTTATCAATTAAGGAAAAAACAGAGGTTACGTACAATAGAGAAAATAGAATATAAGGGCAAAGAAACATATCAACAAAATTTGATTAAAAAGGGTTTTTTGGATTTTTATCAAAAGTTATATGCTAGTGAGAATGTACAAACTTTAGATATAGATAAATATTTACAGGAAGCGCATATTCCTATGCTTTCACATGAACAACGGGAAGGGATGAATTGTTTAATCACTTCTGAAGAAATTATATCAGTAATTAAACAGTTAAAAGTAGGTAAGGCTCCAGGTACAGATGGCTTAACAGCAATTTATTATAAAATTTTACTTACAGAGATGGTAGAACCTTTAAAGGAACTATTTAATAATATCCAGGCCAGAGGGGAAGTGCCTCCAAGGGCTTTTATATTGTTGATCCCAAAGGAGGATCAAGATCTTACTCAGCCTAAGAATTACAGACCTATATCGCTTTTAAATACAGATTATAAGATTTTTGCAAAAATATTGGCAAATAGATTAATGTTAGTTTTGAAACAGATGGTTCATACAGATCAGTCTGGATTTATAACTGAAAGATATATGAAATATAATGTAAGACAATTAGTTAACTTAACTGAGTATTTGGATAAGAATAACCAAGTCCCTGTGGCATTGATATTTTTGGATGCTGAAAAAGCTTTTGATCAATTGAATTGGCAATTTTTATTGAAAGTTGTGGAAAAGATGAACTTTGGGGATGAATTTCTGCAATCTATTAGGGCCATATATCAACAACAATCAGCGCAAATTATAATTAATGGGGGATTAACAGATGCATTTAAAATTGAAAAAGGTACAAGACAAGGGTGTCCCCTGTCACCATTATTGTTTGTTTTAACATTGGAGATTTTATTGATTAAAATTCGGGAATCAACTAAAATACAGGGAATAAAAATAAAACAGAATGATTATGGGTTAAGAGCATTTGCAGATGACTTGGTTGTTACACTATCTCAACCGATTCAATCGGTTATAGATTTGATGGAAATTATAATACAATATGGGAAAGTTTCGGGCTTTAAGGTGAATAATAATAAGACTAAAATATTATCTAAAAATATGACTATGAATGAGAAGAATACGTTAGTAAAATTGACAGGTTATGAAATTGTGAAAAAGGTTAAATATTTGGGGGTATATATTACAGCTTCTAATGTGAAATTATATAAGAATAATTATGAGATGTTATGGTTAAAATATAAAAGGATTTAAATAATTGGAAAAAATTACAATTATCTTTGTTGGGAAAAATTGCAGCTGTTAAAATGAACGTTTTACCAAAGTTTCTTTTTCTGTTTCAAATGATACCTATTTTGAAAAAAGATGCTAATTTGGATGAGTGGCAGAAGGGTATTAATAAATTTATCTGGGCGGGGAAAAACCGAGAGTTAAACTTAAGATTTTACAAGATGCTCGGGAAAGGGGAGGACTTAAGGTGCCTAATCTGAAATTATATTATGATGCAGTGGTTTTAACACTGGTTAGTGATTGGCTTAATTTAACTAATAAAAGTATACTTTATCTTGGGGGATGGGATTTATTATATGGGTGGCATGCATATTTGATTTATGACAAAAAAGTTGATAAGGCTTTTAAATCTCACATTTTAAGAAGTGCTTTATTGCGTGTTTGGAAAAAGTATTATTATAAGTTAAATTATAAAATACCAATTTGGGGGATTCCTGGACACGCAATAGAGGGGGTATCTATGGGTGAGAATTTGGATATGATTCCTTATAAGCAATTACTTAGATTGGAAGGGAGTGACTGGCAATTAAGGTCGCTAGCCGAGTTAAAACAAGAAAATATTGTACAGTCTTGGTTTCAGTATAGTCAATTGCAAGCCAGGTGGAAGTTAGACCAGAAGGTTGGTTTGACGCTGATGGATGAAAATTTGGTAAAACAGATCAAAGATCAAACTCGAGCGCACATAAAGAGAATTTATAATGCTTTAATAGAATTGGACTCGGAAATGGAATTGGTGAAAGATTGCATGGTAAAGTGGGCTCAAAATATTTAAGAACCGATTCCATTGGATGTGTGGGAGGTAATTTGGGTTAGAAATGTAAAATTTACTCAAGCCCAAAACTTAAGAGAAAATTTTTATAAAATATTTTATAGATGGCATTTGGATCCTAAAAAGCTGTCTTGTATGTATTCTAATTTACTGCCCAAATGTTGGAGATGTGGTAGTTTGGATGCTACCTATTTTCATATTTGGTGGACTTGTAGAAATATAAAAGCTTTTTGGATTAAAATTTGGTGGAACATTCAAAAGATTTTTAAGAGAAAGATAAAGTTTACTCCACAATTATTTTTATTGGGTGTTATTATAGACTGTGACACTAAAGAAATTAATTTGATGTTGAATTTGATAACAGCTGCGAGGTTATTGGTAGGGCAATATTGGAAGAAGGATTGTCTGCCTACTATACAAGAGTGGACGCTTAAAGTGTCAAATCTAGCAGAAATGGCTAAGATTTCTGCTTACTTGAAAGATCATTCACAAGAGAGATACATTTCGGTTTGGAGAAGATGGATAGATTATATTCAGAAAAAATATGGGACTAAAAAGTTTCATTTAGCTTATGAGTAAATTTTAGATTGTTATTGTTATAATTTAAATTTTGTTTTTAGAAGTTGGGTATTTTAGAGTGTTGGTAATTATGTTAAAGGTGGGTTAAAGTGTGTTATGTATTTGGTTTTTTATATAGTTGATTAATGTTAGTTAGATTATGATTACTATATATTTGTAACCCTGTAATCAGCTTTGGGAAGTGGGGGAGGGGGGTTGGGGGGTTGGGAATGGGATAATATTGTAACTTTTTATAAAACTTTTCAATAAAATAAAATTGATGTGGCACCTGTTCCCTTAGGGGATGGCAACCCTCAGGATCTGGGGACCATTTGGACCATTTGGATATCCCAGGGCAAGTTGTCTGGAACTTGGTTCAGATTTTCAAAGACAAACAAACTCACTTGGGATTCTAAGAATAAAGTTTTATTGAAAGAAAGCTTTTGCAAAGGCTAGTAGTCTTAAAATAACATTGTAGATTAAGCTACACACACAATTTTTAAAATCGCATATTTATATAGCCTCTTACGAAGCTGGTTCCTCCCTACCCCATCACATTCAGCAGCCCACCTGCTCATCCCGATCAGCTAATCTGAAGTGCCTAAACAGAAAAGATTTCTTTTCTTCCCCTTCCAGGAAAAAGCCCTTATATTTCATATATCTGTTAACCATGACCTTTTGCTGACATTAACCCTATCTTTATTTTTATATTTCTTCCTGCTTGCAGTTACATCTAGCTTCCTATAGAACCTACATATTTCAAAGTAATTATCCTGCATATGTCAAAGCCCTACTTCTAAAAGCTAAAGTTACTCCATTTTGCCATTATTAAGCTTACTCCTTAAATTTCAGCTGATCTTATTGAATGTCTTCATATTATACTGTCAATGTGTTACCTTTGTCTGTATATCTTTAAAATAGATGGATTTGTACTTTCATATATCAATTTAAACAATTTCTGACATTATTTTATCTTTTACAGTTCTGTTAAAAACAAAAGTTTCTGGGGGCAGAAATGCAAAGAATGTAAACAGGCCTCTGTAACTGCACATTGATTGTGGGAAATGTAAAACACGTTTTCACTAAAGCCACAAACAATTCAAGAAAAAACACTGGAATTAAACCCCAAAGAATGTAGAAGGCTACTAATTGTCAGAGGCAATCAGTTACAGTGATCCAATGAATTTCTGATGTTATTAAGACGTTTCAGTTCAAGCTAGGTTATGACATGTACTGTGAAGCTTCATTCAAATTTTGTACTGGCTGGCAGTTGTACTTTTGCTTGAATTGCATTTTTGCTTGTTTTCTGAATTAACTATAAGGGCATTAACTGCTTCCACTTTCCATCCTTTCTTCTTTATTATGGGTTTTCCAATCAGGAATGCCATACCACTTGTTTATTTTTCATTTAATTTTCAAATTTATGAATAAACAAAGACAGACAGGTGCCATGTTTTGTGTTTTAATGGGAGAGAAACATTGGCTGGTTTCCACTGTTCCATAAATTATACTTCCAGAGAACTTGTATTAGTTTTGTAGGTCAAATTCCACAAATAATCAAGTTCCATCTGCCCTTAAATCTATAAAAATGTTTCATTATCTGTTTCATTGCCTAAATGAATTGTGTGTAAGAGTATCAGAAACGTTCACTTCAAGTACCACAGTTCATACTGCAGAACTACTCTAAACAAAATTTATTCTTGGGGCAAATTCCTAAGTTGTCCATGTAACGAATGAAAGTTTGGATGAAAGTTTTTCTAAATATATCTAACTGTGCTACAACCTCCATACATACATAAACATCATGCTTTTCCCTTTTCAGCATAAGTTATATTGAGAAAAAGTATGAGTAGTACTAAATCAAAGAAATTAAAATCAGATTTAAAAATGTAATTATACATATTTTATATCAATAACATGCCCATACCTATTCACATAACTTTCTGCCTATACTATGCATGCTCTTTACTATATACTCATCCTACATTCCAATTATAGCCTTCCATACCACATGATTATCAATAAATGGGCCTCCAAATTTTGGGCGTTACCACCATCAGCCAATTAATTTTTTTATATAAACTTGCTAAATAAGATTAAGGAATAGACTAAGTTACCTGCCTGTTCCCACGCCACATGTAATATTCTCTACTAACTGTAAGGACATAATGTATCAGTATGGATACATTTTAATCTGTGTGCCATAAGCATATCCAAAGCCCAGTTTTATCCCAAGCATGCTCACACAGTTTTATGTAAGATAGGAACTCTAATCTTACAAGCCAATATAGTAGAACCTTCATCACACAAACTAGGACTTATATGGAAAGGACTGACATACTTGGAATATGTGCTTTTATCTTGATTTTCTGAAGATTTGGTTTTTAGAACAGGATAATCCTTCTCCGTGGTTTTATTTGTTTGTTTAGAATAAATTGGCTTTAAACCATTAGCATAGATGGTTCCTGAGTCACATACAGATCCTTCCAGGGATCAGTTGCAGTCCCTAATATCTTTCCCAATAGTGTACATTTTTAACCAAACTTCTACACATTAATATATGACAACTACAGAGTGACAATAGTTTTAACAGGATTGTATGCCTAGTTATGTGCTTGCTTCCTTTCTTGGCTTCTTTTCAGCCTCCCTACCTTCTTTTTCCTTTCATCTCAGGCATCCCTTAACTTTCTTTTATGTGACCATTAAGTTTTGCATTGTGAGCCCCAATATGCTGCTGAAAAGCTACTGCCTCCATCAGCCTTTGAAAGCTGAATGTTCCTCGCTTAAAGCTACAATTTGTAAAAGAATGAGCTGTCCCATGAGCGCAGAAGTATAGCGGAAGTTTCCATTATCTCTTACTGCAAGTGTATCTCAAAACAAGGTGCTATCAAGGGCAGCATACCATTTGGTTAACTGAATTTCATCTTTTCTCTAGGACCTCAAGGCAGCTAACACTGGGAAATAAAGATTTTGTTTCCTGGGTGTTTTATCTTATAGTTTTTTGCCTTCTAATCACAAAAATAACCTATAACATAACTATAACATATCATTTTATAGAAATCTGTTTTTTTCACAATGGCAACTGTACATTTTTTAATATATGTTGGCAATGCTGCACACAGAATAGAAACATATGAAAACATGGAACTGATGTTGAAGCACATCCAGTACACAATGAACAAATGAAATATACATGGAGTTCTAAAAGTAGTGGTTCCGCTGCTTGAAAAGCAACTCAGAAATACCAAGTATTGTTGTTACATATGCAAATGGGACAGCCATGCAAGAGAGTCACATTATATTAAAAAGAAATTGTCACTCTGAAGAACTTGGTTTTAGGGCAGAAAAACATGCCACATGAACTATTTTTTGACCCAACAAAGATATTTTTGCTTCTGCTGCTTCACATAAAACTTGGACTGATGAAAAATTTTATGAAAATGATGAACAAGTTGAAGGTTTTTATTATCTGTGATAGATGTTTCCATGAATAACTGATTCTAAGAAAAGTATTTTTGTTGATCCACAGATCAGATATATCATCAATGACCAGCAGTTCAAAGATCTGTTAGTGAGGCCAGAGAAAATCACCTGGAAAGCAGTCAAGGATGTAGTTGAGAATTTTCTTGGCAACTACAGATCACCAAACTACATTCAGCTGGTTGACAAACTTCTTACAGCATTTAAGATTATGAAATACAACATGTCAATGAAGATTCATTTTTTGCATTCACATTTGAACTTCTTTCCCCCAAATCTAGGTGCTGTCAGTGATGAAAATCATGAAAGTCTTCACCAGGACATTGCCACAATGGAAAAATGGTCTTGAAGCAACTAGAATCCTTCAATGCTGGCTGACTATTGTTGGACATGCAGTGAGATGTATCACATACTGAGTACAAACAAAAATCATCAGCAAAACACGTTTAGCCTATTGAACTCATGCAGTGGATTAGAAACATTATGCAATTAAATACATTATAGTCATTAAAAGTTAATTTCATATTTCTCAAGATTTCTATGTGATAGAAACATTCTAAAATTGTATTGGTATTTAATTTGAAGCTCTGACTGGCTGGAGGGGAATGGAAGGATTTGTATTCCTTGCAGACTGTTGGTCATTTGCATTCTTTTAGAGAGTTGTCTGCATTTCAGATAGAGAGGACCACTGGTATGAAAGAGCAGTCAAAGAAACCATCTATGTCAAAATTTAACAGCTCTCTCTCAACAGAGCAGGAGGGATACGACATCATCTACATTTCTCCTATCTACAATACAGTCCTCTCAGCAGTTCCAAGAAGGCTCCACATCCATTTGCACCACTCAGGTGACCCTGAGGACACAGATAAATCTCCAAGTGGCTTCAACAACTCTCTAAAAGTATGCAAATGACCAGCTGTCTGCAAGGAGTATAAATCCTTCCATTCCCTACTGTCCAGTCAGAGCTGAAGAAGCTTCTTGGATGAGAAGCAAAACATCTTCAAAGAAAAGCAAGAAAGTCCAGTTGCCTCTTGAAAAAGTACCTTTGGGACTTCCTAGCTTTTCTTGCCTCATGAATCCTCTTATATTGCAGATATAATTTTGCCTGGTGGGTTTATTTTGATTGACAAACTTTCAAGTGCCTTGTGGACTCATTGGTCATTGCTCTGTGGACTAGCATTGGTCTGCTTGTGGCTGGACTTAATTGGGACAGTTATGGGTTTTTGGTGAAGGGAGTTGCAGGGGGATATTAATAAATCCACTAAACCACAGTTAGTGTGTTTGTGTAAGCAGGACAGCACTGTAACATGGGGGTCTCCATTTTATTCTTAACACAACCCCATGAAATGGAATGAGCTAGAAGTGACTGTACCAAAGGCATATTGAGTTTCCTTAGTTCCATATCTGTGCAACAAAGTTAAATCCAGTTTCGTACTCCATCAGTTTTTGCCATGAGCCAAAAATTCAGTAAGAATACACACTGTAGATCTGCCCTATATCTGAAACACTTGAAACAACACAGTGAAGTTCAGATTTCACATAGAGATCAATTTCAAGACAAGATTATATATATTTTCTTATATTTCCCTGAACCTCTTCTGAACATTTCTTACTTACTCAGTTCAAGACCATTGCAAATCTTTAAATTCAGCCATCTCAAAAAAGTTAGTAATCAGATCACAAATGTTTTCATTTTATAACCATCAAAAAGAGGGCCTTTTATTTCTTTTTTTGCCTGCCGCTGAGTACTCTGATTAGATTACAAGGATATCTTTGAATGCATTCAACATGATACATCTGTGAAATATTCATATAATGAAGTGGTTGATTAATAAAAGTGTGCAGAACCAGCTTGTGCAAATTTAGATGCTGTGAGCCAAAACACTTTTGGACATGAGATTTTATCACTAGTGGCAGACCAAAAAGAAAAAAAGAAACTAGAACCAAGGAAGCAAAATTGCACCTGAATCTATCCATTTGAAGATCTCACATCCTATTGAAAATGCAATTTGGTGACTTGTACAAAAGTACAGCCAAAAAAGAATATCAAAGTGGAATATTAGCATTGCCAAGACAAGCCCAGAATAAATGTGTGCATCCAATTTATGAAATTAAATTACTAAAGCAGCTGCCAATGAGGAGGATAGAAAGAGAAGAAGAGAGATCTATTGAAAAAAAAACCTTTTTTTTTACATTGCCCTCTCCACAATCCAGTCCACATCTCAAATCGTAAAATCATGGTTAAATTTGTCTAATATGTAGCTCTTTTCTTAAGAACGGATATTTTTTTGTATTTGCTTTTGTGAAAGTATGTAAGCCTGACATTTCATTTTTCTTTGTCCCTGCAGTCATGCTTTTATTTTCTACTTTGTATGGTGTAAAATGGCTGTAAAATAGCACAGCCTTTAATGTTCTTGCTGTAAGAATAGTCCAGATGACCAGGGACAAGTGTTGGGGAGAAAAAACCAGGGCTTTTTTTCTCATCGAACTCTCAGAATGGAGTTCCGGCACCTTTTTTGGATGGAACCTTGTAGGGTAGCAAGGCAGGTTGTATGACATGTGTGAGTTCCGGCACCTTTTTCTTTTACAAAAAAAGCACTGGAAAAAACACTTTAGGTTATTAAGTACTCAGGGAAACTGTTGATTGAAACGTCTACCACTAAATTGCTGCAGCCTATCAAAGCCATAATAGCAGCCTGCAGAATCATTATAATCAACTTTGGGATTGTATAATAGAAGCCTGTGTCCTTTTCTACTGCTACATAATTTTGTCAAAATCTTTTTCTGTTTTTTTGAATTCATAAAAAAGTGAAAATTCTAACACTTATCTTAGGATGTGGTAGAAACTATATTTTGCTTATTGATAAGCATTAAATGCAAGTTCTTACAGAGTGTGCTTATATCTTCTGTACACACTGTTCCAGTGTGGAAAAGATCATATAAGATGGTGAAAAGTACATATACCTGAAAATTACATGATAGGACATGAAAAACTTCTTCAATGATACTGTTCCCATGTATCAATCAAACTCACATTATCCCCACTGATATCACAGAATTGCTCTGTCGACCTCCCCACTCAACCTGTCATTATTCTTGTGTGTTTGGGAGTAAACTTCTTTGTAGCATCTGAATGGAGCTGTGATCTCTTCAGTTTGTTGTTATTTATGAACATTGACTTTCACAACTTTTTTATCCAACTTCTTCCCTTGGCACAAGTTTTTCTCACAGTACAATAAGAACTCAGCCATATGTAAATGTGCTAGGAAGGGGTACCTATTATGTTTATTCTACATGTTTAGATTTTATAAAAGAAGCTGTGGTGAGTGCACAATCTCTTACAATTCTCTCATGTGTATAATTAAGTAATTACACTGCTGGCCCAATATGCTATATATATATAAATGCACAAACATTTGCACTTGGATAACAGGCCACAGCCATCATCAATTTCTAGAACTGAAGAGAGAGCATATCCATCATAGTGGTGAAAACAGTGCACCAGCTTGGTTATTGTAGGGAAATTGTGTAGAATGTTGGTGTAGCAACAATTGGTTTTTAGAGAAGAGATAGCTATGCTTCACACTAAGAGACTTGTGGCCCCAACTGAAGAACCCTAACTTATGCTCTTGCCACAAACATACATTAGGATTGTGACTTGAATGGGCATTGGTGGAACAGAAGACTAGAAAATGGTTAACAACTTTCTTCAGATCTAATGACATTAGTCATTACTTGTAAGGACCTACTTCAATTAGATCTCCCAAGAAAGCAGAACTCTTGAAATGTGCATCTTTTCAAAAGGAAATTTTACTGAGAGTTAGTGATGGCAAGAGAGCAAAGTAAGGTCTAAAGATTTGGCGCATAAAGGATTACATCAAAAGGCAATTCAGAACTCCTCCCCCGAGTGTCCAACCATCTGGTTGAAATCCAGTCAATCCACAGGTGCCACAATGTTATGAGAAGCTGGAGATTTACCACCCTTCTCAAGGTCTCACTCGGTTTCATTTCCCAATGGTCCAAGGCTCTGTTGTCTGGAGATAAGGCAGATGTTTTCAGGTCGCAAACTTCTCTCCCAGAAGGAGGGCACCTTGTATAGAGCAGAGCAAAGCAAATACTATTACCCATGCAAGCACCCTCCCCCAACAGTATGGCAAGCCCCAAAACTACATAGGCAAAAGCAAGAAAGGGAGTGTTTTGTTCAAGCCTACGACTGGCCCTGTTTGAATGTCAGGGACAACCCCTTTTTATAGTCAACAGGCTGGAAAAAACCCAACCAAATTTATTTATAAAGAAATCAAAAGTTCAAACAAGAGTTAAACCAAAAGTTCAAACAAGAGTTAAACAGGAATAACAGACCAGGACTCTGGCAGAAGATCTTCAAACATTTGCCTTCAGCAACCAGCACCTCCCACACCTTCCCCTTTTATCAGCAGTCCCAAGGCGTGGATTCTCATTGGTTTCTCTTCCTCTCACCGAGTTGCCTCATTGCCTTTCTCTGTTCTACTCTGCTAGATTGCCTCCTGCTCCTAGCGTCCCTGAATAGATCCAGCTGTGAATCATCTACATCGAATACCTCGTGCTCACATGGCTGAGTCTGATGAGAAACATGAGGGGAGGGGCCAGGCTGAGAGTCCTGCAGTGCATCAGAGCCTCCCTCTGACACCAAAGGCTCTCCAAACCCCTCCTCCTCCTCCTCTTCAGAATCATCAGACTCAGCTGCCGGTATCACAGGCTGACGCTGAATCACAACAGGGAGAAAGCAGGGGATGAGGGGAATGAAGCCAAATACATTTGAGGGGCTCTGACATTATTAGTCTTTTAGTTGGGGATACACTTGGTGATTAAAAAAATAAGTCATTGCTGTCCTTTTGTCTTTCATCATGCCTTCCTTTATTAGGTACTTTAATGACCACCAATACATGTTTGCCAATGTTTAATTTATTCCATGTTCCTACTGCTCTAGAATAGACCCTCCCCTCTGTTTCCTTGCCACTCTGGACCCTCTGCCCCCATTGTTGAAAGAAAGGGGCTACTACTAGCAAAACAGCAATACAGCAGCAAGTCATGTATTTTCCTCCCCTTTCTATCATGACTGGAAAGGGAGAGAGAATGGTCATTAGCAGATAATGTGAACAGGGATGTACATACAAGTAATCCAGTTCATATTGTGCATTTGGTCTTTGAAAAAGCTTTCTACAATGACCCTTGCCAAACACTCATTGGAGCTGTGAGTTAAGAAGACAAGTCCTCTTCTGGATACACTGTTGACTAAGAACAGGAAATGGGGCAGAAAGAAATATCTAATAGCAGATATTGTTACTAGAACATTCATAACATTATTGTTGTTATTGTCCTATTTCCTTTATATACAGTAGTTGTAACAGAGTCCATTAGTATAACATTTTATAGAAAAATATAAAGCAAATGATGCATCATTTTAAAATTAAAACATCTCATTCTGTTTATTCTTCTGCCCCTGGAAGTAGGGCTCTTTCTAAAAAAGATAATGTGATATTTTTCAAAAATTACTATTTAATTTAACACTTTCATTTAATCCAAAATTTCTCTTCAGGATATAGCTTTAATTTTTAGTTCCGATTCTGTGGATAATTCATACTGAATACATAGTTTTAGCATTTCATGTTGCAGAAATCCATCTATAGCATTTATTTAATCTTTGTTCCACAGCTTACTCACAATTAAGGGAGATGTTTAAAACATTTTACTAGTAATATTTTTACTAGCCTATAAAATTTTTCATCAAGGATATAAATATAGTATAGTCTTTAGCTAATAGAATTAGAAAGGCTAAATTATTATATTTGTTTCTTATTTTAACATTTTTTTCTTTAGAGACTAGTTGTAAAAACTTAAAAAAAATAAAATATATCTTCAAATAAAACTCAGTTCCAGATAACTACCCATATACAGCTGTTCTTGGCAACACTAATGGAGTTGACTAATGGAGTTGTCTTAGCTTTTTCCTAAGATGTTTTTTGAATACCCCAATTTTTATGATAATTTCAATTATCCTTTACAAACTGATTAATGCAGTTAATTAACCCTTTAGCCTCTTTAATCCTTCAGTATTATCCTTATCTGCAACCCAAAGTGCAAATATGTATGAGACCCAACTCAAATCAAATCTTTATTATAGTCATAGACCAGGATAAGGAGGGAGGGTCCAGCCATTAAAAAAGAATAAAGAATTCATCAACAGTAAAAATAAAGTTATAAAAAATATAAAAGCTAGAAAATACATAAAGTAAAAGTATACATAGAAAGTAAAGTATCTAAAAGAAGCGGTAGCATATAAGGTTAGTATGTGGAAGACTATATCAAGTGACAAAGCACTCTAATGTAAGGTGCTCATTAAATGTAGTTTATAAATTTGGGTCCCAAACACAGATTAATATGTGGCAAATTTTGAATGCTGCTGTAAATCATGGCAATATTATATGTTGTAGCATAGTTGGTATCTGAAAGCACCATAGTGGTACAAAATTGTCCTGTGAACTCTGTGTCAGGACCCACCCCAATTCACATCTTAGGAAATAAAGAACTCTTGGAACCAGGCTTGTCCAAAAAGGAGATTTTACTATAATGTAGTCGATTGTGGGAATACAAGACAGGATCTGGCATTGTGTTATATTTTGATACTATATAAAGGTTTCCCATTTCAACCCCCCTCCCTTCAACCCCATTTGGTCAGACTCACATTAATTAAACTTAGGTGTCAGGCCCTTCCGTGGGAAAGGGTAATCTTCTCATGCTTTTTATTGTTATTGCTTTCTTCCTTTCAGTTTCAAATGGAGATACAGACCAGATCCCTTCTTCCCTAACTCTCCCCCTTGTTGTCCCCAGTTCAAAAGGTTTTCCTTGGTCTTTGAAGATAGCCTACAGGCAGGCTGAATACACCTCTTCTCCTTCCCCCTCGGAAGATGGCAGAATCCAGGGGGAGGCACAATATTTTAAACATACATTTATGAATGTGATATAAATGGATTCTGACAATCTGGCTATTTATGTAGTAATGATCAAATAAGTCCAATATGAATATCTCTGTTCTGGTGACATTATTCACTTAAAGGATGTGATGACATTCTTGGCCTGAAAAGAAAGATATGGAACAAAAGAGCAATATTGATATTACACTGTATTAATCAGGGAAGTTATAAGGTACCACTCACTTTCTAAACAGATGATCAGTATTATTTCAACCCTGATACCAATATATAACTTGTATACTGATAGGATATAAGACTAGTATTTATTTTTTATGTTCTTGAGATGGGAAATTAAAGTTGCATCAGATAGATGTGTGGGACAGTGATGCTTCCTCCAAATATTTATCCAATCAAGAATGGTAACCAAACATGCTAACTTTCCTATAGAACTACAGAAGAATTTGCATCTCAATTTGTTTACTGTCCCACTTTCCTTTTCTTCTTTGTATTATACCACTAAGATTACAATTATTTTAAATTGTACTTTAAGGTTCTGAAAATTATGCTAAGTATTTCAGAAAGGCAGCAGAATATCAGTACAGTAAATAACCAGACAAAAATGTATTTACCAAAAAAAAAGAATAGAAAAATTAGCCCTCCTGTTTAAGGGAATTGGCAGCTCAATTTAATTAAAACTTTCATGTTTTTTTCCCCAGCCTCACTTAGAAAAGTAATATAAATGACATAAAAATAATACAGAAATTCATTTCAATGTATTTTTAATACATATACATGTATGCACACATTGGAAAAATATTATTATCTACTTTTTAACACTTGGTACTGTGACATTTTTTAACCAAAGGAGTCAATTCATCACCATCAGTGGCTAGGACCAGGTCCTGATTTCTTTGCAGAATTATTTCATCAGTAACTATTCCTTTTGGCTGAAGACTGAAAGATTACTTCATAACAACTATGAAGAATTATCTGTAAAGAAGTATGAGATCTGAAAAATTTTGGGCAATGCTAAATTATTATATAATCCCTCAAAGAGATATACCCAGAGTATTACTATTTGTAACAAGATATTTTTTGAAGGCAATCTTGCAGAGAAAGAGGGAATGAGGAGGAATTATAGCTTGAAACTAATAAGAATCAAATAGGTCATGGCACCTGTTCATGGAACATTCATTTCCCTGTTTGCCTTTCATAAAGATTTGATGATGTGGCTCTGTCACAGGGCACGAAGGTCAGAATGTGTGGCAGAGCCCATGAGATAGTAATGTTGAGGAGGGATTGTGATTTTACCTTTGTTTCTTATTTTATACTTACTGTTATGCTGCTTACTATGCTGGATTTAACCACTGTTATCCACCCAGAGTAATCAGGATGAGATGGCTGGCCAAATGAAGAGAGGAGAGGAGAGGAGAGGGAAAGGGGAAAAGGGGAAACAGGAAAGAGAGAAGAGAAGAGAAGAGAAGAGAAGAGAAGAGAAGAGAAGAGAAGAGAAGAGAAGAGAAGAGAAGAGAAGAGAAGAGAAGAGAAGAGAAGTTAATACATTTGCTTTAGGATTCATTCTTTCTTAGGGAATGACAGAGCTTTGAATAGCCATCCAAATAATTCTTCAGATCAGAAAACATGTTCTAAGCTTTCCATTCTTCTTGAACTCCAGAACTCTATGACTGTTTTGCAAATTGGATTTTACTGTAAAATATTCATAATTTCCCCTTCATGGATTACTGCCTTGTCGTGGCGAAGGGGCTTGCGTAATTCAATGAAGCTATGAGCTATGCTGTGCAGGGCCACCCAAGACAGAAAGGTCATAGCAGAGAGTTCTGACAAAACGTGATCCACTGGAGAAGGAAATGGCAACCCACTCCAGTATCTTTGCCATGAAAACCCTATGGACAGTACCAAAAGGCAAAACGATATGACGCTGGAAGATGAGCCCCTCAGGTCGGAAGGCGTCCAATATGCTACTGGGGAAGAGCATAGGGCTAGTACTAATAGCACCAGAAAGAATGAAGCGACTGGGCCAAAGCCGAAAGGACGATGTGGATGTGTCTGGTGGTGAAAGGAAACTCCGATGCTGTAAAGATTTTTTCTCCATAGGAACCTGGAATGTAAGATCCATGAATCAAGGAAAGCTGGACGTGGTCAAACAAGAGATGACAAGATTGAACATCGACATCTTAGGTATCAGCGAACTAAAATGGACAGGAATGGGTGAATTTAATTCAGATGACCATCAGGTATACTACTGCGGGCAACAATCGCTCAGAAGAAATGGAGTAGCCTTCATAGTCAATAAAAGAGTAGGAAAAGCAATACTGGGATACAATCCTCAAAATGACAGAATGATCTCAGTTCGAATCCAAGGCAAACCATTCAATATCACAGTAGTCCAAGTCTATGCCCCAACCACCAGTGCTGAAGAGGAAGAAATTGACTGGTTCTATGAAGCCCTACAGCACCTTATAGAACTAACACCAAAAAATGATGTCCTTATCATCATGGGTGATTGGAATGCTAAAGTAGGAAGCCAAAAGATAACTGGAATAACAGGCAAGTTTGGCCTTGGAGTACAAAATGAAGCAGGGCACAGGCTGATAGAATTTTGTCAAGAGAATACGATGGTCATAGCAAACACTCTTTTCCAACAACCCAAGAGACGGCTCTACACATGGACATCACCAGACGATCAACACAGAAATCAGATTGACTATATGCTCTGCAGCCAAAGATGGAGAAGCTCTATACAGTCAGTAAAAACAAGACTAGGAGCTGACTGTGGCCCAGACCATTGCAAAGTTTAGGCTTAAACTGAAGAAAGTAGGGAAAAGCACTAGGCCACTCAGGTATGAATTAAATCATATCCCTGTTGAATATACAGTAGAGGTGACAAATAGATTTAAGGAATTAGATCTGATAGACAGAGTGCCTGAAGAACTATGGACAGAGGTTCGCAACATTGTACAAGAGGTAGCAACTAAAACCATCCCAAAGAAAAAGAAATGCACAAAAGCAAAATGGCTATCTGAGGAAGCTTTGCAAATAGCTGAGGAAAGGAGAGAAGCAAAAGGCAAGGGAGAAAAAGAAAGATACACCCAATTGAATGCAGAATTCCAGAGAATAGCTAGAAGAGATAATAATGCCTTCTTAAATGAACAGTGCAAAGAAATAGAAGAAAACAATAGAATAGGGAGGACCAGAGATCTTTTGAAGAAAATTGGAGAGATGAAGGGAACGTTTAATGCAAAAATGGGCATGATAAAGGACCAAAATCGCAGGGACCTAACACAGGCAGAAGAGATTAAGAAGAGGTGGCAAACCGGTCAGTCCTAGAGGAGATCAACCCTGACTGCTCTTTAGAAGGCCAGATCCTGAAGCTAAAACTCAAATACTTTGGCCACTTAATGAGAAGGAAGGACTCACTGGAGAAGAGCCTAACGCTGAGAAAGATTGAGGGCAAGAGAAGAAGGGGACGACAGAGAATGAGGTGGCTGGATGGAGTCACTGAAGCAGTAGGTGTGAGCTTAAATGGACTCCAGCAGATGGTAGAGGACAGGAAGGCCTGGAGGAACGTTGTCCATAGGGTCGCAATGTGTTGGATACGACTTCACAGCTAACAACAACAATTCATAATTTACTAAAGGCACTGGGTTTTGGTGGGTTTATACATTAGTGAAAACAAAAAAAATAAGGCATTGTTTTGTTAGTCATCCATTTGCCAATATTGGAAAGTGATATGTGGGAAAAATTTATTTCTCTGTTTCCCTCTCTACTGCCATACATATATTTTCCCCACCCACAATTATGTATAGCATGTGCTTCTTTATGTGAAATAATAGAATTGATTTCCAAACTAATGTAGTATATAAAGGAAAACAATATCTTTTTCTCTATATTATAATATTGCCTATAACTGTGATTTATGGAGGACATATTTCAATTCATTTATATCTAACTGCATATTAGTATCACAATTACATTAGAATTGCAATTTTATTCACTTTACAATTGAATTTTACTGCATTATCTTGGAGTGTGTGATATCTTCATTTTCATATATTCCAAGAAGCAAGTTAGCACAGATGGGAGAATTGCAAGAGCACATTTAATCATCTCTGTACTTCCTCCAGTTAACATTAGATTACAATAATGAAAGGCAGATTGAGAGTTATGCATAAACAAACAACTTCATCTTGCATTATTCCTTATTTTGACATCTAGACTGGTAAGGAGACTTTCAAATTGCGCATATGCATTGCAAAGATGCTTAGGGAAATATATATATTTAACAAAAACATCAGGAAGAAAAAATAGTAGATAGAAAAAGCTGTATTTATTATTTACTGCAGTTATATCCTGCCTGTGATGTAAGGATGAGAGAAGAGCAGAACTCAAATCATCAAAGGAGCCTTGTGGTTTGGCCTTAACCATTATATACACTATATTGAGAGCCCTGGTGGCCAGTGGTTAGCATGCAATACTGCAGGCTATTTCGCTACCTGCCAGCTGCTTGCTGTTTGGCAGTTCAAGTCTCACTAGCTCAAGGTTGACTCAGCCTTTCATCCCTCCAAGGTCAGTAAAATGAGGACTCAGTTTGTTGGGGGCAATATGATGATTCTATAAACCACTTAGAGAAATCTGTAAAACACTGTGAAGCAGTATATAAGTCTAAGTGCCATTGCTATATATATTGATTCTCCAAGAGATTACCTCCAAATATCACTCCTTACTGAAGCAACAAAGAAGCCTGTCAACTGTCCTTAAATTAAGGACATACACATATAATTCCCATACATACAATCTGGAAATGTATAGAATAGTATAGTATGGATAATATAGTATGGATAGTACGCATTGCTTGTGAATTGATGTAACCTATTTAGAACTACTTAGCTATTCACATTTAGCCAAGCAGTGTTAACCTCTGTACGTTATTATTCTATACATTATTATGCTGTGTATAGTCAAGTTCTATGCAAGAATCATGAATTTTTAATAGCATCCAGTGGTGGGATTCAGCCAGTTCGCACCAGTTCAGCAGAACCTGTAGCTATTGTTTTGTTGCCCAGGCCCAGAATGGACTTCCAAAAGGGGCATCCACACAGAGAACCAGTTGTTCACATATTTGAACTCCACCACTGATGGTATTATTATGAGAAATATTGGAAAATGTCTGTTTTCTCTATCAATTCATAAAATATACTGCATAATTATTTATCTCTGGTAGGTGACAGAAAATGAAGAACAAGGCAAAACGTGCACCAGCCCGACCCCCGTCCACCTCTGGTATGGACGGCTCTGCCGTCCTGGCTTTTCCTTCCTCAGAAAAGACTGCTCTCCCTCCGTCCTGCACTCTCTCTCTCTCTCTGGGACTTCTTTCCGCCTATTGTGAAGGTTCCAAAGAAGCGGAGGAGCAGGCTGATGGGGAGAAGAATCTTCTGAGGCTTTGCGAAAGAGGGAGGCAGTGGTAGGGTTAAAATAAAACAGGTGGGGGGAGGTTGAGGAAACCCAGCAGAAGCCTACATCAGAGAATGAGCAAGTGAGGCAAGATCAGGGACAGGAAGAAAGCTTTCGGGAATTGCCCAGCAAGCAGCTGTTCCCTGCTCTGAGGAAATCACCATGGCAGGAGTGGAAAGAAGCAGGGGAGCGCCTCTCTCCCCAGTCTACCAAGCAAATAAAAGTTGAATGTAGCGGCTGTCAGGCAGCGACCGCGAGGAGCAGCCAGGATTGGAGGAGCAGAAGTCAACAGTGCCAAAGAGAAGGAAGGAAAGGAAAAGTGTGGGGGGTCTTTAAATAGTCACAGCCACTTTCCCCCCTTTTATCCTATTTTTTGCAACAACCAGTTGCAGATATCCACATATGTATGCTTGTCAGGTTTGAAAGCCTCCGTTTAAGTCTGTGCACAAGAAGTCTCCGGCAAGCCTCCACCACCGATTCTCTCGGCGGAGACTTCTTTTGGGGGATCCAGCCTCTGCCGCCCCTTCTCTCAGCTGAGAGAAGGGGCGGCAGAGGCTGGATCCCCCAAAAGAAGTCTCCGCCAAGAGAATGCGCGGCAAGCCTCCACTGCCGATGCTCTCGGCAGAGTGCTCCACAACCCGATTCGGCAGAGAGGCTGGATCCCCAAAAGAAGTCTCTGCTGAGACAATGCGTCTCAAGCCTCCACCGCCGATTCTCTCAGCGGAGACTTCTTTTGGAGGATCCAGCCTCTGCCACCCCTTCTCTCAGCTGAAAGAAGTCTCCGCCGAGAGAATGCACGGCAAGACTCCACTGCCGATTCTCTCAGCAGAGCGCTCTACACCCTGATTCTCTCAGCAGAGACTTAGACCACGGGTCAGCAGCTCTCCAAACCTCCATCTCCCCGTTTGGAAAGCTGCTGCGTTTGTCCACGTTTGAAAGAAACACAGAGCTGCTGCATTCATCCACGTTTGAAAGAAACATGGACGAATGCAGCAGCTCTCCAAATGGGGAGGCAGAGGGGGAGGCAATGAATGCAGCAGCTCTCCAAACGGGGAGGCCGCCTCCCCGTTTGGAGAGCTGCTGCGTTTGTCCACATTTGAAAGAAACACAGAGCTGCTGCGTTCGTCCACATTTGAAAGAAACACAGAGCTGCTGCATTCATCTGCATTTGAAAGAAACACGGACGAATGCAGCAGCTCTCCAAACGGGGAGGCAGAGGAGGAGGCGATGAATGCAGCAGCTCTCCAAACGGGGAGCCGATGAACGCAGCAGCTCTCCAAACAGGGAGGCCACCTCCCCGTTTGGAGAGCTGCTGCGTTTGTCGCCTCCCCATTTGGAGAGCTGCTGCATTCGTCTGCATTTGAAAGAAACATGGAGCTGCTGCGTTCGTCCGCGTTTGAAAGAAACACGGACGAACGCAGCAGCTCTCCAAACAGGGAAGCAGAAGGGGAGGCGATGAACACAGCAGCTCTCCAAATGGGGAGGCGATGAACGCAGTAGCTCTCCAAATGGGGAGGGAGAGAGAAGGGGAGGCAAACCACCCGTTCTCTCTGTGGGGGCTTGCAGGGCTGCTTCAAGCCTCAGCAGAGAGAAGGTGGAGGCAAACCGCCCCCTCCTTTCTGCGTAGGCTTGCAGGGCTGCTTCAAGCCTTGGCAGAGAGAAGGGGGAGGCAAACCACCCATTTTCTCTGCGGGGTCTTGCAGGGCTGTTTCAAGCCTCGGAAGATAGAAGGGGGAAGCAAACCTCCCATTCTCTCTGCCAAAGCCTTGGCAGAGAGAAGGGGGAGGCAAACCACCTGTTCTCTCTGTGGGGGCTTGCAGGGCTGCTTCAAGCCTCAGCAGAGAGAAGGGGGAGGCAAACCGCCCTTTCTCTCTGCGGGGGCTTGCAGAGCTGCTTCAAGCCTCGGCAGAGAAAACGGGGAGGCAAACCGCCCGTTCTCTCTGCGGGAGCTTGCAGGGCTGCTTCAAGCCTCAGCAGAGAGAAGGGGGAGGCAAACCGCCCGTTCTCTCTGCGGGGGCTTGCAGGGTTGCTTCAAGCCTCAGCAGAGAGAAGGGGGAGGCAAACCGCCTGTTCTCTCTGCGGGGGCTTGCAGGGTTGCTTCAAGCCTCAGCAGAGAGAAGGGGGAGGCAACCCTAACCCTAAACCCCCCCCCGCAAATGAAGAGGTGACGAAGGCAGCAGATCTGCAAGCCTCCGCCACCACCCCCCACTCACCTTTCTAGTCCACCCGTCTCTTCCTCCACTGCTGCCAAGTGCAGTCAGAACAAACAAAGAGGTTTTTGGGCAGTCCCACAAATGGCTTGTGGGCGGTCCCACAAACCAAAGTTGAACCAATCAATTTAAACTTTGTAAGTTTTTTTTGTGAGAAGTTTGAATTGATTAAACTTTTTTAGTGCCTTTTTTTTCAGGAGTAAACATGGCGGAGGAGGACTGGGAGCCACACAGGATGGCTCAAAGAGCTGCATGTGGCTCTGGAGCCGCAGGTTGCCGACCTGTGGGATAGGAGGTAGGTACTTTATTAAGATCCATTACAGCAATTACAGAAAGAGTAAGAACTTAATGTCTTCACATCAGAAAAATGCCATTAAGCTTGAGGATACTTCAGTATATGGTAGGCAGGATTAACTGACAATTTAATTTAAAATTTATTAAACTTGTATGCTTCCTGCCTTTCAATTACTTTGGAGACCATGCAAATGCATGCCAGATCAATAGTAACACTGAGGTGGTAACTTTATACTACAGAGCTATAAGTTTTGAAATGGAATCAAAACAGTGGATGAGGATATAGCCACTGACTGCAGGAAGAATGTACACACCTTGGTATATAGCAACAACCAGTTGCAAATACTACAAAACTATATATGATTTGTCACATTTGTGCATAAAATTATTTATATATGTGAAACTCATTAAACAACTGATCATTAATCGTCACTATCTAACAAAGCAGTGGGGACAAAATTTACATTCAATCCATTTACTTGCCTCCATCTTTCAGGATTGCATTGATCATTATTATTCTAGCCAAGTTTGTTAGATTATATATTGGTAAAGATAAAATCATGTTCATGTCAAGCTTGACTCCATGTAATTTCATGGACAGAACCATGCAGTTTTATTAGCAAAAGTACAGAAGAGGTTGGTCACTGCCTTTTTTCAGGATGTTTTACAAATTTCCGTCCTACCCTACAGCCCTAATAGTCTCCCATCTAAATACTAAGTAGGTTCAATCCATCTTAGCTAAACTCTCACAAGGTTAGCTGAAGCCATATAATTCCAGCATAAATTTCTCAGTATGAAGTTGTGATTGTCGCAAAGAGGAAATTACAAAACACTATTATTATGCACCAGAATTAATTAATCTATAGGATATGCTTGCTGTCGGAGCCCAACTATCTCGGCTTCAGCCCGCTGTACCCGGGTAACGTCTTCAAAGCAGACTCGCAATGCCTGGAGGAACAACCCGACATCCCCCAGTTCTCAAGCACGGTCGCTGTACAGGTTAGCGACCCACGCCGCAGCCTCCCCCTGCAGCGCTGTTGTGACCGCCATCACCATTGCCCACTGAGAGGCATACCGGGGCCGTACTTATCCAGATGATGGATCACGTGACCAAGGAAGAGGGCCAGGCGGTCGGGGTTGCCATTGAAAGTCATGGGCAATGTTGGCGGGCCCCACGCTGCTGGTGCTCCCCAGAGTCCTGCCGGAGCACCCAGTCCTTGTGCTATGGGCCCTGGTTGTGGCCAACCTAGCACTCCTGCCGGTGGCCCCGGGCATAGCACAGCACCACCGCCCCCCGTAGCACCTGCCCGTACGGGCCCTTGACCTGGTGCGGCCGCAGGGCCCAGCAACAAAGGTGCAGTCCCCTGCGGGGTGCCAGAACCCTGCAGAGCCTGAAAACGGGGGCTAGCCAGGCGGCAATGGGCCTGGCTCTGCTGCACAGGGCCAGCCCTGTCCTGAGACCAATGGCCAGTGTCCAGTTCGGGTTTGATGGGGGTCCATGGCCGAGGCTCCCCGAACCTGTCCCTCAGGACATCCATAGTATAACTCCCTGGAGCCGTGGAGTAGCTCCACTCCTCCCCTTCTTTGTCGGTAACACGACGCTCCCTCCACTCCAACAACGCCCCCTCTGCCTGGGTGGCCACTCCTGCCCAGTCTCCAGTTGTCCCAGTACAGAACTGAGCCACCATTCCCCAGTCTTTGCTTGAGCAGTCGTCCCCTGGGTCCCAATGCCTTCAGCCACTGGGCAAGGGTCCCGGACCTTGGGCCGAACTACCGGTGGGGCCTCTGCCAACTCCCCCATGTCCAGAGGCGCTGTAGCCCCAGCCAGCTCCTCTCCCTCCACAGTAAGCACAGCACCCTGGGTTCCCTCAGCCATGTCAGTTGCCTCGAAGTCCAGAGCAGAACACAGCAACGAGGAAATGCTGTAAGCAACGCTGACTTACTGTCAAAGCCGTCCACGCTGAAAGAACGATGACAACGTGGTACGGGTGACGACGAGGTTTTCTTTACTTCAGAAAAGCCTAGCAGATACAAAGTCAGCGTTGGGAGCTAGCCGTCCCAACGCATCTTTTATACATTGGGGGTGATTAGCCCACCCCTCCCCATGCAAACCAGCATCCGGCTGAGTCTGCTCAAAACCTGCCCCCTTCCCATCTCTCCGCACGTCACCCCGCCCTTTGTGCCTGAGCTTCCACACAGCCTCCAGGTGAGTGTATGCCCCTAACCCCCCTTTTGTGCTCCCCCACCCCTCCTCCGTGCTCCCCTCCACCGTCCAGCATGTCAGTGTTACAGCCCCCCTAACAGCTCCCCACAATGCCCCGCTGTCCGGACTTCGTTCTGAGCTGCCCGACGCCCCCTCTGAGCTGCCCGACGCCCCTGCCGAGGAACAGGCGGCTGGATAATCCCAGGACGAGCTGCGGCTGCCGGTCTGACTGCCTGTGGGTCCCTTCAGCAGCTCCGTCCACGCAGACACGCCAGAAAGCCCCGGAACAGCTGCCCGTCGGTGGCATGGCCGTGGGACTTGTGCAGCTGCCCGTGGTAGCTGGCAGCCGTTTTACTGCTGGATGTGCTGTTCCCGGGTGGCTCCAGCAGGAAGGTTCGGGCTGGCGGTTTGCACGGCGTTTCCCCTGCTCCCCTCGTGATGTCAAGCCCACGGGGCTTGACACTTGCATGCAACATAAACTTACATATAAATTATCCTGATTATTGCTTTTAGATATCACCTAACCTCTTCAATATCACTTAAATAATCATTTTAAATATATTAAATGCATAGTTGGGAGGTAAAATTAATTGCCTATAACAATTTTGGAGAATCCATTCAGTTTACCAGAATTAATCTATATATTACTAAAACTCCTTTGTTTGTTTGTCACCTTTAATTGGGTGAAATGGCACATCACAGGGCAGCATTTTTTTAATCAAGGTGTCTCAGATAGGCTGAGTTAAAAAATGCATCCAAGATCCAGAACCCATTACCAAGGATCTTCAAATAAGATGTATTCACAAAATTGTGGCCACTGCAGCACTGTCATAGTTAGCCATGGTCACATGACCATGATTTCCAACTACATTTTCCAGAACCCCACGAGCTGCATGGTACTAGGAAAGATGGGAAAGGAATATCCCTGTCCTCTTTCCTGCCTCCCTCTTGCCTCTGCATTCAAACAGCTGGTAACAAGGTCTGACTGGCAAACAGTGATTGGCTGCTTTGGAACCAAGGCCAAAATCTGAAATCTCTCAATGACAGTGGGCAGGGGCAGGGAGAAACAACAGGGAGTGATTCAGATGCATATTTGCAAGATAGGGATGTTTTGGATGTGCTGTTGTTAGGTAATCACTCTTTCTCCCCGGAAGAAGGGGGCCCTTGGGGAAAAAGCTGGATGGGGAGTGGGGGTGTAGTTTTCTTCAAGGCCCTTTGTTCCTGCTTTCCCTGGCAAAGTGACAGGCAGTTCCATGAATCAGCCAAGCGGAAGGAGAAAGAGGAGGCTTCACTGGGGCTTTGCTGAGGGTCATTAGGGAAGTGAGAATAGCACCAGCCTATATTATATGTGGAAAGAAGGATGATCCTAGGTTCTCTAGTTGTTTATAATGTCTCGAAAAGTCATTATGCCTGATGGGACAGCAGAAATCCAATAGAATCTAATGCTTCTAGAATATCCAATTAGGTAAGTCTTCAGTAAAGAACTGCACTGTTTAGCCAGCAGAATAGAATCAATCAAGCTTTGAATTTTTATATTGTTGTTTTTAAAAATTATATTTAAGGAATATAATCTGGTGGGGCAAGCCAGTGGTAAGAAAAGAAAAAGACCCACACACTTGTGGACAGGTATCATATATATTGTTACAAAATTTCTTTTACAATGACATTTTACTCATTGTGAGGTACATCACTGGAAAAATACAGATTACAGTCTTCTTGATTTCTTAAATCTATAAAAAATTACAATAGAAAATAATCCTATTGTTGTATTCAGTATATTTAATCTTTTAAGCTCATCATATTTACTGTAAACTCTCTGTGAGTAAGTCACATACAGTATATGGATTTTTTTCAGACAGCTACTGAGAATGAATGAAAGAATTGTATATCTTCCCATTTTCTATTAGCGAAATGTCAAATGCACTGATTTCAAGGAAAACTGTACTTTGTCACTCTAAAAATGCAGATTGTAATTTTGAAAGTCCTTAGTACTGGAACTCAAACAGTATAAAACATGATGTCTCAAATAATCAATTAGTTTATCAACTAAGGAATAAGATAAAATATCTATAATCCTATTGACATTGGCATCTTCAGAGAGAGAAGACAAGGACTTCACTTTCATAATGTTGTCATCACATACTATAACATCATTGCACAAATGATCAAATTATATAACTTTACAATACAAATGTAATCTATTATTTGCATGATAATGTCACAAAAGAATAATATTATAATGGATTCTTATACAGCACCTATCATATTTAGCAAGACTAAAACTAATAAATGTACTGTTTTCATTTGGTTTATTTTAAATAATGTTAAATCAGGATCCAATTTAAAGCAAATTATTTAATTCCTAGAACAGCTAATATAATATGATTAAATAACAAGGTTATGAAATATTTCAAGGCAGAGGCAAATTGTTTAATTCCTGAGGCAGAATCTTTCTAAATGGGTTAAGAACTAAGAACTGAAATAAGAGCAGAACTATTATTTGATAACACATGATAGATAAGAAGTTCATCTATGTGATGAGAAAAATGGGAAATCCTACATATTTCAGATTTTTCCTTCCATGTAGTTGACACTGCAGTGCATTGAGTAGGATGTATGGTGTGTGTTTATGTGTGTGTGTGTGTGAGAGAGAGAGTGTTGAAATATGCATTGCAGCATTGTAATGCTATGTCCAGCATTACAGAATGGATACCTATAATAGCTTATAAGAGTCAGCAGACACAATCCAAAGAATAATATTCATATTGGGAAAAAGTACTTATTACAATACAATACAGTTTTAATACATCCTGGAGATGTTAGTACTTATTAAGAGCCAAGTGACATTTTAAATGGCACAGGCAGTGAAAAAGCCAATTCATTGGATCATGGGGGTTAAAGAGATAGCAACTCTTCCTAGATTTGGAAATATGATATGAAAGCATACTGGATGCACAGCTTCTATCATGGGTGTCATTCTCCACTTCTATATTTACAATCTCTATCTATAAAAATGCCTTGGAAAAATATTCTAACTAGTTTGCTATTCTTAAACTGTCCTGCTTAGCCAGTGAACAATAAGCAAGCATGAATCCTTGATCACTAAATATATTAAAATTAAGCTGTTTACACATAGCCTTAGGTAAATACCCCTGATAATTGTCCAAAATATAACTCATTTTATTTATACATGTGCATTTGAGTGAATAACAATTCTTCTGAAACTGATAGAAAATTATGAGCCAAAGTAAAAGGGATAATTGTTCAATTTCAAATCATTGTTTATTTTAAAACAATGAAGTAATTTTATTATGCAAAGTGTCCCTATTTACTGTACTTATTTATCACAGTAAGCATAAGGTGAATATCAGCAACTTACAATACAAATTGCTAAACATATCACCAAGGCCAAATGAGAAATGGAAAATATCTGCAATAGCAAGATAATAGCAAGACTCATAACTACACACAAGATTTAGTAATCCAAAATTTCAGGAGAAAATATGACCCCATATACATTCATGCTTCAATTAATATAGATTATTATGAAAGTATGTATATTTATTTGAATGTTAATTAATAAATCTCCCTCCTTTGAGAACATTTTGGAGGAACCATTGCAGAAAGGTTTATCCTTACTGCATAATGATCTTTACAGAAAATATAGACCTGGCATTTAATCAGCATCATTACCCACAAGCATATTTTTTAAAAGATAATATTTAAATGTCTGGTTAGTCAGATTATCTTATTTGGGGGGACAGGTGTGAAAAATTATCCTGGAATATATTTCACCTAGCTGTAACTACTATCAGGAAGTCCATCTGGAACACATCATAAGAACATTGATTTAGACCTGAGCACATTATTCAAAAGGATACATGATGTTTGTTCATCTGTGCCTTTTTAAACTGGAGACCCCAAATTGACATGTCAAAGGGAAGGATTTTAAGCTAGTTTTAACAGTTTCTTTACTGTACTATCAGCCCTTCTGGGTAAATCAGACAAAAAATATTGCTACTTTATTATAATGCTACATTAACAGAATCTTGCAAATCTGAAAGCACAACTTCTCACAAATACTTTTAACTGCTTGATCCATTAGGGTGGGTCCTTCATAAGTTTGTCTTTATGACCATTAAGCAAAGGGATGTCCTGCCTCTCTTGTCTGGTTGTTTCCTAGGCAGCATCTCTTCCTTCCTTTTCTCATGTTCCATTTCATCTTCAGACCACAATCTTTCCAATTGAAATATAAAATAGTACAAACCCTTCGAAGTTTGACATGGTAATCATAGAGCTATCAGCTATTAAGTAAAATTATGCTGACTTGCATTCCATGTGGTTCTATTTATCTCAGTCACAACAGGAAGCACAGACATTTTTCCTATCAAAATCAATGCTTGATTTCATTTAAAAACTAGATTTTTTTGCACATGATGGAAAGACAATTTTGAGCCAGGTTTTTTTTTAAAAAGAAATCTGGTTTTCTTTCAGTGATCCAAAAATTTAACAAAAGCTGAAAAAGATTGACAGAATCTTTTGATCATATAGTATATGATCAACACATAGAATTTAAGCCCAACCCAGTACAACATGAACAACAAGAAGATAACACATTCCAATGGTACAGGATATGACTGTCATGGGGAACCCCAACCTGAAAATTAAAAAGAAAGAAAGAAAGAAAGAAAGGAGTCAGCATTTTCTTGTTAACATTCTCATTGAAATTTAGCAATAATTAACAAGTACAATAACAAAGCAATGCCAAGTTAACATTGTAATTGATTATGTGTTATAATTCTATAGACATAATTTACAAATTTATGTGCCTCTATAATACATCAGACAAAGGAAAGCAAATCTGAGGAAATATCTGTCAGGACCCACTTCAAACCCACATCTTAAGAAACCAGAACTCTTGGAAACAATTTCTTCCAAACAGGAACTTTTATTAAGAGTAGGTGATAGCAAGCATAATAGACAGGATCTCAGAATTCCCCATGCAGTGCAGTAGATTATAGTATTCCCAAGCAGGACCCCACCCCATAGATCAACCTCCCAATGTGGAATGGCCAATTCCCAAGCATTAAGTCCGTTGTGGGAACCAGGGAGATAACATCAGCCTGTCTCCAGCTCATGCAGTGAGGGTTGGCGGCTTCTTAACACCTTCCTCTGAGAGTGTAGACATAAACCAGGTGCTGAGGTTACATTCCTTATTTCCTCCTTTGTTCTTAACTGACCATTTAAAAGATAGAGTTCAGAGAGAGAGATAACACAGTAAACAAGTTGTTACATTTTAGTGGGCAGGTCAAGGATACAGACCCAATAAACAAAGTAAAGGATTACATTGTAACAAATAGAGGGAGTGAAAGGGCTCGTTGCCTTGGAAGAGTGAGGCAAATTCTCAGGGATGACTCACACCCTGGACGGATAGGAGATATAGGAGTATAGCCAGCCGTACCAACAGGCTGAAAAACAGCTTTTATCCGTGGGCTGTTAGGCTTTTGAATGGGATATAATCTCTGTGAACTTATGCAGAATTGACTTGGGAGGCCGGTGTATGGTGTAGTTGGTTCACATGGTGTGGTAGGATGGAGGGTTTGTTGTCATTGTGTGTTGGGGGGAGAGAGCACGGGGAGAGGCTCAGCTAATCTCAATGTACACATGTTGTACTTTGACAATAAAAGGTTTATTTATTATTAATAGCCCTGCAGGCACATCCCCCCTCCCCCTTGGGAGTATGACAAAACCCAGGAACAGGTAGAATGAAATAGAAATGAAATGAAATAGGAATAGGTTCTAACAATATCATCATTATAAAATACTAGATTAGAGACTAGTTTCAACCGTGTATTAAAAGGAGACTTAATTGTAATGATTTCTGATGGATTATGCCAATACATTGAGTAACAGTTATTTCAGTTTTATTTAAATATCTAGAGTTTCATTCCCCAAGTGCATAAAGGAAGGATACAGTTGGCAGAATGAAGGTCGAAGAAGAAAAAATACTTTGCAGGTTATTTTCAGTCATGAACTGGAAATCAGAAAGTAAAATTGAAGCCAAATATACCTAAGCATCTTTAAAAATACTTAACTCCTATAGAATAGAGTACATTACAACCTATTCTAAGTCTTCTGTATTACTTACTATCAATATGCTAGTGGTATCTGAAGTTACTTCTAAGTGTTGGGCATAATAATTGAGAGTCTAGGATTTGCCAGCAATGGACCAAATGAGAATAATCATGGCGTACTCTCACAAACCACACATTATTGACTTAATGTTTCTCCATAACATTTCTACTATATGGCAAATTTTGTAGATTTGCAAATTTTGCAATATAAATTATGATAATAAAAGCAAGTATCTGGCTCTAAATTTAGAAAACTCAGTAGTTCAGAAGGTAATTACACATTGTAAAGGAGTTCTCTCCCTAAATAAACAAGAGAGTGTACCACAAAGGCTGTTTATGTGTCCCATGTTCCTTAAAGTGCTGCAATTTTATCATGGCAGCCAACCAGCAGGGCATTTTGGAATATTTGTGCCTTCTGATTTGTGGTGGCCTTTTGCTCAGGGGCCACCAAACTCTCAAAATGTCAAACCTATAATCTTCAAACAGTTCATTTCATCGCCTCTCATGGCCTTTCTTTTGGCCGCAAGAGTTTAGTTAGTCACTTCATTTATCACATATTCTAACCCCCAGACATATCCTGTACCTGATCTCAGATAGAAAGGTTCAAATCACTGCCTAATTTTAGACAGGACTCTTTTAACTCCTGAATGTTAAGTATTTTGTCTCTGCTTTCAATATGCTATGTAGACAACTATATTGAAAACCTTGCCAGAATTTTTTTTTAAAGGTGAATGACACCACTTATATTTATCCACCTAGGAGATTAGTTTCCTTATTAAAACCTATCTGTATGTTCTACTACTTTAAACAAAGCAACTATCCAAGTAACTTTTAAAGCCTCTTTGGACAGTTGTTCCAATACAGCAGAGCTGGAAGTATGGGCAAAATGAGTATATATTACACTTCTACTAATTTAATTGAAATACAGAAGCTGAAACATTTTAAAATTAAAAAACTAATTTATTTTTAAAAAATTCAAATACTTTCACATAGGAAAGCAGCACTTTCTAAAAATTAGCAAATGCACCTAGCAGAAAAATGTCCTAGTTACATATATTATGGTTGGGAGCATTAACAATGTGTTATTCATATATCTAGAGGGAAGCATGGGATCAAGGGTCTGGAATCTCCTTTGGAATTCTTAAATTAGCCTTTCATCTGATTTTACTCAAAACATATTTCTCTGTCAGAACCCATATCTACAGGGTTCCCCTTCCCCCCTCCTAACTCACTCTTTTTCTTTCCTCTTTCATCCTGACCTGAATCTCACTCTCTTCTCTTCCTGGGTTCTGCATACTCCTGGGGGGAGTGCTTGAGGGTTATTGCCTTGACTAATTTTATCAGCCGGCCTGATTTTATCTCCCTTTTCCCACATGGAACTTAACACCTGGGAATTGCCCTGTTTGAACTTCTAATAAAAGATCCTTTTGGAAGAAACTGCTTCCACAAGTTCTACTTTCTTGGGATGAGGTTTTGAAGTGGGCCCTGACATTCTCATCACTTTCTTCACCTCTGTGATAAAGTAGTAGATAAATAGTAGATAAGTGGGTTTTTATTTGTACCATGGGCTAGAATCTCAGCTTTTTTCAATAAACAGACACTATTAAAGTTATTTTGGATCATGAGGCAAAATACCCCACAAGTTCTTTTCCCTTCCTTCTTTTGCAGTAAATGTTCAATAATATAAAATAAGCAAGCATTTTATATGCATTAATAATGCCCCAAATTTGTTGACACCCTTTTTACCTAATTTACCTATACATTTTATGCAATGATCAGACATTAGTAAGCGTTCCATTCTTTCTACAGACTGGATATTTTTACATCTACTGTAGCTGTTTTCCAAAGCATTGACATCATGTCCCAGAATTTTTTATCATGTACATGCTACTTGGAGAAGTTGGATGTTGAAATTGATACATCTGGAAATTTCCCAGATCAAAAAACACTGATGTAGTCCATTACTGCCAGATTCCCATCAGCCGCCCATAGATACAAATAGAAAAACTTTTACTGGTACTTAACTGAAAAAAGCAGGGAGGATTGAAACTGAGCCCTTACATTGTGCTCTTATCCCTTCAACACACTGTATGTGTATACAGCCTAAAAGTGACAAGCTGCTGCAATTGTGTTTTTCAGTTAAGCATCATCTATAATTCTTCACAACTCAGTCTCCTAAAACAGTCTAAAATAACATGGAATTCTTCAATTTCTTTTAATTATCTCATAGGTCACCTAAATGTTAAGGGGAGAAAAGAATATGCAATCTCAGTCTATTGCTGTTGCATCTGCTGTTTATACCTTCTGTCCTCATGTTCTTTTGGCTTCATGGATTCTTCTAATGATTTATAAGTAACTGACAAAACAGGCTTTTCAATCTAATGAACTTTAAACTGTCCCCACGACTGAGTAGATTTTTTTAATCCATCTGCCTTTGATTCAGCAGAAAACAATAACATCATGAAATGTTTGTACATTGGTTACATTAGGTTAGGTTAGGTTAGGTTAGGTTAGGTTAGGTTAGGTTAGGTTAGGTTAGGTTAGGTTAGGTTAGGTTAGGTTAGGTTAGGTTAGAAGAGGTGAAGGGCCCTGCCTGTATTTGAATCTAAATCTCAAAGAGAATGCCAATTTGTGCTCACTTTTTCTCATCCACTGCAGAACCTCAGACAAACCTTTGTCCTAGTAATAATTGGATCAGGTGTGGAATTTAAATTCACATTTAACTGAGAGATTGAAATTATAACAAAAAGAAGCAAATAAATCACTTTACACAGAGGACAAGCATTGGATCATGAGAACTGTCTTCTTGAATCCCCTAAATAACATATTCATTTACACCATTACATCTGTTTGTTTGCATCAACATATGTTCACAGAAAGGTATGGCAATGTGTCAACTATCATATTAAATAAATTATTCTAAAATTAAATCTCCCAAACTCATTTCCTTGTCATAGTTATATGCATTCCTAACTTCATGGACTTTAGAAAAATAATAAAGGTAGTCTCTTTTAGATGGCATTGAGGAATGAAGATCTCACCTAATAGCTCAAACAGCTGTTTATGAGCAGTATTTAATCATTGTATTCATTATTATTTGCTTGTACAAATTGTTTTTATATGTGTATTACTTTTGTATATTGCAAGCTGTCTAGAATTTCTGGCATCACCATCATACAAATGCAGGCAAAAAAGTAAAAAGTTCAACTATATCAGCCTGCAATCACCCATGGCTCTCTAATAATCTGTCATATACAACCTTTAAACATTAAGTGGACTTTGAGTTCAGAAATGACAACATGGGATCTTATAATTTTTTCATAGGAAATTGGAGTTGCTACTAAACTAGCAAGAAAAAGGAGAAAGACAGAGACTTTAAAAGAACTCTATGCAGAAAAAAAGAGGAAAGATGAAGACATAAGGACTGATTTGTCCAACACAAGATTGGCTCTTGAGGCTTGGTTGTTCCCAGGAGATCCTGGGCCAAGTGGGGGAAGTCTGAAGACCCATGAAAGAATAAATGGACTGCCATGGGACAAACCTATACTTTTGAAGGTTGAAGAGAAAGAAGCCACTAAGAGAGAACTAGAATGCCAACTTACATAATTATCAGTGAATTGGAAAAAATAGTTGCAGCCAAACACAAACACTTCTTTTTGTTGTTGTTGTTTACTAGTTTTATTCATTTATAACATAAAATGTGAAAATACAAAAGCAAATAGTAAGGGACAACAGTAGAGAAAGGGAAAACAAAAAAGGTGTGAAGAAAGGGAGGGGAAGAAACAAAATACATTGATTTCCTTACTCTGTTGCAGTAAAATCAGATCTCAACTTTTTACATTTGGGCCACCAAAAGCATCCCTTATTCAAAGTTCTTAGCATATTCTTTTTTTTGTATATATATTTTATTAGAATTTTTTAACATAACATAAATCATTCAGTAATTTGTAAACATTATGTTGTCTGGGTAACATTTATAAGACAATCCTTAACAATTAATTTCTATGATCTACAGTATATTCCATATGTTAATTTCATTTGATTTCCCCTTTCCCCAAAGTATCTTTCTTTGCAAGCATTAGATTAAAACAATTCTCATTATTTTAATTAACAACAATTAAGTATATAGTTTCGATAATCCTATTTGTCATTTTAGTTGCCTTATCGTAAATCCTGTTACCATGTTTATTTCAGCTTATTTCTCCCCCGAAATTCTAAATATTCTGACTAGTGACATTCTTTTCAACAGTTAACTATATTTACATTAGTTGATTTAATTCTGTTTTTCCCATATAAGCCCTCTCATGCTTTTATATTTCTTAATCAATAAGTAAAAAAGTAGAAAGAGAAAAGAAAAGAGGAGAGAGACAAAAAAGAAGAAGGAAAAAAGAAGAAAAAGAAAAAGAAGAAAGAAAAGGGAAACAAGAAAAAGAGAGAAGAGCACTGAAATACAAAAAATAACATACAACTTAAAATATGTATCCCTCCTAATTTAATATATATTTATTCCCTCAATTTCTTATTCTTTTTGACCATAGCTAAGAATTTAAACTTTAAGCATTCCATTCAATAGTTCTAATCATCTAATCCTTTAACTCTCATTCAAAACACATTTTTATGCTTTTCTTATCATCACATTTAAATAACTAAAACATTTGCTTTTGTTTAAATCATTTCAACGTTTTTTAACAGAAAGAAAGGGAAAAACATATTAGTTAAGAAAAAAGAAAAAAAGAAAAATATCATCCCTCTAAGAGTAATATATTTCAAAGTTTTTCCATATTCAAACAAATGTTTCTTTTTAAAGTATTCTTTCTGATAAGTTCCATCATCTATTTTCTGGATTTCTATTTTAGTCTTTTTTCTCTGGCCGTTGCCTTTCTTAATCAGTATGTTTTGCTGTATTTGTTTCCCTGTAAGGATTTTTTTCTCATTCTTTTCCTTATCTTCAAAGTTGCTTGGACGTGTTGAAATATTTCCCATTTGGATTAAATAATGATTTTTTATTTTATATGGTTCCATCATCAAGTCTCTATCCTCAGAATTATGTTCAGCCATCTCTATTGTATTTTCCTGGGAAATTTCTTGGAGTGAAATTAAGTTGGAAATAAATTGATTCATGCTCTCAAGGTTATTCTGGATTTCTTTGTAGTTTAAAGTCATTGTCCTTTGAAATTGTTGCCGCTTATCATATGTTTCCTTTTGTAAAGTATTCATTGCTTCAGCTTTGTTACTGTCACTTTGTTTACACAGCTGCATTTTCTAAAAACTTTGAGGGTCAGAGAAAAAAAATCCTCACCCACCAGCAGGTGTCAGCGTTTGCTCATTTTTCATTTCTTTCTAGTCTTTATTTCTCTCTCTAAAGGGTAAGTTTTGCCACTTCCTATAACCAAAAGGGAGGGAGCAGAGTCCCCCTCCCCCTTTCCTTCTTCGGAGATCTCTTATTTTGGGGACTTTCTTCTTCAGGAAAATAAGTAGGATAGAGAAAATCAATATTCTTACCCAGATTCAAGCATGCTGTTTTAGATCTGTTTAATTTGAAAGCTTATGACTTCTTGTTGTTTCCAACTATGGCTGAACAAGCAGTTAGTCAGCCCTTTCTTCTGTTGGTTTCTGGGAGGCTTCTCCTGGACCATTTGGAGAGTCTGCCATCTCTCCTAAGTCCCTGGGATTTCCTTCATTCATTCCACCCCTTCAGGGTGGGTTCTGGCCCCTTAGGGTCCCCAACAAAAAGAAATTCCAGCCGAAGAGTTCGGCATTCCGAATCTTCAGACTGCTCACTGGAAAACATGAACGGGAAGTCCTCAAAGTTTTTAGCATATTCTTATTTCCCTTTTCATACCAAGATATATTCTGATTACAAATCCTAACTATCTAGTTATAATAATACTTCTGTTTCTAACAATCTATTCTTAACCATATTCAAACCTCTAATTAGTAATATAACAGCTCCTCTAATAGGTCAAAGCTTCTGTTTCCTTCAATCTTACTCTAGCTTTCTTTCTTTGCCAACTAACTTTCCAAGTCAGTGCATTTGGATGATCAAATAATTCTTCCTCTATATATTATTTGAAACAAGAGAAATAACTTGGTTAAAGTGTTTTTGGAAGAGTTAGCCCATTGATATTCATTAAACTGCCTCCCTCCTTCTCCAAATCCCCACAATTCTGTTAACGATTTTATTTTCCATTCCATAAGCTCTCCTTCCTTGTCATCCAGTGAAACCTTGGTTTGTAAAATGTCTTCTCCGTTTCCAATATTATCATTGTGTCTTCTGAGTTTTCATTTATTTCCTTTACATCATCAATATTTGTATCAGCATACTCTAGTTTTCCTTTGATTTTCTGGGTTTCTGGTTCCTCCTTTATAGTTGTTTTCTGAGTTTGTAGATTTAATGTAGATGTAGATATGGCAAGTTAAGGCTACTGGGAACAGATGTTAAAGATGGTGCTTTTCTATTTAAAGCTGAGTATGAAACATCCAATTTTTTTTTGTAAGTAGCTGTTATAAATGTATCCAACCAACTGTCTGTTCCTGAATCTCCCCTAAGCATATATAAATAAAATTCAATTTTTTCTGTCCAGTAAGAAATATATCCTTTCTGTACAGGGAGAAAAAAGAAGCATTGAAGGTTGTTTAATAATCAAGATTTATAATCCAAAGCGTTCCGTATGTTTTTCTACAAGAAAATAAATCCACAATACAGTTCTGAAAGTCAGTATTTATGTTCAAAATCCAGACAGGCCAAATTTAGAATATTTGTTATCATCTCTGCCACACAGATAAGCAGCCCCCAAGTTACTTTTTTCTCAGCTACAATTCTCAATAGTAAAAGCTTCCAAGACCAGCCAAAGTCTTATCTAGTTCTGGGCTTCGAGCCAGGTTTCTTTTAGGGATAAATAAGTTGTAGTGCTATAAGTTACCACTAGATGTCATCAATGATCTATGGCGGGCTCGGGACAGGGGTTGTTCCTCTGTCCTAGTCCTATTAGATCTCTCAGCGGCTTTTGATACCATCTACCATGGTATCCTACTGTGGCGTCTCAGGGGGTTGGGAGTGGGAGGCACCATTTTAAGGTGGTTCTCCTCCTATCTCCTGGGCCGCTCGCAGTCGGTGTTGACAGGAGGGCAGAGATCCACCCCGAGGCCTCTTGTTTGTGGAGTTCCTCAGGGGTCGGTTCTCTCGCCCCTCCTGTTCAACATCTATATGAAGCCACTAGGTGAGATCATTTGTGGTTTTGGGGTGGGGTATCATCAGTACGCTGATGATACCCAACTTTTTCTTTCCACCCCGGACCAACCCAGCGATGCCCTCACCGTGATGTCCCATTGCCTGGAGGCGGTCCAGGTCTGGATGGGGAGAAACAGGCTTCGTCTCAATCCTGCCAAGACTGAGTGGCTGTGCATATCAGCATCTTGGGTTAACCAGACCATTCTACCTTTAACGATGGGGGGTGAGGTGTTACCCCCCATTGATAGGGCTCGCAACTTGGGCGTCCTCCTTGATTCCTGGCTCAATTTTGAAGACCATATGGGAGCCGTGACCAGGGGGGCTTTTGCACAGGTTCACCTGATGCGCCAGTTGCGACCCTACCTGGACCGAGATGCCCTACGCACAGTCACTCATGTGCTCGTGACCTCCCGTTTAGACTACTGCAACGCTCTCTACATGGGGCTGCCCTTGAGGACCACCCGGAGGCTTCAGCTGGTGCAGAATGCAGCCGCACGAGTTGTGATGGGGGTTTCCCAATACTCCCATGTAACACCTCTACTCCGCAAGCTGCATTGGCTTCCGCTTGCCCTCTGGGTGAGATTCAAGGTGCTGGTGATGACCTATAAAGCCCTAAATGGCTTGGGTCCGGGATATCTGAGGGAACACCTGCTGCCAGCATCATGTTCCCTTCGTCCAGTGCGCTCCCACAGGGAGGGTCTTCTCAGGGTGCCGCCGGTAAAAGATTGCTGGCAGGTAACGCCCAGAGGGAGGGCCTTCTCAGTGGGTGCGCCTGCCCTCTGGAACCAGCTGCCCGTGGAGTTGAGGACTGCCCCCGACCTCCGTTCATTCCGCCGGGACCTGAAGACCTGGCTCTTCGAGCTCTCTGGCCCAGGCTGAGAATTTTAATTTTAATTTTAATTTTAATTGGGGTTTTTATTCTCTCAGGGACTATTATAATCTTTTTAATTGTTTTTAATTTTTGTATTTCCTGTTTTAATTCCCTGTAAACCGCCCTGAGTCCTTTGGGAAAGGGCGGTATACAAATCCAATTAAATAAATAAATAAATAAATAAACAAATAAACAAATAAATAAATAAATAAATAAATAAATAAATGCCATTTTCCAGTTTTTAGATACAAAACTTATATTGTAAACTTTTCAAGTCTTTTTTTTTAAAAAAAAAGGTCTTAAAAATACTTTTAGTCCCCAAATTTTCAAGCTGTATGTATATATTAATTCCAAATAAGTCATATAAGTTTTGCCATTTTCCCCAATTAATTAATTTGCTGCTTTTCTTTTCTGAGGGAATGGGGCGGAAATTCCCTTTCCTTCTTTCATCAGGGGGAATGCTTTGGGCAGATTTTCAGGAAGAGGTCTTAAAATCATAAAGAGAGGATCTGGTCTCACCCAGTTTCATCTACATTGTTGTAAAGTTGCTTAGTAGTGCTTGTTGTCATCCATTGTCAGCAGCTTCGGACTGGCTATACAAATGCAGCAAGTCTTTTTCCCGCTGGTTTGAAGGGCTTCCTTGGATCAAATGGGAGGGCTGCTGCCCCCCCTACGAACAACAAGAGTCCCCTCCTTGCTTTCCGCCTCTATTGGGTGACTTTCGACCCTTTCCAGGGTCCCCAAGCCAGGTGCAAAACCAGGTGCAAAACCAGGTGCAAAAGACAGAGCCCCATTTTCCTGCATCTGCATTAACGCAATGTCAAAACTGGAAGCCAACTTTTTACATTTCTATAGTAGTATGCACTAGCCATTTCTGTACCAGCAAATCAATCTAATCAGTAAAACCCCAAATCATAATATTTTTTCCACCTCAAGCACAAAGTCAAGAAGCGGTTTCCACAAACACTTCTCACCCCATTTCCCTCATGCATTCATACATTCACTCACAACTTTACTCACAACCATCCAACATGTTGATGCTATTGCCTGGATAATTGAGCCAGAACCTGGTATTTTTAACAATATGTTAATGTCCAGAAGCAGCCCCACCCTACCCAGGCTCTCTACTGACTAAAGTAAATGCTAGGACAGAGTGGGGAGATGTATGAAGAGGGTACATGATGAGCAAGCCACAGGCAGGGAAGTAGAGGCAATATCTGAAGATTGGCTGCTGTTAAAAGCAAGCAAGAGGACTATCATTAAACTGCCAGGATCACAGCAAGCCACATATCCTGGTGGAACACCTGCTTGGAGCTTTGCCAAGAGGTTGGTAGCAACAAGAAAATCAACCCCACTGAAGCAGCTCCTTATCCCAACATCTGTAAGAATCTTTGGAAGGAGTCAAAGATTGTCTGTTACTTTACGAACTTATAATTACTATTAAAGACATATTTGCATGATATTACCTTGCAAGTCTTAGAAGTGTGAAGGCAATAGTCTATTGTTGGACAAAGTGTGTGCTGCAATAAAGCATTGTGCACAGATTTGCTACAATGTGTGGTGTGTCCTGTGAAAGCAAAAACCCTCACCCCACATACTCATCTCTAAATAGGAAGCAGCAATAAAATACAAGTATAACAATAGTTCTATTTAGCCTATACACTAGGAGACTATACACATAACTTGATACACTTCACCAAAATATTTTAATTTAGTATTAGAGAAGTAATTTGTTTTATAATGCCTGAGCAGCTGCTCCTAACTACAATAAAAGAATGCTGCCTAGAATCAAAGCTAAAGGATTGTGCTGCTTTGTTTGCTGACGCAAGTAGTCTTTCATAGGCTGTGTCTTAAATTAAGAACCTAAACACCCACAAATCCCAGTGACATTTCCCCTTCAAAATCACAAACCCTGCCCCTCCCATTGTGAAAGCACACAATTATTACATCTTTTTAACACATGCATAAGAATAGACATGCTTCCTTTCTCTCAAATCTACCAAAACCTTGTCCCTCCTCTCTATTTCCCTTGATTAGTTTCTTTTGCCCATCCGTCTGACTTTGTAAATCCTCACAAATGAAGGCAAATAGACACATCCCAGGATAATATTGCAGGATGCAATCTGGGTCAGTCACCAGGACCAGAGGTTTCAGACTTTGTAAATCCACAGCTTCTCCCAAATCTTATCCTCCCCACTTCTTCACAACACTCTCCCCCACTCACCATCTTCCCCATCTGTTCCTCAGTTTTCCTCCCATTGGCTTTCTCAATGGTTTTTTGAAGGTTTCCTCTTGCTGGCTTTCCTGCTCCCCTACCCAAATCACCCAGCCTGCTATTCAATAGCTTCCCAGGTTTGAATTTCTTTGCTTTCAGATTTAACTAAGCGCTTGGCTGGAAAGCAGAAAGACCCTGAGAAAACAAAATACAAGTAAGGAGTGGCTGCTGTGAGTATTCACTATGTCAACTGTTTTTACATTATGAAGAGCGATATGTAACAAGGTGAGTTTTACTTCCAGTTTGAAAGGTGTTAATTTCCCAAAACCACCCATCTTTAATAATTATATAGCCTTTTAATAAAACACCAAATATAAAGATCCCCCAAAACTTCATCTAAAGCATATATACAAATATGCTTTCAGACCATCATTTTTTCTATGTTAGAAGATTCTGCATTCCCTCTAATTATGTGTGATACCACATATTGCTAAAGCTGCTGGGAAATCCTTCTGATGTAACATGAAAATAGCTATGAATATCTTATATTTGCATAAAGATGCCTATGCCCTTACGTTTTAGTTACCATACTAGCTAGTGAGGAATTGAAATCACAGAATGAAACCTATAATCCTGTTTTGTTCTGAATGCTAAAATTATAAGAATCACTTCTTATTTTTCTTCCCCTTGAACCTCTGCCCAGTTTCTTCATGCAGCTGCTCTCAATTAAAAACTCTTAGACTAGTAGGAAATAATGAGAACAGTTCTCAAGGCAGACAAATTAAAAGCTTAGTTAATTTATTTCTTTATGAAATCTGGGTCTCCCCCTCCCCCCTAACAAAATGTGCACTAAACATTTTTATTGACCTTCTAGAGAAAGCACAATAAGCATCACCCCTGACAGCCATTGCCCTTGGGGCATGATAGCTTCATGAGTTATCTTTTCTGCTGATGAAAAGGCCTTTTTTTCCAGTGCCAAAACTTGACATTTCAAGGTGACAAGGTTTGAAAAGCCTTTTTTTTTCATTAGATACTTCTATTACCTGAGTGATCAGGCAATCTCATTTCACCCCATATCCCCATGCTTTTCTCCTGGTCCATGATTTATACAGACATTTCCTATACCACAAAACACTTGAATCTTCCACACAGAATGGCACATTTGAGACATTTTTTGGTTAGCAACTTGTTCAGTCACTAGAGGAAGGAATGGACTCCACTAAGCATCACTAGGCTTTAAAACTGTCGTGGGTTCCTAGTTTCTAGAATGGCAAATCAGAAAAGAAGACAATTTGACCATGGGAACAATTCATTGCTACTATGTAACTATGTATTCTTCATAGGACTGTCTATGAAACGTGCTCAAAAGCTATCAAGGTGTGCATGGCAAAAACAAGACACCCTTTAAGGAGATTTAAGAGACCTTGGAATCATAAAAAGAACAATGTTTTTGAATTTTGACAATTTGGGTTGCCAACTGGTGGTATAAAACAAAATCTAACCAAGGCAATAGAAAAGGATGCTAGAGGAGATGCAATTCTGTTTCAGTCTTCCTATTTTAGGAAGCATTGTAAGAATCAAACTGTAATGAAAAGTTAACTATGTTCTATTTAATATAGGTAAAGGTAAAGGTTCCCCCGCACATGCGTGCTAGTCATTTCCGACTCTAGGGGCCGGTGCTCATCTCTGTTTCAAAGCCGAAGAGCCAGCGCTTGTCCGAGGGAAAAAAAACAGGTACTCAATTTTTTAGTGACCACATTTGGGACTGACAACTGTGTTATGAAGCAATGTGGTCACTAGAAGGTAAATCAGATGATCATGACTGTGCTTTCCTTTTTCCCACTCTTCCATCCTTTGAAATGCTAACCCTGGAACTGGGTTAGCCAGCTTGCAGCTACTATCTGTAACTGACAAGGCTGATCACTTACATACCTCTTGCTTTTGTTTTTCTCTAATGATTTTACTTCAGTTTCTCTTTTTCTCCACTCTACCACTCTTTGAAACTGTCTCCAGGCACTGGGATAATTAGCAAGAAGCAAATTAATATTAATGTTTACATTCACAGACATGCTCAGAGATGACAGCCGTGAGCACACTACACTAATAGTCTCATGAACTTCCCACTGCATGTCTGCTTATTGTCTTGTAATCCCTTCCTCTCCAGTCTCTCCAGCCAATGATGGAGGGAGAAAAAAGCAGATCTGCATAAGAAATTGCCTAGAGATTGCTTGGGTTCTGTTTTTTCCTCCTCGCTGAGTGGACAGATTGTTTAAACAAGTGAGGTGAGGAAAAAAATTACACCAGGATGTTTCCATAGCACTCTCAGGGCTGCTGATACCACCACATTCCTTTCAATGTGTTCCCTATTGTTTGCCTGCTTGTTCTGTTGTAATTCCTTTCTCTCCAATCTCTTCACTTTGCAAGAGAGGGAAAAAAGAAAAACAACAGGTTAGGCACAGGATAACATATATTCACTATAATGGTGTTCATGTGACTGTGAATTAATGTTTGTATTTACATTCATCAGGAAGGAAAGAATTACAAAAGAGTAAGCAGACACACTGTGGAGAATGCACATTTAAAAGAATATGCTAATATTCCTTAGGAGGCAAAAAAAGAGTTCGTGATGAAATTAGGGTTAGGCAGCACTGCAAGCCTGCTGCAGGGGGAGAAGGAGAGGGAGGGAGGGAAGGAGGGAAGGAGGGGGAGACAGAGAGAGAGAGACCCACCAAGACCCACATTTAGAACACAGTTATAACTACAAATGATCATTATCCATGACAGTCACTAAACAAGGGCTACCTGTATTTTGCTGTATTAAGAAGATGGTTTCTTAATTCTGCAATATTTTATACTAACAATGTATGTACATCTATAGACATTACAGAAAAGATTATTCATTTGCTAATTCTTAGGACCCTGCTTTGCAATTCAAAAATCTTAAACAAACATACAGGGCTCTCAAACTTAAAATGGGTTTACAATAATTGTTTCTAAGCTATTCAAAAGTTGGATAAAGGGTAAAAGTATAATCTTTTAAATTATATTATGCATAACATAACATAACATATAAATATAATATGAACATAGCATAAGGCAAGCAAGCTAAAGTCTAGTGAATTTCACTTTGAGATATAACTTTAAAAGCAAAAGAAAACATTGATTATAATATTGGTGAATCGAATGAACTTGCTATGAAATTAAAATTTGTAGAGCCCATCCAAAGTGAATATATCCAGCATAAATCTGTGAAGTTAAAAATTAAGGCACAGAAAACTGTGATTCAAACATGTTTGCTGAACACAAATTGGATAGTATAACAAATAGTCTGATGGAAATACATTGTAAATTTTCTGAATTAATGTTATAATATGTTAGCTGGAAATTGCACTACTTGGGGAAAAATATATCACCCATCCATTAATATCAGTCCTCTACATTTTCAAACACTAAAATGGCAATTTCATGCCTTAAGTCAGCACGTATGAGTGTTTCGTTTGTTTTAACTACATCTATCTGAATTGTATAGTTGTTTGCAAAATGAAACTCCTGTTAGACCAAATCTCATCAAAAATATCAGTTGAAGCCAAGATTGCCAAACAGATGTTATCATACTTTGGTCATGTCATGTGACCTGACTCACTAGAAAAGTCAGCCACGCTGGGAATGATCAGCTGAAAAGGGAGAAGGAGTTGCCTAGAGCCACTGGCTGGACACTATAAAGCAGATATGTCAAACAGAAGGCCCGTGGGCTGGATCCAGCCCAATATGTGGTTCAGTCCAGCCTGGGAACCTGCTCTGGAAACAGTGAAGGACTGGCTCACCACACCTCAGCCAGGCCGAGGTTGACCGGGCACTGATCTACAACCTGGTTGTGTCCATCAAAGCCAGAATGCACTCAGTCTTAAATCCACGGGGCAGTGTGCACAAGCAGAGTCCAGCAACCCTGCTGGCTGTGTTGTACTGCAGGCTGACTTCACCCAGGATGCCAGCACTGGTCATCTCCTGTGCGCACACCCAGGGGTTGGGGCAGAGGTGGTGAGGCAGCTCCTTGCTGATTCCAAGGCTGCCCCATGGAACCTTTGTTCCTTTTGTAGTGGAGAGGGGAGTTGGGAGGGATCAGCGGTGGCTGGGATTGGCACTGACTGGGAGGCTTTGCTGGAGCTTTGCAGATTCGGCAGAGAGGTTGGGAGCTCCAGTGGCCTCCATGGTGGCTGGCAGTGGGGCAGGGCTCTTGGGGAGAGATTTTTAAAGGGGAAGAGGAGATTGACTGGGGGAAGAAGATTTTATTTTCCCTTTTCTGGAGAGGCAAGCCAGAAGGAGGGAGAGCGAGGTAGGAAGTTGGCGAAAAGGCTTTTTATTCTCTCTCTGGAGAAAGAATAAAAAGCTTTTTCACCAACTTCCTACCTCACTCTCACTCCTCTTGGCTTGTCTCTCCAGAGAGAGAATAAAAAGCCTTTTTGCCAACTTCCTACCTTGCTCTCCCTCCTTCTGGCTCCTGACCTCTCTGCCAAAACCGCAGAGCTCCAGCAAAGCCTCCCAGCCAGTGCCCATCCCAGCCAGTGCTGATCCCTCCCAACTCCTCTCTCTGCTATGCTACCCCACCTCCCACCAAGACCTCCAGCCTTGCAGCCATGAGGCATCCCTTTCAACAAGACCGCCCCCACCCACCCACATAGTATAGGAATGGCCAGGAGCAGCATGTTAGTGCTGGCAATCTCTCCCCCTCCCATCACCCTTTCCTGAGCATGGGGGAAGGAAAAAGATGAGAAGGCAAAGGAAGGAACAGAGGGAGGAAGGAAGGAATGAAGCAATGGGACTTCTGGTTTGCCACAGCTGCCATGGACGCCTGGAAGATTAGCTTTGTCTCCCTCGTCCAGTTTCGCATTGCTGGGGGACCCTGAAAAGGGTCAAAAGTCACCCCATAGAGGAAACCAGCAAGGAGGGGCCCTCGCTGGATTGCAAGAGAGTGGTAGCTCTCCTGCTAGAACCAGCGAATCCCTCCAAACCAGCAGATGAAATATGGCTCGTCACTAGGCTGTAGACAGCTGAAGTCACGCTTACCATCTGGCAACTTCAAAGCAGTGTGGAAAGGACTGGGTGAGATCTACCTCTCTTAAATCCTAATTGCTTTCAGGCTGCTAAAGTACTTTCCCCCTTGTGGACAGGGAAGGGGGATTTCAGCCCTCCCTCCAGACACAGTGGCGACCAACTACCCACGGGTGTTTAAAACATTGAAAAAATAATTGGACCCTAATTGGGAATCTATTTCCTAAAATTGGTGGATTAAAAGACTCTTTATTCTCTATTTCCTATTTTTCTTCAATTTTGATTCTCTATTTTTGTTGATCTGGGTTTTTTCTTTTAAAATAGAAGAAAAAACTGAAAAGATCAAAATAACTTTGGAGAAACATCTTGTGGCCAAACTTGATATTGCAATCTGTTATTGTGCCAAAGAGACCTGGCTGACAGCCCAGAAAAATGATAAGACACCTCAAACTCAGCTGTGCTTTTTATTTAGTGGATTTTTTGAATGTAAAGCCTTTTAGTTTAAATATACTATTATGGAAGAAGATCAGGGATGGATTTGCCTCACGGAAGAAGAGCAGGATCAAACTCTTTGTTTGTTGAAAGAGATTATTCAAACCTTACTCAAAGCTGGTGATGAAATAAGAAGCTACAGAAAAAAATAGAAGACAGCCCAGATATGCAAAAGCAAACTATGACTATAATCATAGAATCATCTATGCAGGATACTACAGAAAAAATGGAACAATTAAAATATCAAGACAGAAGACTCAACTGCTCAACAAATACATACAATGGAAAATACAGAAAAGAAACTGACAAAAGGGAAAGAGGTAAAGATTTCCTATATAAAACAGAAGGAGCCTGAGGATATAAAAGGAAAACAGATGGAAGAGAAGATAAACAGGTCAAGACAAATAGGTCGAAATGGAAAAACAAGAAGACCTGCTGGATCGGCTAGTCCTCTTAACAAAATGGCGACTGAATGGCTTTCTCAACACCAAATAATAGATACAATAATCCAAGGAGATCTGCTGGATGACCCAAAAGCAAGGACATGGAAGATGATTTGGCAAAGTAAGAAAGCCAGAATAAGATTGAAAAAGAATGGGGTTTTGATTTATAGATGAGATTTAAAATGGAATATACTTAAATAGATAAGATGGGTATTATGAGAACTTAAAATAGAATATACTTAAGCAGACAATATGTGTACTTTGAATACAATATATTGTTATGGGTTGAGATAAAGAAAATTTTGATTAAGTAAAACTTATAAATATAAACACTAACAATTAAATTTGAATATTGATCTGTGTATAAAGGTCCTGTAAAGGTGATTAAGGCACATATGTTAAAACCTTATTGATGACAGCAATAAATATGTTTTTATGTCTTAAAATAGAATATAGTTAAGTGGATAAGATGTGTGCTTTGAATATAAGATGCTGTTATGAGTTAAGACAAACAAAATTTGTCTCAGAAGCTAAAATATTAACAGGTTAACTGGAATATTGATTTGTGTATAAGGATTATGTAAAGATGATCAAGATATATATAAGTTAAAACTTTATTGGACTTCCGCTGGCGGCGCGGCGCCGAAGACAGCCTCCCCTGGCTGCCCGCGGCTCAGCTGTTTGTTTTTTTGCCCGAAACAGCGCCGATCAGCTGTTCGGGCGAAATTGAAGCCCCCTCCTCGGGAGAAGAGGAGGGGGTGAGGCCCCAGGTAGGGGTAGAGTTCTCCGAGGCCGCCTGAGCTTTGAGCTTGGGCGGCTGAAGGATCGAACTCCCCCGAAGCCTGGGTTGCTCCCAGCTGGCCGTCGTCTCTGCTCCGAACTTCCTGGAGCAGAGCCAGGCGTCTGCGAACCATCCCTGCCTGAAGAAAGGACTATGATTTAAAGGAGCAGGCAGAGCGGTACAAGAGGAAAAGGTGGAGAGATGAAGAGGATTATTTTATTTTACTCTCAAGCTTGATGGACTATGCTTAAAACTTAAAGTGAAAGTGCGTCACAATTGTAAGTAAAAGATGGCGGCTAAACCTCCCCCTAGAACTTTTCGGAGTGCTGGAAATTCTCCGGTGCAACAACAATCATTACTGCAGGCGTTGCATTCTCCTGATGTATTGACATCGAAGGATCTTGAAAAACATACCCAGTTAATCTTGGAGTCAATGGGTGTTAAATTTGCACAGATGGAGGAGAAATTGGAGAAATTGGAGCAGAGAATGGAAGAAAGGATGGAGCAGAAACTTAGAGAGATGAAGGTAGACATTTTGTCCTCAGTGCATAAAGTAGCTAAATGTGTGGAGGTGCTGGATGATCAAGTGGAAGACTTGACTCAAAAGAATGCTATATTAGAAGCAAAAGTATTGGAAATTGAAGATTTAAAAGACAAAATGGATAGCGAACAGAGTTTGGCTCAATTTTACCAGATGCAGTTTGCTGTTAGAATTAGAGGCCTAAAAGAGAATATTAAGGAAGATTTAAAGCAGCTGGTTTCTGAGGTTTTTGAGGGGGTATTGAACCATCCAGCATCTGAAATAAAACAAGGCATGGACAAAGTGTTTCGTGTGAATTCGTGGATTGCTAAGCAGAGAAAGTTGCCTAGAGATGTGGTGGTTTATTTTGTAAAAAGGGAAATTAGAGATGAAGTTATACAAGCTGCCTATGATACTAAAGTTGTGATTGCTGGTCAAGAAGTTTTGGTTCTAAAAGAAATTCCTCCAAAGATTTTAAAGAGAAGGAAGGACTTTATATTTCTTGTGCAAGAGCTCAAGCAAAGAGATATAAGGTTCAGATGGGAGATCCCAGCTGGGTTGAGTTTCATGTATGATGGCAAAAGGTACTGTTTGGGTACTGTGAAGCAAGCGCATGATTTTTACAACAATGTTTTAAAAGCAACCCCATCAACACTTCTGGAAGCTGCAGAGGGATCTGGAGAAGGAGAACATCAAGAGGATGAAGATGGACAGTTAGACGAGAAGGGTACAGGAGGAGATCAAGCTGCAACTCTTTTGGATGATCCTAGAGAACAGAGGGTGACGCGTGCTGCCTTAAAACGCTCAAAAAAGATTAAAAAATAAGACCAGTAGAAATCTATGGAACTTCCACAATATACTTATAGTCAAGTGGTAGTTGTGTTTTTAAGAGTTTTGGGATGATATGTATGGTAACAGAATGTTCAATTTGGAATTAATGGACTGTCAGAATCCATCTATATCATATTCATAAATGGAATGTTTCAAACATTATCCCATGGATTCTGTCATCTCCCGAAGAGAAGAGGATAGAGGTGTATTGAACGGGCAATAGGCATTTCAAAGGAAAGGAGAAGCCTTTTGAACTGGGGAAACAAAAGGGGGGGTTAGCATTTGGGTTTTGTCAGCAATAAACAAAAGGGTCCTAACTTCCTCTTTCCCACGAGATGGATGATACGATAATTTGTGTAAGAACTATCTATTATAGCCTATTTTGGCTAGAGAGGTTAATAGGGATAGGTGCTTGTGATGTGTAAGTGAGAATATGTCTAGGTAATAGTGAATTGTGGAAGAACATAGATGGGAATGATGCTAGTTTTCTTTTATTTTAGTTCTTTATACATATTTAGTATTGTTAAGGATTGGTTTACTCTATATAAGCTAGAGAGTGATGGATTTTAGAGTTTATAATTGTTAGTATATGATTGTTTATGATTGCTTTTTAGATATATACCTTGTATTTTGCTCTGGGAAGTCGGGGGGGGGGAGGGGGGGAGGAGGGGAAGTAGAGGGGTGGGAGGGAAGAGGGAGAGGGGGAGGGGGGGAGATAGGGGGGAGGTAGGGAGGGGAGGAGGGAGGGGGAAGGGGGGTCTTTCAAAGGAAAATTGTATTTTAAAACTTTTCAATAAAAAAAAAAAAAAAAAAAAAAAAAACTTTATTGATGAAAGTAATAAATATGTCTTTATGTAGTAGTAAGGGAAAAATATTAGTTTTAAATATGAGATAGTAGATATAAAGAGGAAAAGAGAGGAAGTACTAAATGTGGAAAAAAAAGAAATTTTGGTTATTAAATTTAAGACCTTAAAATACTTGAGAATTATTAGAAAATAAGAATATTATATTGCATTACTAACTTGTTGATGTAGATGGTAAGAACTTATATAGACAAGATGTGTATCCTGAATATCAAACTTTGGAAGGAATTGTGATAAAGGAGTTTGGATCATTTAAAATTTGGAAATAACAATTATTAAATGTTAAATTCAAATATTAATGGAAAATTAAAAATGAGAAAAATTGATTAGGTCACTGATTGTCTAAAAGATTGAAAGTTAAAGCAATTAAGATATATATATATATATATATATATATATATATATATAAACTAAAAATTACTGATAAATGTTAGAAAGTTATTTTCCATCTGATTAATAGAACAAGAATTGTATTAGTTTAAATATGAGACAGAAGGGACGCCGAGCTTGTCGATCAAATGGTTGGCAGTTTGGCGAATTGAATCCCAAGTGCCGCGTAACAGAGTGAGCGCCTGTTACTCGTCCCAGCTTCTGCCAACCTAGCAGTTCGAAAGCACGTAAAAATGCAAGTAGAAAAATAGGGACCACTATGGTGGGAAGGTAACAGCGTTCCGTGTGCCTTTGGCATCTAGTCATGCCAGCCACATGACCACAGAGACGTCCTCAGACAAGCGCTGGCTCTTCAGCTTTGAAACGGAGATGAGCACCGGCCCCTAGAGTTGGAAACGACTAGCACACATGTGTGGGGGAACCTTTACCTTTACCTAAATATGAGACAGTAGACTTTAAAGGAGACAGAGAGGGAATGGTGATTGAGATTTGTACGAATGATATCTATGTGTAATAGAATTATTGTACTCAGATGCCATGTTGCTTTTCAAGCATTTAAATGTAAAATTAGAAAATCAATTTAAAAAATATTTTAAAAAGGAATGGAGAAATGGAGGGTGGGAGGAAGGGAAAAAAGGGGAGGAATGGAGGGAGAGAGGAAGGGAGGGAGGGAGGAAAAAGGGAGAAAGGAAGGAACAGAGGGAGGGAAGAATAGGGAGGGAGGAACAGAGGTGAGAGGAAGGAAAGAAGGAATGGAGGGAGGACAGAATGGAGAGTGGGAGGGAGGGAGGGAGGGAAAGGGAGGGAGGAACACAGGGAGGAAGGAACAGGGAGGAAGGAACAGAGGGTGAGAGGAAGGGAGGAACGGAGGGAGGGAGGAAGGAACAGAGGAAGGAAGGAACAGAGGGTGGGTGGGAGGGAGGAATGAACAGAAGAAGGAAGGAAGGGAGGGTGGGAAGGAAGGAGGAAGGAAGGAACAGAGGAAGGAAGAAAGGGAGGGTGGGAGGGACCATGTCTCAGCATTCACCCCAGTCCCACTCTCCTCCACCGGAGACCCTCAGATCTGCCTCAGTCCTGCCCAGGCACCCCTGACATAAGCAATGAAGAGCTGGCCATGCCCACTCAGTAGGCCATGCCCACCCCAGCCATGCCCACTCAGTAGCCACATGCATCCTGGCCAAACCCACCTGGCCCCATAAGGGCAACCACAATGCTGATGCAGCCCTCAATGAAATTGAGTTTGACACCCCTGCTATAAAAATGACAACTGGATGACTATGGTGATTCTGGAAGAGGCAGTGCAAGACAGAGGGGCATGCAAAGTGCTGGTCCATAGAGTGGCCGAGGATTGGACATAACTGAAAGACTGACAATGACAACATTATGATAGAACCATTCTCACTAAATAATTTCAGATAGATCTAATATATTCATAATATATTTGCCTTAATACAAATGTCTCTCTTCTGTATCAGCCCTGGAATCTTGCCTTGATTAATACACTTTGGAGATTCACTTCCTTAACAAACCAATAAACAGAATAGATGATGGTAACAGATGTTCACATTTTTTTTCCTCAGTCAAATCATTGGATTTTTAAAAAAATCTCTCTTCCTATGAAACAAAATATTGCTGGAGGAAGAAAATATGAAAAGGGATATCATGATATAAGTCATTCACTGCATATCAACATGACATTCATAGCTTAGATTTTTCAACATACATATACATAGTTTTAGCTCTATGGCTTCAAGGATCCTTCAAACAACTTTTGTACAGTAAGTAACTCTTATATTTTGCAAGCAGCATCTAGAGCCCTGTTTTTAAAAGGTTAGAAATCTACAAACCTTGGATTCTGTGTGCCACTCCAGCACTTCAACACCCAGCATATCTAAATCTTCTCACCCTTTTAAAAAGAATTTGGTGAGCAAACCAGATGCCTGAAACAAGTTGTTAAAATACCTCAAAGGTTCTTTTTTCAAAAGGCAACTGGACTTTGTTTTTCCTTGAAAACACTTCGCTTCTCTTCCAAGAACTTTTTCAGTTGAACAGTGAACTAAAGAAGCTTCTTGGATGAGAAGCAAAATGTCTTAAGGAAAAACAAAATCCAGTTGCTTTAACTGTTCGGTTTTGAATCACTAAAGCGTGGGAGGAATGTAACCTGGATGTTTTGACAAGATAAGGAATAGCCGCTTCAGAAGGGAAGTGAAACTTTTTGTGTTAAATTAATTGGTAAATGTGATTCATGATGTGTAAATAAGGGAGGGAAATTCTTTATGATGTGGTGTGTCAAGGGGAGGAGAATTCAGATTCTGGCATCCACCCATGAGTGCCGATACTCCGTTTTCATTATTATAGACTTTTTTGAAATAAACAATCATGCAGTGTACTTTGATCTGTCTTATTAATTGGAACCATGACATCATGCCAGAATATTTTTTCTTTCAAAGATCCTGGGAGTCCTGGGAGTCCTGAGCCCCCACCACTGTCTCTAGTCAGAGAGATAAGCTGGCAAAGATTCAAGGAAGAATCTTCACCATGGGAAGAGAAAGCCTGGCTGCTGGCAAAACCTCAGAGGAGGGAGCAATAGACGGCTTGTTGTGCGAAGATGAGTTTGGGCACATCTCCAACTCTCAGCAGCTATGTGAGACTCTCTGGTCATCAGGTTGGAACCACTCCAGTGAAGACAACAGATGTCTTGAGACTGCACTGCCAGAGTCCTCAAAAGCAGAATGGTGGAGAGCTGCCAGACCATCTGCCACTGAGAATTTGGGTGAGTGGAAAATCCTGTCTGCAGACCAGACAGCCTACCAGCCCCAGGAGTCCCCTGCCAGGCCCTCCAGATCCACAGAGACAGAGGACCCCAACCTGGGGCCTCTGCAGCAATGGGAGGTTGGGAAGCCCCCATAAGTGAAAGGCCAACAATCTCTGAGCTTGCCACTGCTAATAGAGGCCTTGCAACAGCTGAGGGTGGTGCAGAAGCCTGGAGATCAGAAGCTGGTGGGAGGATAACAACAGCAAGGGTGGCAGCAGCAGTGTCCGAATGTGCAACCCCTGAGCATACAGCAGGACCAGGGGTGCCAGCAGCAGTGGGAACCCCAGCAATCAATGATGGCCCCACTCTTCAGAGCAACCTTCGATGGGGACCCAAAGAAACTGATTTTTTTCCTAAACCAAGTACGCTCTCATTTGAATCACTGGGCCTATCTCTATCGACACCCAGGTGGTATGGTAGATGTGATTGCGTCCAGCCTAGAGGGAGAAGCATCCGAATGGTTAAACAATTTATATAATGAGCAAGCCCCTGAATTGGAGGATCCCCACCTCTTCCTCCTAGGGCTGAGAGAGAGATTTGAGGACACATCCATTGCCCTCAAAGCAGAAGAACAAATCCACAATATAAAACAAGCTGGCCGGCCTGCCCTGGAGTATGTGTGGAAGTTTTGCAAAATAGCCAGTCAGATAGGGAGATGGCCTGAGCAATCCATAATTCATCATTTCAGGGAAGGGTTGGATGACCACCTTTCTCAGGCCTGCATATACCGAGCTGTACCTGACCAGTTGCAAGAATGGTACTGGGCAGCGGTAAGATAACATGTTCAGCTCACCCACTATAAGAAGCCTCTCCTACCTGAAGCCAAGCCAAGGTCAGAACAACCCAAATGGCAATCACCCCCACAAAAATCTCCAGCTACTGTGATGGCTGAAAGACCCAGGCCACCTGTAGGCCCAGCAATTAAGTGTTTCCTGTGCAGACAGCAAGGACATCGAGCAGTGAAATGCCCAGTCACTTACCCCCAACAGCAGAACAGACCAGAACCAGCAGTGAGAAAGAAAGCTGCACAGCAGCTAATGGGAGAGAAATCCAGCCGGATGACGCAGGAACCTGTTGCCCAAGTCATATCCCCCACACGGGAGGATGCTGGAACTCAGGCTGGATCTACCCCCATTCTACCCTCTTTCGACAGTGACGACGAAGGAGAGAATGACCTGATAGTGAGCCGACACATCCCACCTTTTTTACTACCTGCCAAGCTCATAATCCCTAAGTTGGGTACGCAGGTAGATTTAAAGGTGCTAGTTGATTCTGGATGCTCCTGATGCATCATTAGCTTGCATTTGCCATGAAACTAGGCATACGAGCAAAACTGCTCTCCAAACCTGTGAGGTTTGAGCAAGCCGATGGCTCCTTGATGGGAGGGACTTTAATCACACAATTAATGGAGCCCCTACGCTTAGAAATATGTGAGCACTGGGAATTTATTCGCTTCCTGGTGGCCCCCAAAATAACTGGGACTGTGATCTTAGGATTAGTCTGGTTGGACAAATGGAAGCCATTTATCTGGTGGGAGAAATGAATGAGAACTGTGAGATTACCTATAGGGCCGGATGCCCCCATTGATTCAACAGACGTTACAGGGGATTTTAGCTCACCCAATGAGCGAGCGCACATGGCTGCCTCACGGCCACCAGGTGAGCCGCTCATCCCCAGCGAGTGCCAGGACCTAGCAGAGGCATTTAGTGAGAAAGAATATGATACCTTGCCTCCTCACCAGCCCAATGATTGTTCCATTGAACTGTTGCCAGGGGCCAAACTTCCATGACCAAGAATGTACGCCATGTCCCCCCTTGAAATGGAGGAGATGCAGCAATATATGGATACAAACCTAGCGAGGGGATTCATTGAATGGGCCAAGTCTACTGTGGGAGCCCCTGTGTTGTTCAAAGAAAAAAAGGTGGGTCTCTTTGTCTCTGCATAGACTATAAGGGCTTTAACACTGTGAGTGTGGAAAATAAATACCCTCTCCCCCTCCTGAAAGACTTACTAACTCACCTGGTGAAGGGGAATGTCTTTGTTAAGGAATTTGTTGTGCAGAGGTCTCCTTGTGCTACCAAAGAGTTGCACAGACATGGGAGGGTACTGAGAGCAGCAAGAGTCACACAGTAAACACAAGAGTACACTGAGTTGTAAAAGCAAAAAGTAGTTTACTTTTGAGGTGGTGTAAAAACCAAAATGCACAGTCAAAAATAAACAGTCCAAGTCATACACAATAGCAACAGTCCAAGGAGTAATCCAAAATACAAAGTCTTCTTACCGGTCCAGAGGTTAATACACAGTTCACAGTAACAGAGCAAAAACAGTAACAGTAGAGAGCAGTGAATTCAGAGAGAGAAAGAAGCTACATTCCTACCTTCCTCTTATGGCCATGAGAACACTTACACACCCATTGGCCAATTAACATCTTAAAGACATAACATCTTGGTTAATATATTTTCAACCCAACACTGTAGGCTAACACCATATGCCTAACAGTCTTCACTAAGTTAGACCTAAGAGAAACATATCTACCGACTGCATGGCGCTCCTAAGCAAATAATTTCAGATAGAGGAGTGCAGTTCACAGCAAAATTTTGGAGGAATTTCCTTAAATTAATTGGATCATCTCAAGGCTTATCATCTGCTTTTCATCCAGCTACCAATGGGGCTGCAGAATCCGCCAACAAAATGGTGGAGCAATACCTCAGATGCTGTTTCCTACCAAGAGACAAACTGGACTGACCTCCCTTTCGCCAAGGTGGCCTACAATAATTCTGTTCACAGCAGCACTGGCTACACGCCTTTCAGAGTAGCCACAGGAAAAGAGTTCAGCCCAATGCCTAATTACCCTCAGGTGCCCTCCACTTCCTAGACACTTGATCAATGGGTGAGGGGGTGGGAAGAAGTTTGGAGAAACTTGAAAATGGCATTAAAAAAGACTTCTGAGACTTTATAAAAAAACAGGCTGATAAAAAGAGGGCTCCCCAAATAACATTCCAAGTGGGGAAAAAGGTTTATCTGTCAACTAAACATTTATGCCTTAAATTACCCAGCAAGAAATTAGGACCAAAATTCTTGGGGCCTTTCCCCATTGTGAGAATCATCAACCCAGTCACAGTAGAATTGAAACTCCCCAGACCTTTGGGGAAAATTCACCCAGTTTTCCATTGTAGTTTACTGAAACCTTTTCGGGCCTCCACTTTAAGACCTCCCCCTAAGAAGGCACCTGTACACCTCGTAGTAGCAGGTCAGACACATTATGAAGTGAAACGTATTCTTGACTCAAGAATCTTTAAGGGAAAATTGCAGTACCTAGTACAATGGAAGGGATACCCATTGTCTGAAGCCATTTGGGTGAAATCTAGCAATGTGAAAGCTGACAGACTTATCAAAAAGTTTTATGAGAAGCACCCCAACAAACCAAAAGCCAGCCCTTAACTTGTGTTTTATTTACATTACAGGATCTGTCCTTTTTGTAAGGGGGGCTGGATGTCAATGCTGCAAACACTGACATGTTTTTGCACTGACATTATTAGAGGCAGCCTTTTGCTTTAACTGTTTGGTTTAGAATCACTAAACCACAGGAGGAATGCAACCCAGATGTTTTGACAAGATAAGGGATAGCCGCTTCAGAAGTGAAGTGAAACTTTGTGAGTTAAATTAATTAGTAAATGAGATTCATGACATGTAAATAAGGGAGGGGAATTCTGTGTGATGTGGTGTGTCAAGGGGGGGGAGAATTCAGATTCTGGCATCCACCCATGAGTGTCGATGCTCCGTTTTCATTATTATAGAGTTTTTTTGAAATAAAAAATCATGCAGTGTACTTTGATCTGTCTTATTAATCGGAACCATGACATATGGTCTATGCACATATACAGACCACCCACTTAGATAAATCTTTATTTTATACATTTGTGCATGCTTAATTTGCATACCATCAAAATTTAATATTATTACCATATTAAAATCTATTGTATGATTTTATAGAAAAATACACATATATTATTTATACTCAGTCTTTATCCACAAAGTTATATGTGACATATTGTTTCCAGGCACATATTTCAACATAAACATTTTTGCTGAGTTTTTAATGAGTCTTGATTTTAACTAATTTTTCTAGGAATAACAATTTCTGCAGTATTTCTGCCTATCAGGCAGATGGTCCAGTTGCTTTTTTAAAAAAAATATCATCATCTTACTGCAAAATATATTTAAACATTTTAACAGAGATTTTTGTCAACATTTAATTATTGCAGTCTTAATTTTAGATCAGTATCTGAAATGATCTGCTTAGACTGATGGCCTTTCATCACATGCATGTAACCATGGTATGTAGGTGTACTGACTACCTCTTTATTTTGTCACATTCTTCTGACATTCTCCACCTGAGCTATGAGATTTAAATTACCCATCCTGCTTCCATTTTCCATTGAGGATAATCTGCCACACTTCCCATTCCATATTGGTGATGGCACAATTCTGTACATAATGCTGTACAAAGACCTGCATTGGGATGGGATGAGCCAGTCACATATTGATTAGATTAGGCCATCTCTCTTGTTTTCTGAGAAGTCCTTGACACCTCACAAAAGACACCCTATCTAAGGGGTGCTTCACTGTGCAGCCACACCCCACTTATCAGTTGTCTCAAGACCATCTCTGTGTCTAATCATCTGTCAAAATCATCCACCAATCAAAACACTTCTGGGATTGGTTGATGGTTTGTTTGTTTGTTTACAGATGATTAACACAGGTGTTTAGCTGTCTGTTTTTCACTTATTAGTGATACTGAGAAAAGAGAAAGGCAGCTTAACCCAGCGCTCTGCTTAATGCCCCAAACACCGTGTCAGTACCAATTCAGAACCAGTGATATCCAGCAGAATGGGACTGGTAGGAGAGACTGCAAGTATGCTGTCACCAGCTGCCTCAAGGAAGCCTAATGACTGCTTTAACTAAGTAGTAGGGAAAAGCTCTTAGTAAAGAAATATTACCAAAACCTGTTTTATAATTAACTTAGATACATTTAAATCTCAAGAATGCAGTTCAGTTCCACCTGAACTGCCACTTTTGGAGCCAAGAATGAAAGGTGCTTAAGCACTTGCAAGACTGAACAAACCTATTTCACCCTTTGAAGCCTGTAAGACAGTGTTTCCCAGCCCTGGGCTGTGGACCAGTACCAGTTGCAGCCTGTTGGGAACTAAGCTGTGCAAGCAGTGGGTGAGCCCGTAGAGCTTTATTTCTGCATGCGCAGATTTAGGTTGCACACACAAATCCATTATTCCCCACCATCACTACCACTGGTCCATGGAGCCAAAAGGTTTGGGGACTGTTGCTCTAAGATCAATGGGAGGAAAGGGGTGGGGGGATATCCCACCCACCAAAAGGGATATCTGGGAAAAGATGAATTAATTCAGAGGTGCAAAAATGCAGCTGAGAGATGTAAAAAGTGACCTTCTCTGCATTTTTTAATGCTTAGATTTGTCCACTTTTTCCATCACTCCCATGGAATAGGAATGCTGACTACGTTTTAATGGGATAATCTTTACTTTATCAAAGTGCAATCTTTCTGGATTATTTGGATTATTACAGTTTTCTTTGGCCCTTTCATTCTTGCAGAACTTGAGACAATGTTTGGAAATGATGGGTCAGTTTTCTCTTTTCATAATTCTCAAATAAATACTCCCTTTGTGTTTGAACTATTGGTTCTGCTGATATAGTGAAAATAGGGGATTTATTATCTAAGAGAAACATAAAAGTATTCTATTTATGTTCTTCTGTAGAAGAGGGAGTTGTGTCTTAGAAACAAATCTTATGAAATGCACCCATGGCCTTGAACAGCTATGGATGGAAGGAGATGCTAAAGAGAAGAAGAGAACCAGGAAATACAAGTTCAAATGTTATAGTTTCATAATAAAAAACTCACAATGATTTATCTTTAGGTTTTGTAAGTTCCCAGCTCTGCAGAGACCTAAACAGAATGTTAGATGTTTTGAAGTTTTGAATTTGGTGGAATAAGGAACAGCCAACAGAAAATTAGTGAGTAAGAAAGCTTAAGCATTCTTTTCTGTGCTTTCTTCAATACAATTCATCTTTTTATCAGTGTGCTGCTCTTAGATTTCAATATTATTGGCAAGGTAAAAACTGTAACAGACCTGTAAATATAGCTTTGTTGTCAAATTCCTGGATAACAAGTACTAAACTGAGAATATAAGAAGCCAAAACAACCGATTGTCAGTGAGACCTGGAAAAAAAAACTTTGCTTTCATGTATGTGACGTGAGGACTCTAACACTTTCACTTTAACCTTGTTTAACTTTTTTCTTTTTTTCCTCTTATGATTACACTGAAATTTACAACTGAAAGGATACTCTTATCTCAAGAAAATTACTGCCATGTTATTGATGAAAGCAGCACATGCCCTCCTCACCCCAAAAGACAAAATATCTTGACAAACACAGGAAGAATCCAATACAAACTAATCTGACTCAGCAGCAGGGTGAGGCTAAATAAACAAACACTTAACACACAGGCTACAAAGTATCAAATCTAAACCACAGGAATGCAGAACCCGCTAACAGCAATTAGGATTGACAGGATTAGAATAGAAACACTAAAAAGTGCACAACAAGAAAATAATTACACCGGACCCCTCCTGGAATAAAAATTAACACTTTTTAGACTGAATTGATAAAGGAATTAACCCAACAATAGACACTGACCAACAAATCAGAAAAGACAAATTTTAAACTCACCAATCAGAAATGACAATTTTGGAAACCATGAAAGGGTATAAGAACTCATGTTTGAGGACCATTCTGTCTAGCTAGCCAGGGATTCATGCTGAATTGTCACTCATCTTTAATCTCCATGATTAAACCTCTCTTTTCTGTAGCTGGCTTCACGTTCTATTTGTTCTCCTCTGTGCTGCTTGTGAGAATCCTGGCTGGAAGAGCCTGAACTGAGGAATTCCTCCCAACAATTACCTGGCGACCAATGAAGGAACTTCCAGCTCACCCAGGCACCGGACCGGGCCCAGAAGAGCTATCACCCAGCCGGCAGCAGATGCCTTGTTCCACAGGGAAGTCTCCATGGACCCTGCCCAGTCAGCGACAGGTATTAAAGGGAGTTTTTGAGTCTTGCGCTCAAACAGCTACCTGGAAAGAGGGTAAATGCCACCAAATTTAAATTCCTAGATTCAAAGGGTACAAAAAACAAAAGGAAGAGTATGTGTGGGGCACCCTTCTCTGAAAATCAGCTGAATCTCACCCCCTCTCTATGTCCTCCAGCCACACCCCAACCTGTTGCTAGCTCCCCTGGAGCCATGGCCAGCAGGGCCCAAGAAAGCAAGGGGAGGACATCAGAGCGTGAGACCTTCTGAGAAAGAGAGAGCCAAGTGGGCAGTAAAAGTATCATAAAATCTTTTGTATTGGTAGACCAGACCCCTTTTGGAAACTTTTTTTAATTGGTAGACCAGGACCCCTTCTGGAAAATCATTTTTCATTGGTAGACCAGGACCCCTTCCACCAGTAATTTATAAGCAAAAGCCCCAAGTTAGGAAATTAAGTCCCAGGCTAGGAGCATCCCTTACCTCTGGAAAGCAAGCAGAGGTCCTCCAGGACATTTGAAGTCCGCAAACAGTGGTGGTAAAAAGTGAAGTAAAGCTGGTAAGAGTGCGTCCATGTACCTTCTGCAGGGGAGCAGAAAAATCCTCAACAGACTCCTTTTTTGTCTGAAACCATGGTGGTAGATCCCTAAAGGAGCTACCAGTACGCTGTGAGGGATCCAGAGTGCTCCGTGGGTCCCTTTTTGACCGAAAACTGTGATGGTAGGCAGAAGTCTCACTAGGAGGCTTCAGTGTGCCGGACCCAATAGAACCAAAGTGACCCCCTGCATCAGGAATAAGGGAATCATGGGAGGTTCTAGTTCAAGGGTTGAGATAGGCTGCCCAGTGAAAAGCTTGCCTGAAGCCTGGGACGGGAATCAGCTACCCATTCAGGCAGGTATGAAAAAGAACCTGTTAAAGGAATCATGTAAAAAATGGGCTTTGCTTAAAGATGAATGCGGAAAAAAGTTTTGGCCAGAAGGCGGCACATTCAAATTCAAAGCACTGAAAGCACTTAGATCCAGAATAGAACCAGCCCAGCTACCCTATTGGTATTGCTGGGCTGAACTATCCAGATTAAAAAGCCAGGCTCAAATTGAGGTCAAACCTCAGCCTCCCTTAGATGACCCCAAACCAAAAATCATGCCCCCCCTACTGAACAGGCCTGAACCTAGGTGATTGAGGGGCCAGACTGAACATATTTTAACCCACACCCCCTTCTCCCCATCTGACTTGGTTGTTTGGAAAAAGGACACTCCTACTTTCTGATCAGACCCCCAATTGGTCATAACAACTATAAAATCAATTGTGGAAACCCACAATCCATCTTGGGCAGACATGACCCAGCTATTACATGTGTTTTTAACGAAAGGCGAGCTAATGAAGCTTTTTTGAAAAACTGAAGAGATAGCCAGGTGACCTATATTAATTACACCTGGGCAAGTAGTCCCTGTTAGAATTGCCTGGACCCTTAACTGCCCAGACTGGGACTATAACAATCAAAACCACTGGGACGAATATACAAGGGCTAAACATAATTTAATGGAAGCCCTCCAGGAGATAGGGGAAAGGCCCCTGAACTGGTCTGAATTCCAAAAAACAATGCAGAGGGACAAGGAAATCCCAGGTGCTTCCTGGGTCTGTCTCTTAGAAGCCAGAGTCACATTTGCTCATTTAGACCTAGGTCCTAAGCTGTCAAAAGTACCAGAAAATTCTTGCTGCTGCCTTTGTTAATCAATCAGCAAGTGATATCTTGGGGCACTTTCATGATATAGTCTCTAACTGGTCAACATTAGACATCTCAGAGTTGCGCAGAATTGCAAACTTTGTATTTGACTAGAGGGAAAAATTAGCAGAAGAAAAAAAAGAAAGAAAGAAAGCAAACAGAGAAAGGGGGAAGGAAAAGAGGCATAGAGCAGAAAGAAGGGATGACTTACAAGCCTTTGCAATGTTAAACGAGGATAGCAGACAAAGGCAATACAGACCCCATCAGGGAAGGACAAAATGCCGGCAGTGCGAATTTAAAAGGGAAACATTCTGCAGACATTGCCTTCATTGTGGGAGGGAGGGACATTTTAGCAAAAATTGCTGGGGAGGTCAAAACAGGGAAAACCAGAATCATCATAACCAATGAAGACCCCCTTCCCTAGGGAAACCACACACCATCAGAACAAAGATAGGGATCAACCCCGACCCCAATGGGAGTAACAGGAAGATGACACGTCCTGACTAGAAAGCGATTATAAGGCCACATTTCATGGGCTGGCTATTCCCTTAAAGGACGACACCGATGGAGAGCCCCTTTTGACAGTAACTATAGGGGGAAAGGCATATGAATGTCTCATTGACACTGGAGCCACCTCCTCTCTTATCACTATGGCACCCTTTAAAGATTCAATAGTGCCTGGGGCCAAGGATAACATAGTGGGGGTGGGAGGAAAAATTATCCCAGTCGAATTCATAAACAACTTAAAAGTGGAAGTTGGCCCTTTTTCCATAGAACACCTATTCACCATTTGTCCCCAATCTCCCTTCATGGGCAGGGACTTGCTTTGTAAACTGGTGGCAACCATTAAATGCACTACAGAAGGGCTCCACTTAAACATCTCATTCAAACACGCACATTTTACCATGGTATGTTCAATTGAAAAAGAGATCCAGCTGCCTATCGATCTCAGAAGCCTACCAGCCTCTCTAGGGGGTTGGGATCCCACTGAAGTGGGATTACTGAAGGAAGCCACCCCAGTTACAATTCAAGTAAAGGCACCACCACCATGCATTCCCCAGTACAAAATACAGCCAGAAGCAATAGAGCCCATTCAGAAGCTAATAACAGCATATCTAAAACAAGGGGTATTGCGCAAATACAATACACCTGGACTCAGCTGCCACAAGGCTACACCGAGTCCCCCACCCAATTTTCCCAAATCTTAAAGGAAGACCTTGCTTCTATTTCCCTGCCACACAATTCTACTTTAATCCAGTATGTGGATGATTTATTATTGGCTTCTGAATCGGAGGGAAGTTGAAAGGCAGATACCTATCACCTATTGGAATGCTTGGGTGAAAGAGGACACAAAGCCTCACCCTTAAAGCTACAGTACCTAAAAAAGGAGGTGATTTACTTAGGGTATATTATTGCCCTGGGATTAGAAAATTGGCACCAGATAGAGTTAAGACCATTTTAGGAATGAAACAACCCCTTATTTTAAGAATTCCCCACGATGTATTAGCAATACTCTTAAAGTTGCAGACTCAGGCATTCACCCAACAATGCGTGGAACTATTCACTTCAGAAAACATCACCTTTGAACACTGCAACACGCTCAATCCATCAACATTATTGCCCACTAATCTAGCAGATGAAGTATTACATGACTATTTACACCTAGTCCAAGATGTTGAACTACCACGTCCCGACTTAACAGATGATCCTCTTCCAAACCCAGACCTAGAATTGTTCACTGACAGCTCCTTCTACGTACTTGATGGGACCCATGTAACAGGAGTTGCAGTTGTCTCTCTGCACAAGACAGTCTGGGCCTCCCCCCTGCCGCCACACTACAGCACTCAAGTGGCTGAGCTTATCGCATTGAAAAAAGTGTGCAAAATAGCAGAGAACTGGTCTGCCAATATATATACAGATTCCAGATATGCTTTTGGAGTCTGCCTTGTGACCAGTGCTCTCTGGAAACAGAGAGGTTTTTTAACATCTAATGGCCAAGTGATTGCCCACACTGACCTCATATCTGACCTATTGAAAGCTATCCAACTACCCTCATCCCTAGCAGTCATCCATTGTAGAGCACAGCAGAAGGATGATTCAGGGGTCACAAGAGGAAATCAGTTTGCTGACGTCACAGCCAAGTGGGCTGCCACTCAGCCCAAAAGTGCATAGAAGATGTCTGTGTCCTGAAAAGCATTGTTGTGAGGGCGAAATGAAAAACTGTGGCTGACTTATGAGGTCCGCAAGATGCTGAAAGCACAGAATGTGGCTTTTAAATCTTGTGACATGCTGGCACTTAGAACAGCCAAAGCAAATCTGAAAAGTGCCATAAAAGGTGCAAAGCAAGCCCATTGCCAGAAAATTCAGAACTTTTTTCAGGACCCAACAAACACCAGGCGAATGTGGCAAGGGATCCAGGCCATTACGGATTACAATTTAATTTAATTTAATTTAATAATATTTCTATACCGCCCTTCTCCCTGAGGACTCAGGGCGGTTCACAGGGCAAAAGTAGAATACAAATACAAACATTAAAAAGAAATTAAATAATTGCCCAAGTTTAAAACAATTATTATTCAATTATAAAATTATAATTCAATTATAAAACCCCAAAGACAAAATTAAGAATACAAAAAATAAAAAACCCCACCAATCCCCATCAGGCTAGGCCGGCTTGTACAAACAAAAACGTCTTGAGATCGCGACGAAAGGAGCGAAGATCGGGCGCCATCCGGAGCTCAACCGGCAACTGATTCCACAGCTCCGGAGCGCCCACAGAGAAGGATCTCCCCCTGGGGGCCACCAATCGACATTCTCTGATCGGTGGCACCCTGAGGAGGCCCTCTCTGTGGGAACGCACAGGGCGCAGGGAGCTTGATGCTGGCAGCAGATGTTCCCTGAGGTACTCCGGCCCCATGCCATGGAGAACTTTGAACACCATTACTAGTACCTTGAATCTCACCCGGAAGGCAACTGGCAACCAATGCAGCTCACGGAGCAAAGGTGTAACGTGTGAGTATCGGGAGACTCTCGTGGCTGCATTCTGTACCAGTTGGAGCTTCCGGGTGGTCCTCAAGGGAAGCCCCATGTAGAGAGCGTTGCAGTAGTCCAGACGAGAGGACACGAGCGCATGAGTGACCGTGCATAAATCATCCCGGCTTAGATAGGGCCGCAACTGGCGCACCAGGCGAACCTGGGCAAAAGCCCCCCTAGTCACAGCTCCTATATGGTCTTCCAAGGTGAGCCGTGAATCTAGGAGGACTCCCAAGTTGCGAGCCCTATCTACGGGGGGTAATAGGGGTAATAGGGGGGTAATAGCAAGAGGTGGAATGTCCGAATAAACCCGGAATGAAGGTATGCAAAGCCACTCAGTCTTGTCGGGGTTGAGTTGAAGTCTGTTCCTCCCCATCCAGACCCGAACCGCCTCCAGGCAACGGGACATCACGTTGAGGGCATCACTGGGGTGGTTTGGGGTCGAAAGGAAAAGTTGGGTATCATCAGCATACTGATGATACCCAACTCCAAAACCACGAATGATCTCACCCAGCGGTTTCATGTAGATGTTGAACAGGAGAGGCGAGAGGACCGACCCCTGAGGAACTCCACAAACGAGAGACCTCGCGGTCGACCTCTGCCCTCCTGCCAACACCGACTGCGAACGTCCCTGGAGATAGGAGGAGAACCACTGTAAGACCGTGCCTCCCACTCCCAATCCCCTGAGACGCCGCAGCAAGATACCATGGTCGATGGTATCGAAAGCCGCTGAGAGGTCTAATAGGACCAGAACAGAGGAATGCCCCCTGTCCCGAGCCCTCCAGAGATCATTCACCAGCACGACCAATGCCGTCTCCGTGCTGTGCCCGGGCCTGAAACCCAATTGGTACGGGTCTAGATAATCCGCTTCATCCAGGACCAGAGGGAGCTGATGTGCCACCACACTCTCAACAACCTTCGCAAGAAAGCGAAGGTTGGAGACAGGACGGAAGTTATTCAATACAGCTGGGTCCAAGGCAGGCTTCTTGAGGAGGGGCCTCACCACCGCCTCTTTCAAGACGGCGGGGAAGCTACCCTCGTTCAAAGAAGCCGATATAACTGCCTGGAACCAGCTGCGTGTCCTCTCCCGGGCTGCATAAACCAGCCAGGAAGGGCACGGGTCCAATAAACATGTGGTGGTGCTCAGCCTCCCCATGATCCTGTCCACTTCCTCCGGAGTCACAGAATCAAACTCATCCCAGGTGGTATCGACAAGACTGCCCGTGTCCTGATCGCCAGACTCTGCCCAGTCAGAGTCCAGACCGGTCCGAATCCGAGCGATTTTGTCCGACAGATGCTGGTTAAACTCCTCGGCACGACCCTGCAAGGGATCCTCCCTCACCTCCTGATTTAGGAGGGAGCGAGTCACCCTAAACAGGGCGGCCGGGCGATTATCTGCGGACGCGATAAGGGTGGCGAAGTGGTTAGATCTCGCCTCCCTTATCGCAGCGAGATAAGACCTAATGTGGGCTCTTAGTCGCAATCAGTCGGATTCGGATCGGCTGGATCTCCAACCGCTCTCTAGGCCCCGTCTCCGACGCTTCATCTCCCGGAGCTCCGCAGAGAACCATGGAGCTCGATGGGATCTGCACCGGGTCAGGGGCCGCAGGGGTACAACTCAGTCAAGAGCCTCAGTGGCCGTCCTTTCCCAGGCTTCCACTAAGGCATCTGCCGAGCTGTGAGCAAGGGAGGCAGGTGGGGACCCCAGCGCCGCCTGGCACCTCTGGGGATCCATTAAGGGGACTCCATCGAGATGCAAGAACAGACACAGACTTCCTAAACAAACTGAATACATTTTTTGGAAGATTTGAGGCATCAAATAGCACTCCTGCTAGGAAAGCTATGTCCCATCCTGACAAGCCAGTGCTAAGCTTTGATGTCACCTCTGTCCAGAAGACACTGCAGAAAGTTAATACTCAGAAAGCAGCAGGCCCAGACAACATCCCTGGACGTGTCCTTAGGGAATGCACAGATGAGCTGGCTTGTGTGCTCACAGATATTTTCAATCTCTCATTGCAGCAGGCAGTGGTCCCATTGTGCTTTAAGATGGCCATCATTTTGCCAGTGCCAAAAAAGTCCACAATTACAGGCCTCAATGATTACCATCTGGTTGCACTGACATCCACCATTATGAAATGCTTTGAGAAAGTGATAAAAGGCATTATCATATCCCGCCTCCCACCAGCATTTGACCCACCTCAGTTTTCCTATCCCTGGGCCAGCGGTCGGCAACCTTAAATACTCAAAGAACCACTTGGACCCATTCTCCAGAGGAAAAAAAACTGGGAGCTGCAATAATCACGCGCACATGCCCGCGCACACAAGGGGAGAAACTTAATTGAAGAGTTTAATTAAAAAGAAATAGACAGACAGACAGACAGACAGACAGAAGGAAAGCACAAGTGCCTCTCTCTGTCTCTGTCTCTGTCTCTCTGAAAATGACTGGGAGCCGCAGGAGAAGGCTGAAAGAACGGCATGCAGCTGGGTCTTCTAGACTTAAACACTCCTTTGTGCAACTGGATTCTTGATTTTCTTACCAACACAGGTTCTCCTCAGGGCTGTGTCCTAAGTCTGCTGCTGTTCACCCTGTTGACCCATGACTGTTGTGCTAGGTTTGCCACCAACCATATTGTGAAGTTCACAGATGATACAACAGTAGTGGACCTTATTAATGATGACAAGGTGGAAGCTTACTGCAAGGAGGTTGAGGTGTTGATGAACTGGTGTAAGGAAAACAGCCTAGTTTTAAATACCAGAAAAATCAAAGAGATCATTGTCGATTTCAGAAAAGGCAGGCACAGCCACAGTTCTCTGTGCATAAATGATTCACCTGTGGAGATGGTTACCAGCATCAAATTCCTGGTGTGCAGCTAACGAGTAGGCTGGCTTGGTCACTCAACAGTGAGAAACCGGTGAAGTGGGCACAGCAGCACCTACATTTTCTGTGTTGCACGAGAAAAGCACATCTTCCTTCCCCTGTCCTGACCACTTTCTACAGGGAAATGATTGACAGCATCCTGTCATACATCACATTCTGATTTGGAAGCATCCCTGCTTCAGACAGGAAGGTGGTGCAGAGAGTGGTGAGGATGGCCGAAAAGATCATTGGCAGTTCCCTCCCCTCCTTCCAGGACATAGCACAGAAGCATTGCTTGAGCAGGGTCCATGTTATGTAGGTGTATGTAGGTGTATGTAGGGGTGTGGGTTTATACATATGCAGGGCTTTTTTCTCATAGAACGCTCAGAACGGCATTCCTGCACCTTTTGTTTGCAAAAAAAAGCTTTTGCACAAGTTGTGCTGCTATTGGCTTAAGCCTATTGCAAGCTTTGCTCTTTTATGACTCATGGACTTCAACTCTCAGAATTCCTGAGTCAGCTATGCTATTGGCTTTTGGAAGCCAATAGGAATTGCTGCTGAGCTTGCCAAAAGACCCAGCAGGCAAATGTTGCACAGACAAATTGCAGCAAAGCAGGAATTTTGCACTCCTCGCTGGTCCCCAACTACACCATCTCAACTAGGTAAATAAGATATTATTTGCAAATAGGATATCCAAGTATGACTCAAGGAAATTTTCTCTGCATGGAGGGAGTAGTGGTTTGTTTCACTTTCTTTTACTTTTCAAATTGCTGTAGGGAAGAAATGATGATTAGAAAAAGGAAGGAAGTTATTTTTATTAGGAAGAATTCATTTATCCCATGCTTTGGGAGCTTAATACCACCAGCACAGAACATTTGCTTTTCTAAAACTTCATTCAAATTCAATTCCTGATAGTGGCATTTGAAAAAAAATATGTTATTTATTAAATTTATATGCTGACTATCTCACCAGGATGACTCTGAAGCCAAGGAGAGGGCTTGCAACTTCTGTTTGTAGTTATCCACGTTTCTGCACACTGAGATAATTCGCCATTGTACAAATACACAGCCTATCATGCTTTTATATTTATATGGAACAGATACATTACCTGAAATTTTTGGAATGTGTAAAAAATTTGAACCAGCCTAGAAACTCATTTCTCATTGTTTGTGTATATAGAAAGTAAACCCTGAAATAGATTTGGAAAGAGCAAGGACTTTGATTAAATGGAAATGTTGCTAAGCATAGAACTGTTGAGTTAATTTGCAGCTGTTTCTGCTGTTTTCTTTTTATGTGCTTATGATTTTACATCACATTTTAAAATCAGCCAAATTGAATAGGAATAAGATTGTGACTGAAAGAATACTAATTCTGAAATATAGTAAATATCTTTAACAAGTAACGTTAAATTTAGCTTTAGTGTAATTTGCTTGTTTACTGTAGCTAAAACTGGAAATTATATTTCTAAAGCATTAGTTTGGATCATTGGAAAGAAAAAAGATTTAGTATTTATGATTCAAAAATATAAATATGTGAGAAACATGTTTTTAAAGACCTTTGCAGCTTGTTCTCATATATATCCTGGCACAAAGGAATAACTAAAATTATGAAATTTAGAATCTACCAAGCTTCCCTCCCATGGACAGAAGACAATCCATGGGAAATGTGAATCCATAATCCATAGCTTTAGCAGCAATAATAAATCTAATTATGCTATGCATATTTAAGTTAGCCAAACCCTGGAGCAGTGGTAGCAATCTTCTATTACAATGGCAAGCCCTTTAAGATTATGTATTATTAATCATATAAGTGAAGAAATGAGGAAAACTGTGGTTAAAGAAATTGTTTGATCCAATAATAACATTTCATTGATAATTGATGAATCAACCACAATAAGCAAAAAAACTACCCTCATAGTATTTGTTCGATGCTGTATCGAAGGTATGGGAATGAATTCACCAGTAAATTTGTTTTTGGACTTGGTAGAACTTGAAAAAGTAACAGCAGAAGGAATATTTGATTCCTTACTCCAATGTCTTTACTCTTATGGGATGACAGAAGATTATTTGAAAAAATACTTGATTTCTCTGGCATGCGATGGCACCGCTGTGATGATGGGATGTAAAACTGGAGTGAAAAAATTGCTGTTAGAACATTTTCCTTCTATTATAGTTTGGCATTGTGCTAATCACAGACTAGAATTATCAGTAGGTGATGCTGTCAAGGAAACTTCAGGAATAAATAGATTCCAATCATTTATTGATAAACTGTATGTCATATACCATGCTTCACCAAAGAATAGCAGAGAGTTGCATTCATGTGCAGAATTACTGGGGACTGAGCTCCTGAAAATTGGAAGAATTTTAAGTACCTGATGGGTGTCATCTAGTCTGCGTACAGTTTTGGCCGTATGGAATAATTTTGAATCCCTTGTGTATCATTTTGAACAAGCAATGCATGATCCTACAAGAGATAAAAATGATAAATGCACTTATGATGGCTTGAAAAGAAAAATAAAATCTACAGAATTTTTATTGGACCTAGGATTGATGTGCGACGCTCTCCAAGAATTGTCAGATTTAAGTTTGGATCTACAGGACCGCAACATCGACTTGTATAAGGCAAATAAGAAAATAAAAATACTGGTACAAGTTTTTGAAGAAAGAAGACAGAACTTTGGGCCCTATTATCAGTGCTTTTTTTGTAAAAGGAAAAGGTGCCAGAACTCACACATGTCATACAACCCGCCTTGCCTACCCTACAAGGTTCCATCCAAAAAAGGTGTCGGAACTCCGTTCTGAGCGTTCTATGAGAAAAAAAAGCCCTGCCTATTATAAATGTGCTGTTGCTGCTGTAAGTGATCTTCACTTTTGTGGAGTTTTATTTCACAAAAGAGATTCAAAAAAGGATCCTCCCACTGACCCAAGTATATTTTATACAAAATTGAAAGAGTCAATTGAAAAAAGATTACTTGATAGCAAAGACGATGAGTTGGTGTATTGGTCTCGCATACTTGATCAAAAACATTGGCCTGAAGATGTTAATACTCAACTGACATTTGGAGAAGTGGAAATTAGAAACTTATCAATCAGACTGCAACTAAATGAAAGACAAATGATTCATGGATTCCGTGAATATATTCTCGAAAAGACATATCCAGAAAAACTGTTGCATTTGATACGGACTCTGAATACCATTCCTATTTCTTCAAGTGAATGTGAAAGTGAGTTTTCACAGATGAATCTAATTGCCACCCCAAAAAGAGCTTCGTTAAAGACTAAGACAATTTCAGCACTTTTGTTCATCAAACTTGTCGGACCACTTCTGAGACTTTTCGATCCTTCAAAGTACGTTGATCTGTGGTCACTCAGAGGACAACATTCGGCCATAGATACTAAGAGCAAGGAAAAGAGTCAAGAAGATTTGCCAGACGAGAATTGGACAAAAGTTTGGAATTTTCTATGAACATTTGCCTTAAATACAATAAATTAAATGTATGTTAAGAATTGAATATATAATTGTTTAATTATATAAATAAATGATAAATAAAATTATATAAATAAAAGATTAACAAGATGAGAGTTCCAGCACCTTTTTTTTTAAAAAAAAAAGCCCTGTACATACATATATAGTATGGTTAGGTAAAAAAATTCCATGACTATTTATATGGCAGAGACTTCACGGTCTTTACTGACAACAAACCACTGTTGGGACTTTTCACAACAGACAAATAAACCCCCCACATACTTTCACCAAGAATGTTGAGATGGTCTATTTTCTTATCTGCATACACATTTAAATTGATTCACAAATCTGGTAAAGAAATGGGCCATGCTGATGGCCTCAGCAGACTCCCACTGCCACTGACAGAACCAGAACCAGCCCCTGCGGCCAGAATCCTGTCCATTCAGGACCTGTCAGAATTTCCTCTCCATGCTGGGGACATAGCTGCAGAAACAGCTACAGATAGAACACTGAGTAGAGTGCTCTCATGGGTACACAGAGGATGGTTGGATAAAAGCCCAGACTCTGAATTTCAGAGTTACTTTGTCAGAAGACATGAGCTATCAGCCCACAAGGGGTGCATCCTGTGTGGAAACAGAGTCATAATCCCCTCGTCACTGAGAGAGAGGGTCTTACAGTCATTACATGAGGGCCATCCAGGCATTGTCAGAATGAAAGCCTTAGCAAGAAGCTACCTATGGTGGCCTGGCCTTGACAAGGACATTGAAGCACAGGTACGTGGTTGTTATACATGCCAGCAATCTAGGCCTGAGATGCCACATGCCCCAGTTCACAGGTGGGAGGAATTTTTTTTAATCCCATTTATATCCCGCCCTTCTCCGAAGACTCAGGGTGGCTTACAATCTAAAGCACAAATCAATGTGCTTAGCAATAGCATTCATTCTATGTATATGCCTGCTTATTCCCCAGAAAAGGGGAATGTATTTAGCAAGGGTGGTGCTGAACACCACAGATTTTTGCCTTGCCAGGGGTAGATCAATAAAAGACCACATGCCTGATGGGAGTAGCAATAGCACCATGAGCCATCACTAATGACACTAAGTTAAGAGAGTTTCTACTCACAGCCTCATATTACAATATTTTTGATTGGGGCACCAGTGCAGACATAAAAGACAACAACATGTATATATTGCAGGTGGCAGCTGTAACCCAAGCAGCCGGATGTCACATGCCTAAGGTCTCAAATTGCTACAACCCCACTAACACTGAACTGGCCTGCAACAACACCAGGGCCATCACCTTTCCATACAGCCATATGAAACTTCCTATAGGATGGTTTTTTCTGTGTGGCTTAAAAGCTTATTCCTACCTGCTAGCAAATTCCACAGGAGGCCCTTGCACATTAGGGTGATTAACCATGTTAATGCCCTCCTTTCAAAGGTGGCAAAAGAGGAGCTTCCACACATTGCCTCCTGACTGTGACTCAAAGGCCCCACTCCTCACCAAGGCTGAATATGTTGCATTGGCTGTCTCTGTAGTGGGAGTGCCAGGGCTTGCAGCACAAAATTCAAGGAACATAAACAGCCTGGCATGTACCCTAGCTAAAAGCCAAAATACCACCTCCCATGCCCTAGATGCCTTAAATAAGGATGTCAAGTTTCCAACATAGGGGCTTTTCAAGTGACTCTGAGGCATTATTTACCTTAAAAGTCCTTTATTAGCCTAATACACTGGCAAATGCTTGCTCAAAGGAAGCTGGAATCTGAAATCTCCGCCTCCTTCCACAATATATTAAAACACAATTCTCCACCTTTCTAATTTTGTTATTAATCATATTCTCCAATTAATTTAAAGAATCAGTTTCCCTTCTGTTAGAAAACCCGCCAAGATCTTATCTTCTTTAATTTCAGATGGCCTTGAGGAACAATCCTCCTCTTCCCCCCTCCCAACCTTAATCCAATCTCTTAAAGCAATACACAAGTTTAACATATGAAATGGCTACTTCTTCATCTCTTGTCAAGCAATTCGATGTTAAGGCAAGTCAGAGAAGCAACCCTTGAGAATAGAGCAGCTATTGACTACTTATTGTTAAAGCACAATCATAGCTGTGAAGAATTCCATGGGCTTTGCTGTTTCAACCTATCTGACCAATCTGGACTAATTGAACAAGATATCAAATATTTAAAAGAACTAGCACATAACATTGGACATAACCAATCATCCTGGGGCCTTTCCTGGCTCTTCTCATGGTTACCAGACTTTCATTGGTTGAAAATTCTCATCGCTAGCATAATCACAGTCATAATAGGTGGAGTCCTCCTTTGTTGCCTATGCCAATTAATTCCTTTAGGGTTGAGATGCCTAAAGATCTGCACAGCTCCCATCAGAGGCAAAGAACAGAGCAAGAAAACTTCTCTCATGATGTGCCAAATTGGCCAACGCTACCAAGTATATGAACCAGTTGGGCTGATCACTGAAACATCAGTGATAGCTCAAAATGGGGGAATTAATGAGAACAGGACATCCCCTCCTCACCCCAAAAGACAAAATATCTTGACAAACACAGGAAGAATCCAATACAAACTAATCTGACTCAGCAGCAGGGTGAGGCTAAATAAACAAACACTTAACACACAGGCTACAAAGTATCAAATCTAAACCACAGGAATGCAGAACCTGCTAACAGCAATTAGGATTGACAGGATTAGAATAGAAACATTCAAAAGTACACAACAAGAAAATAATTATACCGGATCCCTCCTGGAATAAAAATTAACACTTTTTAGACTGAATTGATAAAGGAATTAACCCAACAATAGACACTGACCAACAAATCAGAAAAGACAAATTTTAAACTCACCAATCAGAAATGACAATTTTGGAAACCATGAAAGGGTATAAGAACTCACGTTTGAGGAGCATTCTGTCTAGCTAGCCAGGGATTCATGCTGAATTGTCACTCAACTTTAATCTCTGTGATTAAACCTCTCTTTTCTGTAGCTGGCTTCACGTTCTATTTGTTCTCCTCTGTGCTGCTTGTGAGAATCCTGGCTGGAAGAGCCTGAATGGGGGAATTCCTCCCAACATTCTAAATGCAAGCAACTAGCCAGATACAGAAACTGTCTTTCTGGTTTTCTCTTTAATCTCAGTTTAGGAACTTCTCAGTCATCTTGAAACATTTGTACTAAATTTAGAAAATGGCTTAGCTAAAAGAAAAGGCTTAAAATTCAAAGGGAGAGTATCTTTTACCAAAAATCCGTCTGAAGCATTATTCCTGGGCATCAAGGGAGCTTTTGATGCATCTCCTATTGCATGGCAATGTAATTTCTCAAATGTATGACAGATTTTCAGATCTCTATGAACATATATCTGTATGTACATGAAAACAGATACTCTGTTTTGTGCACATTCTATAGGCCCTGCAAGTTCATACAGACATTGGCATATTTACAATACAGATTTAATTTGTTTTCAAATAGATTTCTCTACCCCCACCAACAGTTTTCAATTATTCTTAGTAGCTGCAGCTTCTACTAAAATATTTATTGCTTAAGAAATATACAAGAGCATCAGCTGTCGAGTGATAAATCACACTTCTTCCTCCAAACCTACAGGTACCCCATCCTTCCTCAACATAAGGTAAGAATAGAGAAAGACATGTTTACAAAGAACTTAATAAAACATATGTAAAGTGCTTCTTCTAAGACTCATTTGTAGCATGACATTATGGTTAAACAGATTATTAAAGCTAACTGGGTACAGTTACAACAGGCTGAGTCATATCTCAAACTTTAATAGCCAGGCAAAATAGTAAACAAATAAAATGCATAAAATCATAAGAATCATGTATAATAAAGTTAAAATAAAGATAATAGGTGAAACATTCTAGACATTCAGTCAACACTGATCCTTATATAAAGAAAGTCAGCCCATCAAGGCTGTGAAGATGAGGAAGCTCCACATGATGACTAGAACTATACTTTATTGAGACAAGCTAGAACCTTAACACAATAACAGAGTAACATAGTTGCAAACCTGTTTTATCTCTTCCCTCCCTCTTTTACCTCAGGGAATAAGATATTTTCCCAGTTTCCTAGGTTCAAAGTATGTTTTTGCACATGTTGCTGAATTTCTGAATTGTTTCTCCAATATCATGTCCATAAGTTTGCCCTTTACCATTATTTGATAAGTAGATTCTTTTGCAACAAGAACTTAATGGTTTTCTGCTCAAGCACATATAAAACACAGAACAATTATGCAATTAAATCAGCTCTACCATAGATAAAATTGCTCATAGTGTATTATATGAACCGTGGTGGCGCAGTATTGTGGGCTACTTCTGTTCACCACCAGCTCCCTGCAGTTCGGCAGTTTGATTATCACCAGCTCAAGGTTGACTCAGCCTTCTGATGTCAGTAAAATGAGGACCCAAATTGTTGGTGGCAATATGGTGACTCAGTAAACTACTTAGAGAGGGCTGTAAAGCACTACGAAGCATTCCTATTTCATATCTTATCTATCTATCTATCTATCTATCTATCTATCTATCTATCTATCTATCTATCTATCTATCTATCTATCTATCTATCCCCTCTAAACCAAAAGCAAATATCACCTTTCCCAGGGTTTGGCCATACCACCAAGGGGGAGGGGGGATGTGCCCGTTTATTACCTTTGCTTCATTTGCTACAATGTAACCTTTTGCTTTCATTTATTACCTTTGCTGGATGACATCGCCAGGGCTCGTTGCCTTGGAAGAGTGAGGAAGATTCTCAGGGATGACTCACACCCTGGACGGTATCTCTTTACTCTACTACCATCCGGTAGGAGATACAGGAATATAGCCAGCCGTACCAACAGGCTGAAAAATAGCTTTTATCCGTGGGCTGTTAAGCTTTTAAATGGGACATAATCTTATGCAGAATTGACTTGGGAGACCGGTGTGTGGTGTAGTTGGTTCACATGGTGTGGTAGGATGGAGGGTTTGTTGTCACTGTGTGTTGGGGGGAGAGAGCATGGGGGGAGGCTCAGTTAATCTCAATGTACACATGTTGTACTTTGACAATAAAGGTTTATTTATTTATTTATTCCTCCATCTGCTATAATGTAACATTTCGTTTCCCTGCGCTATATCTTTCCCTGACCTTATCTCCCTAAACTGTCAGAAAGAACAAAGGAAGGCATAATGAATGTAAACCCCCTGCCTGGTTTATTTCTACAATCCTGGAGGAAGGGGTGAAGAGCGGTCAACCATAGCTGTGTGATCTGGAGATGGGCCGATGTTATCTCTCCTTGTCCCACGACGGACCTAACACCTGGGGATTGGTTAACCCATGCTGACCAAATGGACTGTGGGGTGGGGTCTTACTTGGGGATACCCTAACCTATCGTTCTGCATTGGAAATCTCAGATCCTGTCTATTATGCCTGCTATCAACTACTCTTAATAAAAGTTCCTGTTGGAAGAGATTGTTTCCAAGAGTTCTACTTTCTTAAGATGTAGGTTTGAAGTGGGTCCTGACAATAAGTCTAAGTGCTATTGTATTGCTATAATAATTCCAATCTTAGAAGGCTATAGAACAATGTTCATATTCTTTCTTCCCATATATTTAAATACCAATGTCATGGTTCCAATAGATGAAACCAATAAAAGAACTTCAAGGCAAGAATTCTTCCTTAAAGAACATTTTATTAGGAAACAAAGTATCAGCACTTACATAGTTGAACCCAAAACTGAGATTCCCTCCCCCCAGATACAAAGTAACAAGTTGCAATTCCCAACCCACAAATGCTGTCATAAATCACATTCCCCAAATAATGCAAGACGAGGGCTTTTATCACCAGCCCCTCAGCCTGCCAAAACCTTATCAGACCATGTCCTTCAGTTCCCACACTTCTACATTGTTATGGCTAGCTAAACCCTCAAGCATTTACCCCATCCCCCCTTCTACATCTGAACTCTAAAAGAATAGGAAAGGCACACTAGAAGCAAAAGTAAAAATGGCTGCTGATTCTTAGTTGTCAGAGTGACAACATCCATTGTCACAGCATTAACAACCAAATCTGAAGGATATGTATGTAACATGGCATGGTGGATGACACCAAACAACATAATTAAAGGTGGAAGAGACTTCATTCCAAACAAAACATGAATCAACAGCTGGATACAATCCAAATCATAAAATGTAATGACACTATTATATATTCTGCTTAATTTGGAACTTACGTTTATTTAATACAGATATGAGGATTTTAATTTTTCAGAGTGCTTTAGAGGAACTTTTTTTTGTACCTGGCATTTGCTTTTAAAGTTATTTTGAAAACCAAAGAAAAATGACAAGATTAGACATTGATGGGTGGTAATATTTTCAAAATTCTATGCAGTAGTCAAGGAAACATTCTCCAGCTATGCTTAGTATTTTAAGAGCCTGATACACTTACTAACAGAAATATGTGGCTTTTTGTAGAGAAAGACCATTCTCTTGTGCTTTTGGGACATAATACATGACAAGGTGAGATATGGATTCACATGAGATCCAGTCAAATAGTACAAAATCCTGTGATTAGGTCACTATATGAAAAATGTGATTAGACCAGACTCTCCATAACTGAGCTGTGAAAACAGAGACATGTGCAGAGAAATTATCTGCATGGTAGATAAATTTAATCTGAATATTTAGATGAGCCTGATATGAGAAATCATTTTACAGGAGAAAGTAACGGTTTTGTTTTATATAAGTTTCATTAGTAGAAGTTGGATATCATTTATCAAAATAATATAGTACAGGTAGTCCTCACTTAATGACCAATCACTTAATGATTGTTCAAAGTTACAACAGAACCCAAAAAATCATGACATGTCCTTGAAGTTACAACTGCTCCTTCCCCCGAGCAATTGCATTTGGCAACAGGCTCCTACTTATGACCAGTTATGCTCCACAGTCACATGATCACAATTTACAACATTTTTGACATTTTTCTGACAGAAAACAGCAAAAATTCCCATTGGATATGAACTGCTTAATGACCACACAATTCGATTAATGACTACATGGTTCACTCAACAATCATGTTAACTCACTATACAGCTATTGTAAAAATATTCATAAAATCAATATGTGTCACATGAAAACCAGCTTAGTGGCCACAATGATTTACAACCAAAATTTCAGGCCCAGTTGTGGTCATCAAGTGAGGATTATCTCTAATGTATTTCTCCATTACCAAGTGATTGAAATACCTATGTCAATTTATTTCATATATTGGATTATGCCCATCTTTTAGATTAATATTTCTCAACCTTGGCAACTTTAGGAAATGTGGACTTAAAGTTCCAAAATTCCCTGTGTTAGATAGGGGATTATGCTAGTGTGAAAGTTGTCAAAGTTGAGAAACACTACTTTAGTCAAAAGATGTCCAAGGCTGGGAATTTTCAAGCAACTATGTCCTCTCTCCCTGCATTCCCTTCCACAAACCACAAACCACAAAGAAATAGGGAATTCATCTAGAACAGTGTTTCTCAACCTAGGACACGTGAAGATGTATGGACTTCAACTTCCAGAATTCCACAACCAGCCAATTCTGGGAGTAGAACTCCATGTATCTTCAAGTGGCCGAGATTGAGAAACATTGCACTAAAAAGAGAGATGGAGAACTACAGTGGATTATAGAAAGAAACCAAATAATTAAACATTGCCCTCATCCTATAAAATATTTAAAGGTAATTGTGCTTTGCAATTATCTTTAATATTTTATAACCTGCAGAAGAGATATTAAAGAAACATAAGGAAAGTGAAAATGCTGCTGTTGCTGACCTAAATTCAATATATAAAGAATTATTAGCCTGAGATAGTGAAGATGTCAAGAGGAATTCTTATCAAATGTAGATACTAAGAATTTGGAAATGGCACTCTAAAATTACTAGCTTCTGGAGTTAGGAATAAAAATAACTTGGAATATGTAATTAATAAGTACCCTTTGTCTAAGTAAAATTAGATGCAAAATGCACTTATAGAATGCTCTTTATACATTTAAAAATTCTGAGGATAATGTGATCAGAAACACATCAGATGAAATAAGAAATAATAGAAATCACTTTAAAATGACAATGCTGTAGATATAAATAGTTTTAAATCTGAATATAACAAAGCTTTTTTTAAAAAAAATCTACATAATATTATGGTATTATCAAGTACCTTCCTCTTGCTAACACATCCAACTTCTGCTTTATTCCTAAACCCAATAAACATCTTCAATATGTCATCTTTATCAGTCTATATTACTGTAAATCAGTTTAAAACCTTACTGCCTTATTGGTTAATAGATTAAATAAATTTTAACTGATTACATATATTTTGGTTACAATGTAAATATAATAGATTCAATCAGAAAGTATTAACTATAGTGCATTATAGTAAAGATGAATTATCCCATGACTTTTCTGCTATCTTCAAATATTTGATAGAATGTAAAGTTGTTGTTTTTTTAATTAGAAATGAGATTTGAACACTTCACCAGCATAGTTAATCAGTTATATTCAACAGCACCAGCAGCAATTTGCACTAATGGATTAAGCGAGGATGTCTTTCAAATAAAGGGAGCCAAAAAAAGATGCCCATTCTCATTATGCATTTGATTTCATTATATATATATTTAGCCCAGAAGATTACGAAGAATATGAATACTGAAGGAGTTAATGTAAAACAAAATATCAGTATTAAATATATTTGCAGATGATATGCTCATTTCCTTAAACATCCAAATACAAATATATCTTAATTGCAATTTTAATTAAATTCCATGAAGTAATATATTTACAAGTTAGCTTTATGTATCTTCCACTGTGTTAATTAACATCCACAAACTATGATGGAAAGTACCATTTTCAAAAGTAACATAGCTCCATATTGATTCATATGCATGGAGGTATTTAAAAATAACTATCTCAAAGCATAGGCCAACTACAAATATAATTTTGACTTTGTCATGAAACACTCTTATTATTGTTGCTGAGTACAATAACTGCAGGTATAATAATTACATTTCTTATAATTTTCTGGTTTTGATATAACTTTATATTGCACACTTCTTGGTTTCATATATGGCAAAAATGTTTTAATTTGATTACTTGGGGAACCATCTCTGCTGTGGCTCCTGCCCTTTGGAACATCTGACTCCCTGAGGTGAGATTGCCTTCCACCTTCCTGACCTTTCACAAGAATCTGAAGACCTAGCTCTGCCAGATGACTTGGGGACCCAACAGGGAAGCATCATACTAGACTGATGAATTAAGAGGCAATCCCATCTCCAGCCTTCTGCATCCTGTTCTCTCCCTCTCCATCTTTTAACTATAATTTTATTTCAATTGTAATTTCCATTTTTATTGTTTTACAAATATTTATCTGTTAGTATTATAATGTTTTACACCACCCATTTCAATACAAGATAGGTGGCAAAGAAATTTAATAAATAAATAAAAATAAAAAAATAACTAAATTAATATATAAGTATTTTTTTAAAAAAACCTCAAGGTTTAAATACAATGGACATTCAGAAAAACTGAAACAATTTAAGCTTCTCAACTAAGAGAACTTAAAACATCAGCAAATCAAATAATGTTCAGTGGCTACAAATTGGATAAATATTGAATTTCCTACTGGCTAGGACAGTACCGAGTATCTATTGTCTCAAATCTTAAAACTTTTTTCTGAAACTTGGAAATATGGAAGCAAGGAGTCTAAGAAGTCACCCAGGTCATAGTTATCCCAAAGGTGCTTTTTCATGAGGCAACTGGACTTTCTTGTTTTTCTCTGAAGATGTTTCGCTTTTCATCCAAGAAGCTTCTTCAGGTCTGACTGGATGGTGGGGAATGGAAGGATTCATATTCCTTGCAGACAGATGGTCATTTGCATTCTTTTAGAGAGTAATTGAGGCCACCTGGAGGTTTATCTGTGTCCACATTTTGGACAGAGAGGACCCGCTGGTTTGAAAGGAGGGTCAAAGAGGCCATCTATGTCAAAATTGAACAGCCCTCTCTCAACAGAGAGGGAGGGATACTATATCATCTATCTCTACTCTACAACACAGTTCTTTGAGCAGTTCCAAAAATGTTCCACACCCATTTGCACTATTCAGGAACCCTAACAACACAGATAAACCTCCATGTGACCTCAGTGACTCTCTAAAAGAATGCAAGTGACTAGCTGTCTGCAAGGAATATAAATCCTTCCATTTCCCCAACAAAAAGGCAGAGCTGAAGAAGCTTCTTGGATGAGAAGCAAAACGTCTTCAAAAAAATCCCAAGAAAGTCCAGTTGCCTTGTGAAAAAGCACAAGGCAACTTTGGGATACGGAAACAACCATTCATTCCCGATCTGTTCCTATTCTTTGATCTTTTCCTTTTTAAATAAAAGGACATATTTGTTCAATATAAGAAATGGGAAGATGATAATAATAATAATAATAATAATAATAATAATAATAATAATAATAATAATAATAATAATAATAATAATAAGTTGGAAGGGAACTTGGAGGTCATCTAGTCCAACCCCCTGCTCAGGCAGGAAACCTTATACCATTTCAGGCAAATGGCTGTCCAGTCTCTTCTTAAAAACCTCCAGTGTTGGAGCATTCACCACCTCTGGAGGCAGGTTGTTCCACTGGTTAATTGTTCTAACTGTCAGGAAGTTTCTCCTTAGTTCTAGGTTGCTTCTCTCCTTGACTAGTTTCCATCTGTTGCTTCTTGTCCTGCTTTCAGGTGCTTTGGAGAATAGCTTGACTCCCTCTTCTTTGTGGTAGCCCCTGAGATATTGGAACACTGCTATCATGTCACCCCTCACTCTTCGTTAAACTACATATACCCAATTCCAGCAACCGTTCCCTATATGTTTTGGCCTCCAGCCCCCTAATCATCTTTGTTGCTCTTCTCTGTACCCTTTCTAGAGTCTCGACATCTTTTTTACATCGAGGTGACCAAAACTGGATGCAGTATTCCAGGTGTGGCCTTACCAAAGCATTGTAAAGTGGTATTAGTACTTCACTTGATCTTGATTCTATCCCTCTGTTAATGCAGCCTAGCACTGTGTTGGCTTTTTTGGCAGCTGCAGCACACTGCTGGCTCATATTTAAGTGATTGTCCACTAGGACTCCGAGATCCCTCTCACAGTTACTACTATTGAGCAAGGTACCACCTATACTATACCTGTGCATTTGATTTTTCCTGCCTAAATGTAGAATCTTACTTTTTTCACCATTGAATTTCATTTTGTTAGATAGTGCCCAGTGTTCGAGTCTGTCCAGATCCTTCTGTATCTTAAGCCTATCTTCTGGAGTATTGGCTATTTGTGCCAGCTTGGTGTCGTCTGCAAATTTGATGAGTTCCCCATCTATCCCCTCACCCAAGTCATTAATGAAGATATTGAAGAGCACTGGGCCCAGAACAGAGCCCTGGGACACCCCACTACACACTTCCTTCCATGTAGATGCAGTTCCATTGAGGACCACACGCTGAGTACAGCCTGTCACCCGGCTACGAATCCATCTGGTGATGATGATGTCTAACCCACATTTTTCTATCTTATCAAGTAGTAGGTTGTGATCTACTTTATCAAATGCCTTACTGAAGTCCAAGTAAATTATATCCACAGCATTCCTCTGGTCCACTAATTTTGTCACTTGGTCAAAGAATGTAATAAGATTTGTCTGGCATGATCTGTTTTTGACAAACCCATGTTGACTTTTAGTGATGACTTTGTTTGCATCACTAAAAGTCAACATGGGTTTGTCAAAAACAGATCATGCCAGACAAATCTTTGTTGTTTGATTATCTTTTCCAGAATCTTCCCAGGTATTGAGGTCAGGCTGATAGGTCTGTAGTTTCCTGGATCTATTTTTTTCCCTTTTTTGAATATGGGAACTACATCAGCTCTCTTCCAGTCCTCTGGTAGTTCCCCAGTGCTCCAGGATCTATGAAAAATATAGTTCAGTGGTTCTGAGATCACGTCTGCCAGTTCCTTGAGAACTTTGGGATGTAATCCATCTGGTCCTGGTGATTTGAACTCGTCTAGGCTGCACAGGTGTTCACTTACCATTGTTTTACCTATCTTAACTTGTGTTTCTATTCTGTTTTTTATGGCACTGGTTTTGGTAGGTTGGACTGTTTTTTCCCTTTGTGTAAAGACAGATGCAAAAAACGAGTTAAATAAATTCAAACGGGATTTGAATGTAAATGTACTCCATTGATGATGGCAGGCCCAAGATCAAGTCTTGGAAAAAGTTACTCCCAAATATACAAAGGTATTAACCTGTTCAATTGGTTCACCATCTAATTGCCACTTATGTCTCTGATGGTTTCTTCCAAACACCATTATTTTTGATTTAGATTTGCTAATGATTAGGGAGTTATCCTGGCAATAAGAGCTGAATCTTCTTAATAGCCTACGTAATCCTACTTGTGAGTATGATAATAAAATCATATCATCAGCATAAAGCAAGCTATTACAGTAAGTATTTAGGATCATTGGCATGTGTACCATGGAATCTTTCATTAACCCTGGCAAGTCATTGATGTATAAATCAATAAATAATAAGGCCAGGATACACCCTTGCCTTATCACTTTATTTGTGTGAATCCTGTTAGTCAGGGCCCCATTAACCCCATACCGCACCCTCAAACAGGTACTTGTGTAAAGGGCTTTAATCAAAGCCAGAAGTCTGGGTTCTATTTTAAAAGATGTCAATTTACTCCATAGTACGTCTCTATTTACTATATCAAATGCTGCTGTAAGGTCTATAAAAGCAGCAAACAGGGGTCTTCTCTTATAGGCATATTTGGCAATTAGATGGTTCAAGACGAAGCAGTTATCAATAGTAGATCTGTTTTGTCTAAAACCTGCTTGTTCTTCTGTGAGGATGTTGTTTTCCTCTACCCAGATTTCAATTCTGTTCAAAAGGTACCTAGCATATATTTTTGCTACAATGTCAATCAGGCTGATGGGCCTATAATTACTAGGATCCTTTTTATTCCCTTTTTTATATATGGGGACAACTATTACCATCTTCCACCCATCTGGTATATGGCAGGTGTTATTTATGTGTGTAAAAAGACCTGCTAATACAGGGCCCCACCAGTTGGGAAATTTCTTAAATAATTCTGCTGGTAAAAAATCCTCGCCTGGGGCTTTATTGCTCTTTAAGCTTTTAATGATGGACTGTATCTCCTTTTCTGAGACTGGTGGCCAAGGGGGGAGAGTTCTAGGATTTACCAAATCACTGTTTAAAAATAATTTCTTTACTGGTTCGATGGGGGCAAACAAACTAAAGAACCATAGTTACCCAGGGTCCCTAGCTCCATTACTCAAGGTTTATAAGGTTAAGGTTACGACAATGCTCTTGTATGGAGCAGAAATTTGGGGTATTTACTCAACCACAGTTTTAGAACAAAAACAGTCCCAGCACCTGAGATGTATTTTGGGTGTAGATCCAAGAACATCTGCTGCAGCAGTTAGAGCTGAATTGGGAATTCATACAACTCAGGCATTATCTAAAATTAGAGCTTATAACTACTGGTGCAAAGTTAATGAAATGGAGACTGATAGACTCCCCAAATTATGCCTACTAGAGCAAATAAAACTACAATCACAAATCTCCTGGATCACCAAACTAACAAATTTTGTAAGAAGCTGTGGCCTTCCTGTTTCTTGCGTAACAGGAGAACAATCTTAAAAAAGAGTTGCCCAAAGAATTATGGATGTAGAAGCACAAACTGATATAGCTATCCTTAGTAAGGTGGGTAACTTGAAATGGCTGAGTAAATACAAATGTACTTTTCAAGTGGACAGTTATTTGAAGTTACAACTCCCAAAACATCTTATGGAGATATTTACGAGAGCAAAATTCGAACAGCTTGACACAATGGTCAGATATGGGAGATTTCATGCTATACCGTACAATTAGCGTCTCTGCATTTGCGGAGCGGCAGAGGTAGAGGACCTGGCTCACATCCTATTTGACTGTTGTTTGTATAAGAGGGTGAGAGACAGGTATCTTGGTCTATATACCAAACGAATGACCCATTGGGATCCCCATATCAAAATAACTTATCTTATGTCCGGTCAGAACTTGAAAATAACATTTAACGTAGCACAGTATTTAAACAAAATGATCCGGTTAAGATCTGCATATGTGGGACAATTGGGGTAGATTGTAAGGGTGACTCCGAAATATAATGTTATATTTTATCTATATCTTAAATTTGTATTTTATTACTATTTCATCTTAAATTGTATCTTATTTAATTCCATTTTAAATTGTATTTTATCAAATTCCATTTTGTTGCTTTTATCAAGTTTTGGTGATGGTTTGTTGCTGGAACTTTGCACTTTGATATGGCCCAAGGGCTAATCAATAAAGTTGTTGTTGTTGTTGAGTCAAATAGTTCTGCTTTCTCCCTATTGCTTGTCACCTTCTTGCCACTTTCCCCCACTAATGGACCAATCATAAATGATCTTATAGAATTATAGATTTATTTAAATAGAAGCTCAGTACTGAATATGTAGCAAAAGATATCAGATATCAGATAATCAGATATTAACCTAGTTTCAAATGGATCAAGTCAACCATCGCTTCTCTATTTACATAGATTATTTAGAATTTTGTAGAAACATTTTCCTTTTTAATTTGTACATAATAGAAAGATCAATCATTCCTTTATAAAAATAACTGATCTTGTCAATTAAAAGTATCAAGAAAAATAGAATACTGTATAATTAAAGTGGATGAACCAGTACAATTGCCAGGCTTTCAGGGATGGGCCTCCCCAGCCCTAAAAAAAAAGAACAAAGGGAGACCCTCTGGTGGGCTATGCATTCTTATAAAGGAAGAGTTACAATGGCAGGGAGAGAAATTATATAACGAAGATAAGTATCCGTACTTTCTAGCTGTCAAATTTGAATATGACCAGTTTGAGTTAATATTGGTAAATGTGTACATTCCTCCAAGCACATCCCAGCACTATAATTTTGAATATTGGATGGGCTTGGAAGCTATCTTAGAAGATATATCTATATTGTACCCTCGGTCCATAGTGGTATTATTAGGAGATCTGAATGCTAGACTGGGTCCCTCACTGTATGAGCTTGCCCAGAAGAAGGGAATCCCAGGGGAGTTCTTTGATAACCATCCTCAGTGGCTCTCGAGAGACTGTAAAAGTAATGCCGCTGGCCTGCTCCTAGTCTCCTTAATTTTTAAGGGTAATCTCCAAATTTTGGGAGGTAAGGACAAGAATTATACATACCCTTATACATACCACTCAGCCAATTCAAGTAGTGTACTGGATCTCTTTTGTGTGTCTAGAGATAAGGCTGACCTCTTCTCAGAGGTCACAGTACACCTTAGCGACAATAGCGACCATCAGCCTGTAAGTGTGACATTGCGAGGCTGCTCAGATTTAAGATCATATAACATGGCTGACAGATGGCTCACCAAAAAGGTAGAGGTGACCCAAAATAAAAGGTTAATTTGGGCCAAAGTTGATACTAAGGCAATATTAGAATGCCTTAAAACAGAGAATGCTACTAAGTGGGCTAGAACAATACAGTCATCTACTACTGACTGGATGTCAGCCTTCAATGCATTCTCCAATCTTTGTAACACACTGAAGAAACACCTAACAGCTAAACCTACTACAAAAAGAGCCCAAGTGGGTAGACCTCGCTGGTTTGATCCTGATTGTCAGCGACAGAAAAAGAAATTGAAGGCAGCCATGAGGCTTGCCCAGAGGAATCCTACTGCCCATATACAAGCTAAGATGCTGCACACAAGAACGGAATATAAAAAAAAACTATAACATTAAAGAAAAAACGTTTTGCCATTTCAATCTGGTCAGAACTTGAGTTGGCTGCCAGAAGTCATAATTCAGTATTATTTTGGCACTCTGTAGCAGGTATTCTGAAGGAATGGAGATTTGCATTTGACATACCAATCTCTGCTGCGGACTGGGAGAATTATTATCAGTGCTTGTTTGCCCCCACCGAACTGGTAAAGAAATTATTTTTAAACAGTGATTTGGTAAATCCTAGAACTCTCCCCCCTTGGCCACCAGTCTCAGAAAAGGAGATACAGTCCATCATTAAAAGCTTAAAGAGCAATAAAGCCCCAGGCGAGGATTTTTTACCAGCAGAATTATTTAAGAAATTTCCCAACTGGTGGGGCCCTGTATTAGCAGGTCTTTTTACACACATAAATAACACCTGCCATATACCAGATGGGTGGAAGATGGCAATAGTTGTCCCCATATATAAAAAAGGGAATAAAAAGGATCCTAGTAATTATAGGCCCATCAGCCTGATTGACATTGTAGCAAAAATATATGCTAGGTACCTTTTTGAACAGAATTGAAATCTGGGTAGAGGAAAACAACATCCTCACAGAAGAACAAGCAGGTTTTAGACAAAACAGATCTACTATTGATAACTGCTTCGTCTTGAACCATCTAATTGCCAAATATGCCTATAAGAGAAGACCCCTGTTTGCTGCTTTTATAGACCTTACAGCAGCATTTGATATAGTAAATAGAGACGTACTATGGAGTAAATTGACATCTCTTAAAATAGAACCCAGACTTCTGGCTTTGATTAAAGCCCTTTACACAAGTACCTGTTTGAGGGTGCGGTATGGGGTTAATGGGGCCCTGACTAACAGGATTCACACAAATAAAGCGATAAGGCAAGGGTGTATCCTGGCCCCATTATTATTTAATTTATACATCAATGACTTGCCAGGGTTAATGAAGGATACCATGGTACACATGCCGATGATCCTAAATACTTACTGTAACAGCTTGCTTTATGCTGATGATATGATTTTATTATCATACTCACAAGTAGGATTACGTAGGCTATTAAGAAGATTCAGCTTTTATTGCCAGGATAACTCCCTAATTATTAGCAAATCCAAATAAAAAATAATGGTGTTTGGAAGAAACCATCAGAGACATAAGTGGCAATTAGATGGTGAACCAATTGAGCAGGTTAATACCTTTGTATATTTGGGAGTAACTTTTTCCAAGACTGGATCCTGCCATCATCAACGAAGTACATTTAGAGCAAAAGCCCGTTTGAATTTATTGCTCAAACTAAAGAACCATAGTTACCCTAGCTCCACTACTCAAAGTTTATAAGGCTAAGGTTACGACAATGCTCTTGTATGGAGCAGAAATTTGGGGTCTTTATTCAACCACAGCTTTAAAACAAACACAGTCCCAGCATCTGAGATGTATTTTGGGTGTAGACCCAAGAACATCTGCTGCAGCAGTTAGAGCTGAATTGGGAATTCATACAATTCAGGCATTATCTAAAATTAGAGCTTATAACTACTGGTGCAAAGTTAATGAAATGGAGACTGATAGACTCCCCAAATTATGCCTACTAGAGCAAATAAAACTGCAATCACAAATCTCCTGGATCACCAAACTAACAAATTTTGTTAGAAGCTGTGGCCTTCCTGTTTCTTGCGTAACAGGAGAACAATCTAAAAAAAGAATTGCCCAAAGAATTAAGGATGTAGAAGCACAAACTGATATAGCTATCCTTAGTAAGGTGGGTAACTTGAAATGGCTGAGTAAATACAAATGTACTTTTCAAGTGGACAGTTATTTGAAGTTACAACTCCCAAAACATCTTAGGGAGATATTTACGAGAGCGAGATTCGAACAGCTTGATACAATGGTCAGATATGGGAGATTTCATGCTATACCGTATAATTACATTATTTAAAATATACCTTATTAATGTTATATTATATTACATTATTTTAGAATATACTATATTCATTCTATATTACACATCACATACTATCCTGCAACAAATATAGGATCATGGTCTGAAATTTGATTTTGACTAATCTTCAGATTCTCTGCAACACAAAATTTTAAATATTAGCAAGATGTTAGGGATTAATCATTAAAATATTCCATTGGCAATATTACACTTCATTCAATTATAACATTTTATTGTTCTTTATAATGGGTTGACAGGTTGACAGATACAATTGTAGCCAGATATATATCCATTTAATTGTAATTAGTCCATACTTTTAATCATAATGTCATGGAGTACTTTATCAAATGCTTTGCTGAAATCATGATATATGATGTCTACAGCATTCCAACTATCTGCTAATGGTTACCCATTTTTTTTTAAAAAAAACTGCTGGGCTGATAAAACTATTCTTCACAAACCTTTGCAAATGTTTATTGGTCCTCACATTGTTCTTAAGGTGCTTACAGATTAACCTATCCTAAAAATTTTCCAGAGTTCAGAGAGAGAAAGTCCATCTTTGTATGAATCCATAGCACATGAAGGTGGCTGAATGGACCTGGAGTTTGTTTATTCCATTTGACAGCCCTTTTGTGTCAAATGCAATAAGAACTGGCAGCATAAGCAGGACACACTAGCTGCTGAAACCAACAGGATTGCTAGGAAAGTATGTTGGGTAGTCAGAATTTCTCTCTTATGTTGGGATGTGGGGGTGGGGACGACATGCCCAGCTTCTACATAAGGCTTGCAATCAAGTTAATATGCCATATGCCAACCTGTAGGAACTTCTATTACCTAGATAGCGAGTAATGTGCAGGAAATCCATTTTTTCTTTTCTTGTTCTCTCACAGGAATGTGCTTAATAGAAAAGCAATGCATCTCCCTGAATAGCCAACATCTCTTTGCATTTAAAACCCAAGAAATTGAAATTTCTAGATAAATAGCCCAGGACCTGAATAGCAACTCTGTGTTGCCCTGAGCTCCATAGTCCTTCATTCATGTAGCAATTTAAAAGGACGATCCAGCCATGCATATACTGAATAGTTGGGGAATAGCATCATTTACAAAACCTCCTTTTAGGTTTGACAAATAATGGCTTAATTTGAATTTGAATAGAACTTATTTTCTAAAACTGGTGTATAAATTGTTTACTATATTAATTTCCAAGTTAAGGTCCTTCAAAATAGCATAATGCCTGCAGTAGTTAGAAAAAGAAGAATTTTCTATTTGTATTACAATTTCTCTTTGCCTTTGTGCAGAGGTTGAATTTAAATAACATGTCATCCTGTTATCTGCCTCATTTCTAAAATCCTACCAATGTTATCAAGATACATTACAACATTTTTGCTTGCCAGTTCAAATCCAAATGGACACACAAATTGAGTTACATAAAGGTAGCCAAATTTTGTGTAGTGGTTTATAGGTTTAAAAAAAAACTTAATTGCTGTTTCTTGGTATAAAAGTACTACTTTCGTTTTAACTGTGAAACTAAGATCTATCTGTTTTGGGATTTAGATCTGGGGGTTATGTTAATTTGAAACACATTCTCAATGTGATCATACAGTATAGAATATATCTGAATTATAAATGACCAGAATAAATAGAGCCATCTGGCAGGGAGGGGAGTCATATAATGAAAGCAGGATTGTGCCCTTCGAAAGCAAATATCCTTTGTTACACGCATAATTTGTCAGGTTTAATGTATTATGTTTATTTTTTGAAACTTGCATCACAAAGATATGACATCATTTTCAACCTTTTGATACTGCAGATACCTCTGAATATCAAATGACTAATCAACTAGAATTTGACTAGGGTCTATTGAGGAGTGGCCACAGGAAGAATACTTTCAAATTAAATAGGGATAAAAACATGGATGGTTCTGCCATTCTTACAAAAACATGTTCTTCTTCTGGCTTTTCTGCTACTAATTTTTAACTGTATACATTGGAAGGCATGAATGATCCTGTGCAGAATATTTGAAAACCAGTTGTAAATCCCCTATTTCAGATAAGATTTTCTACTTGATAGGGTAGAATTCTAGTATTAGTTTGAAGGGTGTGAGATGCAAACAAGTTCATTTGATCATCAGTGTTCAAATCCTACAGTTGGCAGCTGGCTGGGTTAGGGTGTCAGTTGCATCTTCTTTTCTTATTGATTATTGCCAATGGAATAAGAGTATCTTTGTCCACTTGTGACAATCCTGGTCATCCTTGTATAACTCTCTCCAATCTCCACATCTTCAGCATCCAGAGCTTGGTGAGGAGAAAATTCCAATGACCAGCAATAAAGCCAGTTTGAGGTTAACAGGTTAAGGCACTAGACTAGAAAACAGGAGGCAATGAGTTCAAGTCCCACCTTAGCCATGAAAAACAGCTGGGTGACTTTGGGCCTAACCCATCTCACAGGATAGTTATTGTGTTGAATATGTTTGCTGCCTTGAGTTATTTGTAAACATAATAAAGGTGGGATATAAATAAATAATAAATAAAAATATATCTAGTACACTATGATGCTTCTGATAAATGCTATGAATGGTTAGTTTTAGTTTCTGCTTCCTTCTAAATATACCTACTAGTTCTTGATATACCATGTTCTTGCTTTTCTTCTTGCAGAAGTTTCATTAGCAGACAAGGTAACATTGTCAGTATATGAGGAAGTGTAATTTGTTGGCTGTATATATAAGGTAAACTTGCCTTGCCAATTGTTATTGTTTTTTATTGCTCTTTGAATAGGTTATTATTTCTCCCTTGACTGTTTCATTTCTCTGAATGTTAGTTAACAAATGTGTAATGAGAAAGTATTGTTTAGGGCTATTTGCCCTTTATCTTCACCTTAAGATACTCTTTTTTTGGAACTTATAGCAATGTGCCTGTTAATGGCTGATTTCTGGGGTCCTTGATGCTCTTTCTTACAGATGTTTCTAGGAAACATCATCTGTACGAGAAGGGAGAGGGTTTTGCACTTATTTTATATAGTATGGTAGTGGCTTACCCTGTCAGTGTTATTGGGGGTGGTCTTGGTGATTGCTTAATACACTGTTGTTTACTGTTTGCTTATTTACCTGCATTGGTAGTTCCTTGATTTGGGTATTGCTTACTTCTTGATTGTTGGTCTGATGTTAATCTTGGTGTTAATCTCTGTTCTGGGTATTAATTGCCAGTAAGGAGGTATTTTAGTCTTTTTGTTTCCTTTTGGACATTTTGATTGTTTCTTTTGGGTATTATGTAGATGTTGTTTATATCTATGAACCTGTTGGTGGCTGCTTTGTCAGAGTACCTGGCTTCTAGGAATTCTCTAGCATTTTTGGACTTACTTATTTATTTATTTATTTATTTATTTATTTATTTATTTATTTATTTATTTATTTTTGGGACTTATATGCCGCCCTATCTCCCGAAGGACTCAGGGCAGCTAACAACAATAAAAAACAACAGACTTGGTCTAGGATGTTCAGTTTCCCAACTGAAACTATGATTAAGTCTGTCAATATGCTGTAAAATTAAGGAGTTTTCATTATGTCTTCTAACTGGTAGTTGGTGCTCATGGATGCAATCTGCTAGTCTTCTACTTGCTTATCCTACATAGTGGACACAATAGCCCTTACATTATTTGTTGTAGATCAGACATTTCAAACTCGCGACGTCACGTGACATTGCGAGACCTATCGGGACTGTTTTGCAATTGCCGGCAATAGGGTGGGCGCGGCTTCTGGATGACACATCTGGCCCATGGGCCAGCAGTTTGACACCCCTGTTGTAGACTATTTCTGTTTTTTCTCCTGGGGCTGCTGGTTCTTTTGGTTTACTTAGGATGTTTTTGAGTGGTTTAGCTAGTTTGTGTGTTACATGATGCCATATGGTTGTAATAGTCTGTTAGGAAGTTTTGGCTGATTTGTCAGAGTGTCAAGCCTCTAGGAATTTACAAATCCCATTTTAGATATAAGACTTCCTACTGGACAGGATACTATCCACTGTTACATGAATAGGTGTAAATTACTTTCAAGGCAATCCTAAATAACACAAAAATATCATATTAAGTCTATATGTTTCCATCAAGAAATTAGAAATAACACAGCAATTGCAGTACTAATTAAATGCAAAATGTCATTAAGTCAATTACATTTTTTTCCTACAAAATGAATAAACATTAATGGAAAATAACCCAGTTCTATTTAGTGTACTCCCTACTCTAAAATAAAATGTCATCTGATGTTTGTTATAGCAACAAGTGTTTGAGGGGAAAGTTATTGTTAATCACAAAAAGATTTTCATAATGATTAGTACAGTTTTCAATAGTCTTTACATAAAATGACATCAAATATTCCTAGGTAATGGTTTCCGATATGAGGATTTTTTAGTAGTGCTAAAAATATGCTATAACAGTGTATGCATTAGATCAATATTTAAAACAACTTTATAACAACTTTCACTGATTATTCTTGAATACGAACAGATGAATGAAACACTATTTCAGTCATCAATCACTAAGAAAATAATTTGAAATTTGTGCTTCTTGTAACTCATGGTGTATCTTGAATATTAGGCTAAACTCAGTATAGTAGAATCTAACATTTATCTGTGGTTGAGTGAAAATTGCCCTTTGTAAGATTTTTCCCCCTCTACTTTATGTAGTTAAACAATTTTTATAACACTTTGAAATCTGTTCCTTGTGGTATGTGCTGTTAAGAAAATCTCATTGCAATTATGAGCATATTTATTAAGCATATAGATTGTGACATTAAGTATTAAATTTTGCTAAGCATTATCACTTACATCTCAATGAAACTAACATTGTGAAAAGAATAGGCTGAGTTAGGACTGGTCAAATTTATTATCTTCTCCTTTTATATATATGCAAGAATGACAACATTTTTAAAAGGCTGGTTGGATTCAGATAGTGTTCCCCACCCACCCTCAAATTGCCTGTAAACTATACTAGCATAAAATGTGCTCATATTGCCAAAACCCTATCCTGCCACCATTTTAATATTCCAGCTGTTGGTGAATAGATTGTATCTGGATGTATTGAGTTATTGTTTGCAGCTAAAGCTATTGGTGCATCCCTCTGAATTTGTTTTCATTCATCTCCCGTCACCACCAATCAACAAGAAAAGATCCATCACCCAGCAATGCAAGGATGATACAAGCACTTCACTCTAGCTCTTGTTTTTTTTTTCTTCCCAGTGTTTTCCCACAGATTCAGACTCTGCTTTTTTCAGATCAACCAAGTGATGACTTTACTCTAGCTCACATCACTAAATCAATATAAACCAGGTATTTTGCTTAATACATAGGCAATCATTTTGTTGATGAGAATGGGATGATTAAGGGAGCCCACCAGGAAACAAAAATCAATCAGAAATTTCAGAACAGGGGATCTTTATAATCATATTTATATTTATCTATTTATTTATTATCTATTTATTTATAATCATATTATTATTATTTATCTTATTTTGTAAGATAAAATCATTTGGAATAAAAAAGAGATAAAAAGAAAATAATAGTCAAAAGTCTATTGCTTGTCCTGGTGATGGGGAAAATTAAGACAGGAAGAAGGGACAAATATTGTGTTCAGCTGGCTTCAGTCCTGCTTCAGACTATAGGCCCTCCAAGTTCTTTCTATTTAATGTCATATTTCTGGAATGAATTAAGCAAGTCATTCTTCCCCAAGCAAGTGACAAACAGAAATGTGTCTTAGGGTTGGCAGGATAGACAGATGCTTAGTCCTATCTTTCAACTGCAGCCTTAGGAAATGATTAAACAAGAAGTGTACCCAGGAGTTGGAGTGATATGGAGTTTTGCTCAATGTGTTGTCCAGCTGGACTTGGATGCTCAGGCAGATGTCTTCAGTCTAAGGCTAAATCCAGCCATCTCTTCACCACATCACACATACATGAACTCAAAGGGCAGACTTAATGGACCACTAGGTCTTTTTCTGCTGTCAGTTTTCTATGTTTCTATATACAAACTTGTTAAGGCATTATTACTAAATGCATTATTTTTGCTATTGAAATGGAGATCCACTTAATGAACTCTGTTTGTTATGCTGTTAATTATGTAGACTTTCTTCTTCATCATTTTGATTTTTTTAATTAATGAATGATTTCTAAAATTCAAAACTAGAGGAGTGTCTGGTCTAAAACCTACCTGAAAAATTCCATGAAAGAAAAGCCATAGCCATGCTGTTCCGCAATGCCTGCACAAACAACATTTGCAGAGGCTCCAATCAATGTCCCATTACCTGCAATTCAATAAATAACAAGTAAAAAATCCAGCAGATATTTGGGGTCTTTAGATCAACTTGTAGACAAAATGTAAATGAGGAAAGGAGAGTCATTTCACATTCACCTGAAAAGAAATTAACAAAACAATAACTTCTCTGCCTATAAACAGTTGCATCTTTTCAAAGGCAGCCTGTCTTTGGCAATGTGTTCTTAAGATCTATATCTAGATATTGTTTTATTTTTTATAATAGATTGCAGTAGTCTGAGCAAATGTAATCTGTATTAAGGGGCATGCTAGGATTTTGAGAAGATCAGAAAAGATAATAAAGTTGCAGGGGTATCTGTTGTGATGCATGCAAAAAGGGTGAGGCTTCATGGTTGTGGCCATCATTTTGACTTTTAGACACCCTGTAGACCACCCTGGAAACATGGGAATTGTGGCATAAAAGAAAAGCCTAGAAAGGTAAGCTGTGGCTATGTTTTCTAAAATGGAGTGACAGAGTCTGAACATAGAGATAAGCAATGGATTATCCATAGCAAACTATAACAGTGATAAGTCTGACAGTTTCAGAATGGGATTAATCCCAACAGTAACTGAAAATCAATTATTGTACATCCAATTTGGTTTGGATTTTCCATCCTGTTGTCACTGAGCAGAATTTGAGTGTTCTTCCTCTACAAAATGAAAAAAGACATCTTAGCATTCTCACCATTGTTTACTTAAGAAATTGAGAGACTCATTGAAGTAGAAAAACATGTGTTACAGTAAGTGTTTTGCAAGAGGAAAGCCTGTACAGTTCAGAATGTCAAAATGGATTTTATGTGCATGTGTGATTAAGTCATTGACTTCCTACAATATTGTAGTGCTGAAGCTGTCAAAATCTATTTAATAAATGAAGCAAAAGACCATGATCTTCAAATGTTAATTTCATCCCAGTTTTACACTCAGCTTGCTGTATCTGAACAGAAGGAAAAGGTACTTATTTTGGATCATCCTTAAATTCTAGATTGAACCCTACTACATCCAAAAAATCACAAACTCACCTCTTTTTAATATGTGCAGGCTTCAATCACCCATTCACACACTCCATTTTGAAATCTTTGGATGTCTCTTCCAGGGTTATGAAGCTATTCTCTAATTTATTTCTCTGAGATCATTTGCTAAAGTCACTAACTGATTGAATGGACTTTACTTCACTGGGAACGGGGGCTACTGCTGTGGATTTTGCTGTATTAACCACTCAAAGGCAGGAAAACACCCTTATACACTATTTCTTACACTCGGCTTCAGATATGTCAGACAGTAGGAAAAAGAAGTAGAACTTTTCAGGCACGGAGACACACACTATTCTGCTCCAAACTTCCGTAATATTTCTTGTTGCAGTGTTTTCCCAGTAAATAGTTTATACTGATTTCTATGCAGTGGCCTTAGTTTAATAAACCATACAATCATATACTCTTGCATACAGATTCATAAAAGTCTGCTTCCCTTATTCAAAGAGGCATTCCTTATTACTACTTGCTCACTCTGTTAGACAGCTAATTTCACTTTTAAGTTTGCTTTTAGACTAGAGAGGAGGAGTGAAAGAGGGGGAAACTATTATTCCTGAGCATTTTAGAATTCCAGAACTTTGATCAATCTTGCCTGACTGGCTCCTGTCCCTTCCAAATGCTTCAATGATTTCCAGAAAGTTCCCACATTCTGCAGATCTTTCTTCCTGACCTTGCCTGCTCTTCCTATTATATATATCACTGCAAGGCAGGTGTGCCTGATCACAGGTGTCTTAATTAGACAATAAGATTATCAATGTCTACATGATTCCATGTATGAATGTAGCAAATGAAAAAAAATAACTATAACATTAATTTAACATTAATTTCCTACATTTATGTCCACCAGGATATCAAATCCTAGTTATAATGCTGAGTTCATTATAGCTTTCTTTGGTTTCTTTGGTACTTAAGATACTGCACATTTTTGACAGTTTATTAATACTATTGTATCTGTTTAGGTACTAGTAAAAAGAATACCAATCAGGGTAAAGGATAACATAATTCAATGATTAAGGACAATAAAGTACAATGGGATGTAAAAGAATAGGTTTCTATACAGAAGCCCTAAGTTAGCTGGTCCCCTCCAAGTATAATAGAAGCAGTTCTCCAATTGTTGGTAGTTGCCTTAACACTGAATTAGCAGTCCAAACATATACATATTTATGTTGAACTGTTATCATTGTTAACATAAGTCATTTGGAATAGAATGGTATACAAGTGAACATTTCTCCCCAATTACCCGGGCAAACATTGTTTGGACTGGTAATATAATGTATATATATTTGTAGGCCATTTGGAGGTTTACCTGTGTCCTCAAGGTCACCTGGGTAGTGTAAATGTGTGAAGAGCCTTCTTGGCAGCAGGATGTTTTCTGCCCTGTGTCCCTTCACTGTTGAAGACAGGCGCAGTCTGTTGGGGATGAGTCTATGTTGTCTGCATGTCAACTGAAGCACAAATGGTTCCTGTAGTCTGCAATGTTTTCTGGAAATCTGTTCATACACTGACCATTCAAAGGGTGTTCATCCTAAAGAGCATAGCTAAATGTCTATGGAGATTCTCAGTCATCGGGGTGATAGTTGTCCCAAAGCTGTTTTCGGGTGGCAACTGGACTTAGTTGTTTTTCTTTGAAGATGTTTTGCTTCCCATCCAAGAAGCAATGTTTTCTGGAAAGAAGCTTCTTTGATGAGAATTTGGCTATGCACTTTTGGCTATGCACTTTGGGATGAACACCCTTCAAATGGTGCAAGAGTATGAAAACATTGCAGACTACAGGAACCATTTGCGCTTCAGTTGACATGCAGACAACACAGACTCATCCCCAACACCTGTACCTGTTTTCAACAGTGAAGGGACACAGGGCAGAAAACATCCTGCAGCCAAGAAGGCTCCACACACATTTCCACTACTCAGGTGACCTTGAGGACACAGGTAAACCTCCAAATGGCCCCAATGGCTCTCTAAAAGAATGCAAATGACCAGTTTTCTGCAATCAATATAAATCATTCCACTCCCCACCATCTAGTCAGAGCTGAAGAAGCTTCTAGGATGAGAAGTGAAACATCTTCAAAGAAAAACAAGAAAGTCCAGTTGCCTCCTGGAAAAGCACTTTGGGACAACTATACCTGAATGACTGAGAATCTCCATAGACATTCTTTCCATTACTACAAACATATCTTTAAAGCCTCATTATTCAAAATTCAGTACAGATTACATTAAGAGCTACAAGCAACAACCTATTGAAATTTAATCCCATTTCATAATATCCACAAACTAATTTCTTATCATCTCTTTTCAGAAATTCCTTCACAAATTTAACACTTTCCTTCAATTTTAATACCATAGCTTATCACTTTCTTGGTTTATTTTAAAATAAATAAATCTGTTTATTTAAATTATTTAAATCTGTTGATTTAACAGAAACTGATAGCTTCTTCTCATATCATATCTATAAACAAATCTTTAAAACCTCAACATTCATTCCCAGTCAAGAAAAACCTATTTAAAGATGCTGGGTGGGGAAAAACATTGTATACATTATAATCTTGATTGAATAAGCAAACTTCATAAATTTTGTTTATATTTTTGCAAGTTTCTTCCTTTTAAGTAGTGTCTCAGAAGCTGGATTCTTTTCATTCTGTCTTTATCATTCTTCATTTTTTCACAATGAAACAAAATCAGCATGCCATTTCAGGACTTTGAGAATGAGTGAAAGGGTGCACTCTTCCCCAGAATTGCAGAATCAATACTTCTCATCAGATACAAAATATATCAAGGGATGGTTTGGGGCCCATAAATACAGAAAGAACTAATTTCTGCTACAAATGAAATAGAGATAAAATAACTCAATATAGAATTTTCCTATCCCCTTGCAATTCAGGTTAATGAGGGCAGATATGATATAGTTGCCATTATGGAAACATGGTGGGATGAAACCCACAAATGGAACACACAGCTAAAGGGATTTAAATTATTTAAAAGAAACAGACCAAATAAAAGAGGAGATGGAGTTGCTCTCTATATAAGAAATAACTACATCTCTACAGAAAAAGAGCACAACAATGATGAAAACTGTAAACTTGAATGCATTTGGGTCAATATAAAAGGGGGGGAAATGACATTGCCATAGATGTATACTATAGGCCACCCAAACAAACAGAGGAAATAGATGAACTTTTTGCTAGTCAGCTAACTAAGGTATGTAGGAAGCACATCACAATAGTAATGGGGGACTTTACCCTGACATCAACTGGGAGACAAACTCTGCACCAAGTGGAAGATCAGACAGATTCCTGACAAACCTAGCAGACAACTTTGTCTCCCAAAAAGTAGAGAAGGGAACTAGGGGGTTAGTTATTTTGTATCTAATTACCACTAACAGAGGTGAAATAATAGAAGGTGTTCAAGCCACAGGAACCTTGGGAGGAAGTGATCATGCAATATTGGAATTCAACATTATGCAAGCACAAGCAATAGAACACAGTCAAACTAGAAATTTGGACTTTAAGAGAGCTAATTTCAATAAACTTAGAGAGGGCTTGGGAAGAATTCCATGGATGAGAATCCTCAAGGGGAAAACAATTCAAGAAGCTTGGGAAATTTTGAAAAGTGAGATAATAAAAGCCCAGTCTAGCTCAATACCAACGAAGAGGAAAAATAACAGCTCTCAAAAAAAACCAGCATGGCTGCATAAAGAACTCTCTGATAAATTGAAAGATAAAAAGGACAAGTATAAGAAGTGGAAAGAGGGGCACATAACTAAGTCAGAATATCAGCAAATAGCCCGAGCCTGCAAAGATGAAGTGAGGAAAGCTAAGGCTCAAAATGAACTAAGGCTTGTGACCAAAGTCAACAATAACAAAAAAAGATTCTTTCAACATGTAAAAACATAAAAAAGTGAAGGAAATGATTGGTCCATTAGTGGGTGAAAGTGGCAAGAAGGTGACAAGCAACAGGGAGAAAGCAGAAATATTTAACTCATTTTTTGCATCTGTCTTTACACAAAGGGAAAAAACAGGCCAACCTATCAAAAGTAGTTCCATAAAAAACAGAATAGTTAAGATAGGCAAGAAAATGATAAGTGAGCACCTGTCCAGTCTAGACAAGTTCAAATCACCAGGACCAGATGGATTACACCCCAAGTTTCTCAAGGAACTGGCAGATGTGATCTCAGAACCACTTAACTATATTTTTCAAAGATCCTGGAGCACTGGGGAACTGCCAGACGACTGGAAAAGAGCTGATGTATTGCCCATTTTCAAAAAAAGGGGAAAAATGGATCCAGGAAATTACAGACCTATCAGCCTGACCTTAATACCTGGGAAGATTCTGGAAAAGATAATCAAACAACGAATCAGCAAGCACCTAGAGGCAAACAAAGTCATTACTAAAACCCAACATGGGTTTGTCAAAAACAGATCATGCCAGACAAATCTTATTGCATTCTTTGACCAAGTGACAAAATTAGTGGATCAGAGGAATGCTGTGGATATAATTTACTTGGACTTCAGTAAGGCATTTGATAAAGTAGATCACAACCTACTACTTGATAAGATAGAAAAATGTGGGTTAGACTGCATCACCACCAGATGGATTCGTAGCTGGCTGACTGGCTGTACTCAGCGTGTGGTCCTCAATGGAACCGCTTCTACATGGAAGGAAGTGTGTAGTGGGGTGCCCCAGGGTTCTGTTCTGGGCCCAGTACTCTTCAACATCTTCATCAACAATTTGGACTAGAGGGTAGATGGGGAACTCATCAAATTTGCAGACGACACCAAGCTGGCAGGAATAGCCAAAACTCCAGAAGACAGGCTTAAGATATAGGAGGATCTAGACAGACTTGAACACTGGGCACTATCTAACAAAATGAAATTCAATGGTGAAAAGAGTAAGGTTCTGCACTTAGGCAAGAAAAACCAAATGTAAAGGTATAGTATAGGGGGTACTTTGTTCAATAGTAGTAACTGTGAGAGGGATCTTGGAGTCCTAGTGGACAATCACTTAAAGATGAGCCAGCAGTGTGCTGCAGCTGCCAAAAAAGCAAGCACAGTGCTAGGCTGCATTAACAAAGGGATAGAATCAAGATCACGTGAAGTATTAATACCACTTTACAATGCCTTGGTAAGGCCACACTTGGAATACTGCATCCAGTTTTGGTCACCATGGTGTAAAAAAGATGTTTGAGACTCTAGAAAAAGTACAGAGAAGAGCAACAAAGATGATTAAGGGACTGGAGGCTAAAACATATAAGGAAGGGCTGCTGGAATTGTGTATGTCTAGTTTAATGAAGAGAAGGATGAGGGGGGACATGATAGCAGTGTTCCAATATCTCAGGGGCTGCCTCAAAGAAGAGGGAGTCAAGCTATTCTCCAAAGCACCTGAAGGCAAGAACTGCCGACTATAGAAGAATGGACTTTAAAAGTTTCTAACTTGGTGGAAATGGCAAAGATCTCAGCGTATTTGAAAGACCAATCGCAACAGAGATACATTGTGGAATGGAGGAGATGGATTGATTATATTCAGAATAAATATGGGACTAAAAAGTTTCACTTAGCATTTGAATAAGTAGCGGATTTATATGATGTATAATTAGTTAGTAGTTATTTTACTAAGAGTTAAAGTGCAATAGAATTTAATATTTTATTGTTGTTTGCATATTTTAGATTATGTTTGTTTGTATTTTTATACCCTATATTTAGCTCTGGGAAGTCGGGAAGGTGGGAGGGGAGGGGGGTGGGGGAGGAGGGGGGTTGTTTGTATTCAAAAATATATTGTAAAACCTTTTCAATAAAAAAAGAAGACACTGGGCAGCCATTTGTCCAAAATGGTATAGGGTTTCCTGCCTGAGCAGGGCATTGGACTAGATAACCTCCAAGGTCCCTTTCAACAACAACAATAACATCACTGTTGTTGTTGTTGTTGTTGTTGTTGTTGTTATTGTTATTATTATTATTATTATTATTATTATTATTATTATTATTATTATTATCAACTTTGGAACTGTCCACCATCAAATCAGAGATTAGAAAGGCAGTCTTTCAGAACACTAAAATGAAAAGTGTAAATTAACATTTCAAGATCAGTACAGTACTAAACCAAAGACAGAAAAAGAGGGGACTAGGGAAGAAACCAATTTAGTAAGCCTTTCTTGTAAATCAAAATTTTATTATGGTCATTGACCAATCCCAAGTAACATAGGAAAGTAAGTGAAATGGTAAAAAAATGGAAAATCTTAATAAAGTTTAGAGCTTGAATAATTTGCCATTAACCCATTTTCAGAAATGTAATTTTCTAGACTTGACCAGAAAAAAATGGTTAGGTTAAGAGAAATAACAAAAAGGAAATATAAAACAAGTCAGAGCTACCTGGTCTGTGAGTCAAAAATAGAAGAATTAGAATCAATCAAATATCTTAACAAAATTGTCAACATAATAAGATATGTGTCAGAGCTCCAACTTTAGCAGCAAAGTTTTTTACATCTACTAGAATACCTAAATTCACACTGATAATGCTGAAAATAGCTACTTATCAGGGTGCTATTTTTTTGCCCCTAGGCCAAGTTGCTGAAACACCCTATCTCCATATTTGTAACATAATATCTGGTTTATAATGTTGCCATCTGTTCATCTTTTATCTTGGTGTATCTTTCTAAAATTGCTCACAACAGGAGGCAAGAAAACAGGAAAAAATATTAACTACCTCAAAATATGAAGATAACAGCTAGATAAATTCTTAAAGAAGCAACTGAAAATCTTTCAGACTCAAATCCCAAAAGGAAACTTTAATTCTTCAGAAATTATGCATGAAGAAGGAGCAATCTCCAAGTAATCAGGAAAAAATAGGATCTATTCCATTCCACTACAAGGTCCTCTGCATGAATGATTTTTAGATCCTCTACAAAATTTAAGATTATTTTGCAAAAAAAAGAGCCAATCTATCTTCTGCAAGAAATTGACAAACTTGAGTGCTACCCTATGGATGGCAAAGCAGACTCAATGAGCCAACATCAACCAATAGGTCCCTTCCTGGAAACTGGCTACTTTAACAGTTTAACAAATCCCTGGAATTAAATTAAAAGAGATACCAGTAGGCTAATGCCTCCTTAAGTAACACCAGCTCCCTGCAATTAGTGCAGGTTCAAGTCCCACCAGGCTCAAGGTTGACTCAGCCTTCCATCCTTCCAAGGTAGGTAAAATGAGGACCCAGATTGTTGGGGGCAATAATCTGACTTTGTAAAAATGCTGCTTGGGGGGGCGAGAGCCCTAATAAGCAGGCATATACATAGAATGAAGGCTATTGCTAAGCACATTGATTTGTGCTTCTTAGATTGTAAGCCACCCTGAGTCTTCGGAGAAGAGTGGGATGTAAATGGGATAAAAAAAATCAATTCACTTATGATCAAAATTGTAGACATATCCATAATCTTTTATCAAGGTGTCAAGCATCACACAAAATTAGCAAATTCTAATAAAAGGTTTGGTGTTAAGGTAACAGAGATAAAAAATAAACCTTCCTTGAGGTAGATGGGTGGTCTAGAAACATGAAATATAAACAGTTCCAAATGTCTAGGTTTGCATAACAGCAGTAGCAATAGCACTTAGACTTATATACTGCTTCATAGTGCTTTACAGCAGTCTCTAAGCAGTTTACTGAGCTAGCCTATTGCCCCCAATAATATGGCTCCTCATTTAACTGACCTTGGAAGGATGGAATGCTGAGTCAATCTTGAGCTGGTCAGGATCGAACTCCTGGTAGTAGGCAGAATTAGCCTGCAATACTGCATTCTAACAACTGCACCACCACAGCCATAAGAGATTATCAATATCAAGGACAGGGTAGTAAGCTCATTGTTTCATCAAGGCTTCAATCTGCTTAAATATTTAAGTTCTCTGTACTTCCCACCAACTGCAGCTTAAGTTCTGTAGCCATGATTTTGTTGAATTCTGATGCTGCAAAGCTTCAGGACCATCATCAGTTACCTTTGATAAGCACTCAATTGTTGAGCTAACCTCTGGCTCTCTACAAGTTGGTTTTTGTCTATTTAGGCTGGGAATTATTTACTTTTGTTCAGATTAAAATTCTCAGCATCAGAGTAAAAAGGTACTAGTAAAGAAACATAAATCTTACGGTCTGAAATACTAGATTTCATGGTCTGGTTTCCTTGGGTGAAGATGTCTAACTGAGTCCTGATTAGTTCCTATCTGAGAGATCAATGAAAATGGAGGAATATTGAATAAGAAAATGGAGGAATTACTGTCATGAGCATCCACAGGAGGAGCACGGAGGCCAAATGATGACACATGCATCATCATCATCATGCATATCCCACAATTTAGATATTTGTATTAAATATTATAATGCAATATACAATTGTAGCATCATGCATCATCACCATTTTTGTCCTTGTGGTTTGTTACAGATGTCAGTGATTTCTGGAACCAGTCAGCTTGGAAAGCATCTTCCTCATTCTCACAACAGAGTTCCTTTCTCTTCCCAAAAAGAAATCTAAAACCCATTGGTGAAATTATGAGAAGGGGGGGGAATCTAAGTACCCACTGAGGTATTGTTTCAGCATGCAAAATGCATAATCAGTGGTCTCACAATGCACTAGTCCAATTTTGCAAGAATGGCAAAATGGCTTGGTTCCACTTTATGACACTGAATCATAAATATCATAAACATAAGACCAATGTACTGGTTAATTAAAACTATAACCATATCTATAATCACCTCAAATGTGGACAGATCTGGTTGCAAAATGAACAGTGCTGAAAAAGACACTATAGATGACTGTTCCAATGATGGTGAAGTAATGATAAGTGATACATGGTTAAAACCACTTTACTACATATAACTATGAATTCAGTTAGCTAAAGTATGGTACCATGTTTTCCCGAAAATAAGACCTGGTCTTATATTTTTTTTGCCTCCCAAAGAGGCACTAGGTCTTATTTTCAGGGTATGTCTTAATTTTTTTCCCCCACACCTGACTCGTCTCACCATGGCAGCCCGCATGGCTGCCTCCCCACTTCTTATGCAGCCACTTTTGCCTGCTCACAGCAGGATGGTGCCACTGCCATGAGGCTTGGCGGGTGAGGGGGGATCTGCCCCACATGCCCCACTTACAATGCTGCAGACTTCCACAGCCAGGCCTCCCAGGCTGCCCCACTTGTTCTGCAGCCACTTTTGACCACTTGCAGCAGGATGCCACTGCCATGAGGCTTGGCAGATCCCTCCCGATCTGCCCCACATGCCACCTGCTTTCCAGCTCTGCCACATTTCTCTGCTCCTGCAGAGCTGGAGAGCTTGCTGTACCACCACCCAGATGCTCTCACTTCCCCCAAGCATTTCTTCATTAACCTGATTCCCAGCTCCATCGTGTTTCTCCATCACATTTCTCCATCACGTTTCTCCACCCCCGCATGCAGGGAAACAAAAGAAGTTTTTGGGACCAAAAAAAAAAAAGTTTGATCAGACCTTCCAACTTCGCAAGATCTCGCTTTTTTTTTTTTTTTGAGAAGTTGGAAGGTTTGATTGAACTATTTTTTAGCCTCACAAACTAGAGAAATGCAATGGAGAAATACGATGGAGCTGGAAATGAGCTAACAAAGAAATGCTTGGGGAAAGCAAGGGTATCTGGGTGGTGGTGCGGTAAGCTCTCCAGCTCCATGGTGGCGGAGAAATATGATGGAGCTGGAAAGCAGGTGGCAAGGCAAACCCTCCAAGGGTGCCAGGTGCTGAAATGGGCCCATCTCTCTCCAGCAGCTGCCCAGGCCTGCCAGAGGGAAGGCCGGTATCTATTGAAATGCAGTGGCATTCTGGCTCTGGCGGGGAAGGGCCAGCCAGCATGAGCACTTGGCCTGCCATTTTGGTGGCTGTATGGGCAGAGCTGTGAAGGGGTCCAAGGGGCTAAAAGCACCAGCAGTCAGTGTTGGAAGGGGAATAAAAGAGAAGAGGCAGGGGTCTTAACTAAGGCTTATTTTGGAGGTAGGGCTTATATTAAGCCCACCCCCAAAAATCAAGCTAGAACTTATTTTCAGGGAAACACGGTATTTGAATGAGGGTACTGCTAGTGATGATGTCTACAAGCTCCTAGTAGACAAGGACATTCATTTATGTTGTGTCATAAGATGACTGTGAAATAACTTTGTACTACAGTGAGGAGTGCAAGGAAGAAAAGCATTGTGAATATCCAGCCATTTGGGCCCCAGGCAATTTTGAGCAGAAAAGGGACTTTTGCTGATGACAATTATACCCAGTTAAGAATACTGAAAATTGTTGCTTGTAATAACTGCTGTGCTGCATCTGAGAAAGCCAAAGCAAATGAGATTGAAATAGGAGAAGACAACCATAAGTTAGCAGACACTGCCTAAGGGACTGTCTGCATTCAAGAGGCAAATGTTCTGGATTATACTCTTCAGAAACAGAACTAATGAGATGGCTTGCAACACATGAGAATATTGTCTACAACCTCAGGATAAGAGTGGCCAATACAGATAGAAATTGTAAAATAATACTATCACTAATACTATTCTTAATACCATATTGACCAGACCAGTGAAATCAAGCATGAAGTCAATTTCAGTCCCACTTTCTAAAGAGCTACTATCTCTTTGAGGATATAAAAATACTAATTATATATGCTAAATGGTTATATTTTTAAAAAATGAATTTTTTTAAATGTGCAATTTGATTATTTATGGATCACATTTTAGTTAACTACAAAAGTGTTTAATCTGCCTGAGAAATTAACACCCTAAATTTAGTCTGTTGCTTTAGCTCTCACTGGTATTGTACATTTCTTCAAACTATTATTACAGCTTACCTCCAAGACAGGCACCTATGGCTAATGCAAAGATCAGCGGTTTTACAGGTAAGTTAACCTCAGGATCTTGACTTAGATTGAGAAGTACAGGAATCTACAAAAGGTACATTAAAATAATAAATAGTAAGAGAAACAATAAGATTAACATTAAAGATGATAACCAGTTACAGTAAAAACAAAAAAACTTTATTTCTAACTTCTTTTAAAAGTGCTTGGTACAATTGTCCTGGGATGAGATGAGTGCTCATGTAAGTACCCTTCATCTAATTACTTTTATGTATGGAAATTAGCATAAAGAGAAAGGCTACTCTAGATTTTCCCTTGAGAACTGCAGTGGATTTTAAAAACAACCCCACCAAAACCACTAAAGCACAAAAAATATTAGATCCAAAGATTGATCAATCTGAATTTTTGCCAAAAAGGCAGTTAAGGGGCAATGTGAGAACTATTTTTAATGTCACTGAGCATTTAAAATACCACCAAGAAAAACAAAAAAGCTGATATTTTTGCACAAAGAGCAAGTTTGACAGCTTAAATAGGGTCATTATGTTTAAAGTTTTGGAAAATATGAACTTTGGGAAGAAATTTATTCAAGGGATTAAGTCTGTTTATACAACTCAGCAAACTAATATCATTGCCAATGGAGATTTGATTAAATCATTGTGTGTGTGTGTGTGTGTGTGTGTGTGTGTGTGTGTGTGTGTGTGTGTGTGTAATGCACATATGGCAATCTTCAAAAAGGGAAAATAGAAGAACCAAAAGGGCTGCAGAAGGTTATCAATATCTGAAAAGATTCTAGATCAAATAAAAATAGCTTCAGCTCTAAGCACTTGAAAATCACACAGTGATGGATTTATTAGCACGGATTTATCAAAAAGAAATCTTGTCAGACTAATCTCATTTTATTTATTTATTAATGAAGTATGGGAATTGCTATGGTAACTTTAACATCTCAGAGCATTAACGTAAGAGCCCTCCTTGGCAATAAAGTAGCTGGAGATGCGGAAATTACTTTAATAAATTAATATCTGAAAGTACCAAAGAAAAATGTATAGTGACCTAAACATTTAGTGACGTACAGATAGTTTATATTATATACCTAACAGAAGGATGCAAAGACAAAGGACTTACCATTGTAGCAGTGAATGGAATATTGTCAATTAGAGATGATGCCAATGCAGAGACCCACAGAATTAAAATAATAGCAACTGTCAAGCGTTGCTCTTCAGGGACCACCTGGAAGGCAGGCAGGACAGAAAGGAAGGATTAAATAGATGGCCTTTTTCATGAAAGCAATTATTTTGCAAATAAGAATGTCATTGATTTATCCTTCTATAATTCATGTTAAAATTCTGCAGATTTGTATATAACTCAATGTTAGATAGGTCAACTTTATTATGTCTTTGAGCAGCATAGAAGTTATTGTTTTAAAATGTTTTGTTTTAAAACTCAAATTCAAATATGCACATAAAAAATAGCACAACTATCTGATTCAGTAGAAATAAGAAACTAAGAAATAAGAAATTAGATAGAAATTATATTCTGTGTTCCAGCTGTACTCCAAATAGTTTGGGGGGAATTAGTCCAAAACTTATATTTATTTCCCCCCAAAAATTGCTCTGAGATTCCAAATAAGCCGCATAGATGTTCTTGGAACACCAAAATCTTGGGGGTCTATGACCGAGGGTTTAATTTGTGACTATCTGCCACCTCCCTCAAAAAACAAAAATCAGTTACTCTTCAAGAGAATCGTTATGATTGGTAAACAATCAAAATTACCATCTTTTTTTCTTATAAACTGCTATTCTGCAGCTGTTCTTCTACATTGTTGCAGCTACTTTGGAATTATTTTTCATGAGTTTTTAAATACTCAGGATGTGTTTCCACATTAAATATATTCACAGGTCCAAAAGATTGGAAGACGCTCTCCTACAATCAAGGGTTTAAGTCTGATTCCCTTTCCTGAGAGTAACAGTAGCTTGAGAATAATAACATCCAGATCAAGTATTGGGGCTTATTTATTTTTTTAAAAAAAAATCCCTTATTCCCAAGTTCCATCTTCTAATAATTAATCTAAAAGAAAAACCCCAGGATTTCATTGCATGGTTTGCCTTTGAATCTAGGACTGTATCTCTGACAGCAGAACATAATCACTAATTTAGTACCATAAATATGAAAAATATAATTTATCCTTTTTAAATTTTAAAAAATGTATTGTAAACTATACCTTTATCAACAAAGCTGTTTGTTCTCCTATGTATTCTATTAAATGAAGATGAGCCAAAGCCTAATTTTAAAAAAAGAAGGAAGGAAGGAAGGAAGGAAGGAAGGAAGGAAGGAAGGAAGGAAGGAAGAAAGAAAGAAAGAAAGAAAGAAAGAAAGAAAGAAAGAAAGAAAGAAAGAAAGAAAGAAAGAGAGAAAGGAAATGAAATAAATTCGAGCAAATAAAATATACATTCTAAATTATTAGGCAAAATTGCCCACTTGCAATAAATTACTAATCCAATAAGTTTTTAAAATAACTGGTTACACATCTAACAAAACTTACTAAAACAGAACCTAGGTTCTCTCTCTTCCCAGTAATTAAAACAAACATATTTGTTTTTCCCTCAAGAAAGACTGATTTAAATTTTCATTTAATATTGATTCTCAAGCAGATGCAGTGGCGTAGCGTGGGTTGTCAGCACCCGGGGCAAGGCAAGTAATTTGCGCCCCCTAACCCGTGGATTTTAGCACTCGAGTCTCTTCCACTAGATTAGTTAAAGAAACCCTTACCCCCTAAGCACATGTATTGTTTGTTATGAAAATACTGATGTAATTAAAGTAAAATGCATCTAATGCGCCCCCCCAGATGTTGCACCCGGTGCAGCCGGCCCCCCCTGCACCCCCCACGCTACGCCACTGAGCAGATGTTTAATGAATAGAATAGAATAGAGTTTGAAGGGACCTTGGAGCTCTTCTAGTCCAGCCACCTGCTCAAGCAGGAGAACCTATACCATCTCAGACAAGTGACTGTCTAGCCCAGACATGTCAAACACAAGGCCTGCGGGCTGGATCTGGCCCAGGGAGGGCCCAGATTTGGCCCCCGTAGCTGTCCCAGAAATGGCAAGGAACCGGCCCGCGCTGCCCCAGCTCTGGCCCACCGCAACTCAACTGGGCACCCTCAAACATATACACAGAAATGGCGAGCGGTCAGGGGCTGGTGGTGTGCAGCAGTAGCTACAGCTCATTTGCCTCAGCCCTCCCTGCCCCTCCCAGCTTAACCCCGTCACACCCAGCCACACTTTGCCGGGCTTCTCGTCCAGTCGCTCTGCTTTGCCAGGCAGCCTCTCAATGCCTGGCCCCGTTTTGCAGGGCCTTTCCTCGCTTGCCTAGCACCCCAGGGCATGCCCAGCCTGTGGGATGAAAGGCACGGAGATGTGAGCGCGCAGCTGCCAGCTCCCAGTTGCCGTCTCCACCACGTGGTAGGGCTGGAGAGGGAAATGCAGCAGTCATGCATAGCCACAGCCTGGAACTCTGTCGTGGCTGGAGAGAAAGGGTGAGAAGAAGGAGAAAGCAGGAAGGGTATCTGTGTGTGTGTGTGTGTGTGTGTGTGTGTGTGTGTGTTTGTGTGTGTGTGTGAGAGAGGGGGGGAGGAAAAAGCTGTGTTACAAAAAAGGGGATCTTCCACCTTTCTTCTCCCCTGCTTTTCTCTTTTTCAAATCTCCTCCTGCTCCATTCAGGAAGGGTTTTTTCTCTGCGTGTCTCTCTCTCTCTCTCTCTCTCTCTCTCTGTGTGTGTGTGTGTGTGTGTGTGTTTGTGAGAGAAAGACAGAAAGAGAGAGCTTGGAGAGGAGGGGGAGGAGGAGAAAGCCGTGTTACAAAAAAGGGGGTCTTCCACCTTTCTTCTCCCCCTTCTCTCTTTTTTAAATCTCCTCCTGTTCCATTCAGGAAGGATTTCTCTCTCTCTCTCTCTCTCTCTCTCTCTCTCTCTCTCTCTGTGTGTGTGTGTGTGTGTGTGTGTGTGTGTGTGTGTGAGTGAGTGAGAGAGAGAGAGAGAGAGAAAGAGAGCCAGCAGGGAAGCGAAAGTGTGGAGAAGGGGAGTGTTGCAGAGTAAGCAAACTTACAAAAAGAGGGGATCTCTCTCTTTCTGTCTCTCATACACGTGCTGCGTGGAGAAGGTGGTGTGCAGACAGTGGAGAGAGCAAACTCACAGATTGGCTTTGTGGTCTATTCCTGCCTCCTTCCTTCCCTAAAATCCAGGCAATAATAGAACTCTTTGGATTGAATAGGAAGTTAAAAGGAATTCATGTGAGCTGAAATTAAAAGGCCGAGTCAACTCCCCCCCCCACAAATTATTCTGTCAGAAACTGGAAAGTGTTTCTTCTACTTCCCCTCATCTTCTCTTTTATAATTTAATCCAGCCTTGCCCAAACTAATATCTTTTGGGTGTCATGGACCACAGTTCCCATCATCCTTTGGCTATGCTGGCTAGAAATGCAATGCCTTATTTTCTCTGTAGTATGTGCCTAGGAGGCAGTAGGTCTATGGCATTTAGATGTATGTAAACATTTGTTTCTTCTCCCTAATTTATTAAATCTACATCTAATCTGAAATTAAAGTTTTTGAGAAATCCAGGGTGGTTTAAAAGAAAACTCTCAAAGACAACTATTGTAAAGCATCACTAGCACTGCTTAAAACAATATTAAAAATGTGTATATAAAGAAAGAAAAACATTAGTAGTAACATTATGCTGTTTGACCATAAAATGTGTTGTTATTCTACATATGCCTGGCTGAACAGTGTGTTTGGAGTTGCCTCTAAACAGGTGAGGGATGTACTGTTCATGTACTGTCCTTGGGAGAAAGTTCTATAATTGGGGTGCTGTCTCTGAGAAGGCTCTGCTTGTGGCCACTCTTCTATAAACCAAACCAGGGGGACCATCTGGTCTAAATGAATGGTAAACAAAGATGATTAGGGAGCTGGAGGCTAAAACATATAACAAATGTTTGTGGGAATTGGGTGTGTCTAGGTTAGTGAATTGAGGCCTTTGAACTATGGTGCTGGAGAAGACTCCTGCGAGTCCCTTGGACTGCAAGGCGATCAAACCAGTCAGTCCTAGAGGAGATCAACCCTGACTGCTCTTTAGAAGGCCAGATCCTGAAGTTGAAACTCAAATACTTTGGCCACCTAATGAGAAGGAAGGACTCACTGGAGAAGAGCCTAATGCTGGGAAAGATTGAGGGCAATAGAAGAAGGGGACGACAGAGAATGAGGTGGCTGGATGGAGTCACTGAAGCAGTAGGTGTGAGCTTAAATGGACTCCAGAAGATGGTAGAGGACAGGAAGGCCTGGAGGAACGTTGTCCATAGGGTTGCGATGAATCGGACATGACTTCGCAGCTAACAACAACAAAAAACAGCAAGGTTAGTGAAAAGGACTAGGGGTGGTGACATGACAGCAATGTTCTAACATTTGATGGCTGCCACAGAGAAGAAGGGGTCGACCTATTTTCTAAAGCATCAGAAGGCAATAATAGATGGAAACTAATCAAGAAGAAAACCAGTCTAGAACTAAGGACTTGTGAAAACAACTAACCAGTGAAAAGGCTTGCCTTCAGAAGTTGTGGATGCTCCATCACTGGAGGCTTTTAAGTAGAGATTGGACATTCCATTGTCTGGAATGGTATAGGTCCCCTGCTTGAGCAGGGGCTTGGACTAAAGACCTCAAAGGTCTCTTCAAACACTCTTTGAAAGAAGCGCTGCCAACCTCTCCCCCTCCCTTCATCCCTTCCTGGGGAGAGAGGGAGGGAGGGAGGGAGGGAGGGAAGGAAGGAAGGAAGGAAGGAAGGAAGGAAGGAAGGAAGGAAGGAAGGAAGGAAGGAAGGAAGGACTTGGCCACCCGCAGTCCTGTTGCCCTTTCGCCATTCCCTGGTGGTCTCCCATCCTATTGCTGAGGATGCTTTGGTTACAAAACCAGGCTCCTCACATAGAGAGGGAGTGGGGCCCCCTCTGACCCACATACTTTGCCCTCCTGCACCCACCATGAGCAACCTGGCCAAGGAGAGCAAGCAGAGCAGCAGCAGCCTTGAGGAGGAGGTAAGCACAGTAGTTGAAACTATCTTTGACATTTCTGCTTAACCAAATCTATTTCTTCAAATATTGTGAAAAATTAAACTGTATTTTACTCATAACTTTCCTGGCTTGGCATGACTCAGGAAGAACTATATTCTCTCCAGTTTTTTGAAAAAATTAAAATGGACATACTGTATAAGTCTTTAAACAGTGTTTCATGGCAACAAAATAAATCATAGAATTAAGTTATTTCTTCAAGTGACCTGCAGTTTGTAAGTCATTTACCAACTAATATTAAATACTCCTTTACAAATTTCTAAGCTTTTTGAGAGAAATTTTCTTCTTTGCTTTATTCCAATTTATTTCAGGCAACATACACAGTTCAAGTAATCCCATAGACAAAACTGTCTGCAAAACTTTTGGTCAAATTTCACTTAGGTATAAATTAATGATCTGTAGCTAAAATGTGCTTACTTTCTTTGGATTAGCATTTGATGTGTGTCTTGCCAACTGCAGACAATAACTTTTGTCCACAGTCTTTCTGCATTTTCTTCATAAAAACAATATTGATGACCTTTCTTCTGCCCACAAGCAAATGCAGAATATTTTTTGATATTGCAGGCACTTCAGTTTAATTCTTGGTATTTAAAAGATAGGCTTTCTTCATTTTACATATGATTATCTATCATAACTATTCAAATCTACATTGCAAGATGGCCTATGGAGATCTTTCCAATTTCTCTAGGTCACTTATTGCACTTTGTACTCTTCAGGACCCCAGGCTCTTGCACATAGTCAGGTTTTTAGAACCTTATGAAAGGCTAACAAGGTCAGAGCCATCCTGAGCTCCAAAGGAAGAATGTTCCAAAAGGCTGGGGCTATGGCCAAGAAGGTGCACCTCCTAGTCCCCTCCAGCCAGTGGTGGGATTCAGCCGGTTCACACTGGTTCGGCAGAACCATTACCTAATTTTTTTATATAGATTTTATTAGTTTTTATAGGTTTAGGAATAAGGTGGGGTCGGGGTTGGGGTTGGGATTTGGGTTAGGGTTAGGATTAGGGTTAGGGTTGGGGTTTGGGGTTTGGGGTTTTCCAAATAACATTCTCAGTATTTAGCAAACAGCATAATGTCTGGGTTCATGTGTTTAACAAACAATAATAGATAATAGTTAATTATCATAAACAATATGTTCATTAATCACTCAATAACCTTCTTGCTAATATATATTCAAAATTACATATCACATTCCTTTCTCTCTAACTCGTTTTTCTAGCCATTGATAGAAATTATCCCATATTCTAAAGTAGGGCTTTTCAACCTTATCACAGATTGTACCACTTTTAGGACATGACAATATTTGGGTACCACCAGTGCTTAGCAAGGTGTCAAAAACTTGATGACAAAAAAGGGGGGGTTATTGATTAGATTCGTTTGTTGTTATAGAAATGGCTAGTTTATAATATTATGGAAAAGTAAAAAGTTGAGGTTCAGCACGGAGACGGCATTGGTCGCACTGGTGAATGGTCTCTGGTAGGCTTGGGACAGGGGTTGCTCCTCTGTCCTAGTCCTATTAGACCTCTCAGCGGCTTTTGATACCATCGACCATGGTATCCTACCTCAGGGGGTTGGGAGTGGGTGGCACTGTTTTACAGTGGTTCTCCTCCTACCTCCTGGGTCATTTGCAGTCGGTGTTGGCAGGGGGGCAGAGGTCAGCCTCGAGGCCTCTCGTTTGTGGAGTCCCTCAGGGGTCGGTCCTCTCGCCCCTTCTGTTCAACATCTATATGAAGCCGCTGGGTGAGATCATTCGTGGTTTAGGGGTGGGGTATCATCAGTACGCTGATGATACCCAGCTTTTTATTTCCACCCCAGATCAACCCAGTGATGCCCTCGCCGTGATGTCCCGTTGCCTGGAGGCAGTGAGGGTCTGGATGGGGAAGAACAGGCTTCGTCTAAATCTCGACAAGACCGAGTGGCTGTGCATACCGGCATCTCGGGTTGTCCACTCTATTCCATCTTTAGGGGGTGAGGTGTTACCCCCCATAGATAGGGCTCGCAACTTGGGTGTCCTCCTTGACTCACAGCTCAGTTTAGAAGATCATATAGGAGCTGTGAATAGGGGGGCTTTTGCCCAGGTTCGCCTGGTGCGCCAGTTGCGGCCCTATTTGGACCGAGATGCCATACGCACAGTCACTCATGTGCTCGTGACTTCTCTGATAGACTACTGCAATGCTCTCTACATGGGGCTGCCCTTGAATACCACTCGGAGGCTCCAGCTGGTGCAGAATGCGGCCGCGCGAGTTGTGATGGGGGTCTCCCGATACTCCCATGTAACACCTCTGCTCCAGTTGTCTTCCGGGTGAGATTCAAGGTGCTGGTGATGACCTATAAAGCCCTAAATGGCATGGGTACCTTTTGCCAGCATTAACTTCCCATCGTCCTGTGCGCTCCCATAGAGAGGGCCTCCTCAGGTTGCCGTCGGTCAGGGAATGTCAACTGGCGGCCCCCAGGGGGAGAGCATTCTCTGTGGGCGCGCCTGTCCTCTGGAACCAGCTTCCTGTTGAGCTCTGGATGGCTCCTGACCTTTGCTCTTTTTGCCACGACCTGAAGACTTGGTTATTTGAACTTGCCGGCCTGGACTGAGGGACTGGGGTTTTAGATTTTAAATTTTAAATTTTAGAATGCGTTTTATTGTTTAGGGCTACTTGGTTTAATTTATTTTAATTTTTGTATATTATGTGTTGTATATAGTGCTTTAATTGCCCTGTACACTGCCCCAAGTCCTTTCTGAGAGGGGCGGTATATAAATCCAAATAATAAATAAATACATAATAATAAGTCTTCTATTTATTTGGATCAACTTCTGATTTTTATCTTTTAAAACTTCTAGTTTCTCGTCAACCTCAGTTGATTTATCTTCAACTTTTGAATTCTTTGTTGATTATCTGTGATCACCTGTTTAAAATTTTCAAATTAAGAATCCATACTGTTAATTTTTTTATTCATTTTGTCAAAATCACTTTTCAACTTCTCATGGTTTCTTGATGTGATCATCTTGTGAGTAGCGATTGCCTCTTGAATTGCTTGTAGGGTCGCTTGAGTGTCCTTTTGTAAGGTATTAGCCTTTTCTTGTTGAAGCATTGTATCAATTGATCTCTGATAGACTGGACTTACAGAAGCCGAAGAGGGAGCAGAAGATCCTTTTTTTCCCCAACTTTAGATAAGTTAGAAGCACTCATTTTTATCTTTAAATCATATGTTGCAATCCACCAAGTAAGTCAAATTTATAATCCAATAGGCTCCTAACAAATAGGAGAGGTAAACGATAAAAATAGTACATAGTAAAAAAAAAAAAAGAAAGAAAGAAAAAGGGAAAAAAAGAAAAATAGAAAAAAAGGGGAAATATACCAAAATTTGTAATCCAAAGTATTCTGTTTGGAGGGATTTCTTGTTATTCACTCTTTCAAAACAGCTTGCAAAGATTCCAGGTCAAGCTGTATGTGTAATCCAAGGAAGTCTGATGACTTCAAACACAGTTTTTATTTATAATCGTAATCCATCCTGTAAGACAGGGTAATCCAAAAAGAGTCTTTCGTTTCCAGCCACAATCTTCAAGACTTTAAATTCTAAGGACACCAAAATGTTTAAACTATAAGTAATGTCTGGGCATACAGCCAAGTTTTACTCCAATCAGAGCAACTCAGTAAAATAAAGACCCCGCCCCCCAAAAAAGCAAAACTGCATGTAGTTCTCAGTTTTGCCACTCGACGTCATTAGATGTTCATTCCGACCATACTTTGAAAAAGTTTAAGAAGTTAAAAACCAGATGGTTTCCATACAAGAAATAAACAAAAAAAGATTTATAAAACCAAAAGTTTTCCAAGTTATCCTTCTTTTATGCCTCAGTCATCTTCACAGTATTGTTATAAGTCAGTTTTAATTTCCCCAAAGCTTAAACTGCCACTTATAGTTCAGGAGGAAGGGGTAAAGAAAAAATCCCCCCCTCCCTGGAGCTTAGGGATTTGCTTTTGAATGCTGTTTCCCAGAACCAGTATTTCCACCTGTAGAGATATAAGGAAAGTAGTCTCACCCAGATCAGTGGTTTTGCCTTCCACTTTAAAATTCATTGTCTCCGACGATCAGCTGCTTCTGGCAGACCACATGGGTATGGTCAGCCTTTCTTCCTGCCAGTCCTGAGGGCTCCTTTGGAACACCGCTAGCCCACAATCTGCAAAATTTCACCCTTTGGCCAGTCGCCTCTAGGGGGTAACTTTCGGTCCTATTGGACTCCCCAGCAGGTAGAAACCGGGTTTGGGGAAGGGAGATTCATTCCCCAGTGCCCATCTTGCAGCAACATCACCGGAAACTCCCGTTACCTAATTTTTGGTTGAATTCAACGAACCAGTTCGAAAGGCCTAACTGGTTTGTAAGTCTTTCCCCTTTTCTTGGAAATGACTTCATTTCCTTCTCCACCAACCCCAAGTTCTTACCCTCTCTTTCAAGAACCACGACATTCATGCTGGCATGACCAGTTCCTCTTTCAGTGCGCAGCCACTGTGTTCCAGTTCCAGGGAGCACCCTCACTTGGCCTTTGTCTCATCTTCTTCCCAAATCACCAGAGCACCTCTTTCCTAAACCCGCAGGGGGAGGACAGGAGGAAGGCCTCACTCGGGTTCCCCATATCACCATCAGTCTCTCACCAACCTAACCGTCATGCCACTCAAACCTCCTGCCACAAGCAGCGGCACCTAAATCCTACAGGACTAGTCCCTAGCTTGATCCTCCATGTCCACCAGGCAAAGGCACCGAGGAGCCCAAAGCAAGCTGCAGGCAAGGCAACGGTATGCTGAGCATAATGGTGAGGGCCATGCAAGCTTTTTAAAGTGCCCCCGTCAGGGATTCGTAGCAGCAAACTTCTCCCTGCAGAGAAGCAGAGCCTGCAGAAGCCCCTCTCTTGGCAGAGGAGCTCAGTACTGCCTGTCTCCTTGATCGTGGGACTTTGGCAGTTAGGACAGTGCAATGAGCCATGAGGCCTGTGGCCATGAGCAATGGCAGTAGCACAATTGGAATGACAAGCCTCAAGGTCTGCAGCCATGAGCAGTGGCAGTGGCGCGATGTTCCATGTGGCGTGTGGCCACAAGCAGCCGCAGTAGAACTCAGGCAGTGGCACGACAGGTGTTGGGGCATGGGAGGTCTGGCTGCAGCAGTCCTAAGATAAGTGGGTGCAGGGGTGCCTGGGGCAGCACCCCACCCCTGCTCTAGCTTGATGTTTACACATGTGTTAGGTATTATTTAATATTTTTCATTAATATTTTAAAACTCTTTCTTATAATATAATCTAGTTTTGTGTACCTCTTTTATTCTTTAAGTATTAAATGCATGAAATAATAAACTACTGTACCTTTCAGTATATCATTTTTTAATACTTAAAACAGTCATTAGGGCAGAGAACCAGTTGTTAAATTATTTGAATCCCATCACTGCCTCTAGCCAACTTTCCTTGGCTGAGCTGGCCCACAGCAGCCCCATTCTATTGCAACAAACATAGAGGAAAGACTAATAAGTGCACACTGTCACCTAGATGTGCATTGACAAGTATAAAGCCCACAATGAGTTTCTTAGAATATGTGGTCCAAATTCAATTATCTCTCAGGCTCAGATACAAAGAGAATAAGCCAACAAAAATTGTCAAATTTTCAGTGATCAAAACATGATGGAAGTACTGTATGCAAAGAACTGTGCATCCTTCCAGATGTGAAGGGGAAAAGCATTTTCTCTTTAAATCATATGTGTCTACCGCTAAACCAATAATCATCTAAAAATAACCTCTGTTTCTAGTAGTTCCAATTTGTTAAAGTTCATTTCTCTGTTTCCATGTTATGGAAAGAGATGAACACTCAGTGAGGCATGGCACTAAAAACAACAGAACAGTTGGAGCTATGATAAGTTCTGCAGAGAAACAATTTGGCTAAAAGTCATTAGTGTAGCTCAATCAACTACACTAGAGAGGTTGAGTGTGGCATAGTCAAAATTTCAGAAGAAAATTAGGCTTGAAGATCCAATACACCTGCAAAGTTTATTAAACTATGATTGGGGGCTCCATTCTGATTTTATTTTTTCATGCTGTTATCCCGCCTGAAAAAAACCCTTATGTGTACCTTTACCTGAATAGTTAAATTTAGCTTGATTAACTTAGTTGGATGTGCATATGGAGTCCTTCCTTGTAGGTAGGATTTCTGACTTGACACTGTGTAAAAATCATTGCTGCATCCTAAAATTTTTGCTAGTTATTCTGCTGTTATTCTGCTAATTGTTCTGCTTTATTTCAGAAGTTTGCCCTTTCCTATGACTTTTGATCGAACTGAAGACAAATGATATCTAGAATTGCACCTGCTTTACTATAAGTCCACTTGAATTAAAAGAAATAATTTCAGCACTCCAATTCTACTAACTTTGTGAGTTTATACAGATCTGGAATGTCTTTCAAATAACATAGTACCTTTATTCTTCATTAATTTCATAGAAGTGCCTTTACCCTGAATGTTGTAATCCTATCAGTTCAGGAGTTTAATCCATTTAGCAGGAAAACAAGTTGGAAGATTTACCATATACAATGTACATACTGTACACTATAAAAACTCACATTGTGTTTATCTGTTTGTCTGTTTGTACCCCAAGGTTAGGCCAAACACTTCATTATACCGCAGGTACCTAAATTTGGCTAATTTATAGAATGCATAAAAAAATCCAGGCTCAGTTCTCCTTGCCAGAAAGCAAAGTCAGCGGGCAAGCTGTCAAGAAGTCAGAAGTCGCTCATATTCCCACTGCGTTTTGGCCCACTCGTGGTCAGTCAGTTTGGGTAAGTAAATATACTGCTCAAAAAAGTAAAGGGAACACTTAAACAACACAATGTACTGTATTTAATAGTAGGATGTCTTATCTTGTGTTCCCTTTATTCTTTTGAGCAGTATATCATTTATTATTGAGGTATTTATAATATAAACTCTTCTTAGATTATCATAGGATTGTCCAGCATTGGGTAAGAAATTATGGTTAGCTTAAAATTTAATATTCATTCTGTTCACATTAGACTGTCTCATTTTTCTCTCAAAGAATGACAGAATGAGTCTAAGAGTTGTCTACTTACTGTCAGAATCCATTTATATCATATTCATAAATGGAATGTTTCAAACATATCCCATGGATTCTGCCATCTCCCGAAGAGAAGAGGATAGATGTGTATTGAACCGGCAATAGGCATTTCAAAGGAAAGGAGAAGCCTTTTGAACTGGGGAAACAAAAGGGGGGGCTAGCATCTGGCTTTTGTCACGGAAGACACCAATAAACAAAAGGGTCCTAACTTCCTTTTTCCCACGAGATGGATGATACGAGAGGAAGGATGGGGGGACTGACCAAATGGGGATTAAGGGGGGTTAAACCGGGAACTCTTTATAAGGATTTACATCGTGGAACCATTAAGCCCTGTCTCATTTCCAACAACCAAGCATGTCATAGTAAAGATTTCTTTTGGACTAAAACCTGACTCCAAGAGTTTTTGTCTTCCTAAGACGTGGTTTGGGGTGGGTCCTTACATTAGACAGGGCTTGCAACGAAAGTCAACCCGGGAAGAAGAACCTTACCGGGGGACTTTGCAAATAAATATGATGTCTGACGATGAAGCAAGAAGGGAAGAAAGCCCCACGGAGAAGGAGCCTTCCTCCCAGGCGAACTCCCAGAAACATTGGGAAGCTGAAGCATCATATTCCTCCTGGGAGGAAACGGCGGAGCAGCACGAACAAAAACCCCAGTGGTCGATGGGCATTGGAAGGAAAAGTGAGTGGGAAAAGGCTTCGAGAGAAGTGACCCTGAGACGGAGCGACCACCAACCGGAATGGAAACAAGAGATGGAGAACTCCCTGCACGCCAGTGAGGAAGAGCGGATTCTGGAAAAAGCTATTGACTTGATGAAAACAACCCTGAGCTCACTAAGGGAGGAGAGAGCTGGAAACCACAACACCTGGGGTCGCAACTGGAGGGGTAACGGAAGGGATCCAACACCTGAAACCCCAGGGCTGTCCAATGGAACAGGAGCCGCTGACTCAGTGGTACCCCCCCCCCAGACCCACAGATGGGGATCGAGATGAGGAGCGATACACTCTGCGGCGCAGACAACGATCCAGCCAAAGATTCCCACCCCTGGATGCAAAATTCAAGGGGGAGCCATCACGACTGGGATTTTTCCTAACCCAAGTCCTCAGCTACATGGAAGAGTACGGACGGGACATCCCCAGTGACAAAACACGCATCCGAATTGTGCAATCTGCCCTGGACGGGACGGCTGCAGACTGGGTAGTGAACCTGCATGACTCCAACGCCCCAGAACTCAACGACTTCAACCGATTCATGTCATCCTTGAGGCGACGATTCGAGGACCCTTTGGCTGACCAGAAGGCCCGGGAGAGAATCAAGACGGTGAGGCAGGGCAGGAGAACAGTGGCTGAATATACCCAAGAATTCCGAGCCATCGCCAGCAAGCTGAACTGGCCAGAAGACATCCTCCTCAGCCATTTCAAAGACGGTCTAAACTACGACCTGTATGACGCTTGCCTGCCTCGGGGAGACCCCTACCATCTCGATGACTGGTATGTCCTGGCAGAGGAAGTGGAAATAGACCTATTGAAAAGACAACGCAGAGGAAAACCATGGGGCCGCCCGCCACTCGAGCAAACACGTGAGGGGGAAAACCCACCGGCCACGGCTAAAAAATCAAAGGGATGTTTCAATTGCGGGAGAGAGGGCCACCGTGCTGCAGAATGTCGTTCGAAAGCCCCTCCACGCAAAACAGAGGCACCATCTTCCAAAAAGCTGGGGAAGTCTCAAGGCAACCCAAAAGAATCTTCCATGAAGGGGACAGAGGCTGTAGAGTCCACAATTCCTGCCAAAACCTGGGATTGGACTCCGGCCTACACTGCAGGGGCGGTGGACACCTCGGAAGACAGCTCAGAGGGAGAACCTTTGGTAAGTGGACCTCTTCCACCCATACTTAAGACAGTAACTATATTAGCTTCCTCTGCACCAAAAGCCAATGAAATAAAAGCTCTGATAGACTCTGGCTGCATCAGCTGCCTCATCAGCCCAACGCTGGTGGAGGAACTGAGCATCCCAGTGAGGAGGCTAAAACAACCAATCTCCTTCAGTCAATTAGATGGGTCTATAGCAGGGGGGGACCAGCTACCCTAGCCACTCTACCACTCCACATGTCCCTGGGGTCCCATGAGGAAGACATAACATTTATAGTGGCCCCAGGCATGGCATGCCCAATGATTTTAGGACTGGAATGGCTGAAGAAATGGAACCCCGGGATAAACTGGAGGACTGCAGAACTCAACTTCCCAAAAGGGGAACAGGAAAACGTAAAACCCCCAAACACCCCCCCAACCCAGAGGGAGGAAACAGCAGCAGTGGGGGAAGAGAAGGGGCTAACAGAGATACCGGAGGAATACAGGGACCTGGCTGAGGTTTTCAGTGAGGAAAGAGCAGATGAGCTCCCCCCCCCACCGCCCCACAGACTGCACCATAGAATTCAAACTTGGGGCAAAACTCCCAAAACCCAGGATGTATGCCATGAGCCCAAGGGAAATGGCAGAAATGGAAAGATTCATAAAGAAAAACTTAGAAAGAGGATTTATTGAGCCCGCCAAACCCAAAGTAGCCGCCCCGGTTCTGTTCAGGGAGAAGAAGGATGGGTCTTTTCGTTTGGTTGTGGATTACCGAAACCTAAATACAATTAGTGAATGTAATCTGTACCCCCTTCCCCTAATGAAGGATATGCTATCCCACCTATCGAAAGGAAAGATTTTTACCAAACTAGACCTGAGGGAAGCATACTACCGTATTAGGATTAAGGAAGGAGACGAATGGAAGACTGCATTCAACTGCCCAATGGGGTGCTATCAATTCAAAGTATTGCCATTCGGACTGCAAGGGGCCCCCACAGTCTTTATGCAATTAATTAATGACGTACTGAGAGAGCACCTATATAAGGGGGTCCTGGTTTACCTCGATGACATCCTTATCTTCACAGAAACCAAAGAGGAACATATCAAACTAGTCAGAGCAGTCCTGAAGAAATTGCGAGCTGCCCATTTATATGCTAAATTATCGAAGTGTGAATTCCATCAGGAAAAAATCGACTACCTGGGATATCGCATATCCCCAGAGGGCATCGAAATGGACCCAGAGAAGGTCAGGGCAGTACTAGAGTGGGCACCCCCCCCCGCACACGGAAGCAATTGCAAAGAGTTTTTGTCTTCCTAAGACGTGGTTTGGGGTGGGTCCTGACATTTACTATCTAAAGAGTTTTACAAAGTGCAGCGGTGCTTATTCTTTACAATGATCAAAACATTGTGTCATGGCTTGTACCAATTACACCCATAGGAAAGCATAGGGCACACAATGTATTTTTCCTTGTAGTTATCCTACTCTATCCATCAGCAGAAGAATTTTCTAAGCTGGATGATATAACAACTGGATGAAAGTATTCATTCTTTCTCTTTCTAAGATTCTTAAACCTAGCTAAATTCTATATCTCATTTGCCTCTCCATAAGCCTCACTGAATTTGCTTTTGATTACGTAGATAAATAACTGAAGTGGAAAACATGGCACCTGGAAGAAATTCAGATGAAGATTTGCTTAATTCACTGAACTCAAAGTAAAAAAACCTTGATATTTGGGAAACATCTGAAAGACAAATCTTAGCACTGATCTAGAATTTACCAGATCTTCTCTTGCATAAGATTACTTTCTGTAGAGCTTCCGGTGGCTCCGCGGCGACGGAGGGAGCCTTCCCGGGCTGCCCGCGGCTCAGCTGGTGTTTTTTCGCCCGAAACAGCGCCGATCAGCTGTTCGGGCGAATCTGAAGCCCCCTCCTCGGGAGAAGAGGAGGGGGTGAGCCCCCAGGTGGGGGTTGAGTTCTCCGGGGCCGCCTGAGCTTGGAGCTTGGGCGGCTGAAGGATTGAACTCCCCCGTAGCCTGGGCTGCTCCCAGCTGGCTAGCGTCTCTGCTCCGGACTTCATGGAGCAGAGCCAGGCATCTGCGACCATCCCTGCTTGAAGGAGAGACTATGAAAGGGAAAGAGCAGGCAGAGCAGTACAAGAGGGAAAGATGAAGAGATGAAGAAGATTTTATTTTACTCTCAAGCTTGATGGACTTTGCTTAAAACTTAAAGTGAAAGTGCGTCACAATTGTAAGTAAAAGATGGCGGCTAAACCTCCCCCTAGAACTTTTCGGAGTGCTGGAAATTCTCCGGTGCAACAACAATCATTGCTGCAGGCGTTGCATTCTCCTGATGTATTGACATCGAAGGATCTTGAAAAACATACCCAGTTAATTTTGGAGTCAATGGGTGTTAAATTTCTACAGATGGAGGAGAAATTGGAGAAATTGGAGCAGAGAATGGAAGAAAGGATGGAACAGAAACTTAGAGAAATGAAGGTAGACATTTTGTCCTCAGTGCAAAAAGTTGCTAAATGTGTGGAGGTGCTGGATGATCAAGTGCAAGATTTGATTCAAAAGAATGCTTTATTAGAAGCAAAAGTATTGGAAATTGAAGATTTAAAAGACAAAATCGACAGTGAACAGAGCTTGGCCCAATTTTACCAGATGCAGTTTGCTGTGAGAATTAGAGGCCTAAAAGAGAATATTAAGGAAGATTTAAAGCAGCTGGTTTCTGAGGCTTTTGAGGGAGTATTGAACCATCCAGCATCTGAATTAAAACAAGGTATGGACAAAGTGTTTCGTGTGAATTCGTGGATTGCTAAACAGAGAAAGTTGCCTAGAGATGTGGTGGTTTATTTTGTAAAAAGGGAAATTAGAGATGAAGTTATACAAGCTGCCTACGATACCAAAGTTGTGATTGCTGGTCAACAAGTTTTGGTTCTAAAAGAAATTCCTCCAAAGATTTTAAAGAGAAGGAAGGATTTTATATTTCTTGTGCAAGAGCTCAAGCAAAGAGATATAAGGTTCAGATGGGAGATCCCAGCTGGGTTGAGCTTCATGTATGATGGCAAAAGGTACTGTTTGAGTAATGTGAAGCAAGCGCATGATTTTTATAATATTGTCTTGAAAGTAACCCCATCAACACTTCTGGAAGCTGCAGAGGGATCTGGAGAAGGAGAACATCAAGAGGATGAAGATGCACAGATAGACGAGAAGGGTACAGGAGGAGTTCAAGCTGCAACTCTTTTGGATGATCTTAGAGAACAGAGGGTGACGCGTGCTGCCTTAAAACGCTCAAAAAAGGAAAAAAAATAAGACCAGTAGAAATCTATGGAACTTCCACAAAATATTTATAGTTAAGTGGTAGTTGTGTTTTTAAAAAAAAAAAAAAAAAAAAAGTTTTGGGATGCTATGTATGGTAATAGATTTTTTTTTTTTTAATTTGGAATTAATGGACAACTTACTACAGAGGAAGAGGAAGAAAGTTTTGTGGGTTAATGTGGGTTAATTTGTGTAAGAACTATTTATTAATGTGCAAATGAGAATATGTTAAGGTAATAGTGAATTGTGGAAGAACATAGATGGGAATGATGCTAGTTTTCTTTTATTTTAGTTTTTTATATATATTTAGTATTATTAAGGATTGGTTTACTATATACAAGCTAGAGAGTGATGGATTTTAGAGTTTATAATTGTTAGTATATGATTGTTTATGATTGCCTTTTAGATATATACCTTGTATTTTGCTCTGGGAAGTCGGGGGGGGGAGGGGGGAGGAGGGGAAGTGGAGGGGGGGAGGTAGGGGAGGGAGGAGGGGGAGGGGGAGGGGGGGAGATAGGGGGGAGGTAGGGAGGGGAGGAGGGAGGGGGAAGGGGGGTTTTTTTAAAGGAAAATTGTATTTTATAAAACTTTTCAATAAAAAAAAAAAAAAAAAAAGATTACTTTCTGTAATATGAATAAATAGTCAGTCTTCACTTCGGTTAAGGAGTAAAGCGCTGCCCTTAAGGATCCCATTGCTCTATATATCAGGATTTCCTCTTCAGTCCTGATAGTAGACAGTAATAATTATAAGTATCTGGAGAATAATTTCCAAATGTACCTTTTCCTTCTTTTAACTGATACAATTTTTGGAATGAAAGGATAGACCTCTTTGCTTCAGGCTGAGGGCTACACAATTTTGGAGTAGCATTCTGGGGTCTATGCTCTAAAACATAGCAAGCCAAAGAAAACATGGTTGGGGCCAGAGCAAAAATGAAATTAATTTTATTACCTTCATTAAGTATAATTAATATGTTTATTTCCCATAAATTCCATATATTCCTCCTTCATCACATTCAGTCACATTTGATGACAATTTTTGCAGGGGACCCATAGGCTGCATCTAAAATATACTGAGGCCACGTAAAAGATTACATATCTCGAGTATTACAGAATCTCAAACCAAATCAGAGCTAATCCTGAAAAATTAATGTGGATAGTCTCCAGTTTAATTTGCACCCAGCACACAACCAAGGCACTCAAACCCTATATCCTGATTAGATCAAGCACACAAGACACTCAGTATAGTTAGCAAAATTATAGCTCTATTAAACTCAAAATATTGAACAGACAAAATGAAAGAGAAGGCACGAAGAACAGACAAGCATGTACATCAACTGTTTATCAAAATATATCATACTATCATTGGTTATTCCCAAAAGGAATGGCCCTTGGTTGTGCCAGCCTTAACTTTTTTATGTATGTAACAGAGGAAAAGCAGGACATAGGGTGATCCTTCCTCTATGCTGCACCATATAGAAAACATATAGGATGTGGATAATCATAGATTTCATCTCTCTGTATTTGCAAAGAAAGTTTTTTACACTCCTTTATACAAAGAGCTCCTAAGTCATATGTCTTGATCCAGAAATTACAGCCATAAATATCAGAACACAGAAGTTGTGCAGTAATAAAGCTGCCTTTTCTACAAGACTAATTTTACATGATAACTGTAAATTAATCATCCTGCATGAAAAGAGCAATCTATATTTCTCTTGGTTGAAAACAATTCAAGAAAGTAAAAATGAAAAGTTTCTTCTTTGTTGACCCCAAGATTTTAAACTTTCTTTAAAATGCCTTCATCTTACCTCCATTAAAACAAACAATGCTGCAAAGAAAAGGAGGGTTGCCCATTCCACTCTGTTCAGAATCATTTCAAAATCATGAATGTTGGCTAGCACAAGAAGCCATAAGGCTCCCAACATAGCAATCCATCCTGCATAAAAAGAGAAGTTAGCATGAATATAACTGAGTCCATTTTAACTAGCTATGTCAAATCTACAGTACACATATCCTTTGGGTTTAGGAATATTGAAAACATATTTATACTGTGGAATAGCACATAATCACAGTTAAGCTTACAACTTATTTTCCCCCAGGGTATAGATTATGTGCCTTTAATATCTCAAGTAATTCAGTAGATGAATCTTCTCTAATACTATTATTTCCATATTCCACTATTTTCATGCCCTATAAAGGATAATATCCAGGATTTTAAAAAGCCTCCAGTTATAAAATAGTTCTAAACTTGCAATGTAACTCAATGCCTAGTTTCTCCCTGACATGAATCCAACACTAAGAATTCAAAACAAGGCCATACTAAAAAAGAAAATCAGGCTTAACTATGACTACTAATCTGGTGTTTTCATTTTTTTTAAAAAAATGTCTTCACCCAGAAATATTTAGTCCATGCTAAAAATTCCAACCGTGCAAAATAAATATCAGAACACAGTTGTGCAATAATATAGCTGCCTTTACTACAAGACTAATTTCACATAATTGTAAATCAATCATCCTGCCTGAGAAGACCAATCTATATTTCACTCCCATTTTAACCATATGAATTTAGAAAAAACAAATCTAAATGCAATGCTGAGACTAAGTTTTTCTACATTTCTTTCAAAGGGAGCAAGGCATCATGTTTCCAAAAGGATTCCATCCTGAGCCGAAAAATAGAATATCTATCCACAGCTATTGGCAGTGTTTTTTCGCTGAACCATATCTATTTCTGTGTTCTTCAGTTACAGTTCTGAGTTAGAAAAAGAGTCTATAAACAGAATATTGTGCCATGGGAATATGTATATACTGAACTTATTGAAAGGACACATGTTACATGTTATAAAAATGGTTCCTATGTTTTTTATTCTTGTTTGTGCTAAGGCACTGCAGATTCTTTATTTATCCATTGGGGAAATATTAATTTTCTTCAAATATTATGTAAATGACTAAAAGCTGAATTTATCAAAGAAAATATTCAGAAGTAGACTACAAAAGAATAAAATTCAGATGCAAAGAAAAAAGAATATAACAACAGCTGCAGTCTTTCAAAGATAACCATTATGTCTCCTTAGTGTGTTCATTCCTCTTTGAATTTAATCAAGACTTGAGTTCAAAAATCCAACTAAAACTGAAATAGTTATCTATAATATGATATAAAAATTTAAATGAAAATATTCAATACATGCTCATAGTAATCTATTAAAAGCAATGATACTTTCTACAAAGTCATAATGTACTTGGCATACAACAAATATAAAATAAAATAACATAGTTACTAGCAGGGACAATTTGGATATTTTCAAAGGGACTCCGATGCAATGGGACAGAAAAGTCCCAATAACTGACATAAAAATTAAGAAATATGCACAAAATCCAGAGAAAAGTCCTAAAATGGCCTTTTTCCCCATATGTACTGGAAATCCATCATTCAACAATGACAGATGACATGCTGACTGGAAGGTTTGTGTGTTGAAGTCCAACTCATTTGCAAAATAGCAAGTTGTGGAAGGTTGTCCTAGAAAGAGGTGCAGTCCATATATTGTAGTGACTGAAAAGTTACAAGGATGAGTATTTTAAGGAAACTGCTAAAAAGGATAACCCAGAAACTTGGAGTAAGCACCACCACTACAGATACTGTAAATCCAACACCTGTGGTCAATAACATCTTCTGAACCTACTGACCCAAAGTCTAGCAGTATTTTTTGGATTGGACAAATGATGCCACTGTTTTGGAAATACTATTTATCTAAAACCTAACTACACCAGTGAGGGAAGTCAGCACCCCACTTCCCTCCCCCAGAGAAGGAAATATTTTGGGGGATATTAAAAAGGGCAAAATATTATAATTCCCCAAAGGAATAATATAAAAATCTTAGGCAGAAACCAGTCCCAAGTCTCCTTCCCCAAAGCAGAGACCAGCTTTTAAAAACGCAGATTTGGGGCCACCTATTCATAAGCAAAATGCCTTCAGCCACAGCCAAAGAGAAGATTTGAGCTGATGGGATTAGAAAAACAAAGACTCCCAAGGACAGGAACATGATCTTTAGGATATAATAGGATTAACTCACCACCATTAGAATACCAAAAGAGCACACTCAAGCTCAGGTCACGTTACACAGGAACAGAAAGCACCTAAATACAAAGCCATAGGAACAGGAACAACCTCAAATACAAAGCCCAAAGAAGGTATAAAAGCCCACCTATCCCAACTCCATTTTGTCAGCTGTTCCAGAGCCACATGCTGTTGGTTCTGTTGTTCAATAAAAAGAACCTTCTTTCCAAACAGCCTCCATTTTATTTATTCCCAGCTTGGACTGGACCTGATGATTTTTTTTTCTTTCAACAATTTGGCAACTGGAGCAAGGGTAGTGAAGGGAGTTTTGAGTTTGAGCTTGAGGACTGTTTTGGAAAGAAGGTAAGTATCTCTAAATTTTAACTTTAAAGCCCAGGGGAATGAGGGAAATGTGTATATGTCTCTGTGTGAGAGTGAGAGGACCCTCTTCCCAATCACAGCTAGATTCTGCCCCCTCTGGCCTTTCCTAACTGCAAAAAGGATCTATTCAAGTCACAGACTCTGGAAAGGATGGGGGTTTGGCCAGAGCACAGGACCTTTCATTAGGGAAAAGGGAGAAGCTGTGTGAAAATGGAATGGAAAAGTGAGAGAGAGAGTCGGACCTGGGCAACCAGCTGGGAAGTCAGTGAGCAAAGCCCTGTCAAGGAGGTGCACATACTCACTGCTAGGGAAGAGCAGCAGGTCCTCCCAGACTTTTCTGAGTCTAAAAACCATGGGTAGGAAAAGCCGTTGGAAGGAGGTGCCTGTACTCACTGTGTAGGGGTGAGCAGCAGGTCCTCTGGATCCCTTTTGGTCTGAAAACAATTGGCAGAGTTTCCTTGAAAGGATGTATCCTTACTCTGCTAGGGAACCAGATTCCTCCTGGACCCCTTTTTTTGGTCTGAAAACTGATAGGCAGGGTGGCACGTTTGGCCATGGGGGAAGACCCAGCTAAGCTATTTGAATACCACTTCAGAAGGCAAACATAGGAGGCTGTACCTTGAGGGTCATGACAGGATCCCCCTCTAGGAGACTTGCTCATGGGTTGGGGTGAGAGGCAAGTGCCCATCCTAGCCTGTATGAAGGAGATACGAGCAAAGGAGATATGTAGGGAATGGGCTTTGCTCAGGGAGAAAGCTGGGAAACCAATTTGGCTAAATAAAGGTACTTATTTTTTGCCAGTCTTCCAAATCTATAGAATATCCAAAGGTACTTGTGTGTGAGGTAAATGTAACTCTTAAACGTCTCTAGCCCCTAGAGAAAAGAATTTTAAATTTTGCTAGGAAAAAATATATTAAAGTAAGCAAAGAAAAGAAAAATACCTTCATCCTAGTTTGCCTGGCCAGCAAAACAGGGTGAAGAAAACTGTGTTTCCTCCTTTTTTTCCTTCCGTCCCTGAGCTTTTAAGAACAGCCCAAAGTTGTTAGAAGGAAATGTTTTAACTTCATTTACAGCTAAAGTTTCATTTTTGCATTTACTGCATGTTTTTAAGTGGGTCTTATCTCTTTAACATCTGTAAAGTTAACCTTAATGTCTTTTCAAACCTTCAAGCACACACCCCATTCCACTTCTCCAATTCTTATCCTCTGTTCTCCATTCCTCATGTCTGACCAGCAATTCTCTTCTGGGAGAGTCACCCACAAAGGGGGAAGGGGACCCTGTTCTCATATCTTTCAGCCCTGCATAGACAACTCTACAACTTTGGAATTAGAGCACACTGGCCCAGATGCTGTCTCCATTCATTTTAGCCAGGCAATTGGGTTTGGATCCAGCCATCCACCAGAAAGTCACCATGCAACCAGAGTGGAACAGATCTCCCCAGGTGCTACATCACCCAGATGCCTGTGAAAGCTGCAGAAAAAAGAAAGACTCCTGGAGCCATTGGCCCCCATGTAAAGTCTCAGAAGACAACTGGAAAGACTATGGGGGGAGGGCAGAAACTCATTGAAAGGTTTTCTTTCTTGCCTCATTTATATTGTAATTAGCCAGTTGAATGGATTTATGGAGGGATGATATGCGGGAATGGTTGGCACAGCAAGTCCTGAACACCTTGGACTTCTGTCTGGTGAGAGGGAAAATTTGTCTAGGATGTTTGTATTGCATATCTTGTAGAAGTAGCTGCACACACACACACACACACATCATTTGGAATCACACTGAGGCTATCCTCTTCACCTACTTCCATGTAAAGCTCCCCAGTTTGTTTCTTCCTCTGTGTCACTAAGGCCTTTACATGCATACCTTTCTGCAAATTCCATGGGGGATGGAACCATGTCCTCTCAAGTGATTTACAATTCATATGCCCTCACTGAGGAGGTAGCAGGAAAGAGATCTCCAAACTCAAGACCTGAATATGTTGCACTGGTGGTTTCATAGTAGGAGTCCTAGGTCTCACTGTGTGCAATTTAAGAAATATCAATAGCCTGGCTTGCACACTGGCTAACCTCAATTTGACATCACAATCCCAGAAGCACTAAACTAAGAGGTAAGGCAGGTTCAGAAAGCAACCCTTGAAAATGGGCAGCCAGTAATTATTTACTAAGGCAAAACATGGCTGTGAAGAATTTTGGAGGCATGTGCTTGAAAAACTTAACTGGAAGCTCACAGGAAATGACATCAAACATCTAAAACAATTGGCACAGAATATTGGACACTATAAATTTCTTTTCCACCTAACAGCCACAGCCACAGAGAAGGTTTGATCTGATGGGATTAGAAAAACAAAGACTCCCAAGGACAGGAACGTGACTTCTAGGAATTTATAGCATTAACCCACCACCATTAGAAAAGGGCGCACTCAGGCTTCCAGTTTGACATCACGGCAGAATGGGTGCAAGAAGATGGGGCTCCGTCTTTCACGTTCAATTTCGCCTCGCTGGGTACCCTGGAAAGGGTCAAAAGTCACTCCATAGAGGCAACAAGCAAGTAGGGACCCTCGTTGATCATGGGAGGGTGGCAGCCCTTCCTTTAATCCAAGGAAGCCCTCCAAACTGGCGGGGGAAAGACTGGCTACATTCGTGTAGCCAGTCAGAAGCTGCTGACAATGGAAGACAATAAGCACTAACAAGCAACCTTTCAGTAACGTGGATGAAACTGGGTGAGACTCTATCCTCTCTTTATGACTAAGACTTCTTCCTGGAAAAATTGCCCAAAACATCCACCCCATTCCCTCAGGAAAAGAAAAGCAGGAAACTAATTACTTGGGGGAAACAGAAAAAAATTACAAGATTAATTTGGAATTGATGCACATATATGCATTTGAAATTTGGGTACTAAAAGTGCTTTTGAGACTTTTTTTTAAAAAAAGAGATTTGAAAAGCTTGTAATATAAGTTTGGATTTAAAAAGCTGAAAAATGGCACTAATGACAATTAGTGGCAAGTTATGGCACTACAATTTGTTATGCCTAAAGGAAACTTGGCTTGAAGCCCAGATTTAGATAAGACTCTTGCTGGCCTTGGAAACTTTCACTTTTGAAGACTGCAGCTAGGAAAAGGGGAGAAAAAACAACTTTGGGCTGCTTATTATTGTCGCAGAGACAATGAACTATTTTGCAACTGGCCTGCCTGAACTATGAATATAAATATTAACTGACTTTCAGAGCTGTGTTGTGGAACTATTTCCCTACAGGACTTGAGATGATGGAATTTTTTGGATTACATTTTTTTTAAAGAATTTTAATGGATTTTATAGGCTTAGGGATAATATGGGGTCAGGATTGGGGTTAGGGTTAAGGCTGTGGTTGGGGTCGGGATTGGGATTAGGACAGGGTTGGGGTCAGCATTGGGGTTATCCCCCAGTAACATTTTCAATATTTAGCAAACAGAATATTGTCTGGGTACATATGTTTGGCTAACAATAATTAATATAGTAATAAATAACAGTAGTAAATATGATTGGTTATCATAGACAATATTAATAAATCAATCCATAACGTTCTTCTTACTACTATGTATTCAAAATAACATAACACATTCCTTTCTCCCTAATTCGTTTTCCTAGCCATTGATAGAAGTTATCCCATATTCTAAAATAAGCTGAATCTTCTTTCTCTTTAATCTCTAAAGTCAATCTATCCATTTCTGCACATTCTAAAATTTTCTTGATTAGTACTTCTTCAGTTGGTAAATTTTCATTTTACCAATATTGGGCAAATACAATTCTCGCTGCTGTTAATACATGTAATATTAAATATTCACTCTCCTTCTCATAATTAGATCCTAATATTCCTAACAAAAACAGTTCTGTTTTTAGTCATCTTTTCCAACCATACATGTATCTTAACTCAAAACCTTTTTGCTTTAGGGCATGTCCACCAGGTATGATAATAAGTACCTGGCCTTTGCTTACATTTCCAACAGTTACTTGAAGTATTTATAAACATTTTCGCTAATCTTACTGGTGTCATATGCCATCTATAAAACATTTTGTACAAGTTTTCTTTGCATGGCACTGCTTTAGTTAATTTAATATTTCTATCCCATAGTTTTTGCCAGTCTTCCAAATCTATAGAATATCCAAAGTTCTTTGCCCATGTTATCATTGTTTCTTTTACTTGTTTTTCTTCCATCTTTAAATTTAGCAGAAATTTATAAAGTTTCTTAATCAACTTTTCATCTGCTTTTAGCAATGTTTGATCAAATTCTGTCTGTTCTTTATAAAATCCCATTGTTTTCTCATTTTTTCATATCTTGTTTTAATTTGCAAATATGGCCACCATGCTGAGTCAATACCTTGTCATTGTAAATCTTGTCTATCTTTCAGTTTTCCTTCATTATCCAAGATATCTTTATAAGTGATGACTTTGTCATAATTAATTAAATTTGGATAAGCTACATTCTGTAAGTTTTGGAGAGGCTGCACCAGAAAAGTAGCTAGGGCCCTGATTGGATTGCATTGTAATTGAACTGCATTTGGGGAATTATATAAGTAAAAATCAAAAACAGCAGCAGTACATTCAGGGTAAGTGCATCTGAGATTCCTTGTACCTAAGAATGTCTGGCTTAGTTCAGTGCAACACTTGTTTTGCAGCTGTCTTGTGCAGTACCCTTTTCAAACTTGGAAACTGTCCTATCTGTAAACAAATCACTAGTCTACAAGGACAGATTATTTATCTAGGGTCTGTAATCTGTGCTTTTCAGGCAAAAATTAGGTGTCCAAGATGAAAAACTTGTTTTTGACAGGGAGAAGTGCGAATCTGGTATTACACAACAAAAAGGCATCCAAAAAGAGAAGTCACCTTCTGGTTGGTGATTCAATTATAAGGGATGTAAATCTAGGAAAGGATACAGAGGTCTCAAAAGAGGTCAGGTGTCTTCCAGGTCCTACTGCCAGTAGGGACAAGAAGCGTATTTCTAAAATAATCAAGAATGCCAGCAAGGACTGTGATGTGGAAGCTATTGTACATCTTGGCACTAATGATCTGTCCCAAAAAGATGTATTCTCTGTGCAGAATGATTTCCAGAGCTTGGGGCAGGAACTTAGCAGAATAGGCTGTAGGTTTACTTTTTCAGAGGTTTTACCAGTGTATAAGGAGCAAAATGGAAAAGGCCGGCGTATAGCACAATTCAGTATGTGGCTAAAGGAGTGGTGTAAAGGGGAAAGCTTTGGATATATTAGTCACGATGTCTGTAGCTGGTCCAATGAAAAAATGTACAAAAGAGATGGTTTGCATCCTTCAAAGAAAGGGACTGAGTTACTCGGCTATAAATTCACAGATTTTCTGGAGGAATATTTAAACTAGACAGCGGAGAAAGTGAGTTAATTGATATAGAACTTCCCTGTCCCTGCCAATCTAAAAATTATAGGGCTATCAATGCATGTAACATAGATCTGTGTGTGGACAAGAATATCAACCTTGCTGTCAAGCAAAATCAAGCTTCTATTAGTGAGTGCCACACAAAGTGCACTAACCAAATAGGTGGTAAGACAATAGGGGAACTCAGGCACCACACAGGTTATGTAGAAAGTAAACACAGGGCCAGAAAGAAAGGACTCAAATGTCTATACACCAATGCACAAAGTATGAACAAAAAACAGGGTCAACTAGAAATTAAGGTTAATGAGGACAGATATGATATTGTTGCCATTATGGAAACATGGTGGGATAAAACCCAAAAATGGAACACTCAGCTAGAGGGATTTAAATTATTTAAAAGAAACAGACCAAATAAAAGAGGAGGTGGAGTTGCCCTCTATATAACTACATCTCTACAGAAATAGAGCACAAAAATAATGAAAACTGTAAACTTGAATGCATTTGGGTCAATATAAAAGGGGGGGAATAACATTGCCATAGGTGTATACTATAGGCCACCCAAACAAACAGAGGAAATAGATGAACTTTTTGCTAGTCAGCTAACTAAGGTATGTAGGAAGCACGTCACAATAGTAATGGGGGACTTTAACTACCCTGACATCAACTGGGAGACAAATTCTGCAAAAAGTGGAAGATCAAAAAGATTCATGACAAACCTAGCAGACAATTTTGTCACCCAAAAAGTAGAGAAGGGAACTAGGGGATTAGCCATTTTGGATCTAATTCTCACTAACAGAGATGAAATGATAGCAGGTGTTGAAGCCACAGGAACCTTGGGAGGAAATGATCATGCAGTATTGGAATTCAACATTATGGAAGCACAAGCAATAGAACACAGTCAAACTAGAGTCTTCGACTTTAAGACAGCTAATTTCAATAAACTTAGAGAGGGCTTGGGAAGGATTCCATGGATGAGAATCCTCAAGGGGAAAACAACTCAAGAAGCTTGGGAAATTTTGAAAAGTGAGATAATAAAAGCCCAGTCTAGCTCAATACCAACGAAGAGGAAAAATAACAGCTCTCAAAAGAAACCAGCGTGGCTGCATAAAGAACTCTCTGACAAATTGAAAGATAAAAAGGACAAGTATAGAAAGTGGAAAGAGGGGCACATAACTAAGTCAGAATATCAGCAAATAGCCCGAGCCTGCAAAGATGAAGTGAGGAAAGCTAAGGCTCAAAATGAACTAAGGCTTGCGACCAAAGTCAACAATAACAAAAAAGCTTCTTTGAACATGTAAAAAACAAGAAAAAAGTAAAGGAAATGATTGGTCCATTAGTGGGTGAAAGCGGCAAGAAGGTGACAAGCAACAGGGAGAAAGCACAACTATTTAACTTGTTTTTTGCATCTGTCTCTACACAAAGAGAAAAAACAGGCCAACCTATCAAAAGTAGTTCCATAAAAAACAGAATAGAAACACAAGTTAAGATAGGCAAGAAAATGATAAGTGAGTACCTGTCCAGTCTAGACAAGTTCAAATCACCAGGACCAGTTGGATTACACCCCAAGGTTCTCAAGGAACTGGCAGATGTGATCTCAGAACCACTGAACTATATTTTTCAAAGATCCTGGAGCACTGGGGAACTGCCAGAGGACTGGAAAAGAGCTGATGTATTGCCCATTTTCAAAAAAGGGGAAAAATGGATCCAGGAAATTACAGACCTATCAGCCTGACCTCAATACCTGGGAAGATTCTGGAAAAGATAATCAAACAACGAATCAGTGAGCACCTAGAGGCAAACAAAGTCATTACTAAAACCCAACATGGGTTTGTCAAAAACAGATCATGCCAGACAAATCTTATTGCATTCTTTGACCAAGTGACAAAATTAGTGGATCAGAGGAATGCTGTGGATATAATTTACTTGGACTTCAGTAAGGCATTTGATAAAGTAGATCACAACCTTCTACTTGATAAGATAGAAAAATGTGGGTTAGACAGAATCACCACCAGATGGATTCATAGCTGGCTGACCGGCCATACTCAGCATGTGGTCCTCAATGGAACCGCATCTACATGGAGGGAAGTATGTAGTGGGGTGTCCCAGGGCACTCTTCTGGGCCCAGTGCTCTTCAACATCTTCATCAACGATTTGGATGAAGGGATAAATGGGGAACTAATCAAATTTGCAGATGACACCAAGCTGGCAGGAATAGCCAAAACTCCAGAAGACAGGCTTAAGATACAGGAGGATCTGGACAGACTTGAACACTGAGCGCTATCTAACAAATTTAAATTCAATGACGAAAAAAGTAAGGTTCTACATTTAGGCAAGAAAAACCAAATGTACAGGTATAGTATAAGGGGTACCTTGCTCAATAGTAGTAACTGTGAGAGGGATCTCGGAGTCCTAGTGGACAATCACTTAAATATGAGCCAGCAGTGTGCTGCAGCTGCCAAAAAAGCCAACACAGTGCTAGGCTGCATTAACAGAGGAATAGAATCAAGATCACGTGAAGTATTAATACCACTTTACAATGCCTTGGTAAGGCCACACTTGGAATACTGCATCCAGTTTTGGTCACCACAATGTAAAAAAGATGTTGAGACTCTAGAAAGAGTACAGAGAAGAGCAACAAAGATGATTAGGGGACTGGAGACTAAAACTTATTAGGAACGGCTGCTGGAATTGTGTATGTCTAGTTTAATGAAGAGAAGGATGAGGGGGAACATGACAGCAGTGTTCCAATATCTCAGGGGCTGCCACAAAGAGGAGGGACTCAAGCTATTCTCCAAAGCACCCAAAGGCAGGACAACAAGCAATGGATGGAAACTAATCAAGGAGAGAAGCAACCTAGAACTAAGGAGAAACTTCCTGACAGTTAGAACAATTAACCAGTGGAAAAACCTGCCTCCAGAAGCTGTGAATTATTATTATTATTATTATTATTATTATTATTATTATTATTATTATTATTATTATTATTATTATTATTATTATTATTAATTTAATTTGTATACCGCCCTTCTCCCGAAGGACTGAGGGCGGTGAACAGGGCAATACATAATAAAAACAAGATACAAAAATTAAAAATTATTAAAAAGTAATTAAACAGCAATGCCCGTAATAAATTAGTACAGATTAAAAGTTAAGACCAATTTATAAAACCCAACCCCATCCCATCAGGCCAGGCCAGCTTGTTCAAAAAGGTGTGTTTTAAGATCGCGCTCGAAGGAGCGGAGATCAGGCACCATCTGGAGCTCGACCGGAAGATGGTTCCATAAATCCGGCGCACCCACAGAGAACGCCCTCCCCCTGAGGGCCACCAGTCGGCATTCTTTGACCGGTGGCACCCTGAGGAGGCCCTCTCTGTGGGAGCGTACTGGGAAGAGGGAAGTTGACGCCGGCCGCAGGTGTTCCCCAAGGTATTCCGGACCCATGCCATGTAGGGCTTTGTAGGTGATAACTAACACCTTGAACCTCACCTGGAAGACAACTGGAAGCCAATGCAGCTCACGGAGCAAAGGTGTGACATGGGAGTGTCGGGAAACTCCCAACACAACTCTTCAAGGGTAGCCCCATGTAGAGAGCATTGCAGTAGTCAAGACGAGAGGTCACGAGCGCATGAGTGACCGTACGTAAGGCATCCCGGTCTAGATAGGAGCCTTGGTGGAGCAGTGGGCTGATGCCTCCTTAAGTAACACCAGCTGCCTGCAATTAGTGCAGGTTCGCATCCCACCAGGCTCAAGGTTGACTCAGCCTTCCATCCTTCCGAGGTAGGTAAAATGAGGACCCAGATTGTTGGGGGCAATAAGCTGACTTTGTAATAATGCCGCTTGGGGTGTGTGTGAAAGCCCTAACAAGCAGGCATATACATAGAATGAAGGCTACTGCTAAGCTTGTAAGCCGCCCTGAGTCTTCGGAGAAGGGCGGGATATAAATGTAATAAAAATAAAAAATAAAATAAAATAGATAGGAATACCAGGTGTACCTGATAGGCGTACCAGGTGGACCTGGGCGAAGGCCCCCCTAGTCACAACTACTATATGGTCTTCTAGGGAAAGCTGTGAATCTAGGAGGACTCCCAATAACTCACCCCCCATAGAGAGGGGTGGGATATCCTGAATATCCCGAGATGCCGGTACACACAGCCACTCAGTCTTGTCAGGGTTGAGTCGAAGCCTGTTCCTCCCCATCCAGACCCGGACCGCCTCCAGGCAACGGGACATCACGTCGAGGGCATCACTGGGGTGATTTGGGGTCGAAATGAAAAGCTGGGTATCATCAGCATACTGATGATACCCAACTCCAAAGCCACGAATGATCTCACCCAGTGGTTTCATGTAGATGTTGAACAGGAGAGGTGAGAGGACCGACCCCTGAGGAACTCCGCAAATGAGAGGCCTCGCGGTCGACCTCTGCCCCCCTGCCAACACTGACTGTGAGCGTCCCAGGAGATAGGAGGAGAACCACTGAAAAACCGTGCCTCCCACTCCCAATCCCCTGAGGCGCCGCAGCAGGATACCATGGTCGATGGTATTGAAAGCCGCTGAGAGGTCTAATAGACTAGGACAGAGGAATATCCCCTGTCTTGAGCCCTCCAGAGATCATTCACCAACACGACCAATGCTGTCTCCGTGCTGTACCAGGGCATGAAGCCCAATTGGTACGGGTCTAGATAATCCGCTTCATCCAGGACCAGAGGGAGCTGATGCGCCACCACACTCTCAATAACCTTCGCAAGAAAGCGAAGGTTGGAGACTGGACGAAAGTTATTTAACACAGCCGGGTCCAAGGCAGGCTTCTTGAGGAGAGGTCTCACCACCGCCTCTTTCAAGGTGGCGGGGAAACTACCCTCACTCAAAGAGGCAGATATAACCTCCTGGAACCAGCCTCGTGTCCCCTCCCGGGCTGTATAAACCAGCCAGGAAGGGCACGGGTCCAATAAACATGTGGTGGAGCTCAGCCTCCCCATAATCCTGTCCACTTCCTCCGGAGTTACAGGATCAAACTCCTCCCAGGTAACATTGACAAACCACCCGTGTCCTGATCGTCCGACTCTGCCCAGTCGGAGTCCAGACTGGTCCGAATCCGAGCGATTTTGTCCGACAGATGTTGACTAAACTCCTCGGCACGCCCCTGCAAGGGTTCCTCACTCACCTCCTGATTAAGGAGGGAGCAGGTCTCCCTAAACAGAGCAGGTCACCCTAAACAGGGCGGCCGGGCGATTATCTGCGGACGCGATGAGATGCTCCAACACTGGAAGTTTTTATGAAGAGACTGGACAGCCATTTGTCCAAAATGGTATAGGGTTTCCTGCCTGAGCAGGGGGTTGGACTAGATGACCTCCAAGGTCCCTTCCAACATTATTATTATTATTATTATTATTATTATTATTATTATTATTATTATTATTATTGTTGTTGTTGTTGTTGTTGTTGTTGTTGTTGTTGTTGTTGTTGTTGTTGTCAAAAGCCTCCATTGTTGAAAGCCATTCAGGTATCTTAATATAAATTTTCTCTTTTATTCTTTTCCATTCTAAAAGAAGTGGATTCCTTATCAAATGGTTTTGGAAATATCTGTGTATTTTATTCTTCCCGTACCACAGAAAGGCATGCCAACCAATCTGTAGGTCATGCTCCTCTAGGTACAATAGTCTTTTATTTCTAAGCATTATCCATTTTTTAAGACATGTTAAAGTAGCTGCTTGATAATATAATCTCCAGACCGGGAGTCCAAATCCTCCACTATCTTTAGCTTCTTGTAACATTTTCACTTTAATTCATGCTTTTTTCCCTTGCCAGATAAATCTCAATATTGTTGCATTCAAGTCATCAAAAAAAACGTTTTCCAATTTTACAGGAGTCGTTTGAAATAGGAAGAGTATTTTTGGTAAGATATTCATTTTCACTGTAGCTATTCTTCCTACCATTGACAGTTGGAGATTTTTCCAATTTTCCAAGTCCAGTTTTATTTGTTTTAACAGTGTTCATAGTTATCTTCTTTTAGTGTTACGCATCTTGCTGTTAGATTCCCAAGTACTTAACTTTTTTAACTATTTGCTGATTTGTCTTTTTTGCAAATTGACTTTTCTGCTTATCTGTTAAGTTCTTTGTCAATACTTTAGTCTTTTCTCTATTTATTTTCAGACCTGCCACTTCTCCAAACTTTTCTATTTTCTCCAACAATTTAGTGCTTGTTTCAAGTGGCTCCTCTAATATAAAAACCAAGTCGTCCACAAAGGCTTGTAATTTATATTTTTGGTCTTTTATGTCCAATCCTTTAATTTCTATATCTTGTCTAATATTTCTATTCAATACTTCCAATGTTAAATAGCAATAGGGATAATGTATGTCTCTGTCTTGCAGCTTTTTTAATGTTAAAATTTTCTTTATAGTCTCTATTTAGGATTATTCTAGCAGTTTGTTTATGGTAAATTGTTTGGATTGCATTTATGAAATTTTTTCCAAAGTCCATTTTCACCAACTGCTGGAACATAAATTGCCAGTTTACATTATCAAACGCTTTTTGTGCATCAGGAAATATTAGTGCCATCTGTTTCCCTGGATGGGTTTCATAGTACTCTAGTACATCAAGAATCATTCTTAAATTATTTTTTATCTGTCTTTTAGGTAAAAAGCCATTCTCCAGAAAGATACTCAAGCAATTTTGCAAGCAGTTGGAGTGCAGACGGCAACTTTGATGAAAAACCATGAAGAGCTGAAAAGTGACCTTTATAAAATGAATAAAAAATCATCAATATAGATTCCCAAATTGAGAATTTTAAACAGATAATTACAACTAATCAGCAAAAAAATCAAAAAATGGAAGATAAATCAGTTGAAGTTGACCAGAAACTGGAAGTCTTAAAAGATGAAAATGAAAAATTGATGCAAATAAACAGAGAATTAGAAGGTACATTAGCAGTTATAGAAATGGAAAAGGCTTTATATTGTTTAAGATTTCAAAATATAATAGAAGATAAGGAAGAGGATCTTTTAGACTTGATAACTGAGTTACTGGCAGACGTTTTAGGAATTGGGAAAGTACAAATGAAAGGAGCATTGGATCAGATTTATAGAGTCAATTCAAATTACACTAGAAGGAATAGGGAAGTACACGTTAGATTTCTTAAAAGATCCACAAGAGAGGAGATTCTGAGAAAAGTACAAGATGAACCATTAAAATATAAAGAAAAAGAAATCGTAGTTCTCAAACAAATCTCTAGAAGGATAAGAGAGGCTCAAAGAGAATACCAGTTCCTAACTAGGAAGTTGGCTGGAAAGGGAGTGAATTTTAGATGGTTGATTCCAGAAGGGATTTTAATCTATTGGGATATGAAAAGATACAGATTGGACACACCACTTGCAGCATTGCAGTTCTTTGACAACCACAGCACATTTCTGGAAAGAGGAGACCCTGAACTAAAGAAGCAAGAAGAAACTGGAGTTGAAGGAGCGGCTAAACAAACAGAGGAGGAAGAAGTCAAAAATACATACTCAGAAGCAGGAGCAAGACCAAGAGATCAGAGACAGATAAGATCAACTAGAAGACTGAGACCTAGATATAATTGAAAGAGATGGAGGAGGTTGGGATTTTATCAATAAATATAAATGGACTAAACTCTCCTTCAAAAAGGAGTAAATTTTTTACAGGATTACAAAACTTAAAAATTGACATAATTTGCCTTCAAGAGACACACATTAAGAAACAACATTTTAAAATCTTAGAACAACCGAAAATTGGCAAACTCTATTTCGCACTTGCATCTCAAAAGAAAAGAGGAATAGCCCTTTATATTAAAGAAAAGATGAACCCTAAACAAATTTATGCAGATGAAGAGGGGAGAATGTTAATGGTGGAAATTAAGATGGATCAAAAACAGATACTGATGATAGCTATATATGCACCTAATGATAAGAGCAATTTTATCAAAATCTATATAAGAAAATATTAGACCTAAATTACCAAAATCTTTGTATAATAGGAGATTTTAATGCAATAGTAGATGTGACTTTGGACTACAAAAGCTCAAAGCAAGGGAGAAAGGGAGGAAATATACTACCTAAAGCATTTTCAAAAATGATAGAAGAATTCTGTATCCAAGACATATGGAGAGAGAAAAACCCAGAGAAACTACAGTACACATTTTATTCAAATAGACATAAATCATGGTCTACAATCGATATGATAAGGACATCTTTGGACTTGAAAGTGATAATACAAGATATGGAGATAGAAACTAATGTCTGGGCAGACCATAACCCAATAAAAATGACTTGGAAAGGAATTAAGAAAAAACCAAGATGGTCCTTGAATAAATCTATATTGAAAGAAAAAGAATTTATACAACTAGCGACAAAGAAAATGGAATTTTTCTTTAAAATAAACAAGAAGGAAGAAACATCACTTCAAAATGTATGGGACACGGCGAAAGCATATTTTAGAAGGTTGGCTATAACCTATGCTGCTAAAAAGAATAAAGAAAAGAAACAACTACCGTTAAAGCTAGAAAGTTGGAAATAGAGTTACAAATAGATCCACAAAAGAAAGTGCTTAGGAAACAAATGGAGATAATAAAGCATAAATTAAACCTGGCTGAGATGGAAATAATGGCTCAAAAGATTAAAGGGACCAAACAGAATTTTTTTGAAAATGCTAATAAGCTGGGGAAATGGCTAGCATAAAGATTGAAAAAAGAAAAAGAAAAAAGAATGATAAATAAGCTACAAGATTCAAAAGGAGAATTACAGTTCCAAAATGATGCAATGAAAAATCATTAAAGATTATTATGAGGCACTCTACAAGGCAGATGAAATTCCTAAAGAAAAAATAAAGCAGATTTGCAAAAAATTCCAGAAAATATTCAAAATATATTAAATGGAAAATATCAATGATGGAGATCATAGAAGCTATAAAAAGGCAAAAAAAAAAATGATAAAACTCTGGGCCCAGATGGACTTCCTGTAGAAGTTTACATATCATTACAAGATATATTAAGTCCGACTTTGAAAGAACTGTAATGAAATCCTTTTGGAGGCTAAAATACCAAAGTTGTGAACTGAAGCTAACATTACCTTAATACCTAAAGAAGATACTGATCTTACACAAATAAAAAATTATAGACCAATATCATTATTAAATGTAGATTATAAAATTTTTGCCTCAATAATGGCAGAAAGAATTAAGAAATTTTTGACTGAATTTATACACACAGATCAAAATGGATTACAAATTTTTGATTGATGAACAATTTTTATTATAAAGACCACCTACAAAAATGAAATGGATATACTACACTCAGCTTTAAATGGTAAAAAACCATCTCTTACATCTGTCCCCGAAGTGTTCAGGTTGATATGCCACCAAGAAAATATGGATGAAGATCAGAAAGAAATTGTCTCCATGTTCAGATCAACACAAGAGACTGTTGCTTTAGCTCATGATGTGATTAGAAATAACACAAAGGAGATAAAATAACAATTTTCTAATCTAAATTTACAAATTCAGAACATGACTACAAAGAAGGAACTAGCAATGCAGAAAATAGAAGGAAAACTAGAGAAAGCAGATCCAAAGGTCGAGGACCTAAAGGAAGGAACTAACCAACAGACAACTGAAGAACTAGAAGATGGAACAATAATATCAGAGATGGAAAAGACATCTTACCAATCAAGAATTCAGAACACATTTGAGGAAAAGGAAGAAGAACTGATTGAATGGAAGACCTAGCTGTTAGGAAAGCTGAGGGGAACTGGAGAAGGAGGGAGGCTGTTTAATGAATATCAATGGGTTCGTTCTTCCAAAAATACTTTAACCAAATGGTCTTTCTTATTCCAAATATACACAAAAACAGAGGAAAAATTACTTGATGATTCAAATGCATTGACTTGGAAAGTTAGTTGGTAAAGGAAAAAAGCTAGAGTAAGACTGAAGAAATTAGAAGTTTTGATCCATTAGATGGGATATTATATTATTAACTATATGTTTGAATATGGTGGAGAATAGATAATTGCTAGAAATAGAAGTATTATCATAACAAGAAAGATAAGATTTGTAATTAGAATATTAGATTTTGGTATGAGAAGGGAAACAGGAAAATGCTAAGAGGTTTGAATAAGGGAAGCTTTTGGTTACCCAGTTATTAACTGGCTTCCTCATTGACTTTGCTGTTCAGAAAGTCACAAAAGTGGACCACATGACCCCAGTACACTGCAACAAGCATCTGAATTTGGATCATGTGATCATGGGGATACTGCAGTGGTCTTAAGTGTGAAAAACAGTCTTAAGTCATTTTTTCAATGCTCTTGTAACTTTGAACAGTCACTAAATGAACTTTTGTAACTGAATGATCAGTGTGATATTTAGTAAAGGGAAGTGGATCAGTTTTTACATGAGGTGTAGAACAAAATGCAACAATACTTAACTTAGTTTTCCTGTGACTAACAATTTTTCTACATTGTCCTTTCAGTAATTAGGACCTTCACTGTAAAATATAATTGCTTCTGCTTGCAGGCACAGTTAAAAAAACATTATGCTGTCAACAGGTTGTAAGGTTATACTGCTACACAACAAACTATGTTTACCCATGAGATCATTGAAAAGTGCAACACAAGATTTTCCTATGCAGACTTTGTACCCTGAAATCTTCTAAAATATTTTTCCCTATAGGGGGAAAGGACTAAAGTAGCTTTAGAAAGGCAAAATGAGGGGGAAAACATTATCATACTAAGGTCTGGGCAGAATTCAAATTTCAGCAGCCTAATCCAAGCAAGATTTTCAAGAAGAATAACACTTTCAGATAATATAGATTTGCTTCCCAATTAAATATCCATCTCCTTCACATCTCTTTGAATCTCCTGAATTGAAATTCTTTCAAGTGTTTCATTAGTCAGAACCATGACACCCTGATTCCAATTTTTTTTGTCTATTCATCCAGAAACAAAAAACCCCTTATTATTGAAAAAATAGAAAGTAAGAGTTAGCACCTGAAGCAACTATTTGCACAGTTTTTTACCTGTTTATTTATCATTATTAAGTATAATACGATTTAATCATATTAAGTAAGGATGCACAGAATTTCTGCTGCATATCTATCTTGTTGGGGAATAAACAGCTTACATGGAAACTAACATCCTAATAAAACTTACATGAGAGAACCAATATGGTTAAGAGCAGAAGGGCACAAATTCCAGTTATCCTTTGGGCGTGTAAGCCAGCTGGGTGACTTTCTTTCAGCCCTAGCCTGGGAAATTGAAAAACATCCCAGAAACAAGCCCTAATATATCACTTCTGCAGTATTGCCAATGTGGAGTTCTCCATGAACTCACCAGAAGTTAAGACTAATTCCCCCCCCCTCAAAAAAGCCATTGAGCATAATGGTACTGACTTCATAGTAAAGGAATGGATACCTGTTGCAAAACAAAGATATTTTTTTTGCCCATTATATAGGCAAAAGAGGAAATTTGGAAATTAACTTAACCTGGGCTTGACTTGGTTCATTGTCTGATCTTGCACTCCTTTATTAGCTATTGCTAGCATAGTTGCCATGAATTTAAAGGGGTTCAGAATAAATATAATTAGCTTCTTTTTGAAATATATTGAGTAGATGTATTCTTGGCATTTCAGATTAATAACTTCCATGTGTTTGTATGGGCAAGGTGGATAAAGGACAGAAGATTCACAATTTCTTCATGCAAATATACTGTTCATATGTTTATGTTGGACATCATATTTTTGCTATGATGTCATGGCAAAGAAGTAGCCTTTCTGATGTCAGTTTGGTTGGTAACAAAGACCAATTATTGAAGAGGTTCGGCAACAATTCTGTACTTCTTTCTTGCTAAGGCATATTGTACTTTATAAATCAAAGTACAATATACATTCTGTCTGCAATGAATAGAAAAAATGGCATGCAGAGGCATGACTATGCATATATATAGCTCACAGCAAAGATTCATCATATACGTCATATTTTTAAATATATATCCCAATTTTACCTTACAAATAATGCAGAGTAGGTAACAAGATAAAATATAGACCCTAGTAGTGAAGTCATTTTAATAAAGACAGGCTAATACAGCTCTCACTATTCCTCATTTTGAAATTTCAGAAGTAATTTCTAGTTGAGCACATGAGACACCCAAGAGTAATGTAAACATTTTATCATTGCTAGACAGGGTTTCATGGCTACTTTGTGATCAGTCTATTATGTTCATTCATTTAACTATGGGAAATTACTACAAAATCTAACTAACCTGCATGGCTGTTCAAGCAACAACAAAACTGAAAAATAAAAAGCATTTACATTGCAAATCCTACCATTTTGTAGTTGTTTGCTTATTAAAATACAATATCCCCTGTGCTTTGAATAATACATTCAGTGTCATTCATTTAAGGCAGGGAGTATGCCAAAGGGGCTCAATTGTTGCTCTTTCCAATTAGAGTGCTTAATTTCTCCAGCTTTTTCTTTATTTCTTATGTAAATAAATCAATAAATATGCCAACCACTTTCTGAAAAAATAACAATAAAGCCGGAATCTACTAATCTGAGTAATTCAACCTAATGCTTACTGAATGTCCTGGCAATAATATCCTTTTGTAAAGAAATTAAATGTCAGGCTGAATAAAGTAAGATATTTTAAAATGTTCAGGGGATAAGCTTAAAGCATAGGCTACAATAATTGATGCCTTCTAATATGATAGATTATAATAAGCACTTACATGTACAGTATAATATTCATAATTGTTGAGAAGAATCTCAAATTGTTGCTTTGGGAAGGTCAAGATTGTGTTTGACCAAGCAGTTATCCACACTGTTGTCATGGGGATTAAAGACCAAATATGCCTATCTTTGTATATCTCAAACAATGCAAGATCTGAACAATTCACATAAATTACTGCACACAATCTTATTCTCCTTTTCTCAGGCTCCTTCAACATAAAGTCCTATGGTGTTTTTACCAAGGGCAAACCTTGTTTATAATTTTTGTCCAATATGGAAATATTTTTCTGATACTTTGTTGCATTACAGGGGGTAAATCTACAAATTCTGTTTTCTCTTTACCGTGGTATCTCGGCACTCATTGTTAATTCTGGTAGGCACAATGAATATTGAAAATGATGAGTACCAAACAAATTTTTCTATAAGGAATAATGTAATGAATCACAAGGCAGCCAATACCAACAAGTTCTAGCTTGTGCATTGAGTACTAAACAAATGATGGGTACTCGAACAAAATTTTCACATCAAAATGCTTTGAGTACTAAATTTGATGAGTTTCAAAGCAGTTGAGTACCAAGTTACCACTGCATTTCTTTTTTTTGCGAATTGTGGTTTTTGTCAGTTCTTTTTTATGACAGATCAAAACTCTGGAAAGTTTACAATAAAAACATGTGACATAAAAGCATAAATACAACAAAATTAAAACAGAGTTAAGGACAAAGTTAAAATTATGCTATTACAAATTTTAAAAGGCAAAGGGAGCAGCCTCACTTCACCAGCCATTCCAAGGGTCTTATATTAGTCTTCAATCCCCATGTCAATTGGCAGAGCCTGGTCTTAGCACTCTTTTGGAAGGCCAGAAGAAGGGGGCTTGTTTCACCTTGCAGGGGGTAACAACGAAGGCTCTCTTCTGGATCCCACCAGTCAAACGTCTTGAACTGGTTTCACAGTTTCTTTAGCATAACACATTTTCATTGAATATATGTGTTTTGTGCAGAGCATAAACATTCATGAAAGACATGATGAAACATACATCCTAGCCTTGTAACACAAACCAATGTTACCTTTAAAAGTTCACTATAAATGGCACGGTTTATTTTATTATACCACAACTCATATTTCATCCTTCTTTCCTTACTGAGAATTATCCAGATGCCTATGATATAGACTTTTCCCTAACATTTTTTTAATTAACAAAGGGCTTAGCAAAAATTGAAGATCTGCAGTTTTCAAAAGTAATTAAGTTTTGATCCATGTATTGATTTGAAAATATGCAATTAGATAAGATGGTGCTCAATCTAAAATGAATTCTTTTTTCTCCTGTTCCTCTGCTGCAAATTATCACTAAAGATCTATTTTTAAAATATGCATCAGGAAAAGACAATTAACATTTTCATGACACTGTCCTCTCTGCTGTCACTACCAACAGAAAAAGAATATTTTGGCAGCACATACATAAAGAAACTCATTCCAACATGCAAGTACTGTACTTCAGTCTCACAGATATAATTCCACTGATTTCTCCTAAATATCCTTTGCATTTACAGGTTTGTAAGAAGTCCCTGTTCTTCTCAAAAAAATTCTAGCTAACATAGTTCTCTGGAGGAAGAGAATGACTTTTAAATCAAATTAAAACTAGGATGTTGATAAGAGAAGAAATCAGATGGATAACAGTGGTAATCAGCTGCAAAGATTGTAAGAACAGCAAACTTTGTAGAGTTTTAAAGTATATTTAGTTTAATACCTAGGACATAGTGCTAATCTTCGAAACACTGAATTCAGTGATAATGCTGTGAATATCTTAGCATAAATTTATTGAAAATTAATTAACTAAAATACCTCAAGTCTTGCTTGTTTAATTATGTGATTAAATAAATCAAGTTAATTGATGATGAAAACAGGTACATTCCATGCAATGCCCATTACATTTAGTCTACTAACTTGAGATTTCACTGCATAGAGAAAGGCTTTTAGCTATGATTAGGAGGGACAATAAGGTTCCTACTAAGTCCCCTTTCTTAATCAGGGTTCTACTTCTGCAGCTAACACAAGTTTGGAAGATAACTGGGACACTGCTCTAAAATACAGAGAAATGATTAGGCTGTCTTTTACATGCATTCATAGAAAATTAAAATTATACATGAAAAAATGTATTACTGAACGTCCTCTGCAATCCAAGTATATAGGGTAGTTTAAATTGTGTTCTAAAGTATCATATAAAATGTCTTCAGTCCAATCTATGGTACATTTCTTTAAAAGATCACTGAACAAAATCTACCTCAATTAAGAATCCATACAAGTCCAGATCAAGAACTTTAGAAAAGGAATCTTATTTTCCATTTTTTTAAAAAAGTATAACAGTTGTGGCACTAGTAGCAGCAGGAAAGTATATTTCAATTAGATTTTATATGATTAATTGTCAAGAATCCAACAACTGGAAAAATCAGAGAGGATATAGTGAAATCATTTACAGTACAATATAAGAAATGTACCATCAAGCCTTCAACAAATGAGACAGAATTACACAGCCTTGAAGTATATAGGAATGATGCCTAAGAATATATATACCCAAAAGCACACAGAGACACAACCCTGCATGGAGCATTGTACTTAAAGTTGTCAGGCCAAAGAATCAGGACCATTTGTAAGGCTGCTGCATACAAAAATTCATTCAAGCATATGCATAAGAATCTGGTCAATTCTAAACTGCAAAACCAAACTGGCACCAGATAAGGGTCAATGGAATTCAGGAGGGGAAAGATTAGGAGCGCTTGTGGGAACATGACTCTAAACTGATGATGCCCTTAACTCCACCCCCAGTCTTGCCTGCTCTTGTCCTACAAAAGTAGAATATATTTAAATACCAATAAATAATCCAAATGAAGCTTACCAAGATCTAAATGAATTCCTGGAACGAACGAATTGAGAAAGTACATGAGAATAACCATTCCTAAAACCATCAGGCATTTGATGAGAAGCAATTTGTCTGTTATTCTGTGCTGTTCAAAAAAATAAAATATATGAATCAACTGGAAATATACTTCAAATATCCAGTTTCATACTAGCATCTTTCCCAAGTCAGAATGATTATAATGTAGACATGTTTTCATTAAAATGGCAGAGGAAACACCTAAAATGTGAAGACAATATTTTAAACTTAGAATGAAACACATTTGGATTTTAGAGATTTGTATTATATTTCCAATAGAACCCTGTTGACAATCTTGGGAACTGGCTACAAGTCTTTCATCTCAATTGAAAAGGTTTTCATTTTCATTATACATATAAAATCAGATCTCATGCTTTATTATTATTATTATTATTATTATTATTATTATTATTATTATTATTATTATTATTATTGCAGAAATAGAAAGACCGTAATGAAAGTCCATTAATAACTTAATGTTTAAGTACCAGGATTCACACATTACAGGACTAAACAGCCTCTCAAGAGTTATTATGTCAAGTTATTGACAAATGGCGCTAATTATGATTCAGGTACAACACTGTATTTTTCTTCTACTTTTACTGATTTATTATTACATATAGTAATAATGTACAAACATACACTAGAAACAAATGAAATAAATAATTTGACATAGACCTCCACTTTAGGAAACTATCTGTATTCAAGATCCATAAACTCTCCTCTGGGTAACTTAAGAATGAAAGAAAAAGAAATTTGCAGTGGAATCTTTATCCCTAAACTTCCATTGCAGGGAAGATCTGCAAGGAATTGATAACAGCATTAAACTAAAATGTACAGTTAGGAATGCTGTCCATCAAATCCCAGATTAGAAAGACGGTTTGCCACATATCTATATCCAATCTCTAGGCATTCTTTTCCAGAAACTCTGAAGAAGCTACCATGTTCTCAGTATACAAAACTAATGCATAAAGCAGTTTTGAGGACTTTTTCTTTAATTCACAAGATTGGATTCTCTCTCTATTTACATAATCAAATCAGATGTTATTAAAACATTTTCAAATAAATTATACCTAATGAATATATAAAATGGCTCACTGACTAGGTCACTAGGATGAATTAAATAATGTTTTAGCATCCTACAGTGTCTTAGAGGCAGTTCAGAAGTAGTGCTTCAGAACATGTGGATGGATTTTTGTACAGATAAGCAATTGTGAAAATAGATGCAGCTGCTCTAATAAGTCATAATCATGCAGCAGAGTTCCCATTTGAATTACAGTACATATTGCACAAGAAATTGGCATCATCAGTCATTAAATCTCATCACTAACTATATTATTTTATCTTTACAAACTACAGTACAATTTTTACTACCAACCCAAACATGACAATTCAAGCATTGCTCATCTAACTACAGTAGGTTGGCAATTCTACATCACCAGAATTGGTACAAATTTTCTTAATTTTTTTTTCAAATGGCCAAATGTGGACTCATGGGGAGAAGACTCCTGCAAGTCCTTTGGACTGCAAGGCGATCAAACCTGTCAGTCCTAGAGGAGATCAACCCTGACTGCTCTTTAGAAGGCCAGATCCTGAAGCTAAAACTCAAATACTTTGGCCACCTAATGAGAAGGAAGGACTCACTGGAGAAGAGCCTAATGCTGGGAAAGATTGAGGGCAATAGAAGAAGGGGACGACAGAGAATGAGGTGGCTGGATGGAGTCACTGAAGCAGTAAGCGTGAGCTTAAATGGACTCCAGAAGATGGTAGAGGACAGGAAGACCTGGAGGAATGTTGTTCATGGGGTCGTGATGGGTCAGACACGACTTTGCAACTAACAATGTGGACTCAGTGTAGCTCTACAAAGCTGCTAGTGTTACCAAAGTGGATCTGCAGACATGGATCTTTGACTATTGGTAAAGTATAACCTTTTTCTTTTTCGGACTATCCACAATGACATCACCTGATAATTTCTTCACAAGATAGAAAAGATCTATATAGCAGAAAATATAGCAGTATCATAGTATCTTTCAGTAAAATGTTTTAGCATTACATTTTCATCCATCTAACTTGGCAGGAAGGCAATACATTATATCCATGGACAAACCTTCCAAGAGATGTATTTTTAGAAGGCCAATCAGCTACTTAATATCATGCCAGCCAGATATTTAGATCAACTAAAGTATCAAAAGTTAGAAAAATCTTAATAGTAACATATTTCAAAGTACTGAAATTCTAAATGAGCAATTTTAAGGAAAGCTTAAGGGAATGCCATATGTAGCCCAGCTTTGTCCATGTAAAGTGAGGGTCACTTTCTTTTAATTGTGCTTTTTATAAAGGTATTTATGCTTGATTTTCAACTTGTTTTTAATCAAATTCCCAAGAAACTCAGTTTTCTCACTATGTATTGTCTGCTGAAAAGTTTTAATGTTTCTCATCATTATTATATTGTGTTTTTATATTGTTGTTAGCCACCCTGAGTTGCTTGACAGTGAAAAATGGTATAGGGTTTCCTGCCTGAGCAGGGGGTCCAAATGACCTCCAAGGTCCCTTCCAATTTTATTAATATTATTGTTGTTATTATTATTATTATAAGATGGGCAGCATATAAATATAATATAAAATAGAATCATCCTGAGGCAGATAGCTTTTCAGAGAGAAGGGTGGGGAGCTGACTAGCAAGTAATAGAAAGCAAATACTGCATACTCCAAAGTTCTAAAGAACTTGCTGAAGTTTATTCCCCTCAGTTCCTTCAGCATTCAAGGACAATAGTTAAAAACATAAACAGACACTTTGGAGCCTCAGCAGTCCAAACTTAGAACTCAAAGTAATGTTCAATATCAAATGTCTAATCAAGGTGGTAAACTGATCTGGCAGCAACAGTTTGAGGCTTGTTCTCCTGTCTAAGTAAGACTTCCAGTCTCAGCTATCAGCATATAAGAAACTTCTTAGTGTGTAATTTTTGACCTCTTCCCTCTGGAGAAGGCTTTCCAGAAGAGAGGAACCAGCTCTCTTTGCCTGGGCAATGAATTTCAGCCAGGCAGAATAAAAGGGGTGGAGTGTTTGGTTAAGAGATCGAGGGAGACGCCTGTGGGTCCGGCTTGGCGGTGGCGATGGCGGCGACGGCGTGGGCATCGGCGCTGGTGGCGGCAGTCCTTCGGGCCGCATTCGGCAGCGGTGATGGCCCGCATCTGGCAACAATGGCGACGGTAGCAGTGGTATGCTTTGGCCGTTTTCAGTGACCAGCACCAAGTGGTGACATTTCCGGGACCTTCTGGCCCGAGTGGCAACATCTGGTCTGTTTTCGGGCCGCTTCGGCGCCACCAGTGTTTTCGAGCCTATTCGGGCCGTTTGTGGAGGCCGGCGGCTGGCTGTGGCGTTTTCTGGGCTTTTGGCCCCTTTCGCTGGCGGTGGCGTTTTCACCTTGCCCCAGGCCGCATCAGGCTGCTTCTGGTGACGTCGTCGTCCTCGGGCCGTTTCAGCGGCGGAGAGGGCGACTGCGAGTTATCCAAGCGGCGATGATGTCTTCTGTGCCACTTTGGACTGCTTGTGTCGGCTATGGCGTCTTCGGACTGTTTCAGTGGCGGAGAAGACGACCACAGGCTATGTCAACGAAGCAACGGCGACAGGTGCTTTTTGCACCGCTTTTGGACCGTTCTAGTGGCGGTGATGACGCTTTAAGACTACCCTTTCTATCTCGGCCTGCCTACCCTTCTGCCTTAAATACATACATCTGCCTACTCCCCCCCCTCTCCCCTTTGGATTTGGTCGGTTCTGGGTACCAGCCACGGTGGGAGAGTGGCTTGCTTTTACATCTGCAGCCCCATAGAGGTGGGAGCTCTATGGGGCATGCCTACCCAGAGTATAATCTTGGACCACCCCCGGGAACAGAGTTGCAACCCGCCGTGAGAGGGCGGGGGGTGGCTGGTTTACCGGGGCACCCAACTGAGTGGCAGTGCAGTTGGGTGTGGATCCAGATATTTCTTTCTCCGGCCTTCGATCCTCCTACGGACATGACCACCTTTGGGACTGCCTATCCTGGACTTGTTGGACTATTATGCGACAATACACCAGCACGGACTTGCTCGCTCTCAGGGGTGCCCCCCTCGCCTGGGTGCGACCCGCCTCTTTAAATTCTCTTAACCTCGATGAAGGGCCCAAGTTTTGGGACCCTGAGAGATGGCTGGGGAGGGGCAGGGGCCGTCAACACAAAGTTAATAGGAGGCCCCTGATTACTTTTTTATCAAAAATTTTTATGGGGTTGGGGAGAGGGGTGGGAGATGGGGGTTGTTTGGCTATGGGGGGTGGCCAATCAACTATGGCTCAGGCCAGACTTGGGTCTGACCGCGCGGCGGGAGAACAGGGTGTCGTTGTCTCCGGAGCTCACGAGTGGGTCGTGGGATTACCAATTCCCACGACGGGGAATGGCAGCAGGCGGATAGACAGGGGGCCGTATCGCTACCGGGAGGGCCATCTCCGCTCCTTGCAAGCGGTGAGGCGCTCCGACCCTCTGCTTCTTCCCCGAGGTCCCGGGAGCGAGGATGTGCAGCCTCCTGAGCTCCGGCTGGTGTATCTGAATGCCAGGTCCGTGGTCAACAAAGCTCCCCTCGTTAGGGATTTAGTTGAGGGTGAGCATGCGGACCTGGCTTGCATCACGGAGACTTGGTTGGGCCCAGAGGGTGGGGTCCCTTTGGTTGACCTCTGCCCACCAGGCTTCCGGGTGCTACACTGGCCACGAGCTCATGGTAGGGGTGGGGGAGTGGCGGTTACTATTAGGGAGACCTTATGTCCGTGGGAGACCACCGTTTCTCAGATAGTCGGGTGTGAGTCTCTCTTTGTGAGATTTGGTTCTGGGGCGCAGTTGGGCTTGCTGCTGGTGTACATTTCGCCTAGTCGCACAGCGGCAGCCCTGCCCGAGCTGCTCGATATCCTCTCGGGGTTGGTGGTTGAGTTTCCCAAACTTATAGTTTTGGGAGACTTCAATCTACCATCCCTGGGAGGTTCATTTGAGCTAGCTCGGGAGTTCATGGCTTCCATGACGGCCATGGACCTGACGCAAGTAATTTCTGAACCAACTCATGAGGGAGGTCACACCCTTGACCTGATTTTTTTATCTAGACGGTGGTTGGATGATCTTGGTGGGGGCTCTCCATTTATTATGGCCCTGTCATGGACCGATCATCACCTCCTGCGGCTGGTCTTCCGTTTTGCCACCCCCCGCCGTGGGGGTACGGAGCCAATTAGATGGTACCGCCCCAGACGCTTAATGGATCCTGATAGATTCCAAGCGGCGCTGGGGTCCCCACCTGCCTCCATTGCTCACAGCTCGGCGGATGCCTTAGTGGAAGCCTGGGAAAGGGCAGCCACTGAGGCACTTGACCGGGTTGTACCCTTGCGGCCCCTGACCCGGTGCAGATCCCAGCGAGCTCCATGGTTCTCCGCGGAGCTCCGGGAGATGAAGCGTCGGAAACGGGGCCTAGAGAGCTGTTGGAGGTCTAGCCGATCCGAACCCGACCGGTTGCAGTTAAGAACCTACATTAGGTCTTATCTCGCAGTGATGAGGGTGGCGAGGTGTAACTACTTCTCTACCCTCATCGCGTCCGCAGATAATCGCCCGGCCGCCCTGTTTAGGGTGACTCGCTCACTTCTTAATCAGGAGGTGAGGGAGGATCCCTTGCAGGGTCGTGCCGAGGAATTTAGTCAACATCTGTCGGATAAAATCGCTCGGATTCGGACCGGTTTGGACTCCAACTGGGCAGAGTCTGGCGATCAGGACACGAAAGGTCTTGTCAATGTTACCTGGGAAGAGTTTGATTCTGTGACCCCTGATGAAGTGGACAGGATTATGGGGAGGCTGAGCTCCTCCACATGTTTGTTGGACCCGTGCCCTTCCTGGCTGGTTTATGCAGCTAGGGAGAGGACACGAGGCTGGCTCCAGGCGGTTATATCTGCTTCCTTGAGTGAGGGTTATTTCCCCACCATCTTGAAGGAGGCGGTGGTGAGACCTCTCCTCAAGAAGCCTGCCTTGGACCCAGCTGTATTGAACAACTTTCGTCCAGTCTCCAACCTTCGCTTTCTTGCGAAGGTTGTCGAGAGTGTGGTGGCGCATCAGCTCCCTCTGGTCCTGGATGAAGCGGATTATTTGGACCCCTACCAATCGGGTTTCAGGCCCGGGTACAGCACGGAGACGGCATTGGTCGCACTGGTGAATGATCTCTGGAGGGCTCAGGATAGGGGATATTCCTCTGTCCTAGTCCTATTAGACCTCTCGGCGGCTTTCGATACCATCGACCATGGTATCATGCTGCGGCGTCTCAGGGGATTGGGAGTGGGAGGCACAGTTCTTCAGTGGTTCTCCTCCTATCTCCTGGGATGCTCGCAGTCGGTGTTGGCAGGGGGGCAGAGATCGGCCCCTAGGTCTCTCGTTTGTGGAGTTCCTCAGGGGTCGGTTCTCTCGCCTCTCCTGTTCAACATCTACATGAAACCGCTGGGTGAGATCATTCGTGGTTTTGGAGTTGGGTATCATCAATATGCCGATGATACCCAACTTTTCTTTTCGACCCCAAACCACCCCAGTGATGCCCTCGCTGTGATGTCCCATTGCCTGGAGGCGGTTCGGGTCTGGATGGGCAGGAACAGACTTCAACTCAACCCTGACAAGACTGAGTGGCTGTACATTCCGGCATCCCGGGACATTCAAAATGTTCCATCTCTTTCAATGGGGGGTGAGCTCTTACCCCCCGTGGATAGGGCTCGCAACTTGGGAGTCCTCCTAGATTCACGGCTTACCCTGGAAGATCATATAGTGGCCGTGACTAGGGGGGCTTTCGCCCAGGTTCGCCTGGTGCGCCAGTTGCGGCCCTATCTGGACCGGGATGCCTTGTGTACGGTCACTCATGCGCTCGTGACCTCTCGCCTTGACTACTGTAATGCTCTCTACATGGGGCTTCCCTTGAAGACCACTCGGAGGCTCCAACTGGTGCAGAATGCGGCCGCGAGAGTTGTCTTGGGAGTTTCCCGGTACTCCCATGTTACACCTTTGCTCCGCGAGCTGCATTGGCTACCAGTTGTCTTCTGGGTGAGGTTCAAGGTCTTGGTTATGATCTTCAAGTCCTTACATGGCATGGGTCCGGGTTACCTCAGGGACCACCTGCTGCCGGCGTCAACTTCCCTCCGCCCAGTACGTGCCCACAGAGAGGGCCTCCTCAGGGTGCCTCCGGTCAGGGAATGCCGACTGGTGGCCCCCAGGGGGAGGGCCTTCTCTGTGGGCACTCCGGTATTATGGAACCAACTGCCGGTGGAGCTCCGGATGGCATCAGACCTCCGAACCTTCCGTCGCGGGTTGAAGACCCATTTATTCGAATTAGCTGGTCTGGCCTGATGGGGGATTATGGGTTTTAAATTTGGTGTTTTTAGTATTGTATTTTGTTTTAACTGGGCATTGATTTAATTTCTTTTTAACTTTTGTACCGTTATTTATATATGCCCTGTGAACCGCCCTGAGTCCCTAGGGAGAAGGGCGGTATAGAAATCAAATAAAACATAAACATAAACATAAGTGGTTTCTATTTGTTGTCCTCTAGCACCTGCTGTCTCCCTCAACATTTTTCTCCAAACCCACGCATCTATTCCTATTAGGCACAAAAGACCAGATCCACACCTGAGGGTCCAATTAAACTGATTTATTGCTACTTATGCATATGTACAGGAATATTCTGAACTAATGGTTAGCACCTGCTTGGAGTTAGATAACGGTCAACAGAATTCAAGGAAGGTTGGACTTAGTTTGCTTATGGCTATGTAGAGATTCTAAACTAATCCCTCTTTTAACTATGACCCCAGGTTCTGCCAGTCCTTTTCCTACAGTTGCTTCATCAGAATAGCATTTATACTCAACAGGCACTGTGTTCACAGATGCTCTTCTGCTGTGGCTTAGTTAAATAGAAAGTGGTATTTTTCCTCCACCACATACTTCATCCCTTAAATATTACTCATTTTTTGTTTTATTGTATTCTCAGAAGTGGATTTCAGCAACATAATTGTATTGTTTTATTGTAGTCTATTTTGTTCCTTATACCCATCTTACCAGCTTTTGCTTTTAATATTTTACTATTTTAGTTCTATTTTATTCTTTATTGAGATTTTACTGAGATTGAGCATAATAAAGAATTGTGTTACAATAGCATAATGGTACTGGTTCTTCTGAAATGCAAAGCAACAGACCACTTTCTATTTCAGACAAAGATAGTCTTGTGGAGTAAAACAAAGTGTCTAAAATACCTTTAGTTATTTATATATTACCTAAGGGAGAGTACCCACATGCACAGTTCAGTCTCAAAATATTTTTCCCCAATTATTTTTTGAATCCTTGGCAGATTGCAAAACAGAAGATTTTGTGCACTGACATTGTTCTCAATATTAAGAAAAGTACAACATTATACATGTAGGTGAATATTTTTCAGAATTGTTTACCTTTTTTTGGAGCTCTTGGATATTTGTTTCCCAGTTTTTATCTTTTTGTGAGATTTGTCTGAAATAAAATATATAGAAAACCATATAGATAAAAAAGAACTTAGATTATTATTTGTTACTGGTCATTTTACAGTACTTAATATTTGTATTCCATATCCACTTACCATTAAATGACACAACACATATCTATCTTAAATAATACATGGTACTATTATACTGAATTTCTCCACATTTCCAAGGAATTTTAAATACAAATACTAGGTGAATGAATGAATGAATCTTTATTGTCAAAGTACAACTATGTATACATTGAGATTAGCTGAGCCTCCCTTTGTGCTCCCACCCCCCAACACACAGTGACAACAAACCCTCCATCTTACTACACCATGTGAACCAACTACACCACACACCGGCCTCCCAAGTCAATTCTGCATAAAATTCACAAAAGTTATTTCTCATTCAAAAGCCTAACAGACCACTGATAAAAGGTGTTTTTCAGCCTGTTGGTACGGCTGGCTATATTCCTATATCTCCTACCGGATGGTAGGAGAGTAAAGAGATACCGTCCAGGGTGTGAGTCGTCCCTGAGAATTTTCCTCACTCTTCCAAGGCAACGAGCCCTGGCAATGTCATCCAGTAGTGTCAGGGGACAGCCCACAATGTCTTGTGCTGTGCTCACCACCCTCTGTAATACTTTCCTATCCATGGCTGTCAGGGCAGCATACCAAACCACAATACAGTGCGAGAGGATGCTCTCTATAGTAGACCGGTAAAAGGGGGTCATTAGCCATTGTTCTACCCTGTTCTTCCGCAAGACCCTGAGGGAGAATCTGTTGGGCCTTTCTGGCCACCTGGGTTGTATTAATTTTCCAGGTAAAATCTTCACAGAGGTAGACTCCCAGAAATTTAAAGGAGGAAAGAGAGCATTGCAGTAATCCAGGTGAGAGGTGACCAGGGCATGGGTGACCGTGCATAGGGCATCTCAGTCCAAAACGGGGCGCAACTGGCATACCGGGTGAACCTGTGCAAAAGCCCCCCTGGTCATGGCAGTTAGATGATCTTCCAAATTAATATTTCTCAAGATGTGTCAATTTCAATGCCCTGGCAGGAGAATTCTGAGAAATGAAGTCCACATATCTTAAAGTTGCTACGCCTGGAAACCCTGAGTCCTAACACTTTCCTTTATGATAAAACTAAAGAAGATTCAGTGTAGGTCTTACTTTCAAGAGCCTGACATTACCTGTGGAAAGTTTTGAGCTTTTTCCTTAGCAAGAACTCTAGAGTTCTAACTTTTTGCATTAAGAGGCACTTCACAGCTGTTTCTTCTCTGCTTGCAGGGTTAATTCTCTGGGCTGTCAGTTTCCAAACATGGATTTCATGTTTCAGTTCTAAGAAGAAATAAAATTATTTAGCTGAGAACGACAATATGGCACATTTCAATTTTCCTAGTCACAACATAGAGATATATGATGTCTCTGGCCAAAAATTTGCAATATTACAACCAAATCTGGCACCTAATTTTCTTTCTCACTGTAAAAGCCTGAGAGGTAGTGGGCATGGATGCAAACAAAGTCTTTGTACTGTCTTGTTATGTCATAGTTTCTTGTTTAATGTGAATTCAGCCTAAATCAGGAATTGGTCAAGGAATTGTAAAAAAAGGAGCGCTAGTTGATATAATCCTGCATCTCCAAGTGGCATTGAATAATAACTGCTAAGAAATGGATGCAAAGTAACAAGATAACATTTTCTAGATGCTAAATATTATTAGATCCAGGAGGTAATCATGTGGTCTGGAGATCTCTATTGACCCAATATTATTATGTTTCTTTTCTAGAAATCCATTAGGGAAAAAACAATAGTGAATGAAATGATGAAAGTGGAACTTGGTTCCAAAACAATCATCAGTCATTTTATGTATTCATTAGAAAGTTTACTTTACAAATATTAAAGTTTACGGCAAAAATTACAAATGCAGTCATTCAAGTGAACCAGTCTAAATATGTTTGAAACTGGAAGAGATTTGGTGTAGATAAAACTGCACAACAGATTAGTGTTTTTAGTATTTATGTACTATGAATGGCTTTTTGTTCATTTATATACTTAAATCTTATTCTTAGATATGTTAAATATTCATAAAATGTTATTCATAGCTATGCCAATTTATGCAGAGAGTATTAGATTAGATTTAGATTTTAGTATTGAGAATGTGAAATCTTATTCAACATTTAAATCATTTTCTTTCTCTGGCATCAGATCTTTTTTATATATAAAAGATTAATGTACAGTTAAGTTGAATCTTGAACTGTTTTGGCTAAGCATTAAATATAATACTGTCAATATAACATTTTGGTGTTTAAGCTTTTGATTTGAACCATGAGTTCTTTTTAAGAAATTACTTGTACTACACCATTTTGAAACTTAAAACTTATCTAACATATAAATAATCATTTCTATTTTTTGAAATTGAGTTTTTCAATCAGAAGTTAAGCTAGAATATAGCTTATCATGAATTGTTGTGATGGACTATGGCACTATATGCCTGCCACTTTTTCCTACTAGTCATTTCAGATCATACAAAATGCATTCCGCTTTTCAGAAATCTAAGATGGGGATAATCACATTAAAAAAAGCTGAACAGCTGCTCCTATTAGAAAAGCCACTGCCTACAGGATCACCATATGTTATCAGTTCAGCAAATGGTCCACATTGATTAAATGAATGCAACATTAATTGGATCGTAGTAATGACAGTGACAGTGAGATCATAGTTTGTTATTTTTCATCTTGCCTTGTCTCATTTCAGTTTCATTTCAGTTTTTATAAAAGCCCAGAATTTTAAAAAATGACTGAATTATTCCCCTATTGAATTTCCATGGTTGTACTAAGCAAGGTAGATGTGTCTCATGGCCTAAATGGCCCTTTCCAGCTCTATCATTTTAGTCATTTATAATATGAAGATTTAAGCCTTTTAAAAATTGTGGCTTATAATACAATGGTTCAAAATTGTGCATTAGATTTTTTTTTATCATAGTAACTATTATGGGCATAATTTCTATATTTTTGCAATATATAAAATACTTTTTACTTTTGCAATTTCACAACAACCCTAGAAGATGGTTAGGATGAGAGACAGTGACTCAGTAAAAATTATCTAGTGAAGCCTCATTAGTTGACTGAAGATCTGAACCTGGATTTCTACAGCTACAATTAGTATTACGCAACTGCACTTTCAGTTAACACAAATATTCAATCAAAAAAGACATTTTGACAAAGAATTACAATTCAGCTGCCAGCTTTTTCATGCAATCTGCCATCAAAGTGTGGGCAATGCATCAAAGTCTTACACTTTACTATTCTTCAATTTATAAAAATGTCCAAAATGGAAACAGAAATACAATATTCTTTTACTACTGAGATTTGCACAACTGTCTTCCCATCATCCATCTGACCCTTATAGCTACTGAATTTTGACCTGAATGGGTCATATGCCATAAGGTATATTTTTCATCACCTGTTTACTTATTTATCTGCACAATACCAATTTTAGATAATTTTCATCTGCAGTAGATCAAATGCAAAATCACAAATTACTGCTCTTCAATAAACTAAAAACCCTGACAATGTAAATTGTTGCCAAGAAGATTGCATTCAGTCTTGAAAACGATCAAAACAATTGCCATATATTTTGTATAAAGACACTGCCTCTCGAAGTGTTAGCTTTCTAGGTTACATCATTTCCAAAATCAAGCTGATAACATTTTTCAAAAGGTTACTCTTTGGCAACTATCTGGAGAAAAAAGTCTTTCTGCAATTCATTCTATTGTTTTCAGACCAGGACTGTACCTTTCAGTCAGTGCATATGTATGCTGTGATATACTCTATATTTCTGCACAATTAAACAACTGCTGGGGTCGAGAAGAAATCGATTGTTACAATCATCCTCTAAGTCTGATATACTCACTAGTCTATTAACTGGTATGGGGATCGTTTGAAAATGAATCATTAGGTTCTATGTGTGTATATGTATATGTATATGTGTATGTATGTATGTGTGTGTATATGTATGTGTGTGTGTGTACACACACACACACACACACACACACACACACACCAGACCCCGTAGCCTCTGCTGGCCGGCCTTCTGATTTCCAGCCACTCACCCTGTATGAACATCAAGTGAAAGCTGCAGGCCCAGATGGGGTGCTGGGGATAGTGGTTAAGAATTGTGCCGATCAATTAGCAGGGGTCCTGGCAAGGATCTTTAACATCTCCTTGCAAACAGCCTATGCACCATCATGTTTGAAAGCAGCTACCATTGTCCCAGTCCCAAAGAAAACAGCAATTGAGTGCCTAAATAACTACAGACCTGTTGCATTAACGTCTGTAATGATGAAATGCTTCAAAAGACTGGTTCTCCAACATCTTAGGACATCCTCCCACAAGACTTCAATAAACATCAGTTTGCCTACAAGGGGAATAGGTCGATAGACGATGCCATAGCTACTGCTCTACATTCTGTAGAAAGCCATCTGGAGAAACCTGGAAGTTATGTCAGGATGCTTTTTATAGACTATAGCTCAACTTTCAATTACTATTCTGCTGAGCATCCTTATTGAAAAGCTGACTGACTTGAATTTTTCCCCCTCCATCTGTGTTTGGATTAAAGACTTTCTAAGGGACTGGCTACAAACAGTGAGGGTCGGGTCTGTTTCATCCACCCCCCTGAAGCTTTGCATGAGCTCACCACAGGGCTGCATGCTTAGCCCCTACCTGTACTCACTGTGCACATGTGATTGTGTATCGTCTTACCCACCCACTGCGATCATTAAGTTCACAGATGATACCACCATAGTGGGTCTTATTACAGGTGGAGATGAAACAGCATAGAGGGGGGAGGTGCAAAAACTATCCCTATGGTGTTTAGAGAAGAACTTGCACCTGAACATCAGCAAGACAAAGGAGATTGTGCTAGACTTCTGGAGGAAAAGTGAGGAACCTGCCCCACTTTACATCGGGGGGGGCTGTGTGGAGAGAGTTTCCTCTTTTAAATTCCTGGGAGTCTACCTTTGGTCTAGTCCACAAAAGGAGACTAAACCATTCATTTAGTGACCATTAGAAGATATGTCATTGAAAAAAGTGACTTATGACCGCTTTTCACATGACCGTTGCAGCATCCCCATGATCATATGATCAAAATTCAGGCACTCAGCAATTGATTCATATTTATGATTGTTGCTGTGTGCAAGGTCATGTAATTACCTTTTACGACCTTATGACCAGCAAAGTTAATTGGGAAGCCACATTCACTTTACAACTATGTTACTAACTTAACAACTGCAGTGATTCATTTAACAACTGTTGCAAGAAAGATTGTAAAATGGGGCAACTGTCTAACAACTGTCTCATTTAGCAACAGAAATTTTGGACTCAATTGTGGTCATAAGTCAAGGACTACCTGTATATATTTTAAGAATAGTAAGATTGAGATCAGCTTTGTGAGGTAATCCAGACAGGAAGCCCACTCAGATGAGCTAATTCTTTTTTATTGTAAGGTTACATTAACAGAACCTTGCAAATCTGAAAATTTCTCCCATATTGCTTTACAGCCCAAGAAGATAAGGAGGGTCCTTTCCAAGAGGTTTGCCAGGCCCACAATTCTGCTGCAGCCTAAGCTGCCTCTAATCTTACTGTTCACTGACTGTGGTTCTTCCCCCTGTCTCCCAAGGTCATTCCAACATACCACTACAAAAACCAAACAGTATTTGGAGGGCCAGTGATATTATACTTGGAAAAAAAATCTTAAATTCTTTTGTGCTGCCTCATCATAGTGTCAGGGGGATTATTTCTGGGAAAGAAAAATGAAAAACATCAGGACTGTATGCCGGCATTATGTATTCCCAGTAGGGTCATGTTCTTCCAAATAAACTGAACAAGAACCTACATCAGGAAGTAGCAATACAGGAAGATACTGGAGATAGATGACATTTTAATGATAACTGTAATGTATTGGCCTTATTTGTTTTAATTCTCTTGCTTAATGTCTGACTGTTTGCTTAATGTCTGACCTACTTTCTGTGTATTATGTAACAGTTGCTATTGCTGAGCTAGACTTGCTGTCTCCATGCTGTTAATTAGGTTTGGGGTGGGAAACTGCTACTTTAAACCTATTGGTTGCCACCTAGAGGCCAACTGTATAAATAGCTGCGCAGCAGCTATTAGCTTCCTTCTGTTATGTTCTGAGTTAGAATAAACTCAGTTTCTTGAGGCATTAAGCGAGATGAAGTTTCAACACTTCATCTCGCTTAATGCCTCAAGAACCAAATATTTAACACTGGCGATGAAGGTGGGATGTGCTGCTTCATCGTAAGAGCCTGAAATCACTGGAGGGTGAGGCCAGCTCCACAGCCTGGCAGGAACTATGTTTCCCCCTCGGTCTAACTAGCAAGCCACACTGGAGACCACAATGCCCTAAGGATCCATCCTAGGGCTTACGCAGAAGTTGGCAGTAAAAGGCAATGTGAGGAACAAGCAACGAAAGAAACTCACCATGGCAAAAGTAGGAAAGCTCAAAGAATTTGACATGACACACCCAGAGAGATAGGCATCCTAAATTTCCCACGTAGAGAACTACCTCCATGCAAATCAGGTTGGCAAAGACGGGCTGAAGGCCGCGACACTCCTCTGCATGTGCGGCCCAGCTACATTTGATATCACCGAGAACTTGGTCACCCCAGAGCTGCTAGAGTCCATCACATACATGAACTTGAAGAAAAAGCTTCAAGACCATTTTGAGCCAAAATTGTCAGTTATAGTATTTCACCGATTTGGAGGAGAGACTAAGAGACCACTTAGTCTGTGGACTCAGGAATCCAACAAAAACTTTTTGCTAAGGAGACTCTCCCTACAGGAGGCCTTGAGGGAGGTCATGGCAGATGAAGCCACCAGAGGGGTCGTTAAGGCACTGTGGCCCTCCAAAAGCATGCCAATCAACAAAGCTGTCCACCACGAGAACGCCAAGCAGTTGGAAGACACCGACTCAGACTACAAGGTCAACAAGCTACAGAGGGACCAGGAAAAGGGACTGAGGCCAGCTAACAAGGCAGTTCCGTTCCTTAGCTGCATGGGTTGCGGAGGCCACTATCAATTCATGGAATGCCAATTCCATACAGCAATGTGCTGGGCATGTGGAAAACCAGGCCACATGGCCGCTGTCTGCCAAGGTCACCAGAGGGACCATCAGCAGGAAGACTCAAGCAGGAGAGGTACCTGGGCCCAGTGGCAACACCAAGTAGGGTTCTGCTCCAGCCAAATGAGTGTTTTCCGCACTGGTGCCCACTGTCCCTTAAGCAGAAGCTTCGACTGCAAGTCAAGCTTCAGGGAGTTCCATGCAAAATGGAACTGGACACAGGCTCAGCCATGTCCATCTTCTCTATAGGAACCTTCCGGCACATATGCAACCGCAGCAACAGAGGGATCAAACTTCAGCCTTCTAACCTGTTGCTCACAGACTTCCAAAACTCCCAAGTGGCAGTCAAGGGCGAAGCCACCTTTCTGGTTACTTTCAAGGGGATTAAAGGCCCACTAGATGTTATTGTGGTGGAAGGTCAATGCACAAGCCTTATAGAGCTCAATTGGTTTGATGCATTGGGCATCCAAGTAACTGGGATTCACTGAACACAGGCAGCAGACTTGTCTTCAGTCTGGCAAGAGTTCGCAGATGTTTTCAGTCCAAGTTTGGGAGAGTACAAGGGCCCTCTGATAGCCTTCAAGCTTGATCCCCTGGTAGCGCCAATCCGGGTCAAGCCTCGTCGAGTGCCTTTCGCTTTAAAGTCCAAACTCAATGCAGAGCTGGATAAGCTGGTCAGTCATGGAGTATTGCAGCCCATAGATAGTGGGGTGTGGGAGACCCCCATAGTAATGCCACTCAAGGCCAATGGAAAAGTATGCATATGTGCTGACTATAAGTGCACCATTAACCAGGCACTTCAAGAACAAGCATACCCGGTGCCAGTTACCAGCCATATTTTGGCATCTTTGCAGGGAGGCCGCATGTTCACTAAATTAGATTTAGCACAGGCCTATCAACAACTGCCAGTGGATGAGGCCACGGCAGCCAGTCAAACCATTGTGACCCATCAAGGGGCCTTCAAGGTCAAGCGCCTATGGTTTGGGGTGAGTGTAGCTCCAGGGATTTTCCAGGGAGTGATGGAACATGATGTGCTCATTGCCGGGGAGTCTACAGAAGTTCTGGCTGAACAATTTAGAGCTGTCCTTCAGTGGTTCCGCACAGTGGGACTTAAATTTAAAAAAGAAAAATGCAAGATTGGAGTACAGTCAACTGAGTTCCTGGGATTCCGCATCAATGCCGATGGCATTCATCCAGCTGATTCAAAGCTGAAAGGAATTCAGCAGGCACCAAGCCCTAGTTCCAAAGGGGAGCTAAAAGCCTTCTTGTGCCTTCTTAATTTTTACCATGCATTCCTCTCACATATGGCCGCAGTGGCAAAGCCATTACATCAACTCTTAGACAAAAACACTCAATGGCAGTGGACCAATGTCCACGAAAGGAGTTTCCAGGCAGTCAAATCACTGCTGTCCTCAAACTCTGTACTCACTCATTTTAATGAGAAGTTACCAGTCTGCATCACGTGTGATGCATCACCATATGGGGTTGGGGCTGTGTTGAGCCACTTGGCTGATGGGAAACAGTCTCCCATCTCTTATTATTTGAGGATCCTGTCTTCAGAGCGCAATTATGTGCAGATTGACAAGGAGGCCTTGGCCATTGTGGCTGGGGTTAAAAAATTCCATGACTATTTATATGGCTGCCATTTCATGGTCTTCACAAACCACAAGCCACTTCTAGGGTTGTTCACTACAAACAGGCAGACACCTCAGATTCTGTCTCCTCGAATGCTGACGTGGTCTATCTTCCTTTCAGCCTACAGCTACAGGCTTATTCACAAACTGGGCAAAGAAATGGGCCATGCAGACAGCCTTAGCAGGTTGCCCTTGCCACACGTGGAGCCAAATCTGGCTCCAGCTGCACACATCTTAGCCATACAGGACTTGCTAGAGTCTCCTCTCCATGCTGGAGACGTAGCTGCTGAGACAGCAGCTGACAAAACACTTAGCCATATGCTAACTTGGGTTCACACAGGATGGGCAGACAAATGTCCAGGGCCAGAATTACAAAGTTTTTTTATGAGAAAGAAACTTTCAGCTCATAAAGGGTGCATTCTTTGGGGTAGTAGAGTCATAGTCCCTAGCTCATTAAGGCCCAGGGTTCTTCAGTCTCTGCATGAAGGCCATCCGGGAATAGTTCAGATGAAGGCACTGGCGAGGAGCTACCTTTGGTGGCCAGGGCTAGATAAAGCTATTGAGGCCCAAGTACATGGTTGCTACACGTGTCAACAATCCAAGACCGGAGATGTCACAGGCCCCTGTCCACTGATGGGAGGACACACACACCGTGGTCAAGAATGATCCTTTCAGGGACAGCTGTTTTTAATAGTGGTCGATAGCCACTCTAAATGATTAGAGGTGGTACCAATTTCCACTAGGACTACTGCTAGGACTATCCAGGTGCTGTGGAAACTATTTGCAACACATGGGCTTCCAGATGTCTTAGTCTCCAACAATGGGGCCCAGTTCACCGCTTCAGAATTCCAGGCCTTCCTCAGGGCCAATCTCATAAGGCACATGACGTTGGCTCCTTTTCACCCGTCATTGAACGGTCAAGCGGAACACATGGTTCGCACAACCAAGGAATCCCTGAAACGAATTGTCACAGGGGATTGGCACCACAGGCTGGCTGATTTTCTATTCTGCCAGCAAACATCCTGCACTGCCATGGGCAAGAGCCCAGCCGAGCTTCATTGGGGCAGGCCTTTGATCACCAACCTGGACAGGCTGCACCCCGACAGAGTTGCCTCAGACACTGCACGGCCGAAGCGTCGAAGAAGCTTAAAAGTGGGTGACCGGGTTTGGACCTGGAATTACAGGCAAGGGGCTTTGTGGGTGGCAGCAAAGGTTGTTAAAATGTCAGGACCACTCTCCTATGAGGTGGTCCTGGAAGATGGGTGAGTCATTCCTCGCCACATTGTTCAGCTGCGTCGGTGGCTAGCAGATCAGACACTGGCTCAGGACTCCTGAAAGGGCCAAACAATGGGCCCATAGGACAGCAGTTGAACAGAGCAGCTTGCACACTCTGAAAGAACTCTTGTTCATGGTGACAGGGGGATGGCCATAGAAGAGTCTTCTCCAAACACAGAGTCTGTCTCAGCTAACCAGGACAGGCAAACTGAACTGAGAGACAGTCCTGCAGACCTCGTTGCACAATTGGACTTTGGTTTGGGCCATCCGGGACTGGCCAGCCAAAGGGACTCAAGACACAATGACTCCACTGAATCTCATAGCCCTGGTCTACCCAGCCTGGCAGGCAAGCAGGTAGACTGGGAGATCCCTGTAACCCCTAGACATTCTGAATGATCACGAAGGCTGCCTAAGGATCTACAGGATTATGTAAAACAATTGGGAGTTTGTGCTATCTAGGGGAAAGGGGTGTGATGTATTGGCCTTATATGTTTTAATTCTCTTGCTTAATGTCTGACTGCTTGCTTAATGTCTGACCTACTTTCTGTGTGCTATGTAACCATTGCTGTTGCTGAGCTAGACTTGCTGTCTCCATGCTGTTAATTAGGTTTGGAGTGGGAAACTGCTACTTTAAACCTATTGGTTGCCGCCTAGAGGCCAACCATATAAAGAGCTGTGCAGCAGCTATTAGCTTGCTTCTGTTATCTTCTGAGTTAGAATAAACTTGTTGCTGTTTCAACACTTCATCTCGCTTAATGCCTCAAGAACCGAATATTTAACAATAACCACATCATTTTACTCCATAAGAGAAGACTATCATAAATCACTCCTGAACTTCACCAAGAAACCAAATGAACCATCAGGTCTTTGAATGAATATTCTACAAAGAGACTTCATGGACACCATTTAATATGCTTGTTATCCAATGCAGAAGAATTTTATGATAGGATTCAATCTGAAATACATCTGGAAGTTCAATCTGAAACACATCTTGACAGAACATGCAAACAAGATGCAGTACTTGCGGCTGGAAACTGGTATACTAAACTGGTATACTAAACTGGTATACTCAGTTGAAACTGAGGAAATAAGATTAGCTGGTCTGTATGGCTTAGAACAGGGATCTTCAAACTTGGCCCTTTTATGACTTGTGGACTTCAACTCCCAGAATTCCTCAGCCAGCATGCCTGGCTGAGGAATTCTGGGAGTTGAAGTCCACAAGTCATAAAAGGGCCAAGTTTGAAGACCCCTGGCTTAGAAAATAGAAATAAAACAGGAGAATTAAAACTACAATTAAAGAAGACCAAACTAATGACAGAAGGTATAACAACCACTGTAGAAAAAATATTGAAGTGTTGACTAACTTATGCCTTTTGGTACTGCGTATAACAAAATAAAACAAAAAAGCATCCAGCCATCAAGAAAATATGCCACAGACTAGCAATGAAGGCATTGGAAAAAATAATCAGATGCTATGACATGCCTGTACTTACAAAGATCAGAATCATACAAGGAATGGTATGCACTCTGACACTCTATGAAAGCAAAAGTTGGACTTTGAAGAAGCAGAATATAAGGAATATTGATGTTTTTCAACTTTGATGTTGGAGAAGACTAGTGGTATCCACTATCACCGATAGCCAAGAAAACAAACAATGGAAAATAAAGAAATGAATCCAGAGATACTGTGATCAAACTGAAATTATCAATCTTCAAGCCATGTAAAGTGCTTCACATATACCCATAAATCTATCCCTAAATCAAGCAGAGCATTTCAATTCTCAGAAAAGAAATATATTATGTATGGGTAGGTAATCATATCAAATTTGTTTTGAAGGAATGGTGTGATCATGACCTAAATACACCTCTATCAAGCTTTACAATCATTCAGTAAGACTCTATATTAGATATGTCTTTTTACGAAAACACAAACATTTAAATTATTATTCATTTGATAGCAAACTAGAGCAAAAGTAATTGTTTCGCATTTAACAATGGAAAAGATCTGCTCACACAAATGGCTTGAAACAGTTCTGTAATTGTTTTAGCTTTCCAGAATTTGGGATGAGAGCTCAGAGAAGAAGCCTTAAAAGAAAAGAAAAAAAACTCATGGGAATTACAGTATGTTCCCTGAACTTTACATTACTGATTTGAGAAGATTATCTCCAGGACCAGTTATGCACTGGTTACAGTACTGGTTACTGGTTATTTATTATTTATATTTCATATTTCTAAACCACCCATCTCCCTCAAAGAGGAACTCTGGGTGGTTCTTGTTCTGTTTTATTTAGTGAAACTTATTTCATCTGGCAGAACCCCTCCAAAATGGTTCCAAGAAGAAAGAAAAATCTAAATTCTTTTTAGCAGAGCCTTTCCAAACTGGGTAACATGTCAATGGCAACTGCTAGAATTACCAGTTGGTTTAGTTAAAAGAAAATTGCTTTATTTTTTTATTATTATTTATTAAATATATTGACCGCCCATCTTACCACAGGATAACTTTGAGCAGCCAATAAATTTAATCTCTGTTCCAGAATTAATATGGGCCTTCAGAAATAGCAGAATTTATTTTACTTGTAAAGCCATCTAAATCTCCAAATAATCTAAAAGAGTGATTTTCAAGAACTGACAACTTTAAAATATTTAAATTATAACTCTGCAAAATCCTGAAATTCCAGAAATTCTGAGAGTTGAAGTCCACACATCCTAAAGTTGCCACATTTGAAAAACACTGCTCTAAAAACAATTAGACCAGAGTTTTAATACCAATTTAAAACACATGAAACTTCCTAGTTTATATAAACATAGGAAAATTGAACAAAATTATTTTTTGGTGATAGGGATAAAATGTTTAAAAAGAAAAAAATAAAAGTTATAGACTTATCAAAAAAGATACTTTAATATCTTCCTAAAGACCAAAGTGGGTGGTGGTCCCCATCAATGTACTGAGAAATGAAATCCAGAGATGAAGGAAGCTCAAGCCTAAGTAATAATCAGACAGATCCTGTGCCTGGGCTGAGCCTCCCCAGATTTTCTTAGTTGGAAATAAAATCTTGCAAGAAGAGGTGCTTGCCCTGGTGTTCCAAACAGATGCCTTTCAGAACATCAAGTTAATTTATTTTATTTATATCCCCTTTTATCATTTTTACAAAAAACACAGGGCAGCGAACATATCCAACAAATCTCCCTTCTCCTATTTTTCCTACAACAACTACTCTGTGAGGTGGATTTGGCTGAGAGAGTGTGACTGGCCCATGGTCTCCTGTTTTTTTAATCTAGTGACTTAACCACTATGCTAAATCCAACCACTGGCTCAGTGTGAGAGTCCAAAATGAAATAACCCAACAATCTAATCTCCATCCCCTCTATAGTAATTCATTTTACTGTCTCATATTCAATTGCCACCTGTTGTGCTATAATGTCATGCATTATTCCATGTGCTGCATTCTGGAATGAGAATGAATCTTAACCTTCATCTACATGACACCTTTAGAGGTATTTGAAGAGTACTATCATTTCCCACCTCTGACACTTAGTTTTTTTCAGGACTAAACATACTCAGATATTTCAATATCTTTTCTTAGAGCTTAGTTTGTAGCTCCCCAATTATCTCTGTTATTCCTTCAAAAGTGTGACATCCATAACTGGACACAGTATTTGATGTGGGAGCAGAATACAGTGAAAACATCATATCTGTGATTTGGAAATTTTACTTCTGTTGATACAGCCTAAAATGCATTTCTCTTCATTGTAACCAAATCATCCTTCTGTCTGTTTTATCAATTTGCAATAAGCTACTATTCTAAGATCTCTTTTGCATTTTGAATTTTATTTCTGTCTTCTATAATATTAGCTATCCCAGCCAATTCTACAGTATATCATCAGCAAATTTGATAATCACTTCACCCAAACCAAAATGTTGAAGAATAAACAAACCAAGACTGATCTTTCTGAAATCCTAATTTATATTTGTCTCAAATTCAATGAAAGATCATTGATCAGAACCTTGAATCTAATTTTACAGACAGCAGCATATCCCCTTAATTGTCAGCCAACCCACACTTAACAAGCTTGCTATTCAGCATCCTTTGGGTGTGTTGTTGAATGCTTCTGTTCATGGCAAGGTATATTATGTCTACTACATTTCAATAATCTATTAAGGGAGTTCTCCAATCAAACCAAATGAGATAAAACTAGTCAGGCAAGATTGTTCTTAACTCCATGATGGCTTCTGATAATTACTGCATTGTTTTCCAGATATTGTGAGATCAAACTCTCAATGATGCATCATACAATCTTCCCATATAACAAATTAATTTGCATCTAATATTTCTTTCCCCCCTGTCTCCCTCTTTCCCTCCCCTTTTTTTTAAAGACAGGTCAACATTTCTCAGATATAACATATAAGGATTCAGCCAAATCTTCAGCACAGTAGCATGCATTTCTTCTGGCATTGGGCAGTCAAATTTGCTTAAAAGGAGAAAGGTAGCTCTTGACCATGTTTCAGTGTCTTTTTTGTTTTTGTTTTTTATTTCATTTAGTTTTCGAAAAGGCTTTTATTTAGGTTTTTTGATTGTTTGTTTGTTTTGTTTTTTGTTTAGTTTTTGAAAAAACAAGAAAAAAGTCAAGGAAAGAGAGAAGATGACAAGGAAATAACAAGCAGTAGAGAGAAAGCAGAGTTGCTTAACTCATTCTTTGTATCAGTCTTCATGCAAAAAGAAACTGTATCCCAACTACCAAAAACATAACTGTAAAAGACAAACTAAAATTAAAATAAGCAAGAAAATGGTAAGAGAACACCTGTCTGACCTTGATAAATATAAATCACTGGGACCTGATGGATTACATCCCAGAGTTCTGAAGGAGCTGGCAAATGTCATCTCACAATCATTGTACCATATCTTTCAAAAAATCCTGGAGCACCGGGGAACTATCAGAGGATTGGAAAAGAGCTGATATGGTTCCCATCTTCAAAAAAGGAGGAAGAAAAACAGACCCAGGAAACTACAGAACAATCAGCCTAACATCAATATCTGGGAAGATACTGGAAAAAATAATCAAAAACAGATTTGCAGACATCTAGAAACAAATAAAGTTAGAACTACAAGCCATCACAGATATGTTAAAAACAGATCATGCCAAATCAATCTTATTTCATTCATTGACAAAGTGACTAAATTAATAGACTGGCAAAATGCTGTGGACATAGTATACTTAGATTTCAGCAATGTATTCAACAAAGTAGACCACAACCTACTTCTTCATAAACTACAAAAATGTGGGATAGACAGCATCACCACCAGGTGGATTGATAACTGACTGACAAACCATTCTCAATGAGTAGTCCTTAATGGTACTACATCTACTAAGCAGTGGGGTACCACAAGGTTCCATCTTAGTCCCAGTACTATTCAATATCTTCATGAAGCACTTAGATGAGGAAATAGAAGGGAAACTCATCAAATTTGCAGATTACACTAAGCTGGCAGAAATAGCCAACACACTAGAAGACACCCTCAGGATCCAAAAATATCTTGACAAACTTGAACAATGGGCCCTATCCAACAATATGAAATTTAATGTGGAGAAAAGCAAGGATTTACCCCTAGGCAGAAAAAACCAAAGGAACAAGTACAGATTAGTCAAAAAGCTGGCTCAAAAACAGCAACTGTGAGAAGGACTTTGGAATCCTAGTGGACGATCTCTTAAACATGAACCATCAGTGTGCAGCAGCAGCCAAAAAAGCTAATACAATCCTTGGTTGTATAAACAGAGGCACAGAATCAAAATCATATGAAATATTAGTACCACTTTATAAATATTTAGTAAGACCACACCTGAAATACTGCATCCAGTTTTGGTCAGCACATTACAAAAAAGATGTTGAGACTTTGGGAAAAGTGCAGAGAAGAGCAACAAAGATGATTAGGGGACTAGAGGCTAAAACATATTAAGAACAGTTGCAGGAATTGGGTATGTCTACTTTAATGAAAAGAAGGACTAGGGGTCACCTGATAGCAGTGTTCCAATATCTCAGGGGTTGACACAAAGTCAAGCTATTCTACAAAGCACTAGAAGGCAATACAAGAAAACAATGGATGGAAACTAATCAAAGAGAAAAGTAACCTAGAATTAAAGAGAAACTTCCTAACAGTGAGAACAATTAACCAGTGAAACACCTTTCCTTCAGAAGTTGTAAGTGCTTTATCACTGGAGGTTTTAAAGAAAAGACTGACAGACACCTGTCTGAGATAGTATAGTGTCTCCTGCTTGACCAGGGGGTTGAACTAGAAGACTTCCAAGGTCCCTTCCAGCTGATGGATTGTTTAATGTATTGGGCCTGTTTCACTTGAACTATACCACATGTCTTTGAATGCTGTTTGAGATTGCATAATCAGGGAGTCTGTGTAACTGTCACTGGCTTCTCAGACAAGCAGACTCCAGGATGACCATTGGTTGGCTCTAGGGCAGCAATAGGCTCCTTCAAACCTATTTGCTGTCACCTAGTGTCCAGCAGTATAAATAGCTGCATAGAAGGCTTGGTGAATAGTTCAGTTCCTGTTATTCAATAAAGCATGTTCCTGCTTGAACTCTCTCGCCTCGTCTACTGGTTGCAAAGAACCCAGTACACAACACTGGTGACGAGGATGGGATCCCTCTTCTTCAGAAGAGCTGAAAGTCACTAGGAGTTGAGGCCAGCAAGCGCCTGGCAGGGAACACAGTTCCCCCCCCTCGGTCGGCCTAGCACGCAATGCTAGTGACCACCAGCCCTGTGGACCAGTCCCAGGGCCCGTGAAGAAGCAGGACAAGGATGACGAGAAGCCCAAGCTGTGAAGACTTCCCGAGATGGCGAAGGTCAGAAAGCTTGAGGAATTTGATGTCACTCACCCAGAGATATGGGTGTCGTACATCTCGAGGGTCGAAAACTACCTCCATGCCAACCAAGTTGCCGAAGATGGCCTGAAGGCCACAATGCTCTGCGGGCCTGCAACCTTCAATATTGCAGAGAACTTGGTCGCACCAGCGCAGCTGGAGTCTATAACGTATGCAGACATGAAGAAATGGCTCAGCGACCATTTCCAGCCCAAGTTATCGGTGATAGCTTGGAGGCATGCCTTCGAAGAGAGAGTCCAGCAACCTGGAGAAGCAGCAATGGAATTCATCACGGCATTGAGACAAGCTTCACGTCTGTGCCAATTTTCCAACTTAGAAGAAAGGCTTCGAGACTGACTCATCTGTGAAACTCTTTGTGAAAGAGACTCTCTCACTCCAGGAAGCCTTGAAAGAGATCATGGTGGACGAAGCTGCCAGCAGGGCCGTGAAAGCCACGCGGCCCACCAAAAACACTCAACACGAGGAGTCCGTCCACCACAAGGACGCTGAACTCTCAGAAGACATCAACTGCAACCACAAAGTGGACAAGGTTCAACAGCACAGTGACAAAGAACAAAGGCAGTCCTTTGTAATTAGTTCTCTAATTACAAGGCAGCTCCTTTTCTTCTGTGTCCGGGCTGTGGCAGCCACCAGAAACACATGGACTGCAGGTTCCGGACAGCCACGTGTCAGGCCTGAGGGAAGACCGGCCACATGACTTCAGTCTGCAGAGGTCAACAGAAGGATCACCAATCAGACATTCCAATCAGGAGAGGTACCGGGGACCCAGGGCAGCTTAGCATAGGGTTTTGCTCCATCTGTTGGAGCATTTGCTGCATGGGAGCTCGCCACCCCCTTAAGCCCAAGCTGCAACTTCAAGTCGAGTTGCAAGGCGTCCCTTGCAAGATGGAACTGGACACTGGGTCAGCCGTGTCCATCATTTCTCTCGAAACCTTCTGCTTCATATGCAACCACAGCTAGAGGTGGGCCAAGCTTAGGCCATCCAACATCATCCTGACCAACTTCCAAAACTCTTGAGTTGCTGTCAAAGGTGAGGCCATTTTGGCCATTAAGTTCAAGGGGTTTTCAGGTCCCCTAGATGTGATTGTGGTGGAGGGCCAGTGAACGAGCTTGATTGGGCTAGATTGGTTTGATGCTCTGGGCATCCAGTTCACTGGAATCCACTGGACACAAGCAACAAACTTGGTGTCAGTAGGCAAGGAGTTCACAGACATTTTTGACACTAGCCTAGGAATGTACAACGGCCCTCCGATAGCCTTTAAACTTGATCCTGCTGTAATGCCTATCAGGATCAAACCCCGCAGAGTGCCATTTGCGCTTAAACATAAGATTGATGCAGAGCTGGATAAGCTAGTTGAACAGGGGGTGCTACAGCCCATAGATGGGGGTGAATGGGAAACCCCAATTGTCATGCCACTTAAGGCCAATGGGGAGGTCAGGATTTGCACTGATTACAAGGGCACCATTAATTGGGCACTTAAGCAGCATGTGTACCCGATGCCAGTTGTTAGCCACATCTTGGCATCACTGCAAGGGGGTACGGTTTTTGTGAAGTTAGATTTGGCACAGGCCTATCAGCAGTTACCTGTGGATGAGGCCACAGCAGCTGCACAAACCATTGTAATGCACGGGGGGGGGGCTTTTAAAGTAAAGCGCCTCCAATTTGGGGTTAGTGTAGCCCCTGGCATTTTTCAAGGTGTTATGGAGCATACGCTCAAGGGCATTCCGGGGGTTTGCCCCTATTTCAACTATGTGCTCATCACCGGTGAGTCCACTGAGGTGCTTGCAAGGAGGCTCAAGGCCGTCCTTCAATGGTTCCACAAAGCAGGCCTTAAACTCAAAAAGAATAAGTGTAGCTTTGGGGTCCCCTCTACTGAGTTCCTGGGTTTCTGTATTGATGCTGAAGGCATCCACCCTGCTGAGTCCAAGCTGAAGGCCATTCAGCTAGCACCTAGCCCCAGGTCAAAAGGAGAGCTTCAGGCATTCCTGGGTCTCCTTAATTTTTACCATGCATTCCTTCCTAACAAGCCCGCAGTGGCAGAGCCGTTACACCAGCTCTTAGACTAAAACACCCCATGGAAGTGGACCAAGGTTCACAAAAACAGTTTTAAGGTAATAAAGTCACTACTGTCTTCCAATTCAGTGCTCACTCATTTTAAAGAGTCATTGCCTGTATGCATTGCGTGTGACACATCCCCTTATGGGGTAGGAGCCATTTTAAGTCATTTGGAAAGTGATGAGACTCAAGTCCCAATTGTCTATTACTCAAGGACATTGTCCTCTGCTGAGCACAATTACATGCAAATTGACAAAGAGGCCTTAGTCATTGTGGCCAGGGTGAAGAAATTCCATGATTACTTGTATGGCAGGGAATTCATGGTCTTCACTGACCATAAGCCACTGTTGGGGTTATTTACTACAGATAGGCAGACACCCCAAATTCTATCCCCTAGGATGTTAAGATGGTCCATTTTCTTGTCAGCCTACAGCTTCAGGCTGGTTCACATACCTGGCAAAGACATGGGCCATGCAGACAGCCTTAGCCTGGTGCCATTGCCACAGATAGAGCCAGATCTGGCTCCAGCAGCTCGCATTTTGTCAATTCAGGATTTGCCTGAGCTTCCCCTCCATGCTGGGAATGTGGCTGCAGAAACTGCTGCAGACAAGGTTTTAAGCAGGGTGCTATCCTGGATTCACACAGGGTGGGTTGAAAATAGTCCTGGACCTGAGTTCCAGAGCTACTTCACATGTAGACATGAGCTTTCAGCTCACAAGTGTTGCATTTTATGGGGGAGCAGGGTCATTGTCCCCAGTTCATTAAGAGACAGGGTACTTCAATCTTTGCATGAGGGACATCTGGGCATAATCCAGATGAAGGCATTGCCACGAAGCTACCTATGGTGGCCTGGGTTAGATAAGGCTATTGAGGCTCAAGTACACGGGTGTTACACGTGTCAACAGTCCAGATCTGAAATGCCACATGCTCCTGTCCACAGATAGGAGGAGACATACTCCTTGGTCAAGGATTCATATTGACTTTGCTGGGCCCTTTCAGGGACAGCAATTTTTGATGGTGGTCGACTGTAAATGGCTGGAAGTTATTCCTATCACAAATATGACTACTGCTAGGATCATCAAGGTGCTTATAAAGCTTTTTGCAACACATGGGCTGCCGGACGTCGTAGTATCCAATAACGGGGCCCAGTTCACAGCGTTCACAGTTCACAGAGTTTCAAGCCTTCTTGATGGCTAATGTCATAATGCATGCTACATCGGCTCCCTTTCACCCCTCGACTAACGGGCAGGCTGAACGGATGGTGCGCACTACAAAGGAGTCACTCAAACGCATAGTGACTGGGGATTGGCACCATAGGCTGGCTGATTTTTTGCTTTGCCAGCACACTATGCCTTGCACAGCAACGGGCAAGAGCCCAGCAGAGCTTCACTGGGGAAGAAGACTCATCACTAAACTGGACAGGTTGCATCCAGATCAGGTGGCAGCAAGGGGGTTGCAAATGGGTGATGGGGTGTGGGCCTGGAACTATGGGCATGGGAACTTGTGGGTGCCAGGTAAAATTATCAAAGTCTCGGGTCCCCTTTCGTACAAGGTGGCTCAGGATGGCAGGTGAGTAATTCACCTGTCTCTTATCTTACTTTCAGTGTTCCTACTTAACCTTCTTCAAGGTTATCTCCATTTATAATCCTGGAATTGTCTAGTGGTTCCCAACCAGATACTAACCAGGTCCAACCCTCCTTAGTTTTCAAGTCTTAGAAATGGTCAACATTGTGAGGCTATCTGCTGGTATAGATCTTGATCTGGAAATTGAGTTAACTGACATCAAATAAATCAATAAATAAAGCAGATTATAAAAACTAAAAATAATAATAGATTTGGACAGAAGAAAAATTGCATGGTGAAGATACAACCTGTGTGCTAGGAAATTAGGAAAATAATGGAGGATTAACATTTAAGATTTTAAGATTTTCAAAAGGCAGCATTTTTAAGTCTCTAAATTTTAAAATATCATTTCAAAGTGCAATCTTGTGAATTCCTTGCTCATCCTAAGCAATTGAATAACAGCAGAACACCCTCAAAAAGAATATGAAAACTGAGGAAATCTAAGCAATGGAGAACAGACAGTGAGGGGCTTTTTATAAACATTCAGTACTTGTTTGATTGGTAATCAGGGGGCAGCTTTGTAGACACTAAATTGATTGAAACAGCTGTTTCAAACAATTCTGTTGAAGGTTATCACAAAACTGCAGCAATTAAAAATTGGAAAATCCCATTAAGACATCTTGCACTCATTCTGTTACTTCTCTGAAGCCAAATTGTTTCAGATCTACTTTAATGAAATGTACTTTGATCAACTCTCTCATCTCATTTCCCAGAAATCATTAATAGAACTAATACTTTAGTATTTGCTTTTACTGAGCTAGTACTGATTAGTTTCATCATGATGTAACTACTGCTGATTGTAGGAGGAAAAAAGTTTACTAATTATGAGAACTGCTGAATCTGAAGATAGTAATGAGAGAATAACACAGATGACATCTAATTTGAGTTTGAATATGCTTCTTTACGGAATACATATATAACCAGTTTGGTTAGTAAAATGCAAGAATGTTGTAGATAATTATGCTCTTTTAAATAACAAAGGATAGGATAATACCAATTTCTTTGAAGACTTCAAGACATCTCAGCTAGTAGTTTTCAGATTACCATTTAAGATTTCAGAGTAATTGCTATTAATTGACAGCTGCTCCTAAAAATGCATTTTATGCCTGCTAGAGATAATTTAAAATAAAAAATAAAAAGAAAGCACATCTATAAAGGAACCACTGCCTACTACTTTGAAATATTAAACAAAAAAGTGGAATCAAAACTGAAGTTGTAGACTCAGCCATCCATCCTTCCAAGGTCAGAAAAATGAGGACCCAGATCGTTGGGGGCAATATACTGATTCTATAAACCACTTAGAGAGGGCTGTGAAGCACTGTGAAGTTGTATGTAAGTCTAAGTGCTATTGCTATTGTAAAGAATAAAGCTGGGGAATGAGGAACCATATTAATTCACACACTAGACAGTAGAAGAACCATTATATGAATAACTAAATGAAGGCTATCAAAAGATCCGCCAAGTATCTGTTGATTCTGGAAGAGGAAAACACCTAGAACTTAAACTTGGAGCATAAAATATATAAGGACTTTGATTTGTTTATACTACAATAGACAATTCTTCTATGTGTATAGAGTGTCCTTTCTGTATGCAGTAAAGAGATTAATCTTATTCCAGTCATGTCCATTAGTCTTCTGTCACATAAGCTAATTCCTTCATAAGCAATTAAGGGTCTGGGCAGCTGAATTTAAAGCCATAGCTTTGTAATGCCTGACATCAACACTTGGCAAATTTTCTTTCAAGTCAACTACCTGTGTAACATACATTGTATCTGATACTCTTAACCTGCTTAACATGCAGTCCATAACGTGCTTTTTCTAACAAACTTAATAAGCATTGAATAAACAGATAAAATAATTCTGGAACCGAATACAACAAATTCTCAGGATTGAAGCTCACTATAAATTCAATCCTTATTCAAAACAATACACCCTTCTTAGTGTTTCATTTTATCAAGTAAATCAGATCTATATCTACATTGTTTCAAATTTCCACTCACCAACAATCTCACTTGGTTCTTTGTTATAGAGTTTCTTGTTCCAGTAAAGTAGCCGTAAAAAAGGAAAGGAAACCAGAAGTACAAGACAAATTCCAATAAACATGTGCCCCGTAAATCCAGCAAAGTCCAACCCCTAGAAAAAAAATACAATTGAAATACAGTTACAATGGTTCTCCTCAGTTAAAAAGGGAAATCAAAAATGGCATGCTGTTTTATGTCTCTTTTTAATATCACAAGGTCATGTCTCTGTTAGAAGAAGTGCATCTTAAGGTGAACGCTCAAATTTCACTTACAGTATGTCTTTCCCCACCTAGCTTTCCATAGCAGGAAATGTGCCCACCATTTCCAATAAAAACTGGCTGCCGAGTGAAAGAAATTAAGAATATTACTTTCTAAACACACACACACACACACACAAAGAGAGAAAGAGAGACAGACAGACAGACAGACAGACAGACACACACACACACACACACACACACTCCATTGCACCGTGACACTTGCCTTTTGATCTGTTACACTATGCTGGAAGATAGTTTAAGAAGCATTTGTCAGTGTACCATTATGAATTGTCTTAAAATATGAGTCTTTAAAATATGATTATGACATCAAAAGATAAGGTGGAAGACAAGTTATAATTAATAATTCTAATCTAGACCATGAACAAAGAAGAAAATAAAATAAATTATTCTCTAAAGCACCAGAGGGCAGGACAAGAAATAATGGATGGAAACTGATCAAAGAGAGAAGCAACCTGGAATTAAGGAGAAACTTCCTAACAGTGAGGACAATTAACCAGTGGAACAGCTTGCCTTCAGAAATTGTGGGCGCTCCATCACTGGAGGTTTTTAAGAAGAGGCTTGACAGTCACTTGTCTGAGATGGTATAGGTTCTCCTCCTTGAGCAAGGGGCTGGACTAGAAGACTTCCAAGGTCTCTTCCAGCTTCTATTCTATTCTATTCTATTCTATTCTATTCTATTCTATTCTATTCTATTCTATTCTATTCTATTCTATTCTATTCTATTCTATTCTATTCTATTCTATTCTCACAAATATATAATAAAAAAGATATAGGCTATACACCATCCATAGTCACTTCTTGTGAGATGTGTGGCCAGCCACAGATGTGTGGGCAGCCACTGAGGCACTTGACCGGTTTGTACCCTTGCGGCCCCTGACCCGGTGCAGATCCCAGCGAGCTCCATGGTTCTCCGCGGAGCTCCGGGAGATGAAGCGTCAGAAATGGGGCCTAGAGAGCTGCTGGAGGTCCAGCCGATCTGAATCCGACCGGTTGCGGTTAAAAACCTACATTAGGTCTTATCTCGCTGCGATGAGGGCGGCGAGGTGTAATTACTTCTCTACCCTCATCGCGTCCGCAGATAACCGCCCGGCCGCCTTGTTTAGGGTGACTCGCTCCCTTCTTAATCAGGAGGTGAGGGAGGATCCCTTGCAGGGTCGTGCCGAGGAATTTAGTCAACATCTGTCGGATAAAATCGCTCGGATTCGGACCGGTTTGGACTCCAGCTGGGCAGAGTCTGGCGATCAGGACACGGGCGGTCCTGTCAATGTTATCTGGGAGGAGTTTGATTCTGTGACCCCTGATGAAGTGGACAGGATTATGGGGAGGCTGAGTTCCACCACATGTTTATTGGATCCATGCCCTTCTTGGCTGGTTTATGCAGCTAGGGAGAGGACACGAGGCTGGCTCCAGGCGGTTATATCTGCTTCTTTGAGTGAGGGTTATTTCCCCACCGTCTTGAAGGAGGCGGTGGTGAGACCTCTCCTCAAGAAGCCTGCCTTGGACCCAGCTGTATTGAACAACTTTCGTCCAGTCTCCAACCTTCGCTTTCTTGCGAAGGTTGTTGAGAGTGTGGTGGCGCATCAGCTCCCTCTGGTCCTGGATGAAGCGGATTATCTGGACCCTTACCAATCGGGTTTCAGGCCCGGGTACAGCACGGAGACGGCATTGGTCGCTCTGGTGAATGATCTCTGGAGGGCTCGGGATAGGGGATATTCCTCTGTCCTAGTCCTGTTAGACCTCTCGGCGGCTTTCGATACCATCGACCATGGTATCCTGCTGCAGCGTCTCAGGGGATTGGGAGTGGGAGGCACAGTTTTTCAGTGGTTCTCCTCCTATCTCCTGGGACGCTCGCAGTCGGTGTTGGCAGGGGGGCAGAGGTCGACCCCTAGGACTCTCGCTTGTGGAGTTCCTCAGGGATCGGTCCTCTCGCCTCTCCTGTTCAACATCTACATGAAACCGCTGGGTGAGATCATTCGTGGTTTTGGAGTTGGGTATCATCAATATGCCGATGATACCCAACTTTTCATTTCAACCCCAAACCACCCCAGTGATGCCCTCGCTGTGATGTCCCGTTGCCTGGAGGCGGTTCGGGTCTGGATGGGGAGGAACAGACTTCAACTCAACCCTGACAAGACTGAGTGGCTGTACATTCCGGCATCCCGGGACATTCAAAATGTTCCATCGCTTTCTATGGGGGGTGAGTTTTTACCCCCTGTGGATAGGGCTCGTAACTTGGGAGTCCTCCTAGATTCACGACTCACTCTGGATGATCATATAGTGGCCGTGACTAGGGGGGCTTTTGCCCAGGTTCGCCTGGTGCGCCAGTTGCGGCCCTATCTGGACCGGGATGCCTTGTGTACGGTCACTCATGCGCTCGTGACCTCTCGCCTAGACTATTGTAATGCTCTCTACATGGGGCTTCCCTTGAAGACTACTCGGAGGCTCCAACTGGTACAGAATGCAGCCGCGAGAGTTGTCTTGGGAGTTTCCCGGTACTCCCATGTTACACCTTTGCTCCGCGAGCTGCATTGGTTACCAGTTGTCTTCCGGGTAAGGTTCAAGGTCTTGGTTATGATCTTTAAGTCCCTACATGGCATGGGTCCGTGATACCTCGAGGACCACCTGCTGCCGGCGTCAACTCCCCTCCGCCCTGTGCGTGCCCACAGAGAGGGCCTCCTCAGGGTGCCTCCGGTCAGGGAATGTCGACTGGTGGCCCCCAGGGGGAGGGCCTTCTCTGTGGGTGCTCCGGCATTATGGAACCAACTGCCGGTTGAGCTCCGGACGGCATCGGACCTTCGATCCTTCCGTCGCGGGTTGAAGACCCATTTATTTGAATTAGCTGGTCTGGCCTGATAGGGGTATATGGGTTTTTTTATTGGTTTTTATTATTTTATCATTCTTGTATTTTAATTGGGCACTGGTTTAATTTTCTTTTAATTTTTGTACTGTTATTTATAGATGCCCTGTGAACCGCCCTGAGTCCCTTAGGGAGAAGGGCGGTATAGAAATCTCAATAAAATAAAATAAATAAATAAATATAGATTTGTAAATAAATAAATACAATTAATTTCCTTTATTAATGTGCAGACATACAGTATGTCTGAAGTCTGTAAGTCAGAAGAATTTCCTATGATCTATGAAGTTACCTGTTACATACATACATACATACATACATACATACATACATAAAATACCATTTGTGTAATACAAATAAGTGAATATAGTTTCTATTGTTTTGGAAACAAAACATTTTAAAACTGCACCTATTTCAAAACAGTTGTATTTGTTAACAAAGCACATTCTTATCATCATACTATAACAAAACAAACTGTAGCAAATCTAAACAGATTCAATCACTATGCACTAATCTAGTAGATCAAGAAAGATTTATTCTAAATACAAGTACAGGTAGTCCTTGCTTACCAACTGCCTCATTTAACGTCTGTTCAAAATGGCAACTATTTGGGAAAAAACAGTTTTGCAACCAATCCTCACATTTATACCCATTGCAATGTCCCATGGTCACATAATTCCTATGTATGTGCTCCTCAACTGGCTTCTGAGAAGCAGAATTAATAGAGAACACAGAGATGAAATCACAAATCACACAGGATGACTCAATAAATGATGGCAATTATTCACTTAGTGACCAAAGTGAAAGGGACGTCATAGATCCATTACATAACTATCTGTACAGTATTGCCTAAAAGGGCTGCATGTGCATCAAAACATATTTAGGAGTGGTGCTTTAGAATCTGGATGAATGTATGAATAGTACTTCTTTAAAATATATCTGCGCCTGAATATGTGTCACTATTTTAATGAGTCATATTAATGACATGCTACTTTAATGAGTTCAAATTTGTGTAGGTCTGAAAAAAGATGTGGTTGCCTTAAAGAGATACTGTGCTTGCACACTCATATATTCTACAACATCTGTTGTGAATCATTTTCACTTATTAAATCCTAAAGCCTAAAGGCCAAAAGACAGTGACTTATTTCATTTTCACACTGTAGTGTCTTCTTTGAAATTTCCTTTACAAATGTGCAGACATACAGTGTGTCTGAAGTCTGTAAGACAGAAAAAATTCCTACTGTGTATGAAGTTATCTGTGACATATGCCAATGCTAACATAATTATCTTACAAACCTTTTTACAGTAGATTACATTCTGAGATCATTGACTATGGAACAAAAACTATTTAACACTACTGATCCCACCCACTGATCCCACCCACTGTCCCCACTGTCTCTGAGCTGAGATGGATTAAACTACAATTATGTAAATTAGCCACAGCAATGTTAACACTTTTTCAAATTATAAAAGATAGTCAGGTTTCTTAAAAACGTACCAGTATTTGAAAGTTTAAATGTTTAATGCAGAAAAAGGAAATAAAGATATTATTATCAGGCAATTAGAAATGTGTTATTTCATGTCTTGTACAAGATAAAAATAAAGGATTTTTACTGAACTTGGTACATATTGTTTTTAACATGGTTTTTATGCTTTTACCTGTAACTACCCACTCTGAGAATGAGAAAAACAGTTTAATTTGATAGATAGATAGATAGATAGATAGATAGATAGATAGATAGATAGATAGATAGATAGATAGATAGATAGATAGATAGATAGATAATCTTATTACGGTAATAAACCTCCATATCAGTGGGTGCAATTTCGGATATTTGCATGCCATGTTATAACACAATTCCAATGTGTGTCAACTCAGAAATAAATTTTATTGATTCTTTGCCACTTAATCCCAAGAATGTAGATATAAACTTGAAGGTTTGATAATAAGTTAGTTACTACATATTAATGATGAGAAATAATTTAAACTTTAAGATTTGAGGAGGTTTTTTTGTCTAATTTAAGTTATTCCTTGAAGAATCATTCTGAGAAAAACAAAAAAACAAAAAAGTAAATGTTTGGTTATATGCAACAGTGTCAGAATGGATATGATCGTTTTTCAACACAGTGAGATGAATGAATCAGCAATATACAGCAACATCTATACCTAGGGATTTGTTGTTGTTTTAATTAACACAGCGGAGAGCAATACATACCACCTTCCTGAGTTCCTGATTTGAAACAATAATCACATTTGGAGGATCCCCAATAGCAGTAGCAGCCCCTCCAATATTTGTGAAGATAACTTCAGCAATCAGGACATGCCTGGGATCGAGATTGAGCACCTCGCATAACCTGCAATTGCACCAAGAAAATACCAGATAATATCCTTGCTGGATGAATTTTTAAAAATAATATTAATATTTCACTTAAAAATGTAACAAAACAGAGCCTATTAAGAGCACCCAAACTATCATACAAAAATTAAGAGTAAACTAAAGACCAGATAGCAAAAGATATCATCTGTATAGCTTGAGTTTAATGTTAAATATTAACATAGTTTTCCCTTTAATTTTTGCTCTAATAAAGTTAAAGTGCAGTATGGAATATATGTGGTACATCTTCCATTAATTATCCTTAAAGATCTCAACCTTCCAATTCAAAAACAGAAGAAATAATAGTTTTTGTGTCAGCTTTTTTAAATGAAATGCATGGGCTTCCTGACAACTTCTGTAAAATACAAGGCATAATGATGATGACAGAGGTTGAGTCCAACAGTGTTGAGATACCTACAAGTTGTCCATCCCTATTTTATAGTTTGAGATTGGAGAAGAACAAATTAAAATGGATGGCACAGAGTATCTTTAAAAATAAATGTCTATGTATATCTGGAGCAGAACAAATTATTTTGCAAAAATATGCAATGTCCATAAAACCAATTCTGATAAGTAAATTTTCCTATTAAGTAATGTTATAGGAGTCTCTTCTCGATTCAGATTTATTTCCAATTTTTCACAATGTTTTATGTGAAAAACCAATGTTGAGTAGCAGTGTGATGGAAACATGAGCAAGAATGGGGTCTTTTTTCTTAAACAGAGCTGTGGCTCTTTTCCTTTCAAAAAGTGAGTTTGTCACAAAACCTCATAAGGAAATAAGATCATATTTCATGCATCATTGGTAAAACCCTATTGTCAGGGAATCAGGAGAATTTGCTACTAAGCCTCATCACCATGGTAATAAGAGCTTACAAAATCATTTTAAAATTGGAGTGAAGAAGCCTGGGGAAGACAATAACAATAACTGGATGGTTAATAAACCATGTAAGAGAATATATAGTTTATTTTAAAATTCTGGTTTTTTAAAAAAGTATTACTATATGTGAGATCCCCACCATAATATGAAAACATTTATTTATTCATTCATTCAATATGTGCTCCTCATTCTAATTGACAAGACACTCAAGTAGATAAAAAATATTTGAATCTAGAAATTAGTGTGTTTAATATTGTTTCCAATTAAATCAACATTTCAGAGCCTATCAGGAAAAAAACATTCACCATAAAATGCTAGTTTTATCACTTCCACAGAGTGAAAGATTTAATTTAATTTAATTTATTAATATTTCTATACCGCCCTTCTCCCGAAGGACTCAGGGCGGTGTACAGGGCAAGAATAAAACACAAAGCTACAAAAATTAAAAAGTAATTAAATACATGCCCAACAATAAATACATTAATAAAACCCCAATAAAATGATAGTAAAACCCCACCAATCCCCCCTCAGGCCAGGCCGGCTTGTTCGAACAGGTATGTTTTCAGATCGCGGCGAAAGGAGCGAAGATCGGGCGCCGTCCGGAGCTCAACCGGTAACTGGTTCCATAGCTCCGGGGCGCCCACAGAGAAAGACCTCCCCCTGGGGGCCACCAATCTACATTCTCTGACCGGTGGCACCCTGAGGAGGCCCTCTCTGTGGGAACGCACAGGGCGGAGGGAAGTTGACGCCGGCAGCAGGTGTTCCCTGAGGTACTCCGGACCCCTGCCATGTAGGGCTTTAAACACCATGACTAGTACCTTGAATCTCACCCGGAAGACAACTGGCAACCAATGCAGCTCACGGAGCAGAGGTATAACATGGGAGTATCGGGAAACTCCCAACACAACTCTCGCGGCTGCATTCTGTGCCAGTTGGAGCTTCCGGGTGGTCCTCAAGGGCAGCCCCATGTAGAGAGCATTGCAGTAGTCTAGTCGAGAGGCCACGAGCGCGTGAGTGACTGTGCATAGATCATCCCGGCTTAGATAGGGCCGCAACTGGCGCACCAGGCGAACCTGGGCGAAAGCCCCCCTAGTCACAGCTCCTATGTGGTCTTCCAGAGTGAGCCGTGAATCTAGGAGGACTCCCAAGTTGCGAGCCCTATCTACGGGGGGTAATAATTCGCCCCCCATAGAAAGAGATGGAATGTCCGAATAAACCCGGGATGAAGGTATGCAAAGCCACTCGGTCTTGTCGGGGTTGAGTTGAAGTCTGTTCCTCCCCATCCAGACCCGAACCACCTCCAGGCAACGGGACATCACGGTGAGGGCATCACTGGGGTTCTGCCAACTTGGTAAGTTCTGCCAACTTGGTAAGAGAAGATAAGTTAATTCATAGTTAAACCGCTATTGTATGAAGCTGATTTGACTGTTTAATCTTCTGTTCTTACATACAGCAGGTGAGGGAAAGGAATCTCTAGAACAGGAGTAGACAAAACTTGTGAGTATGATGCCCATAATTCCTTAACACAGGGCTTTTCAACCAGTGGTACGGGTACCACCTCTGGTACATTGGCACCTGGCAGGTGGTATGTGACCATCCTAGAAAAGTGGTAGCGGGGGAGGGGAATGAGCTGAACCGGCGGCAGCACCACACAAGTCTGAGTGAGAGATGGCTGGAGCTGCAGGGCTGTCAGGGCTCAGTGGAAGCACCAGGATCAGCGCTTCTTCAGGGCTCAGTGGAAGCACCAGGATCAGCCCCAGGCTCCCAGGGTCATGTGAAGTGACCAAAACCTGCTGCAACCACCCAGCAGAGGGGGGAATAAAAACCAAACACCCCACCCCACCCCACCCCCACTGCCAATCCTCAACAGAAATGCTCACAACAATGAAAATCTCGGACAGGAGGAAGAGCACCCCCGGGCAGGCGGGCAGGCAGGTGTCTTGCTCAGCTGTGGCTTGGGGGGCACTTTATTCAGTGCCATTGTAACTTTGAACAGTCACTAACTGAACTGTTGTAAGTTGAGGACCTCCTGTACTTCATCACTTTTTTCCTTTTTTTATGACACCTTGCTAGGCAACTGGTGGTACTCGGATGTTACCATATCCTAAAAATGGTACAATGGGTGAAAAGGTTGAAAAGCCCTGCCTTAACATATTGGACTATGACTGATGCTGACTGAAGTAAAAAAAAAAAACAGAAGGAAGGAATGGGGAAATACATCTAGAAAAAGAACTGAATGAAGTAGAGTGCAGGGAGCCATGTTTGGAGTTGACATGCAGATAAAAAAAGGACAGTCAATCCTTTTTTCAATGAATGACTTTACCTCACTATTGTGTTCATTTCTAAACTATGTTTAATTTTGGAAGTGAACTGGATTCAGAGACAAAAACTCTCCAAAGCAAGGAAACACAGAAAAATGAGGGCTGGACCTATCTATCTACAGTAGCATCTATCTATCTATCTATCTATCTATCTATCTATCTATCTATCTATCTATCTAAGCATCTTCATTAATTCCCAAAGTGTGATGTTAGGCCATTGATACTGGGTTGGGAAAGTAAAATTGGAGAATACCAGCAGTGTAAAATTGTTTATTTATAATCTTAAGAGAAATCTGATCAAATTCAAGAATGGTTCCCTTATATACAACATATTACCACGCTTAGATTTTGTTTCTTTGATAAAAAGAGAAACTGTTTAAAAAGGTAATCCAAATGATCCAATAGATATGATGGATTTACAAATGTATAAAGTATACTATAAAAATATGTAAGCAGAAATTAATGGCTGGGGTGAAAAAGAGAGCGAAAGGAAGACCACTAAAATACTTTGTACTATAATAGTCTTTCTTTATCCTTTTGTTTGCAATCATATTTTCATATCAAGCTTTGCTCTAGTTTAAAGTTTATATTATGCAATTGATTATTGTATCCAACTCTACGGGGCGGTGCTCATCCCTGTTTCTTGGCTAAGGGAGTCAGCATAAAGACATTTTCTGTGGTCATGTAGCAAGCATGACTATACACCAAAGGCACATGGAACACTATTACCTTCCCACCAAAATAGTACCTATTAATGTACTCACATTTGCATGCTTTCAAACTGCTAGGAGGACAGGAGCTGGGGTAGGAATGGGAGTTCACCCCATCGCACAGCACTCAAGTCTCGAACCTGGACTGACAGCTTTTCAGCTGACAAGCTCAGGATCTTTAACTACTGAGAAGTAGACTAAAAGCAACTTCAAGATTGCTGAAGTATTTTTTTAAAAAACCCTATAAAATAGCTCAGTATGATTGCCAACTGAAATCTTGGCAATACCTGGTTTGCTGGTTGTCTTCCTTCTTTTATTATTCAGTTTTCATTTACTCCAGAAGAAAGATATCAGTATGGATTTAAAGCATTGTTGTCTCTCAACACAATATCTTGTTTCACTGGTCCTCAGAGAATCACAAGTGACTTTTGTGAAACAATGGTTTTTATATTGCCACTCAGAGAGTGAGTACATACACTTTTATAGTGCTGATCCACTTGGAAATGCTTTTATTCTGCTAAGTACTTAGCTAATATTTTGTGCCAATCACAGATTAATTTTTCCATGAAAGGACCTTTCACAACATCCCATTTCAGAGGTCCCATTTCAGACAATTTGGGCAAAATCAAGACAATAGCACCACTTCATTTTTACTCAGCATGGCACACAGATCTATTAATGTGATCATAACCTTGGTTGGATGAATTAGGAGAAAATTCTCTCTTTTTAATTAGCTGATAAGTCTTCAGTAATGTTCTTTATAGCTAACTCAGTCCAGGGAATCTAATTTCAGGAGCAATTATTTTATACAGACAGATTTTAAACTATGTTTATTGGCTTTAGCTTTTGCTTAAGTATTGACCAAGTATTACCATGATTTCTGAAAGTTTGATTTTTTTATAATAAAGCAAAAAAATGAAAATACTTCAGAAACAGCTGTACATCTTTATCTACCTCAGAATGCTGATTTATTATTGCTAAAGGAAGGAAAAACTGGGGTGTGATTATGGAATAGGGCATGTCAGACTTCATGCAATTAAAAAAACCCCTTAGTTTCACTACAGGTTCCACTTCTATTTTTATAGTATGCTATTTTACTTCTATTTATATGTGCTTCATGCCTATATGACAATTTGAACCGTTTAACTCCAAAGTGAAAAATATAAAATATTAATGCAATCAAATAAATAATGTACTGCAATACATATGACAATTTGAAAAATACCTTATAGTTACTGGAGTAAAGAGGAGCATTGTAGTAACATTGTCCAGAAATGCTGATAGAATTGCAGCGAAAAAACAGAGAATGATAATCATGGCCCACACCTTGCCTCGAGAAAGTCTATAGGCCTAATAAAAAGACGCAAAAAAATTAGTGAAATAGATGAAGGTGATCAACAACATAATGCAAATTTCAACAGATCAGTTTTTCTTGTCATGACATATATTAGGGATTCTGTTGATCTCAAGAGAAGATTTGAACTTCTAGATAGATATTTTATATACTTAAATGCTTGTGACTGTTTAATATATTATAACCTTCAATTGGGCAAAATACTGCATCAAAGGACAAGATGTTTTCAACAAGAACACCT